>NC_069686.1:2400000-3045342 GCF_023699985.2 Odocoileus virginianus | reverse complement strand
AAGAATGGAACTGGAGGAATCAACCTGCCTGACTTCAGACTCTACTAAAAAGCCACAGTCATCAAGACAGTATGGTACTGGCACAAAGACAGAAATATAGATCAATGGAACAGAATAGAAAGCCCAGAGATAAATACACGAACCTATGGTCACCTTATCTTCGACAAAGGAGGCAAGGATATACAATGGAAAAAAGACAACCTCTTTAACAAGTGGTGCTGGGAAAACTGGTCAACCACCTGTAAAAGAATGAAACTAGAACACTTTCTAACACCATACACAAAAATAAACTCAAAATGGATTAAAGATCTAAATGTAAGACCAGAAACTATAAAACTCCTAGAGGAGAACATAGGCAAAACACTCTCCGACATAAATCACAGCAGGATCCTCTATGACCCACATCCCAGAATTTTAGAAACAAAAGCAAAAATAAACAAATGGGACCTAATGAAACTTAAAAACTTTTGCACAACAAAGGAAACTATAAGCAAGGTGAAAAGACAGCCCTCAGATTGGGAGAAAATAATAGCAAACGAAGCAACAGACAAAGGATTAATTTCAAAAATATACAAGCAACTCCTGCAGCTCAATTCCAGAAAAATAAATGGCCCAATCAAAAAATGGGCCAAAGATCTAAACAGACATTTCTCCAAGGAAGACATACAGATGGCAAAAAAACACATGAAAAGATGCTCAACATCACTCATTATCAGAGAAATGCAAATCAAAACCACAATGAGGTACCATTACACGCCAGTCAGGATGGCTGCTATCCAAAAGTCTACAAGCAATAAATGCTGGAGAGGGTGTGGAGAAAAGGGAACCCTCTTACACTGTTGGTGGGAATGCAAATTAGTACAGCCACTATGGAAAACAGTGTGGAGATTCCTTAAAAAGCTGGAAATAGATCTGCCATATGACCCATCAATACCACTTCTAGGCATACACACTGAGGAAACCAGATGTGAAAGAGACACGTGCACCCCAATGTTCATCGCTGCACTGTCTATAATAGCCAGGACATGGAAGCAACCTAGATGCCCATCAGCAGACGAATGGATGAGGAAGCTGTGGTACATATACACCATGGAATATTACTCAGCCATTAAAAAGAATTCATTTGAATCAGTTCTAATGAGATGGGTGAAAGTGGAGCCCATTATACAGAGGGAAGTAAGCCAGAAAGATAAAGACAATTACAGTATATTAACACATATATATGGAATTTAGAAAGATGGTAACGATAACCCTATATGCAAAACAGAAAAAGAGACTCAGATGTATAGAACAGACTTGTGGGCTCTGTGGGAGAAGGCGAGGGTGGGATGTTTCAAGAGAACAGCATCGAAACATGTATGTCTAGGGTGAAACAGATCACCAGCCCAGGTTGGATGCATGAGACAAGTGCTCGGGCCTGGTGCACTGGGAAGACCCAGAGGGATGGGGTGGAGAGGGAGGTGAGAGGGGGGACCGGGATAGGGAATACATGTAAATCCATGGCTAATTCATTTCAATGTATGACAGAAACCACTGCAATGTTGTAAAGTAATTAGCCTCCAACTAGTAAAAATAAATGGGGGAAAAAAAAGAAAGAAAAAAAACCAGAAAAAAAAAAGAGTAAACGTCTTTGAATTTCATGGCTTCAGTCACCACCTGCAGTGATTTTGGAGCCCCCCAAAATAAAGTCTGTCAGTCTTTCCACTATTTCCCCATCTATTTGCCATGAAGTAATGGGACCAGATGCCATGATCTTAGTTTTCTGAATGTTAAACTTTAAGCCAACTTTTTCACTCTCCTCTTTCACTTTCATCAAGAGACTCTTTAGTTCTTCTTCACTTTCTGTTATAAAAGTGGTGTCATCTGCATATCTGAGGTTAGTGATATTTCTCCCGGCAATCTTGATTCCAGCTTGTGCTTCATCCAGCCCAGCATTTCTCATGATGTACTCTGCATGTAAGTTAAATAAGCAGGGTGACCATATAGAGCCTTGACATACTCCTTTCCTTCTTTGGAACCAGTTTGTTGTTCCATGTCCATTTATAACTGTTGCTCCCTGACCTGCATGAACTTCTATGTTCAAGGTAGATTTAGAAAATGCAGAGGAACCAGAGATCAAATGGCCAACATCTGTTGGATCATTGAAAAATTCTAGAAGTGGTGACAGGCAATAAGCAAGATCAATAATAACAACAACAAAGTCACAAATTAGAAAGTAATAGTGTTTGAAAAGACAAATAGAACAGAAAGTCAAACTAGAAGCTATGGTGGGAGTGGGGGAAGTCACAGCTTTAGACACAGTAGCCAGGGAAAGTCCCACTGAGGTGATGATATTTGAGAAATGAATTGAAGGCAATATTTTGAAGCAAGTTATTGGCTCTCTGAAGGCGAGCATTCCAGGCAGATGAAATACAAACTGAAATATGGGATGCAAAGATGGAAACATATCCAGCTTATTCAAGAAGCAGCACAGTTACTTACACAGAAGGAATGGAGTAAGCAAGGGGCAGATGTGTAGAAGATCAGGTCAAAGAGGTAATCAGGTATTGTAAGTAACTGTAAGAACTGTGTCTCTTATCTTTCTGAGATTAGATGGTTTTGGAGAGTTTTGAAGAAAAGAAATAATGTGGATGGACATGTGTTAAGAAATCTCTGATTTATGAATGTACTTTAGGAGAACAGGCATGAAATCGAAGGGACAGGTTAGATAAGTGGGCATTGCCATCCTCAAGATGAGATATGATTATTATTTGGACAAATTAATTTCAATGGCAATAATAAATAGTAGATTCTGCAGAGATTATACAGGCAGAGCTGACAAGATATGATGACACATTGGATATAGCATATAAAAGAAATAAAATGACTATAAGTCTTCTATCCCGAGCTCACTGAAGATAAAGTTGTCATTTACTACTAGGAAGAAGTCTGAGATATAAGCAGATTGGGGGATCGTGTCATTCCAGGACATATCAAGTTGAAGATGCCTGTTAAACATCCAAATAGGCAGCTTGATAAATGATTCAAGAGCTCAAGGAGAGGTCCTGTCTGGAGCTATAAATCTGGGAATCATGGAAGTCATCAGAATATACAGGTATTCACCCCAACAAAGTGGATCAAAAGTAAAAATAGGACAGTTTGAAAGAGTCTGAAGCAGTTCAAACTGTAGAAGTCAGGGAAACAAGAATCAGAGAATCAGAGAATGCAGCCGGCAAAGGAAAGAGAAGCAAACATGTAATCCTGAAAGTGAAAAAAATCTGTATTAATTCTGTTACATGCTGCTTAAGTTCAAGTACTAATAATAAGAACTGAGAATTGACCACTAGATTTAACAACGCGGAGGTCATAATTCACCTTGCAAGATCATGCTCAGAGTCTAGCTGAGGTGAAACTTGATTAAGGTCATAACAGTTGACATCCTTTTCAATGATTATTTCTGTGAAAAGGGTAGAAATAAGTCAGAATCTGGCAAGAAGAGTCAAGAAAATGCTGTCTTTGCAGGTGGGAGAATTAACAACATCTTAGTATGCTTATGGAAATAATCTATGAGATATGGAGAACTGCTGAATAGCGCAAAAGATGACTTATATTTTAACATTTCCACTCTAGCATTTGGGTGGAGAATATATTTTAGGGGGACAGAATTTAACTTGAACTAAGTAGCTTGAATTAAGCTTGAACTTGAACTAAGTAGCTTGAACTTGAATTAAGCAACTTGAACTAAGTAGCAAGCATGGAAGTCATGAGAAGTAATTAGATTCAGAACAGATTTTGAAGCTAAAGGGGGAAAAAATGACAAATCAATTAATTTCCTTGAGTAAGTGATAGGTGATGAAGTCTAATGAATAAGTGGATAAAGTCAGCTTTAAATGAAAGCATGGGCATGTGGCCATAAAACAAGGGAGCATGGACATGGAGGAGCTAAGTGCACAGATGGGATGGAGCACTATGAAGATTCTTGTCCTTTTGTTTCTTTTTTTCTCAGTAACACAGGAAAATAATTATAAAATTAGGGCGTGGGGCATCTAGGAGTGGGTTAAGGAAACAGGAGAATGTGAGAAATTACCATTAAGAGAATAGAAGATAGAATAAAATAAGGAATTTTGCTGGGCACATTGAAGTGTTCATTTGAGGTACACAATTATGAATTTAAAGTCAGACTAGCTGGAGGGTTTTGTTTTCCTTCAGTTGTTTTCATCTGCATGAGAATAAACTCAGAATTGGGTTCAGCCAGCGTGTAGCTTAGCCAGACAAGTACAGGCAAGAGAGGGGTGAGAAATTGACAGTGTTCAAGGACATATTCAACTTCTACTGCTGCTGTAGCAAATCACCACTGAAAACAACACAAATGTACAATCTTGGAGTTCTATAGTTCAGAACTCTGGGTTAAAATCAAGGTGTCAACAAGTCTGAATTATTTTCTGGAGTTTCCCAGGAGTTTATATTTCTTGGCACATTCTAAAGGTGGCCCATGTTTCTTGCCTCATGGTTCCATTCTTACATCTTCTTATCCAATAATGGTTTTTCATGTCTTTATGCCTTTTTTGTATTATGGTCTCTCAGACCAGAGGAGGAAAATACTTTCCTCTTTAAGGACTCCTGTGATTATGTTGTATAATCTCTTGATTTTAATACTCTTACCTTAATGACATTCACAAACATTCTTTTCCATGGTTTTCTTTCAAGTCGGAGTTCTGATTTTCACAATTTTGCCAGTATTTTCATTGCATTTATGGAGGTCCTCCCTCACTCCAGCATTCAAGAAATGCTTCCCCTAATGCTATTTGGAGAATGGGCTAGAAAGCCTTGTAGATAAAGGAAGTTTCTAATTAGCTGACTATTGGAAACTTCCCTGATGGCTCAGTGGGTAAAGACTCCACCTTCAAGGCAGGAGGCACAGAAGACACAGTCTGATTCCCGGTTCAGGAAGATCTCCTGGAGGAAGAAGTGGCAACCCACTCCAGTACTCTTGCCTGAAAAAATCCCAAGGATGGAGGAGCCTGGTGGGCTACAGTCCAAGGGGTCACAAAGACTCAGACTCACCTGAGCAGCAGCAGTGCCCTGAGGAAGAATGGGAAGGCTTTGGGCTGGGTAGTTCCACAGTCATAAAGGTGAGAACTGAAAGGATTGAGGTGTATTTTTCCTTCTAAATTTTGTATTACTTATTTTCTGTCTCATTCAGTCAAAGATGCAAGAGAAAACAATAAGGTTTTCATGCTTTTGCTTTGCCTGTATCACTAATTCATAGGAGAAAAAGTCCTAATTCCCATAAATATTTCCTCAAAAGCCCTAGTTTTTAAAATTCTTTGTCTGTAAGCAATAGACTCTTTCTTACTTGGACAGCAGGCCTTCATGTAAGTCTATCCAGATTTGTAGTTGAATTTCTTCTTACTTAAGCAGAAGCTTTCAGTTGTGTAATTCCCAGGCAGTTGTTACAGCTACACCTTTCTCTCTTCAGCCCAGGTGTAGACACCACGAAGTCTGAGGGTACAGTTTAGTACCTTCTGTCTAAACCTTAGGGCTTTCTGGATTAGGAAGTCCCTGTTTTATGTAAGTGGCTATATTTCTTTTGTTCTTTATGCCTCCTAAAAATGAAACAAATAGGTTTTGAGTCAGCTTAAGTCAAAGCATTAGTCACAAAAACTTTTTTTCTAAATATAGAATGACCAATACTTTTTTTTTTAATTCCAGAAACACATTTTAGTAAACATTCTATTCAAAACATAAGCCAAAGACTAACATATTGTTTTTTCTTCTGTTCCCCTCAATTGTAATTCACATCTCATAATACACTAATAGAAAAATAAACATACTTTTCCTCCAAAGAAACCAATGCCTATTCATGCATCATGCCATCTATCCCTTTTTCTACTAGATAAAATCAAATGTTGATGACCCCATTCAATCTTTGAGATTGACACTATTTAGAGGGTAGAATTAGTACTAAGAATATTGTGTATTTCACTGTTGTTGTTGTTCAATCATGTCCAAATCTTTGCAACCTCATGGACTGTAGCACACCAGGCTCCTCTTTCCTTCACTGTATCCGGAATTTGCACAAATTCATGTCCATCGAGTTGGTAATGCCATCTAACCATTTCATCATCTGCCACCCCCTTCTCCTTTTGCCTTCAATCTTTCCCATCATCAGGGTCTTTTCCAATGAGTGTTGGAGTGCTACAGTCCATGGTGTCACAAATAGTGGGACATGACTGAGTGACTGAACACCAACCTTCATATCAAGTGGGCAACTTATTGGAGCTCCAGCTTCAGCATCAGTACTTCCAATGAGTATTCAGGTTTTATTTCCTTTAGGATTAGCTGGCTTAGGCTCCTTGCAGTACAAGGAAGTCTCAAAAGTTTTCTTCAGCACTATAATTTGAATGCACCAAAAGCATCAATTCTTCAGCACTCAGGCTTCTTTATGGTCCAACTCTCACATCCATACATGACTACTGTAAAAACCACAGCTTTGACTATATGAACCTTTGTTGGCAAAGTAATATCTCTGCTTTTTAATACTAGTCTTGATACTAGTATTTCTTAATACTTAATACTAGTATTAAAAATAATACTTTTTAATACTGCTTCTTAATACTAGTCTAGGTTTGTCATGCTTCCCTGGCGGCTGAAATGGTAAAGAATCTGCCTATAATGCAGGAGACCTGGGTTTTATCCCTGGGTCAGGAAGATCCCCTGGAGGAGAAAATGGCAGCTGACTCCAGTGTTCTTGCCTGGAGAACTGCATGGACAGAGGAGCCCAGCAGGCTACAGTCCCTGGGGTCACAAACAGTCAGACACGACTGAGCTACTAACACTTTCAGGTTTGTCATAGCTTTCCTTCCAAGGAGCAAGTGTCTTTTAATTTCATGACAGCAGTCACCATCTGCAGTGATTCTGGAGCCTAAGAACATAAAATCTGTCACTGCTTCCACTTTTTCCCTTTCTATTTGCTAGATGCCATGATCTTTGTGTTTTGAATGTTGAGTCTTTTTTTTTTCCATTTATTTTTATTAGTTGGAGGCTAATTACTTTACAATATTGTAGTGGGTTTTGTCATACATTGACATGAATCAGCCATGGATTTACATGTATTCCCCATCCCGATCCCCTCTCCCACCTTCCTCTCTACCCGATCCCTCTGGGTCTTCCCAGTGCACCAGGCCCTAGCACTTGTCTCATGCATCCAACCTGGGCTGGTGATCTGTTTCACCATAGATAATATACATGTTTCGATGTTGTTCTCTCGAAACATCCCACCCTATGAATGTTGAGTTTTATGCCATCTTTTTCACTCTCCTCTTTCACTCTCATCAAGAGTCTCTTCAGTTCTTCTTCACTTTCTGCCATTAGAGTGGTATCATCTGCATATCTGAGGTTATTGATATTTCTCCCAACAAACTTGATTCCAGCTTGTGGTTCATCCAGCCCAGATTTCACATGATGTACTCTGCATATAAGTTTTATAAGCAGCGTGACAATATACAATCTTGTCGTACTCCTTTCCCAATTTGGAATCAGTCGGTTGTTCCGTATCCAGTTCTAACTGTTGCTTCTTGACCCATATACAGATTTCTCAGGAGACAGGTAAGGTGGTCTTGTATTCCCATCTCTTTAAGAATTTTCCAGTTTCTTGTTATCCACAGTCAAAGGCTTTGGTGTAGTCAATGAAACAGAATTTCTGCTTCACTAGAATTCCATTGCTTTCTCTATGATGCAATGAATGTTGGCAATTTGACTTCTGATTCTTTGGCTGTTTCTAAATTCAGCTTTTATATCTGGAAATTCTCGGTTCATGTACTGCTGACACCTAGCTTGAAAGATTTTGAGCATAACCTTACTAGCATGTGAAATGAGCACAATTGTACAGTAATTTGAACATTCTTGGCATTGCCTTTCTTTGAAATTGGAATGAAAACTGACCTTTTCCAGTTCTGTGACCAATGCTGAGTTTTCCAAATTTGTTGACATATTGACTGCAGCACTTTAACAGCATCATCTTTTAGGATTTTAAATAGCTCAGCTAGAATTCCATCATTTCCACTAGCTTCATTTGTGATGTTTCTGATTGTTTCCCCTAATTAGAGATGTCTGCACATTCATGTTCAGTCATGTCCAACTCTTTGCAACCCTTTAGACTGTGACCCACCAGGCTTCTCTGTCCATGGGATTTTTCAAGCAAGAATATTGGAGTAAGTTGTCATTTCCTCTTCCAGGGGATCTTCCCAACCCAGGAATCAAACCCATGTCTACCACATCTCCTGCATTGCAGGTGGATTCTTTCCCTGCTGAGCCATTGAAAAAACCCCAATTTGGGTTGAGATAGACCAACAAAACTTTTAGTGAAATTGTGCATTTTTTGAATTTATGTCACAATCTGTTCTAAGTCACACTAAGTAAAATCTATTAATGTAAATTTTCTGTCTACAAATTACTGTAATTAAGCTTAAGATAATTTATACAAAAGTAAATAATTTTCTTCCTTTCTTATTCCTTTCTGATTATTGGATTAATTTTCATGAAAAAGAGGACTTTGTCCTTATATTTAAAGGTTTTCTTCAGACAAATAGAAGGAATCTCTAAGAAATTATTTGGTGTAGTTCAACTTTTAAACCAAATAGCTTTAAATTTAATACCTACTACCAATATTTATTAATATTTAGTAGTATGCTCATTCATTTTCATAATTTGAATAAAATATTTACATTTGTCTTCTAATTTGGCATCAAGAGGTAAACATAATACTCACATTTTAAGTTTCCAATAAATACTTTATATATATGAGCTTTTAAAAGTCAAGAACTTATTAAATTTCTAATACTAAGGCTTAGAACAGTGTAATTCTAGAATGATCACTGAGCATGGAGAAGAAAGGTGAGTAGAAAGAGTTCTTGACATATAGGGATTAGGATTCAACCCATGACTATGGTGGTAGAAATCTCTGCCCAAGGAACTATCCCAAAGACTCAAAACACTAAGCAAGAAGTCTTTTAATTGATTTGCCTTCTTTATATTTATATTCAGCATGATCATTGTGTCTTCTCCATTACCCATGCCTTTAATTCAGTTCAGAGTTCTTTAGCTGTCATCTTTCAGGAGCTCTAATGATTCTTCTGCCCAATACTTTATGATTTGCCACACATCATGATGTGGTTTATAATAGAATTTAGGATATATTTTTGCCATAGAAAGATAGCTTAGAGATAGATGATCCAGGTTCTTCTCTTTTGTAAAAATTCTGAAATCTAGAAAATGTGGATATTTGTTCAAGTTTAGACATTGTGTTGAGGCAGAAGCAGGAATTAACCTAATGTCTTCTTTATAGCAGTTCAGAGTTTATTAGATTCCATGTCATTCAAAAAACTCTTATTCTGATGTCTATTTTTAAATGAACATATCAATCAAAATCAAGCCAAAGAATACCAGGAAAGCACAAAATATATATAGTGCAAACTCGAGCCAGTTCCACCATGGCAGATTGCAGACCACATACATACAGTAAACATAAATGGAATGTGAACAATGACAATATAACATACATGTCTGTCATAAAACCTGTGTGCAGCAAATAAGACATTCCTCTAACTATAACACACTGAATAATGATATCAAGAGTAATAGCTACCAAGTGCAATGAGCTATTCATGGAAATGAGCCCCCCAAACAGTAGAGAGAAAATAGATGAAGAAAAATCTTTCATCTGAGTGACTATGGCAGTCTCAGCTATACCACTTTTTAGTCTACTCATAATAACAAATGATTCTGTAGCTTAATCTATTCTAGAAATTGATGGACTTTATCATAAACATAATCAGTTCTACAGAAACTTATCTGAAGGAAAAAAAAAATCTCAATGAAAGGAGCTCTATCAAAATGACAGTGTTTATTTGTTTCTAGTAAACTCTCAATACCCATTCCTTTTTCCTCACTCTTCTACATAGCCTTCTCTGTTAACATACGTGTCACCTTCTTTGACCACACAGTCACCCAGAGGATAACGATCCAGTATTAATTAGGAAAATGGAGTCAGGGATTGGAGAATCTGACAGTTTTTAACCTGTGTACATATGAACACAAAATATGAAGATCACAATCACTCTAGGATTAAAGGAGAATTTTCTGATCTGAGGCAGATACATTATTTATGATTTCTTTGTTGCCTGGATAAAATATACCTTATGAATAGTCAGCTCTCTTTTCTCTCTTTCCATTTTCACTGTGTTCATTCACCTCTTTGCTGGTTTGGCCTCTGAGATGCTCTGCTATTGGGAGAGCAGTGATTTGGAGGTGAGAGAATAGTTTGTATTCTGAGGGCTGCAAAGAATGCACCCATGGTGAATTAATAGGAACTCTGTCTTGGTTTTTCTAGAGTTAGTAACTCTCTCGGCCTTGTCAATATTCTGAACTTACAAATCTGAAGTACAGCCCACAAAATATATTTATTCCCCCCCATGAATCTTCACATTTGATGTCCCACCTAACTGAAAAACCATTTTCCTTGTGTCCTTTCAACTCTTTATAAATCCTATCATTAAATGGTTGCAGAATTTTTTAAATAAGGAAGTTGTGAAATAAACATGCAATCTTAAAATACGAGAAGAAAGGAGCATTTAAAGTAAAGCCAGCTCTACTTGTTTCTCCTGAATGCTCTCAAAAATAAAATTCTCTCCTTTGGCTTCATTCTCCCTCATCAGACTTTTTTATTGATGTATTAATACTTGCCAACTTCTTTGAGAGGCTAAGCTACTAGAAAACAGGAATTCAGTATTAATCTTCTTGGTATGCCTGAAATCTGGCATATCTGCTGTATAATGGCCACTAAATAATTTTTTTTTAATGAGTGACTGACTTTACTTTCTGACAGAGAGAAACAATTCATTCTTTCCTATATAGCTCATCATGCATACAGGATCTCTGAGTAATCATCAATAACAAAGAGGAGTGATTGATGCCTATTTAGACAATTTTGTTTAAATACTGAGTTAGTATATTCTTTCTCTTCTTAGTTTGAAAACTCCATTAATAGAAAATATTAAAGATTGAAATAGTACTCAAGGTAATTCGTTACTTACATTCAAGGACACAAATGAAGATAAAGAAAGAGGAAATCCAGAACTATTTCTTACATTTAATTCCACTGGAATTATGATTCAAAATATGAGAGTCATAGTTGTATATCTGCCTTGTAGGTTGATCAAGAAACTCTTGAAAGTTTAAACAGATTGCTTTATTATTCATCATTAGGTAATACTGACTGCCCGTATTCCCATTGCTCTTAGACATTACACACAGTATGATTCTATGTTGATCATTTATTCTAGCATCTGTGTAACTGTATAAGAGTAAAGAGGTCATTGTTCAGTATGATAATTCTGCATTATGACACCATTAAATTGCAGACAAATGAAAAAGAGCAGATGTTTTCCCAATAGATGTTTGTGATATGCAAAAGATCACTTCTCTTGTATACTAGTAGGCCACTGCAAAGATTAGGAAGACAGTAGCTTGGATCATTGCAAAGCTCCCTTTTAGTCAAAGTGCATCCTTTTCTACGACTCTAATCACTTTTTAATGGGCTATGTTGAATGGCTGGACATGTGTTATCTATGGTTCTCAAGGTTTTTATTGTCTGAACTTTTAAAGACATCCCTTCATTATATACTACAGGCTTCTTGTCTTTTTGTTTTAAAGTTACCATCATCTCCAAACTGTTGTAAATGCCACATCTCCACCCTCTTTTTAAATACTAAAGAAACTCTAAATGTTTTAAAAAGTTAAAATTCAGAAAAAAGTTCTGGAGAAAATAATTGCTGGATCATTGTACTCATTTTCAAAGTTGTACTACTTTTTTGAGAAAATAACTATTTGGACCTATGCAAATATTAGTCCTCTTAGTCAACTTGATTTTTTTTTTTTTTTTCAAGAATTTCCACTCCATATTTTAAGATCATTGATGGAAATTAAGCACAAGCTAAATTATTATTTTATACAATCTCTGGTTTGGGGTCAACATTTTGACAATCACATACTTGAGCCTGCCTTCCAAGTTATCTTTTAAAATGAAATATAGTGTTTTGGTGAATGTTATCTTTAATAATAATAATGTCTCCAAAGAAGAAATTCAAGATAGCTCATGCTGACATTACTGAAGTTTGTTTGAATTTTAAGGCAAGCTTCCATGTGGCCTCAGTCTCTATAGTATCAGATAGTTATTTCCCCTACTTGTTTGGCTCAGATTTAAAATCCAACATCAAGCCCTCAGCTGGAACAGCTGGTGGAAAAGTACAGTCTGGAATCTTTAGGTTTTGCCAAATCCAAATGCCAGTGTGAGCCCAAGGCCACAGTGCTCTGTTCAGAGACCTACCACCTATCAAACTTTAAAATTCATATCTTAAACTTAATAGTGAGCTCATATAGTGAGGAAAGAAAATGGTAGCTTTAATTCTGATGCAAACTGGAATAACAGTTCAAAATATTTCTTCAATTCAGCAATTCTTACTTTGTACAAAATATTATGGTAATTATAGGGGGACAGGGGTGGCACAAGCAAGGAGCAATGCAAAGTAAAGCACAGTCCCTGACGTCAAGGTGTCTACAGCACAGTGGTTTCTTGAATAGAGAACAGTGAAATACTTCTCATCATTTTCATAATTTTATGATTTGGCTGTTTGTTGTTCATTTATTTATTGGAAAAACTCTGTTTCTCCTTTAAATAGAACATTTCTGATGCCAGGTGTGTAGGTTTTCCACACATCAAGCAATATTGTAATGCCGGATGGTGTCATACAATGTAATTCAGTTCTGACAGTATCTACCTGGATTTACCATGAAATCCTGCAGGTTAAGGGCTCAGCCCCACATATCTGTGCCCCCACCCAGTTTCCACCTCACTTCAGATGTCAGTTGCAAGTCCAGATTGTTGTCTTTGCTTCTGATGAACTGGCTACAAATTGGAGGTTCCCATGAACCTTCCTGAGTTTAATTGATTTGGTAAAGGTGCTTAGGGAACACAGGAAAACATTTTATTTATTATATTACCAATTTATTTATTAAAAAGGGGGGTATAACTCGAGAATTATCAGATGAAAGAGATGCATAGCACAAAGTGTGTGGGAAACCCACTCTCCCATCACATCCACGGGTCCACCAATGCACGTGCTCCCTAAATGCAAACTATTAAGGATTTTATGGAGGCTTTGTCATTAGCTATGATCCACTGGTGGTTTAGTCGCTAAGTCATGTCCAACTCTTGGGATCCCATGGTCTATAGCCTGACCGGCTCCTCTGTCCATGGGATTTTCCAGGCAAGAATACTGGAGTGGGTTGCCATTTCCTTCTCCAGGGGATCTTCCTGACCCAGGAATCGAACCCAGGTCTCCTGCATTGCAGGCAGATTCTTTACCAACTGAGATATGAGGGAAGCCTGTTAACTTCATTTTCAGCTCCTCTCCCTTCTTTGGAAAATAGCGGGGGAATAGGGGGCAACTAAAACTTCCATGCACCTAATCATGTCATAGATAGGCTTTCAGTGAGAAACCCATCAAGAGTCACCTCATTTAAACAAAAGACATTTCTATCACCCAGAAAATTCCAAAGGATTTAGGAGTTCAATGTCAGAGGCTCTTACCATTTGGGAAATTACAAAGATCTTAGGAGCTGTGCGTGTCAGAAACCAGGAAATATATAAGGAATATATTTCTTATTATTTCACAGTTCATTAAAAGTAGAATATGCTAAACTTTCATGGAGATTCAGGAAAGCAATAAGTGACTGTAACTGATGGTTTTTCTCATGGACAGCTTTATGAACGAGGTGGCATTTTAAAGAATGGTTGAAGTCAAGAAATCAAGAAAAGGTAAAATATAACAGAATAAGGAGAGTTTAAAAAATAGAACCATTCATGGTGTGTTAAGGAAACATCCAGGTGTCCAGACTGACTGTAGCACAGCATCAGTGAAGAATAATGAGAGATGAATCTGGAAAAACAGGTGGAAGCCAGATCACTGAGTGCCTTAAAATGCAGTCTAACAAGTTTAAACTGTAGGCAATGGGAGGTACTGGTAGTTTCCGTTTTGTTTGTTTTTAGCAGATGGCTAAAGTTATTAGAGTTCTGCTTAAGAAAGAATAACCTTGTATTCTTGTGCAGGGTGAAATAAACAGGAACGGAAGCAAAACAGGTCATTATTCTGTGCAGAAACAAGCCCTGAATCTAAAAGATGATAGTGAAAACAGAAAGGAGGGAACTAATGGGAGTGAAATTATTGCCCTTTTTGAGATCTTAAAATAAAATCTTTGCACATTTACATGTGCAACTATTATCTTGTCACATTTTTACAATGAAAGTCTGTCATTAACATTTTTCTGCAGTAATTTATCTTACTATATACTAAAATAGCTTGTTTGCAGTGTGAGACTATTTTCTTTTTTCTTTTTTTTTTAATTTTTTTTATTAGTTGGAGGCTAATTACTTTACAATATTGTAGTGGTTTTTGTCATACATTGACATGAATCAGCCATGGATTTACATGTGTTCCCCATCCCGATCCCCCCTCCCACCTCCCTCTCTGCCCGATCCCTCTGGGTCTTCCCAGTGCACCAGGTCCAAGCACTTGTCTCATGCATCCAACCTGGGCTAGCGATCTGTTTCACCCTAGATAATATACACATTTTGATGCTGTTCTCTTGAGACATCCCACCCTCTCCTTCTCCCACAGAGTCCAACAGTCTGTTCTATACATTTGTGCAATGTGAGGCTATTTTCTATACAGTCTTTGTGGATGTGAAAGTGGTCTGAAGGTGGGAAAAATATTGAAAATCAAAGAGATATTTGGTAGTCAAATGTATTCATATTCAGAGTTTCACTTATTTGTCTTTCAAAGGTCTTTTTAAGAATCAAGTTGATGTAAAGTAATTAGCCTCCAACTAATAAAAATAAATGAAGAAGAAAAAAAAGAATCAACTTGAGTTTTAAACTAGAAGCTGAAACAATATGATAAAAGTTAGAAGCCGTATTCATGTAGGGTAGAAAACCAGTAAAAGAAAAGAAACTCAATACATAATGAGAGAGCTAGTTTAAATGATGGGCCAGAGAGCTACAATAAAGTGTTGGGGAAATGAGGTGTGAAGATAAGGCTAGCCATCTCAAAGAAGAAGGCAATGGCACCCAACTCCAGTCCTCTTGCCTGGAAAATCCCATAGACAGAGGAGCCAGGTAGGCTGCAGTCCATGAGGTTGCTAAGAGTCAGACAGGACTGAGCGACTTCACTCTCACTTTTCATTTTCATGCACTGGAGAAGGAAATGGCAACCCACTCCAGTGTTCTTGGCTGGAGAATCCCAGGGACGGGGGAGCCTGGTGGGCTGCTGTCTATGGGGTTGCACAGAATCGGACACGACTGAAGTGACTTAGCAGTAGCAGCAATCTCAAATTATGGTACTCAATAAGTTAGAAAAATGTGTCTTTAATTCATTCATGTATTCACTCCCTCATGATACGTCATGGCCTAGAAAATGTATATGACAAAAAGGAAAAGTGATGTATTTTTACTCAATTTATTTTTAATGTATTTTTCAGTTCAGCCGCTCAGTCGTCTCCAACTCTTTGCTACCCCAAGGACTGCAGCATGGCAGGCTTCTCTGTCCATCACCAACTCCCAGAGTTTACTCAAACTCATGTCCATTAAGGCGGTAATGCCATCCAACCACCTCATCCTCTGTTGTTCCCTTCTCTCCCCACCTTCAATCTTTCCCAGCATCAGGGTCTTTCAAATGAGTCAGTTCTTCACATCAGGTGGCCAAAGTATTGGAGCTAAAGCTTCAGCATCAGTCCTTCCAATGGATACTCAGGACTGATTTCCTTTAGGATGGACTGATTGGATCTCCTTGAATCCAAGAGACTCTCAAGAGTCTTCTGCAACACCACAGTTCAAAAGCATCAGTTCTTCAGCTCTCAGCTTTCTTTACAGTCCAACTCTCACATCCATGCATAACTACTGGAAAAACCATAGCTCTGACTAGACGGAACTTGGCTGGTAAGGTAATGTATCTGTTTTTTAACATGCTGTCTAGGTTGGTCATAGCTTTTCTTCTAAGGAGCGAGCATATCTTAATTTCATGGCTGCAGTCACCATCCGCAGGGATTTTGGAGCCCCCAAAAATCAAATCTGTCACTGTTTCCATTGTTTCCCTAACTATTTGCCATGAATCACCAGATGCCACGATCTTAGTTTTCTGAATGTCGAGTTTTAAGCCAACTTTTTCACTCTCCTCTCTCACTTTCATCAAGAGGCTCTTCTAGTTCTTTGCTTTCTGCCATAAGGGTGGTGTCATCTGAGTATCCTGAAGTTATCGATATTTCTCCCAGGAATCTTGATTCCAGCTTGTGCTTCACCCAGCCCAGCATTTCTCATGATGTACTCTGCATGTAAGTTAAATAAGCAGGGTGACAATATACAGCCTTGACGTACTCCTTTCCCAATTTGGAACCAGTCTGTTGTTTCATGTCCAGTTCTAACTGTTTCTTCCTGACCTGCATACAGATTTCTCAGGAGGCAAGTAAGGTGGTCTGGTATTCCTATCTCTTTAAGAATTTTCCAGAGTTTGTTGTGATCCAAACAGTCAAAGGCTTTGGTATAGTCAATAAAGCAGAAGTATATGTTTTTTCTGGAACTCTCTTGCTTTTCTGATGATTCAGCAGATGTTGGTAATTTGATCTCTGGTTCATTGCCTTTTCCAAATCCAGCTTGAACATCTGGAAGGTCATAGTTCACATACTGTTGAAGCCTGGCTTGGAGAATTTTGAGCATTACTTTTCTAGCATGTGCGATGAGTGCAGTAGTTTGAACGTTCTTTGACATTGCCTGTTTTTAGGATTGGAATGAAAACTGATCTTTTCCAGTCCTGTGGCCACTGCTGAGTTTTCCAAATTTGCTGACATATTGAGTGCAGCACTTTCACAGCATCATGTTTTAGGATTTGAAATAGCTAAACTGGAATTTCATCACTTCCACTAGCTTTGTTCATAATGATTCTTCCTAAGGCCCACTTGACTCCAGGATGTCTGGCTCTAGGTGAGTGATCACACCATCATGGTTATCTGGGTCATTAAGATCTTTTTTGTATAGTTCTTCTGTGTATTCTTGCCATATCTTCTTAATATCTTCTGCTTCTGTTAGGTCCATACCATTTCTGTCCATAATATAGCCCATCTTTGCATGAAATGTTCCCTTGGTGTCTGTCATTTTCTTGAAGAGATCTCTAGTCTTTCCCAGTCTATTGTTTTCCTCTATTTCTTTGCACTGGATTTGCACTGGATTGCTGAGGAAAGCTTTCTTATCTCTCCTTGCTATTCTTAGGAACTCTGCATTCAAATGGGTATCTCTTTCCTTTTCTTCTTTGTAATGTATTTTTAATCAAATATTAATTATCTAGTATAAAAAATTTTGAAATGTTTTCTTAATATCAAAGTATTTGTAAGGCATAAGAAAACATACTAATATTTGAAATAATCTTGCAAATAAATATTATTTATTTTAATTATCATTTATCTTAATAAATTCATACTATCAATTAAATGTATGAACAAAGATGTTCCTTATGGCACTTCTTAAATTAGCAAAAACTGGGACACCATGTCAATTTCTGATTATTTTTGTTGTATATGTGTTGCTATTTGCATAGTGAGTGCACATTTAAAAATCATTTTATAGTGCTCTATTTATCAACATGAGAGAGTATATGATAATATGTTGTTAAAATTTTAAAGCTAAGCTAAACTTCTATCCTCTGTATCGTCTCTCTCTCTCTCTCTCTTTATATATATTTATATATATATATACACATATATACATACACATATGTATGTATATATTACAAAATATGTTGATTGCTTTTAGAATCTTAGTAGTAGTTTTCTCTGAATGAGGGGCTTAAGAAAGACTTTTATTTACTCAATATTTTTCTAACTATAATTTTGCTTGGGAAGGAAAATATATATTTTAAACTTGTCATTTTAAATTAAATAATTTTCTATTTTAAGGCATATCTGAAGATGTAAACTTTTTTAAATAAAATAATGTGGACATTCTTTTAGACCAGTTTAAAATTGTGCTAGAGAATGAATGGAAGTACACAAAACTTATTCTAATTCAGAGTTGTTTCACCACAAGGGGAAAAATATTCATTATATAGAATAAGTATTAATGCAAATGAAATGAACTTCAATATAAAATATATGACTGTCATGAAACCCATTGCTATTTAAATAACATAAGGAAAAGTGAGGCATTCCCGGAATTCTACGAAGACAAAGAATGAAATCCAATAGAATAGCAATCAAGTATAATAAGCCACATGTGGTGATCACCCACTCTGAGAAGCAGAAAGTAAATACATGAATAAAACACACTAGGTCTATCCAGATTTACAAGAGAGACTAAAGAAGACTCAAAAACCACATCTCCAATTATGTGTGCTAAGTCGCTTCAGTCATGTCCGACTCTTTGAGACTCCATGGACTGTAGCCCACTAGGCTCCTCTGTCGATGGGATTCTCCAGGAAAGAACACTGGAGTGGGTTGCCTTTTCCTCCTCCAGGGGATCTTCCCAAAAAGTCTCCAGAGGTAATCTAATCCTAAAAATGAATGAGAATGTATCATTGTCCATTATAAAAGTAGATGAAGCTCACCATTGTCCTAACAGAATTTACTTTACACAAAATATTTTCCTAATATGATATCCTCTTAAAGGCCTTTTAGCTGAAATAATAGAGGTGGAAAATAACACTCATACTGGATCTCATCTTTTACAAAATACATTTCATAGTCTTCCCAGGTGGCTCTAGTGGTAAAGAACCTGTTTGCCAATACAGGAGACATAAGAGATGAGGGTTCTACCTCTGGGTGGGGAAGAGCCCCTGGAGGAGTAAATGGCAACACTCTCCAGTGTTCTTGCCTGGGAAATCCCATGGACCAAGGAGCCTGAAGGGCTAGAGTCCATGGGGTCGCAAAGAGACTCGACTGAAGCAACTTAGCATGCAACCAAATCTTTTAGTACTTAAAAAAAAAGAAAACCTTTTTCTTTTCATATAATTGTAGATTTACATAAAATCAGAAAAATAGTACAGAGGATACTCTTCACCCAGTGTCTCCCAATGGTAACATTTTGCATATCTTTAGTACTGTGTCACAACCAGAAAATTAATATTGATATAATCCTTTGACCTTATTTAGATTTCATCATTTTTATAGGCTATCATTTGTATGTATGTCTCTACTGAGCTCTATCTAACTTTATCACATGTGTAGACTTGTATGGCCGCCATATAGTCAAGATACAAAAAAGTTCATCATGAGAATCCCTTCAGCTATGTACTTATTGCCAAGGTGACTTTCTTCCTCCCCTGATCTTGACACCTATCAACCACTAATCCCTTTTTCATTTCATTTCTATAATTGACATTTCAAACATACTGTATCAATGGAATCACAGCCAGCATATTACTTTTTGAGATTGGCTTTTAATACAGCATAGTTCCCTTGAGATCCATCTAAGGTATTACAGGGATCAAAAGTTTGTTCTTAGTTGTTGTTGAGTGGTATTCAATGGGATCAGAGAGTTATTCCTTCCACTTTATTGTCCTTCTTCAAAATTGATTTTACATTCTAGTTTGTTTGACTTTATGTATAAACTTTAGAATAATTTTGTCTGTGTATAAAACGTTAGAATTTTTTATAAAAATTGCTTTAAACCTATAATAGATCAATTCTGGGAGAATTGACATATTTCTATGTTGTGTGTTCCACATCATAAATGTGATATATCTCTTCATTTATTAGATCTTTTCACAATTTCTTTCATCAGTATTTTATAAGTTTCAGCATACTATGTTTATTATACTTTATTATATTTATGCCTAAGTATTGTATTTTTATTTGTGTGATTGTGAATGTTTGAGTGTTGGTCTTGTATCCTGCAACCTTGCCCAACTCACTTGTGCTGTGCTTAGTTTCTTAGTCATGTCTGACTCTTTCCAACCCCATGGACTATAACCCACCAGGTACCTCTGTCCATGTGGCTTCTCCAGGAAAGAATACTGGAGTGAGTTTCCATGCCCTCCTCCAGGGGATCTTCCCAACTCAGGGATGGAACCCAGGTCTCCTGCATTACAGGCAGATTCTTTACTGTCTGATCTGCCAGCAAAGCCCACTCACTTATTAGTCCTAGGATACTGTTTATTTTTTGTTTCTTTGTTTTTGTTTTGCTTCATAGATTTCATGGGATTATTGACATAAGCAATAATATCATTTACAATTAGAGACAAATAAATTTCTTCCACTCTAATCTCTATTCCTTTTACAAGTGTACTTTAGAGACATTGTGTGTTAGGTTCTAGACCACTTTAATGAAGCAAATATAGCCATAACATGAGATTCTCATTGCATGTAAATTTTTGGTTTCTCACTGCATATAAAAGCTATGTTTATACTATTGACAGAAATAATCAAGAAGCAATTTATAATAGGGGTAGAGAAGAGGTTTACTGGAGGCAAACTGGAGACTTTAACATGAGAAACACAAATTCAAGAAGCACTTGAATTGTGTTCCACTGGATTATAAAATGATGAAGGCTTGTAAAAGTAGAAACTGCAAAATTACATAAATTGTTTGTCAAGAGTTATAGTTGGAGCTAGCAAGAAGTAAGAATGCTTAGTAAGCAAGGACTGGCTGCAGTCTGAAATGGCTGCATAGTTATAAAGAGAAAGCTTGACACCACACGGTTGCAGCTGGCCACTGCTTGCAGATACTGCTTTGAGGATGGCTGTGGTGTTCTTGAGCTCAATAAAGTTCAGAAAATTCAAGTTCTCAGTGATACATGTCTCAGGAACATGTCTGAAGCTACAGACATGGCCACCCTGAACCACAGTTATTCCTTTTGGTTTAAACGCATTTTTTTTAAAGGTTAAAGCAAATATACAATCCATGTTTGACAGCTTATAAAAACAGGCTGTCCTGGTTAGCATAAAGTTCAAGCCAAATCATGTTTAAGGCAGAATGATTTTGCTATACCTCAATATGTGAAAATTTCCTCCATCAACACTATATAGTCTATTGCACTAAGTGTGCAATAGAATTATGTCTAAAAACCAATGTACATATCTTAATTTAAAAAATGCTTTACTGCTAAAAGTGCCGTCACCTGAGCCTTTAGTGAGCCATAATCATTTTTGTTGGGGAAGAATCTTGACCACTGATCACTGCTTGATCAGTCAGGTGATGGCTACTTACCGATCAAGGTGGCAATTGCTGAAGGTTGGGTGATTGTAGCGATTTCTTAAAATAAGACAATGTGCCCTTATATCAGGGTAAATGGAAAGTGTTTTCCACTTGTGACTCACCTTTGTGTAGTCTGTCTCTTCTGTGGGACTACCACTGGCGTCTACTTCAACCCCACACCCACACACACCAGCCAGGGACATGTCAGCCACGGTGGTGTACACCACGGTAACCTCTATGCTGAACTCCTTCAACTAGAGCCTGCAGAACTGAGATCTGAAAGGTGCCTTTGGGAAACTTTTCATCAGGAAACACTTTGCTAAAACTTTTTGAACACTCTCTTTAGATTCAATTGATTTTGAAATAACATTTCAACATTAAAAAAAAAAAAAGACAACAATGAACTTTGCCATATCAGTTGACTCTTCCTCTAACTGGAACACTTAGAAGCCATTGTAGGGTTATTAATTGGCTTAATTTTACTATTGTTTTGAAAGTGAAAGTGAAGTAGCTCAGTCGTGTCTGACTCTCTGTGACCCAGTGGACTGTAGCCTACCAGGCTCCTCCATCCATGGGATTCCCCAGGCAAGAGTACTGGAGTGGGTTGCCATTTCCTTCTCCAGGAGATCTTTCCAACCCAGGGATTGAACCCGGGTCTCCCACATTGCAGGCAGATGCTTTAACCTCCGAGCCACCAGGGAAGCCCACTATTGTTTTGTCTCAGAGAATAAGAAGGCCCTCGGAGGGGGCTAGCTGGTCAACAAAGCAGTCAGAACATACACATTTATTAATTAAGTTCATCGCATTAGATGGGCACCCCAAAACAATTGCAATAGTTACATCAAAGATCACTGATCACATATCACATAGAAAATATAATAATGAAGAAGATTGAAATATTCGATAATTACCAAAATGTGACACAGAGACATTAGGTAAGCAAATACTGTTGGAAAAATAGCATCAAGTAGACCTGCTTTAAGGTTGCTTGTGTGTTTGTTTGCTCAGTCATGTCTGCCTCATAGACTGACCCCATATGTGACCCTGGTCACATATGTGTGACCCCATAGACTGTAGCCCACCAGGCTCCTCTGACTATGGGGATTCTCCAGGCAAGAATACTGGAGTGGGTTGCCATTCCTTTCTCCAAGGGATCTTCCCAACCCAGGGATCGAACCTGATCTTCTGCACTGCAGGCAGAGTCTTTACCAACTGAGCCACCAGCGAAGGGCCTGACCTTAAATTTATAAAAACTGCAGTATCTGCAAAGCTCAGTAAAGTGAAGCACAATAAAAATGAGGTATGCCTATATTTCCTTGGCTTGGTTTTGTTACTTTTTAAAGTGTGCTATTATGCATAGATAAGTAAAGATACCAAAAGTTCTGACAATATATATCTGCATAATTTTATTTCATATAAGTAATAACTTGAATAAAATGAAGGATGGAAAGAAAGGAGCAGTATGAACTATCTCTAAACTATCTTATAGTCATTTTAAGTCAATACCAAAAAATAACATTAATAACATTAGTGACACATTTCAGTGAGCAGGTCTTGCTTAACTGCAAGTTTATTGTGAAAAAGAAAAAACCTTTCTTTTCTCAGTAACAACTAATTTCTTATACACAAACCAGAATAAGTGGATTTATATCTAATAGTTGAACCTATAATGGTTTATAATCTTAATCAAGAGGCTCTTATTTTACTCACTTCAAACATGAAAGAATTTTCTCATTATTATGAGAAATTAATTATAGTCAAGAGTTGAGGTCTGCTATGAAATTAAAGCTCTATAAAGTCTTGTTTTGTAAATATCTAAGTGAAAGAATTAAAGTAATATAAAGAGTTTCCTTTTCTCTTTTAGCAATACCTTCAAAAATAAAATTTCATGTAAGTCTACCTTTTTTAACCTTTGCCCAGGGGACTCTTGCTTTGTCAGAAGATTGGAATCAGGGCTTTATCCAGTGCATTTATTATTAATAGGTCCAGGAGAGCATGTTCCAAAGCATGATACATAAAATATTGACCAAAAGAGAAAATCTAGGACAAAGGTTTTCATTGACTAGTTTAGTTTGCAATAAAGCATATAAATTCATTTTTGAAATTCTTACCCATTAGCTTATTAAAAGATCTATGAAGTCCTGCAATACTGAATGTATTTACCTTTGTTTAATTCATTGTATTGTTTCTTTGACTTATTCAGCCATTAAACATTACTCCAGAGTAATAAACACACCAGATTTTATACAGCTTCCTAGAATTCATGCTGACACAGGAAATGCTGACCTTATTCATTCAATAAGCGCTTAGTTCTTAGAGGTACTGGGGGGATTACTAAAATATGTTTGCTATTTCCTTTCTCTACTCTCTGTTCCTCTGATATAATGCCACTATCTGGTACCATATAATGGTCTCTAAGTACATGACTGGATGACTAGTGAACTAATCTGAAAACCAGTAGAGCTGGTATATTACTGAACAAATCTTATTGTATATATGCCTCACAGTTCACATAGCAAGTCAATGCATTTTTTAATGCATAACACAGTATTTGAAAGATGTTTATTTTCTCCCACCATCACCTCCTCTCTCTCCAATACTTGGACTCAATCGAATTGTAATTGTAAGCACCTCAGGAATTGTGACAGTCTTAAAAAGCTATTTTTGAAGCTAGCAAATTTTTAAGTTCCCATATGTCCTACCACTTGAATGACTGTTGGTCTATGAAAAATGAAGAGTGTCTATTTAAACAAATGAAGTGGATTTCTAGTTGCTTTAGTCAATTTCAAGGTAATACTAAGATTAAATCACCATGAAAATATGTCTTAATTTTAATATTGTTATTCTTATCACAGGATATTAGCAAAGTAGCATTTTAATTTTCAAGCTACAACAGGCTTATACAGTGAATTAATGTCATATTACTGGGAACCATTGATCGTATTTCTCTAAACATGTTTACCAATGTTTTATTTTAAATTAAACTACCAAAATGAAGAAATTACTTTTTGACTATTTTATTAGTTCCATCTAATCATTTTAATTATTATTCTGCTATTTTGTCAGTCTTCTAAAATCAAATTTTTGTTAATGTAACATTTGCTACAGTTAGTTTTTCTCTGTTTACAGTAATGAAAAACTGTGAGGACAATGTGAAAAGCCAGTGAATACATCTCTTTTCCAAAAGCTAACACTAAAATCTTCATGTGAAACTAATTTAGTATCTTAGCAATAACTATTAAATCAGTTGAGTTCTCTTTGAATGACAGCATGTCAAAAATTTTGACTCTCTTTTTTGAAATAGCTCTGTATTTACATAAATTTCTTATATCCAGATGCCACTTTTTCTGGTTAGTCTTTTATAACTAGCTAAATTAGCATTTAAAAATTTAAAATATAATATTAAAAGCAGAATCAATATTCCTTTTATGTTTAATCCTTGATTTTTTTCCTAAAGTTTATAAAATTTGACTTTCTGCTTCTGTTTCACTCAAGAAAGATTTAATACTTTGAAGCATTGAAAAGACATCTTAATGAACTGATAAGTATGAAATATTATTAATGTTATGAGGCAAAATGCACTTTCCTTAATCTTATGTTCTTATATAAACAAAACTTCTTTAATTATTTTGCCCCATTTCATACTTTATTTTCAGATCAAATAAAATGCTTTCCCTATTAGCCAAGGTAGTGTCTGTGTTTGCATCTTGGAAAATATCTAGGCCTCTTAGTATATACAGACCTAAAGGAGATCATTCCAATAAATATTCAAGAGTAAGCCTTGGTAGGATTTTCAAGAATCAGGTGTTGAAGCCAACTAATTAGAATGGGGATTTTATAAGGATTTGCTCAGGGAGTTAAGACTTGTGAAATAAAAGATGATTAGGACTATAGGGAAACTTGTAGGTAGTTCTCTCCTTCTCATTCCAACAAAAAGGCTGTGATATCTGTCTAGTTATTGTACATTCTTCATAACAAATATAATTAATTCCACTTGGGAAGATCCCCTGGAAAAGGAAATGGCAACCCACTCCAGTATTTTTGCCTGGGAAATCCCATGGACAGAGAAGCCTGACAGCCAACAGTCCCTGGGGTCGCAAAGAGTCAGATATAACTGAGCAACCGGGAGTGCACAATTTAGTCCATGGCAAAATTATCTAGACATGTTAGCCTAGTTTTCAGCCATCTCACTTGGACTACATAATTCAGACACTCATGATATGCTCAGAAAGTCTTGGGAACTTCAAGTAGAAAACATGTGAACAGTAGATTTGGGCAGTGAAACTATAAGCTGAGGAAGCTCTGGGTATAATTCCTTGACAGATAAGAAGAGATATCATCAAAGCACATGTAATACCTTAAATTTAATACCTCAGGTGGTTTGATTCTCTTGTTTACAATCAACAGAAACATGTCAAATTATCTTAAGTGATCAGAAGTTGTCGTAAGAATAAATATTGTGGTGCATGCATATTAGTTTATCTCTTCAGCTCCTTTTCTCTGAAAATACCCAACTTCAACACTGGAGTTACCCCCACAGTCTTTGATTTGTTGCATAGTTCTGCTTCCCTAGGCATCATACTAGAATATCTTGGGGAAGAAAGCTGGGCTAATCAAATATTTTTTTCTCTACAAATTTGTAATTTTAAACTACATGATAGAGAATTTGAATTTGTGGAAGCTGGGTTGCTTAAAAATGGCAGCATTTTAAGAGAATTTTCATAAAATCTTGCCTTTTCCATGTTGGGTGCCCCAACTATTCATTGGATTACAATCAATGATAGGCCCAAATATTTCACAATAAATTCATATTCTTACATAAGTTATTTTATTGTAACCAAAAAAATCTTAATTTACACATATGAACATCAAAGGACATAAAACACTGAAGAATAAAGCTACAGCATGGACTGAGAAAAGCCAGATATCTGGATAAATCTGGAATCTATGGTAATGCTTACCCTAAAATTTTCACTTCATGGGTCATCACTGAAGATGCTCAACTAAGCATTTTAATTCTTCTTTGTATCATGCTATGTCAGCTTTTCTCAATTTCTACTGCATATATTTTTTCTCTGTCTAATAATTGTATATGCTGAAACAAGATTTCAGCTTGCTTAGAACATTGACTTGTTATAAGTCTTCATAGCTCTGATTCTTTATCTTATGACTTCTTAGCTTCCAATCTCATTGCTAACAACATTTTTATTTTAATAATTTTAGTTAAATTTCTAAGGAGGAAAATCTTGTCTAGATTGCCACTGATTGAAAGACAGCCAGTGGAATGGCTATGCTTAAGTTAGCTGATGACCCCATTATTGATTCAATGAAAAGATCTAGGAATTTGTATAGTTCATTCACTTCAGCATTCCAAGTCCATCTAGTACAATGACCAAGAATTACTAAGTTTAGAAGCTTTCGCATTAGAACAGAGTCTGACTTAAAGGAAAATTATTCTAATGTAAAAATAATTTTGTTTCAGAATAGAATGGCAGCATAACTCTATCCTTGACATTGGAGTTACAGTAATATCTGGTATTGTTGGATGTGAAGATTTTAATTTAACCATTAAATATTACACATCACCATGGGGACCTAGGAGTTAACGGTTTTGTAGACAAATGAGCCTTGTTGGTGGTTAACAAAGGCTATTTATCTTGCATTTTCTAAACTTGTTGTCATAAAATAAAGTGTGACTTTTGCTTCGCTAGATACAATATCTACATTATAGACAAAAACAGGGAAGGCTTTATCTTTCATAAGACTTTCTCTTTTTATTTGGAAAAAAATGCCTCTCCCATCAAAATTTCAATTTTACTAAAAACACTCTTAAAATATATCTGAGTGTCACAAGAGAAATGTTATTGAAGAAATAATTTGAGTTCACTTAAATATTTTTAAGATTTAAATTATTCAGATTCTTCATTACAGTTTTTTTAAGAGAATCACTTTTTTTCTTTTTCATTTATTTTTATTAGTTGGAGGCTAATTACTTTACAATATTGTAGTGGATTTTGCCATACATTGATATGAATCAGTCGTGGATTTACATATATTCCCCATCCCAATCCCCCCTCCCATCTCCTTCTCCACCCGATCCCTCTGGGTCTTCCCAGTGCGCCAGGCCCAAGCACTTGTCTCATGCACCCAACCTGGGCTGGTGATCTGTTTCACCCTTGATAATATACATGTTTCAATGCTGTTCTCTCGAAACATCCCACCCTCACCTTCTCCCACAGAGTCTGAAAGTCTCTTCTATACATCTGTGTCTCTTTTTCTGTTTTGCATATAGGGTTATCATTACCATCTTTCTAAATACCATATATATGTGTTAGTATACTGTAATGGTCTTTATCTTTCTGGCTTACTTCACTCTGTATAATGGGTGCCAGTTTCATCCATCTCATTAGAACTGATTCAAATGAATTCTTTTTAATGGCTGAGTAATATTCCATGGTGTATATGTACCACAGCTTCCTTATTCATTCATCTGCTGATGGACGTCTAAGTTGCTTCAATGACCTGGCCATTATAAACAGTGCTGTGATGAACATTGGGGTGCACGTGTCTCTTTCATATCTGGTTTCCTTGGTGTGTATGCCCAGAAGTGGGATTGCTGGGTCATATGGCAGTTCTATTTCCAGTTTTTTAAGAAATCTCCACACTGTTCTCCATAGAGGTTGTACTAGTTTGCATTCCCACCAACAGTGTAAGAGGGTTCCCTTTTCTCCACACCCCTTCCACCATTTATTTCTTGTAGACTTTTGGATAGCAGCCATCCTGACTGGCGGGTAATGGTACTCATTGAGGTTTTGATTTGCATTTCTCTGATAATGAGTGATGTTGAGCATTTTTTCATGTGTTTCTTAGCCATCTGTATATCTTCTTTGGAGAAATGTCTATTTAGTTCTTTGGCCCATTTTTTCATTGGGTCATTTATTTTTCTGGAATTGAGCTGCAGGAGTTGCTTATATATTTTTGAGATTAATTCTTTGCCTGTTGCTTTGTTTGCTCTTATTTTCTCCCATTCTGAAGGCTGTCTTTTCACCTTGCTTATAGTTTCCTTTGTTGTGCAAAAGCTTTTAAGTTTCATTAGGTCCCATTTGTTTACTTTTGCTTTTATTTCCAATATTCTGGGAGGTGGGTCATAGAGGATCCTGCTGTGATTCATGTCGGAGAGTGTTTTGCCTATGTTCTCCTCTAGGAGTTTTATAGTTTCTGGTCTTACATTTAGATCTTTAATCCATTTTGAGTTTATTTTTGTGTATGGTTTTAAAAAGTGTTCTAGTTTCATTCTTTTACAAGTGGTTGACCTGTTTTCCCAGCACCACTTGCTAAAGAGGTTTCTTTTTCCATTGTATATTCTTGCCTCCTTTGTCGAAGATAAGGTGTCCATAGGTTCATGGATTTATCTCTGGGCTTTCTATTCTGTTCCATTGATGTATATTTCTGTCTTTGTGCCAGTACCATACTGTCTTGATGACTGTGGCTTTGTAGTAAAGTCTGAAGTCAGGCAGGTTGATTCCTCCAGTTCCATTCTTCTTTCTCAAGATTACTTTGGCTGTTCGAGGTTTTTTTTATTTCCATAGAAATTGTGAAATTATTTGTTTTAGTTCTCTGAAGAATACAGTTGGTAGCATGATAGGGATTGCATTGAGTCTATAGATTGCTTTGGGTAGTACAGTCATTTTCACAATATTGATTCTTCCAATCCATGAACACAGTATATTTCTTCATCTCTTTGTGTCCTGTTTGATTTCTTTCATTAGTGTTTTATAGTTTTCTATGTATAGGCCTTTTGTTTTTTAGGTAGATGTACTCCTAAGTATTTTATTCTTTTTGTTGCAATGGTGAATGGTATTGTTTCTTTAATTTCTCTTTTTGTTTTCTCATTGTTAGTGTATAGGAATGCAAGGGATTTCTGTGTGTTAATTTTATATCCCACAACTTTACTATATTCGTTGACTAGCTCTAGTAATTTTCTGGTAGAGTCTTTAGGGTTTTCTATGTAGAGGATCATGTCATCTGCAAACAGTGAGAGTTTCACTTCTTCTTTTCCTATCTGGATTCCTTTTACTTCTTTTTCTGCTCCAGAAGAGATCACATCCTGGGCCATAAATCTAGCCTTGGGAAATTCAAAAAAAATTGAAATCATTCCAGTCATCTTTACTGCACTGACCACAGTGCAGGAAGATTAGATCTCAATTACAGGAAAAAAATTATTAAAAATTCAAACATATGGAGGCTAAATAACACGCTTCTGAATAACCAACAAATCATAGAAGAAATCAGAAAAGAAATCAAAATATGCATAGAAATGAAGGAAAATGAAAACACAACAACCTAAAACCTATGGGACACTGTAAAAGCAGTGCTAAGGGGAAGGTTCATAGCATTACAGGCTTACCTCAAGAAACAAGAAAAAAGTCAAATAAATAACCTAACTCTACACCTAAAGCAACTAGAGAAGGAAGAAATAAAGAACCCCAGGGTTAGTGGAAGGAAAGAAATCTTAAAAATTAGGGCAGAAATAAATGCAAAAGAAACTAAAGAGACCATAGGAAAAATCAACAAAGCTAAAAGCTGGTTTTAAAAAAAAAAAAAAAATAAACAAAATTGACAAACCGTTAGCAAGACTCATTAAGAAACAAAGGGAGAAGAACCAAATTAACAAAATTAGAAATGAAAATGGAGAGATCACGACAGACAACACTGAAATACAAAGGATCATAAAAGACTACTACCAGCAGCTCTATGCCAATAAAATGGACAACTTGGAAGAAATGGACAAATTCTTAGAAAAGTATAACTTTCCAAAACTGAACCAGGAAGAAATAGAAGATCTTAACAGACCCATCACAAGCACAGAAATCGAAACTGTAATCAGAAATCTTCCAGCAAACAAAAGTCCAGGACCAAATTGCTTCACAGCTGAATTCTAACAAAAATTTAGAGAAGAGCTAACACCTATCTTACTCAAACTCTTCCAGAAAATTGCAGAAGAAGGTAAACTTCCAAACTCATTCTATGAGGCCACCATCACCCTAATTCCAAAACCAGACAAAGATGCCACAAAAAAAGATAGCTACAGGCCAATATCACTGATGAACATAGATGCAAAAATCCTTAACAAAATTCTACCAAACAGAATCCAACAACATATTAAAAAAAATCATACATTAAAAAAGTCATTCATGACCAAGTGGGCTTTATCCCAGGAATGCAAGGATTCTTTAATATCCACAAATCTATCAATGTAATACACCACATTAACAAACTGAAAGATAAAAACCATATGATTATCTCAATAGATGCAGAAAAAGCCTTTGACAAAATTCAACACCCATTTATGATTAAAACTCTCCAGAAAGCAGGCATAGAAGGAACATATCTCAACATAATAAAAGCTATATATGACAAACCCACAGCAAGCATTACCCTCAATGGTGAAAATTGAAAGCATTTCCCCTGAAATCAGGAACAAGACAAGGGTGCCCACTCTCACCACTACTATTCAACATAGTTTTGGAAGTTTTGGCCACAGCAATCAGAGAGAATCACTTTTAACATGTTTCACAATTGTTTGAACTAAAACCAGTTAACACCTAATGCAAGGACAAATTACCTTAAGCCTTGTATGTTACATTATGAAAGAAAACTGAGTCCAAATGAAACATAATTTTGTGTGACATGCAGTAATTGTACAGACAGATGAGAAACTACATTTATATCAACTCATATTCATTTCATCATTTTTCATTTTAATTCCAATGACCCAAATTCTTATTTGATACCCTCCCAAGAGTTATTTCTATCATTCTCCTTTGAAATTTCAAATTCCTATCAATGATGGCACATTGATATTTAATTATTACCTTAGAGACAAAGATTATTTAAAAAAAAAAGTGGTAGTCACATATAAGGAAAAATATAGAGGCTGTAGATAATTCTATGTAAAATTCAATGGAGAAAGACAGGAAAACAAATAGGATAGTAACTAAAGATATTAGAGTACCAAAAATACTTGCTATTTTTTTATTTTTTTAATTCATCATTAATTTTTTAAAAATTCAGCATTGTATTAGTTTTCTAGAGCTGCCATAAAAGTACCACAAGACTTTTTTAGGTGACTTAAAGCAACAGACAATTCTGAGAAACCCAAAGGCAAAAAATCCAAAACCAAGGTATTGGTAAAGCCGTGCTCCCTCAAAAGCCTCTAGGGAATATCTCTTCTTTCCTCTTTCAGCTTCTCATGGCCTCCAGCATTGCCTAGCTTAGCCAAGTAGCTTCAGTTTCCATCTTCATGTGGCTGTCTTCCTCAGAACACAGAACAGATCTTGGATTTTCCAAAAAGAACTACAAGCAGGGCCAGAATAGATTACCCCCCATTCCCATGCCTTCAACTACAGAAACTTTTGTGTAGACACCAACATGCAGCCTGCCATCTGTACCTTTCAAGAGAAGGCAGAATCCTGAGACAGATACTCATTAAGGATAATTCAAGCAAGGATATGACCTTAAACGTATTCAAACATACTAAAGAAAGGAAAAATGGAGATAAAGAGACGGTTGTTGTTGTTCAGTTGCTAAGTACGGCTCTCTGCTGCTACATGGACTGTAGCATACCAGGCTCCTCTGTCCTCCACTATCTCCCAGAGTTTACAATAAATCTAGCTTGGAAGAGACAGATGAAAACAGCCTGAAACAATTTAAGAAACTGGGAAAAGTAGATAGATAGATATTAATAGATAGCTGACAGATAACTAGATAGCTAGATAAGCTAACATCACAAGGACTTTCTCAAACATAAATAAATTCAGAAACTAAAACACTCATGACCATTTCTTAAGTTAATTAAAAGTTCAAACAATTAACAAATAAAAATAAATTGTATGATTACAAAATTTTTAGAATTTGTGACAAAAACGCTGGCTGTGATAATTGAGTCTATTGCAACTAGAAATATTTCATTTTTAAAAACCACCTGAATTATTGGGATATGGGAGTTACTGAGAAGGAGACATAATCAGTACATAGCTGGGGTTTGTGGAGATCCATATGTGTGTACATTAATATTACTAATGTGGCTAATACCACTCTCAACTGTTAGAGTAAGCCTACATGTAATATATTGAAAAGTTAATTCTCTTACAAGACAGAGTATAAATGTTAATAATCTGGTAACAGTTGTCCATATTAGCATGGAAAAGGGAATGGCTCCCCACTCCAGTATTTTCACCTGGAAAATTCTATGGACAGAGCAGCCTGGTGGCTACAACCCATGGGGTAGCATAGAGTCAGGTACAACTTAGCAAATGAGTAAATCCATGTTAGCAAGAGTAAGAATAAATGGGAAGGAAAATGGTGGGACCAAAAAATCTCTAAAATCTCAAAAATAAGAACTACAAAAACAAGATGTAAGTCAAATATTGATGGGAGGAGAAATAGCAGGGAAGCCTATGACTTGAATTTCAAGTGTAACTAAAAGTTAGAGAGAAAAAAAAAACTGGTGTAGCTATAAAATTCTAAAGGGGAGAAGGAAGACAAAGGTGTGGCAAATAGTTCAAACTTCATGTATCTTTTCAGGAAATTACTGGGTTGTATATTTTCAATAAATTGTGGCAAAAAGATATAAGCCCTTTATTTAGAGCTACAAAGGAAGCTTAAAAATAACTGAAATAAAAATGGTTTAAATGTGTTTTTCTCTGCAGTTCAGTACTGAAGTGAAGAAAGATGAAAGAGAAGGCCATCACTTTATTATCCCCACTTAATTAGAGTTAATCATTTGCATATATTATCTTGATAATTTTAAAAGACAGTATATCTACTTGCTGCTCACTAATCAAATGCTTGGCAACAAAATTAAAGTGGGGCAAAAAATTTAAGCTTTTCTCTAAGCAATAAGTACATTGTGGTCTTGCTGTAATAAAACTGAGAGGAATTATTCAGTTACTCTTTAAATAACAAATAATCTGACAAAAAGTGAATTTCTGATCCAACTCCATTAGGAAGGAGACAGAGATTTGAAATTTTGCCCAACCAGGAACTCTACTACACAGATGTATCAAGGGAATGAAGATGGAAAACAGTCCTTAGCATTTTACGATGAGCAGGGCATTGGTAATGCTAAATGAGAGATTAAGTAGAGTGTTGGTATCAGAAGACAGATTGAAAGGAATTAAGGAATGACAGGAAGATAAAAAACATTGAGATAATATAGATAACCCCCAGAAAACTAAAGAAGGGACAAATATCCTTGCTTTCTTTCAGATCCTCAAGCATGCAAATATGCCATTAATTCTTCTCTGTCCTTTTTTCCTAACACTTGGGATCACACTGCTCTTCCTCTCAACTTCACTTGTTTTTCTTTACTTAGCCTGCATGACTAATTTTAAGTATCACTTCCTGTCACACATCTTCCCAAACTAACCTGGATATGATCGCCTTGCTGTGCATATACAGTACCTTATGCTCCCTCCCATTTTAGAAATAAATCATACTCTATTTTAATTATGCATTTAATTGTATGTCTCCTGTGGTTTATTCTAATATACTTGGAGGCAAATCCCATGCCCGTTTTGCTCTGTATTGCATTTCCAAAGTATTAACAGTGCCTGATACAGTTAATACTTAGTATTGAATGAATTTTTCAAAATGAGTCATTGAATGTTTAAATGCATTGTTGAGAACTGTGGTTTGAGGCTTTCAGAGGTCTGAGGAAGGATATTTACATTGTTTCAGGGGGATGAAGTTATTTATGAGAATGTTTATTTGTTTTTATTTTTTAGTCAAAGAGAGTCAGCCAAGAGAGAATAGAGATGCAATTAATAGCTATTTAGTAGAATAACCTAGATAGCATATTAAAAAGCAGAGATGTTACTTTGCCAACAAAGGTCCATCTGGTCAAGGCTATGGTTTTTCCAGTGGCCATGTATGGATGTGAGAGTTAGACGGTTAAGAAAGTTGAGCACCGAAAAATTGATGCTTTTGAACTATGGTGTTGGAGAAGACTCGAGAGTCCCTTGGACTGCAAGGAGATCCAACCAGTCCATCCTGAAGGAGATCAGTCCTGGGTGTTCATTGGAAGGACTGATGCTGAAGCCGAAACTCCAATACTTTGGCCACCTCATGTGAAGAGTTGACTCGTTGGAAAAGACCCTGATGCTGGGAGGGGTTGGGGGCAGGAGGAGAAGGGGACGACAAAGGATGAGACGGCTGGATGGCATCACCGACTCGATGGGCATGAGTTTGAGTAAACTTCAGGAGTTGGTGATAGACAGGGAGGCCTGGCATGCTGAGATTCATGGAGTCGCAAAGAGTCGGATATGACTGAGCGACTGAACTGAACTGAACTGAACTGAACCCCAGAGAAATGGTCATCAAACTTTAAGTGCATACAAATGACCTCAAAAGCATGTTTAAAATACAGAGCTGATTCAGCAGGTCTGGAATGGTACACGTGATTCTATAGTTTTAGAATCCTCTCAAGTGATACTGATACTTGGTAATATCGCAATCCAAGAGTCTAGGAACCAAATTTTAAGAAACACTGTGCTAGAAAATGTAGCAGATGGCTTCAAAGGAACAGCAATAAGTCAGTTTACCCTAACAAGGAAAAGATATTCCCATTTTCACAGACAGATATTTAGATGGTTGGAGACAGAGAAACTTGAGGAAGGGAAAAAGGAAATTAAAGTGCCCTCATAGGATATTCTCAATTTCCCAATAAGTTGCTTAAATATTGAAAAATGGAGAGAGCCCAGGACTTGCAAAAAGAGGAAATGTTATAGGAAAACTGCTATAGGGAAGGCAATGTGACAGTGGTTCTCAATTTTGATTGCCCAATAAAATTACTAGGGACTTTTTAAAAACTTCAAGGCTTAGACCACACACCAGATCCACTAATGAGAATCTCTTGGGAGAGTTTCAGGTATATGTATTCTCTAGAAGTTTTCAAGAATGAGAATCATTGTTGCTGTTACAAATTACCCAAGTCAGTTTGGCAGCTGCCAAAAATTTGGAGTAGTTGGGATCTACAATTTTCCTCTGCTAGAATCTTGCTACCAGCAGGTATGTTGCCATGATAGTAAGTTTCAGATTGAAGTTTTCCATGGTCATAAAAAGGTACAAAAGTAGTTAAAGCCATTTAAGCTAAGCTAGATGAAGTCTCAGACTTCTATCCTCTTAGGCTCTCTTAACTAGCATCTTGATAAAAAGCTCAATGGAGGCAAACTCAACAAATATTTGCTGGCAAATATAATCACCTAATATGATCCTTTCTAATTGAATCAAGAGAAAATCTTCTAGCCACGTCAAGGGAACAACTCTACATGAAGCGCTAGAACTAGGGTGATTTTCCAAAGCTGTTCACTTGCTGAACTTCTTAGATTTCGATACCGAGTACCACATGCCTGTGTATTGATACCTAGTATGGATGCCTGTGCATTGTTTTCTTTATTTTTTTTAATTGAAGTACATTGCTGATTTACAAATGTACAACATAATGATTTAATATTTTAATTAATTAATTTATGACTGTGCTGGGTCTTCGTTGCTGTGAGGGCTTCTCTCTAGCCGTGGTGAGCGGGGGCTACTCTCTATTGTGGTGTGTAGGCTTCTCATTGCAGTGGCTTCTCTTGTTGGGGAGCATGGACTCTTTGTGCATTCAGATTTCAGTAGTTGTGGTGCCTGAGCTGAGGAATTGTGGTTCCTGGGCTCTAGATCACAGGCTTAGTGGTTGTGATGCACGAGATTAATTGCTCTGCAACATGTGAGATCTTCCTGGACCAGGGATCAACCCGTGTCTTCTGCACTGGCAGGAGGATTCTTTAACACTGAGCCACCTGGAAAGCCCATGAGTTGATATTTTTATAGATTATATTCTATTTAAATTTAGTATAAAATATTGGTTACATTCTGTGTGCTATACATTGAAGTGAAAGTCATCCATCGTGTCCAACTCTTTGGGACCCCATGGACTATACAGCCCATGGAATTCTCCAGGCCAGAATACTGGAGGGGTAGCCATTCACTTCTCCAGGGGATCTTTCCAACCCAGGAATCAAACCCAGGTCTCCCATATGCAAGATGATTCTTTACCAGCTGAGCCCCAAAGAAAGCCTAACAATTCAGTTCAGTTTAGTAGCTCAGTCGTGTCTGATTCTTTTCGACCCCATGGACTACAGCACCCCAGGCTTCCCTATCCATCACCAACTCCTGGGACTTAACGCAAACTCACGTCCATCAAGACGGTGATGCCATCCAACCATTCTCACCTTCTGTCATCCCCTTCTCCTCCTGCCTTCCATCTTGCCCAGCATCAAGGCCTTTTCAAATGTGTCAGTTGTTTGCATCAGGTGGCCAAATTATTGGAGTTTCAGCTTCAGCATCAGTCCTTCCAATGAATATTCAGGACTGATTTCATTTAGGATGGACAAGTTGGATTTCCTTACAGTCCAAGGGGCTCTTAGGAGTCTTCTCCAACACTGCAGTTCAAAAGCATCAATTCTTCAGTGCTCAACTTTCTTTATAATCTAACTGTAACATGCATACATAACTACTGGAAAAAACATAGCTTTGACTAGACGGACCTTTGTTGACAAAGTAATGTCTCTGCTTTTTAATATGCTGTCCAGGTTGGTCAGTTTTTCTTCCAAGGAGCATGTGTTTTTTAATTTCACGACTACAGTCACCATTTGCAGTGATTTTGGAGCCCCCCAAAGTAAAGGCTGTCACTGTTTCCATTGTTTCCCCATCTACTTGCCATGAATTGTATAATATCCACAGTTAGCACAATAGTTTATAGATCTTAATCTCTTTCTCTTACCTTGCCCCTCTCCCACTCACTTATGCATTATTTTTAAAAATCATGTATCATGTACAATACTCATTTTGCAAGTGAAAATTCATTTTACCATTTCTTATGTTAATTAACAAATTCTCTACTGCAGATTTAGATAACTCTAATTGAATGGCTTGCTGAAGTGTGGGCATTTTATCAAAGTCTTTCAAATGCTAATTAATTATCCTTGAATTGTAAGCAACAGATTCTGGTACTTCAAATTTGAACAACACTTCTTAAATTGTTGAAGTTAGTATCAGCAAAACATTAACATTTTGTTAATACTGTCACTATGTAGAACGTGGAAGCTATTTGTGACATTTTGGTTGTTACTTAAACCTACTTGATGGCTAGTAGGTGAAGATTGCTACTGGAGATCAGTGGAGAAATAACCCCAGAAAGAATGAAGAGATGGAGCCAAAGCAAAAACAACACCCAGTTGTGGATGTGACTGGTAATAGAAGTAAAGTCCGATGCTAAAAAGAGCAACATTGCGTAGGAACCTGGAATGTTAGTTCCATGAATCAAGGCAAATTAGAAGTGGTCAAAAAGGAGATGGCAAGAGTGAAAATCAACATTTTAGGAATCAGCACACAAAATGGAATGGAATGGGTGAATTTAACTCAGATGACCATTATGTCTACTACTGTGTGTAAGAATCCCTTAGAGGGAATGGAGTAGCCATCATAGTCAACAAAAGAGTCTGAAATGTAGTACTTGGATGCAATCTCAAAAATGACAGAATGATTTCTGTTCATCTCCAAGGCAAACCATTCAATATCACAATAATCCCAGTCTATGACAAGACCATTAATGCTGAAGAAGCTGAAGTTGAATGGTTCTATGAAGACCTACAGGATATTCCAGAACTAACACCCAAAAAAGATGTCCTTTTCATTATAGGGGACTGGGATGCAAAAGTAGGAAGTCAAGAAACACCTGGAGTAACAGGCAAATTTGGCCTTGGAGTACAGAATGAAGCAGGGCAAAGGCTAATAGAGTTTTGCCAAGAGAACGCACTGGTCATAGCAAACACCCTCTTCCAACAACACAAGAGAAGACTCTAGACATGGACATCACAAAATGGTCAATACCGAAATCAGATTGATTTTATTCTTAGGAGCCAAAGATGGGGAAGCTCTATACAATCAGCAAAAACAAGACCAGGAGCTGACTGTGGCTCAGATTATGAACTCCTTATTGCCAAATTCAGACTTAAATTGAAGAAAGTAGGGAAAACCACTAGACCATTCAGGTATGACCTAAATCAAATCCCTTACAACTATACAGTGGGAGTGAGAAATAAATTCAAGGGATTAGATCTGATGGAGTGCCTGAAGAACTATGGATGGGGGTTCTTGACATTGTAGGAGGCAATGTTCAAGACCATCCCTAAGAAAAAGAAATGCAAAAGGTAAAATGGTTGTCTGAGGAGGCCTGACAAATAGCTGTAAAACAAAGAGAAGCAAAAGGCAAAGGAGAAAAGGAAAAATATACCCATCTGAATGCAGAGTTCCAAAGAATAGCAAGAAGAGATAATAAAGCTTTCCTCAGCAATCAGTGCAAAGAAATAGAGGAAAACAATAGACTGGGAAAAACTAGAGATCTGTTCAAGAAAATTAGAGATACCAAGGGAACATTTCATGCAAAGATGGGCTATATTACAGACAGAAATGGTATGGACCTAACAGAAGCTGAAGATATTAAGAGGTGGCAAGAATACACAGAAGAACTCTACAAGAAAGATCTTCATGGCCCACATAATCATGATAATATGATCACTCACCTAGAGCCAGACATCCTGGAGTCAAGTGGGCCTTAGGAAGCATCACTACAAACAAAGCTAGTGGAGGTGATGGAACTCCAGTTGAGATATTTCAAATCCTAAAAGATGATGCTGTGAAAGTGTGCACTCAGTATGCCAGTAAATTCGGAAAACTCAGCAGTGGCCACAGGACTGGAAAGGGTCAGCTTTCATTCCAATCTGAAAGAAAGGCAATCCCAAAGAATGCTCAAACTACCACACAGTTGCACTCATCTCACACATTAGCAAAGTAATGCTCAAAATTCTCCAAGCTAGGCTTCAACAGTATGCAAACAGTATGTGAACAGTATGTGAACTTCCAGATGTTCAAGCTGGTTTTAGAAAAGGCAGAGGAATGAGAGTTCAAATTGCCAACATCCCCTGGATCATCAAAAAGCAAGAGAGTTCCAGAAGAACATCTACTTTTGCTTTATTGACTATGCCAAAACCTTTCACTGTGTGGATCACAGTAAACTGTGGAACATTCTTAAGAGATAGGAATACCAGACCACCTGACCTGCCTCTTGAGAAATCTGTGTGCAGGTCAGGAAGCAACAGTTAGAACTGGACGTGGAACAACAGACTGGTTTCAAAGCGAGAAAGGAGTACATCAAGGCTTTATTTAGTCACCCTTCTTATTTAACTTATATGTAGAGTACATCATGGGAAATGCTGTGCTGGATGAAACACAAGCTGGAATCAAAACTACCAGAAGAAATGTCAATAGACCTCAGATATGCAGATGACACCACTCTTATGGCAGAAAGAGAAGAACTAAGAGCCCCTTGTGAAAGTGAAAGAGGAGAGTGAAAAAGTTGGCTTAAAACTCCACATTCAGAAAACTAATATTATGGCATCTGGTCCCATCACTTCATGGGAAATAGATGGGGAAAACAGTGGAAACAGTGACAGACTTTATTGTGGGGGGCTCCAAAATCACTGCAGATGGTATTGCAACCATGAAATTCAAAGACACTTATTCCTTGGAAGGAAAGTTATGACCAACCTAGAGAGCATATTAAAAAGCAGAGACATTAATTGGTCAACAAAGTCCATCTAGTCAAAGCTATGGTTTTTCCAGTATTCATGGATGGATGAGAGCTGGACTCTAAAGAAAGCTGAGCACCAAAGTATTGATGCTTTTGAATTGTGGTGTTGGAGAAGACCCCTGAATAGCCCCTTGGACTGCAGGGATATCCAACCAGCCCATCCTAAAGGAAGTCAGTCCTGAATATTCACTGGAAGGACTGATGCTGAAGCTGAAACTCCAATACTTTGGCCACCTGATATGAAGAACTGGCTCATTTGAAAAGACCCTCATGTTGGAAAAGATTGAAGGTGGGAAGAGAAAGGGACAACAGAGAATGAGATGGTTGGATGATATCACTGCCTCAATGGACATGAGTTTGAGTAATCTCTGGGAGTTTGTGATGGACAGGGAGGCCTGGCAAGCTGCAGTCCATGGGGTTGCAAAGAGTTGGACTAAGTGACTGAACTGAACCAAACTGAGGTGAAGATAGGCCAGTGGCAAGATATATTGCTGGACATAGAATAACTTCTTAACAAAGACAAATTGGACACAGTCAATTTCAAAATGCCTGTCAGATATTCTCACAAGTGAATTTCTTATTTATACTTACCTGGGTTCAGCCTTCATCTCTGCTTACAGAAGATTGTGACATATTTTGGCAATTTTTTAGTGAACACAATTTTCCAGCTATGCAAGTGACTTTTGAGTTAGAGACAATAACTGTTTTGTTCAAATCTTTATCAAGAGTTGCTTATAATTACAGAAAATAATGTCAGCAATGGTAGCATTACTTGTACTATCTTAATCAATCAATACAACACAGTATAAGTCTGCCTTTGTGGCTGTTGCAATCATCATAATATTATACACTGATGCAAACATTTGGCTATTTCATTTTGCCTTTTATTATAAGTTACACATAGTGTTTTATAAAATAAAATGCATATAATTGTACTATAACTTTCCTTATATTTCTCTTTTATGTTACATCTCTGTTACATTTATGTTAGAGTAATTTGATTTTTTTATTGATCTTTTATGTATAAGTAGGCCATATTATTTGAGTTTCATTTCATAATAGTAAAGGGATAGTTAAAAATATTAAACCATGTGCTACACTATGCTATTTTAAGGTAACTTATAGAAAATATAATAAATTTCAACTTATTGTTGTTAAATAATTGCTAAATAGAAGTTGTTAAATAGAATTGTCCTATGAGAACTCAACAGAAGTGTGTGCTTTTTAAAAGATTTGTTTTCAAATTCATGTATTTTTTTAATTGGTAGAAAATTGCTTTACAATTTTGTGTTGGTTTCTGCCATACAACAATGCAAATCAGTAATAATTAAATACATATCCCTTCACTCCTGAGCCTCCCTCCCTTCCCCCACCCCACCCCTCTAAGTCATTACATCCCTGTGTCATTTAATAACTTCTCACTAACTATCTGCTTTACATATGATAGTGAATACATGTCAATTCTACCTTCTAAATTCACCTCACCCTCACCTTCCCCTGCTATGTCACAAGTCCCTTCTGAACTAGGTTCATCAGTACCATTTCTCTAGATTCCATATATAGGCATTAATATAATGTCAGGGGAGTGCGTAACTTCCTCAGTTCTGTCTCATCACAACAAAAATTTGAAGCAATGTACCAGCGTTACAGCCCTTGGATGGGCCAGCATTACAGCTCTTGGACAGACCAGTGTCACAGCTCTCGGATGGACCAGTGTTACAGCTCTGTGTTACAGCTCAGCTTTATTCAAAAAACAAAGAAAAATACATCCTCGAAGAGTGAGGGCATGACAATGCAAAAGACACCAAGAGAAGAGAGAGAGAGAGAGAGAGAGACACCACGGTGCTTTGGCTCCTCTTTTTATATGTTTTTTTCTCCTCCGCCTGGGCCTGCCCTATGTAAACTGGGCTAGCCAGGAGTGCTGTTTGTCCTACCCGAGGTCCTCACTCTGGTCCTCAAACCTTCCTTTGTTCTATTTTTCACAAGCTTTTCACTTCCTTGTCTTTTAGCCACACCATTCTCGACTCCTTTTTTCCTATTCTAACTTCCTAACAGTGTGATACCTGTTTTTCTCTTTCTGACTTACATCATTCTGCATAAGAGGCTCTAGTTTCATCCACCTCATTACAGCTGACTCAAATTCGTTCTTTTTTAATGACTGAGAAGATCCCCTAGAGGAGACATGGCAACCCACTCCAGTACTCTTGCCTGGATAATCCCCATGGACAGAGGAGCCAGCTGAACTAGCCTATGGGGCCGCAAGAAGTTGGACATGACTAATGATTTATTCCTATTTTTTTAAGGAATTTACATACTGTTTTTCATAATGGCTGTATCAGTTTGCATTCCCACCAACAGTGCAAGAGGGCTCCTTTTTCTCCACATCCTCTCCAGCATTTATTGTTTGTATTTCTTGATGATAGTCATTCTGACTGGTGTGAGGTGATTCCTCATTGTAGTTTTGATTTGCATTTCTCTAATAATGAGCCATGTTGACCATCTTCTCATGTGTTTATTGGCCATCTATATGTCTTCTTTGAAGAAGTTCTGTTTAGATCTTCTAGATCATATTTTGGGTTGTTGGTTTTTCTGATATTGAGTTGTATGAACTTTTTACATGTTTTGGAGATTAACCCTTTGATAGTTGCTGCATTTGCAATCATCTCCCATTGTGAGGGTTTTCTTTTCATCTTATTTATAATTTCCTTTGCTGTGCAAAAACTTTTAAATTTTATTTGGTCCATTTGTTTATTTTTGTTTTTATTTCTATTAGTCTTGGAAGTGGGTGTGAAAACACAGACCTCAACTTGCCAAAGTAATCTTGAGAAGGAAAAACATAATTGGAGAAATCAACCTCGCTGACTTCAAATTACATTGCAAAGCTAGAGTCATCAAGACAGAATGATACTGGCATAAAAACAGAAATATAGACCAATGGAACTAGATATAAAGCCCAGAGGTAAACCCATATACCTAAGGGTACCTTATCTTTGACAAAGAAGCAAGAATATACAATGGAGAAAAGATAGCCTCATCAATAAGTAGTGTTGGGAAACTGGATAGCTACACGTAAAAAATGAAAAACTTTTAGTAAGTGTTAGAATACTTCCTAACATACGTCCTAACCATACACAAAATTAAACTCAAAATGGATTAAAGACTTAAATGCAAGGCCAGAAACTATAAAAAGGAAAACATTGGCAGCACGCTCTTTAACATAAATCAAAGTAAGATTCTCTCTGACCCACCTCAAGATTGATGGAAATAAAAACAAGCGTGTGTGCTTTTTAAGTGGGCTTAATCACACTGTTTTGTGATGTTTTCCATCAATGCTCATTAGTCAGTCCACAAACATAGTCTTTCAAGAAGATTAGGACAGAAAACAAGAGATGAGAATTACTTTAACCAAGTTCTTAAACTTGTCTAACAAGATGAGGAGGTATGTTATACAGAATAGATGTGTGAAGAATCATACAAAGGGAGCAATAAATATTTTGTTTCCTGTCAAAGCAAAAACTGCATCAAAGTTAAACAAGTAAAGAAGACTTTATTCAAGTCTGTTGCAACAGAAGACAAAGACTAGCATGCAGAATGAACTCAACTCCATTTAAATGAGACAGAACAGCTTTTGAAAAGCTGGAGTTGGGGATCAAAAGTTATTTGTATTTGCTAATTGGCCTTACCCAGTGACTTCCTGGGTGGCTCAGTGGTAAAGAATCCACCTGCTAATGCAGGAGACACAAGAGACTCTGGTTCGATCCCTGGGTTGGGAAGATCCTCTGGAGAAGGCAATGGCAACCCACTCCAATATTCTTGCCTGGTAATTTCCATGGAAGAGGAGCCTGGCAGCCTACAGTCCATGGGGTAGCAAAGAGTTGGACATGACTGGACACAGATACCGACAGAAGAAAAGTAAGCCCACTCAAACTTTCATGTTGGAAAGTTAGGCCCCTACCTTCCCAAAGGGACAGGGAAAGGGGGATGCTACATCCGTTGTTTACATTTCAAAGAGGTGACAACTAGGTCCTGAAAAAGAACTTTCCTGAGATATAAAAGAGCCTCTTGATGAAAGAGGAGAGTTAAAAATTTGGCTTAAAGCTCAACATTCAGAAAACTAAGGTCCATAAGTAAAATCATGACATCTGGTCCCATCACTTCATGGGAAATAGATGGGGAAACAGTAACAGACTTTTTTGGGGGGGCAGGGGGCTCCAAAATCACTGCAGATGGTGACTGAAGCCATAAAATTAAATGACGCTTGCTCCTTGGAAGAAAAGTTATGACAAACCCAGACAGCTTGTTAAAAACCAGAGACATAATTTTTCCAACAAATGTCCATCTAGTCAAAGCTATGGCTTTCCAGTAGTCATGTATGGATGTGAGAGTTGGATTATAAAGATAGCTGAGCACCAAATAATTGATGCTTTTGAACTGTGGTGTTAGAGAAGACTCTTGAGAGTCCCTTGGACTGCAAGGAGATCCAACCAGTCCATCCTAAATGAAATCAGTCCTGAATATTCATTGGAAGGACTGATGTTGAAGCTGAAACTCCAATATTTTGGCCACCTGATGTGAAGAACTGACTCCTTGGAAAAGACCCTGATGCTGGGAAAGATTGAAGGCAGGAGGAGAAGGGGATGACAGAGGATGAGATGATTGGATGGCATCACCGCCTCAATGGACATGAGCATGAGTAAACTCTGGGAGATGGTGATGGACAGGGAGGCCTGGCATGCTAGAGTCCATGGGGTCACAAAGAGTCAGACACGGCTGAATGGCTGAACTAAACTCAACTGAGGTGTAAAACTTCAAGGGAAGAGAAAGAACTTAAAATTACAGCTCACCAAATAAGATGATCTAAGAAAAGGGAGATGAGGGCCTAGAGTTAGGAAAAATTCTTCCTAAAGTTCATTCAAACTGAGGTAAGAATTAACACCATTTGGTCACCTCCAGATTAATCACCCTGAGAATCATAACTTATTCCAGTGATATCGTAGTTAGCTCCACCACACTTAAAACTCTTTAGGATGAGGCCATGACTATATTTTGAATTATTGATCCCATTTTCTTGGTCTGATTCCTCTACTTGCTAAAATTTTGAGGATAAGACAGACAATTCCCACATAAATTCTGTCAACTCTGAAGAGAATAATATGGCTGATGATAATGTACACATGAATGATAAGTTCAGATATGTCTGTCAAAAATTGTCATTGCACTAAATATCTTAACACACAGGGTGATCTACACATGGTATTTTTATGTAAAATTGCCCCAGATGCTACAATTTTGTCATGAGTTATCCTGGTAACATTAACAATATATAGGTATTTAAATGACTAAGAAATCACATCATTTTCCTTTAAATTTCAGACTCAAAGACACAGCATACACATTTTATTTACTTCTTAAGGCTGATATACTTCTGCTGTATTTCCAAGTAAATTAGTTTTTCATTTATATATTACTCCACTGGTAGAACACTGAGGACTTACTCCAGAAATGTACATTGCATTTTTTTATGTACAAGATTTTTTTTTAAAGCTCTCATTATTATCTCCTTTTGAAAGCTTCTTTTTATGAAAGGCTTGAAATTGAACAAAATATTTTCTTAAGACAATTTAGCAAGCATATTTCTAAGGATAGAAATAGTTCTATCCGCATAGACCTGGCTTTATATTACATAGTATATCTCATATTTCTAAATTTGCAAATAAGTTCTATTAGCTTTTCCGAGGAATATTCTGGAATAATAATTTCTAAGCACTGATAAGTATTTGAAAAAGAGATTCTCATGTTTTTACTTTCTCTCATTCTTATTGCCTATTTACATCATCTATGCTTCATATTTGTCTTCAAGCCATTTGTTTAAACAGTTTTTATAATAAGGCTTTTGGGAGTTGGTGTATATTTTCTGAGTAGAGGAACAATATACATATATATATTCACTTTTTCTCTTCCAAATTCTTATTCCTGGCTTGTCTTATTTAGCCGTCTGAGTAGATATAATTCTACAAGTTGCAACTTAGTTTAAAGAAGTCCAATATACAAATTATAAATCATAAATCACATAAGTAAGATGATAAAGTGTGCATGCCTGTGCATGCTCCATCATGTTGGACTCTTTGCAACCCCTGAAATGTAGCCTGCCAGGCTCCTTGGATTTTGGGCTCCAAAATCATGGCAGATGGTGACTGCAGCCATGAAATTAAAAGACACTTACTCCTTGGAAGAAAAGTTATGAACAACCTAGACAGTATATTGAAAAGCAGAAACATTACTTTGCCAGCAAAGGTTCATCTAGTTAACGCTATGGTTTTTCCAGTAGTCATGTATGGATGTGAGAGTTGGACTATAAAGAAAGCTGAGTGCTGGAGTAGTGTTGGAGAAGACTCGTGAGAGTCCCTTGGACTGCAAGAAGATCCGACCAGTCCATCCTAAGATCAGTCCTAAGTGTTCATTGGAAGGACTGATGCTGAAGTTGAAACTCCAATACTTTGGCTACCTGATGCGAAGAGTTGATTCATTGGAAAAGACCCTGATGCTGGAAAAGATTGAAGACAGGAGGAGAAGGGGACAATAGAGGATGAGGTGGTTGGATGTCATCACCAACTCAATGGACATGAGTTTGAGTAAACTCTAGGAGTTGGTGATGGACAAGGAAGCCTGGATTGCTGCAGTCCATGGGATCACAAAGAGTCAGACACAACTGAGTGACTAAACTGAACGGAACTGAACTGAGGCTCCTCTGTCAATAGAATTCTCCAGACAAGAATAGTGGAGTGGTTTGCCATTTCCTTCCCAGGGTATTTCCCCATCCAGGAATCAAACACGTGCCTCCTGCATCTCCTGCATTGGCAGGTGGATTCTTTACCACTAAGGCACTTGGGAAGCCCAAATTGCTCTTCTCTTATCTCAGGAATTTGCATTGTTTAACCTTCTTTATTCTCTAACAGTCATTTTATAATTTTATCTATTTTTATTTTGATTCTTTTTCTTTTAAGTTTTTCTTTATCTTTTCAGTTCATATGGGAAAGTAGAATGCATAAAATATTTCAGGTCAGAAATGTATCATCTAATGGGTCACCTTTAATCTTATATTTAACAGCAACCACATGGTTTCCATGTCTGCCTTGATCCAAATATATTTCCTCCATGAAACTGTCCAAAGAATGTACCTGTAGGATAATAGATGGCCTTTTCATTCGCTGTATTTTCCAAATTTTCAATATGTAATTATATCAAGTCAGCTGCTTCATTGTATTTATTTATTTATTTTAAATTATGTCACCTTTTATTATTTTACAGCATATTTCCAAAAAATGCCATTACAGTTGCCTTAACTGCTCTATAAGACCTGGAATCAAAGAACACTGAGAATTAGAACACACACATCAAGCTGTAATGCCTACTTGTGCTGAACCATTACTACCAAAGGGATGTTGTTTCTTAAATAAGCAGATGTGTGGCAATGCAAAATAAAATACAAACTGGTTAGAAGAGTAAACTTTGTTTCAATGGCTATAGAAAGGAGGTGGTTTTGTTGTGTTTTTTTTTTTAAACATCTGGTCTGGCAGCAAGATGTAATATGCATTTAGAGCAATACATGCCCTGAAAGCTTATATTTTCAGTTGTGTGCATCACCTGAACTCAGAGCCCAGATGAAAAAAGTAATCACTCTCCATACTCTCAACACCCCTCCCTCCATAAGGTCACAATATTCCTAAACTCGAGATTCTTGTTGGTGAACTATTTTACAATTTTTTCTCCAATGACACTGGGCTTCATTGTATTTAGATGACAGCAACCTGGGGGTAGTAATAGAATCATTAACAATTTTTAAAACTTCCCTTTGTTTAGATTCTCCCATCTTGACAAGAATTTCAACTCCCCGAAGTTCCTCCATGATAGTTTTTATTTTCTTTAGGATAGTGTCTCTTGTTTGCTCACCAAATTTTGATCTTGGTTACCCCTGCTGTGTCTGTGGTTTTTCACATGCCTGCCCTGTTCTCACATGGTGTCTACTGTCCAAGCTATCAAGACTGGTACAAATGACACCACTTATTTTGGAGGAACAAGATCTGATGTCTATTCTCTATTCTAAATGTAAGTTGGTCTGAATGGACTTTATGCACTGAACATGCAGCTCAAATGCCTTATATAAAATATAAAGCAACTGACGTTAAAGTTATTCTTTTTCTTTGATTGCAGCTTTCTTTCCCTGGAGTCAAGACATAAGTTCATGGATGTGGGGCACAGAGTAAGCTAATAAGAGCCTACAGCTTTACCTCAGATCAGTTTTCTTCTGATACTGATGATGTCTTTAAGCCAAACTTACACTTCTTTACTCTTTTAGGCTGATTTTTTTTCCCCTAAAGGTATTTCTTTGTTCTATAATAGACAGATGTCCTGAAGATTAATCTTCCTAGTGCCACTTACCCATGCACAGCCTCTTCCACAATAGGTTAGAAAAAGGAACAAGTTCAAGTTTTATTCTGAGCTCTTTTGGGATATGTATTGCATGCTTTAGTAAAAGGACTTCTTAAGCTCCATACAGTACAGTTATTTATTGCTGATTGACTGGTTTTGTTTTGTTTTCCACCACAGGCAGACATAACATCAATTAGCAAGGGGAGGGGGGTTACCTATTTTTGAATGACTGGGTGTTCTCCACCTGAGATTTACTTTTGGGCCATCATATTCTACTTTGGCAGTTCCAGTTACTCCATTTTGCCTTTTAAATTAGTCCTTTATGAAAGGAAAGAATATATATTTTAGAATATATATTATGCACTATATATAAACATAATTTATATTATATATAATATTTTAAAAATTAAAAATATCCCACTGGAAATCAGTTCTGTTGGTTTTCCTTCCCCATCTCTGAACAATGTCCTAGACAGGATCTATAGCTATCCATTCATCTGTCTGGATTATCAATAGAAGACTTGTCAGATTATTAATCAAAGTTTTTGTTATATATTAAAAAACTTTATCCAAAAGGCCTTCCTTGGAGATACAATGGGCTTGCTTCCAGACCAGGGCATTAAAGAGAATATTGCAATAAAGTGAATCACATAAGTGTTTATGGTTTCTCAGTGCACATAAGTGTTATATTTATACTATATGTTAGTCTATTAAATGTGCAATAGCATTATGTTTTTTAAAAGCAATTAATATGCCTTAATTTATAAATACCTTGTTGCTAACAAGTGCTAATCCTCACCTGAGCCTTCAATGAGACATACTGTTTTTGCTGGTGAAGCATCTTGCCTCGGGGTTGATGGCCGTGACTGATCAGGGTCATGATGACTGAAGGCTGGGTTGGTTGTGTCAGTTTCTTAAAATGAGACAACAGTGAAGTTTGACACGTTGACTGGCTAATCAGAAATGTTGAAATAATCCTTTGAGATGATACCACCAATAGATAACAGAAGCTTTTGAAAAGAAAAATGTTCTTCACTGAAGGAGCAGGAGAGGGAAGATGGGAAAAAAAAATATTTTCCTGCTTTCATTCTTCAGTGCTCATAAGATGACTTCTTCACTGAAATTGGTCACTGTTGCAGTCCTCTAGTCAGAGAGCTCAGGACAGGAAACACATCCCCCAGAAAGGCCTCTCAGCCACCTCTTTTGCACAGGCGTTTCTTCCCAGCAATGTGTAGTCTGCAGCAGTCCATTCACAAGCTAATTGCCTTTGTCCCCAGGTAATAGTCTAGATAGAAGGGACAGTGACTCACTGGAGATAGATGTGTTGATTCTTCTGTACCTCCTGTAACATCCTCAGTGACATAGCTTCCGCATTGTCCACAGTGATGTGTCCAGTTTCAGAGATCTTTATAATTGGAACAATGTCAAAAGGCATAATTTCTCTATAGACTACCAGGGGAAAAAAATAGAAAATAAATTTTGTCACAGGGAGAAGGATAAGACACTTGATGACCCTTCAACAGACAGTACAAACTAGGCAGCCAAAGTTGCATTCAGGCTGAGGATATTTCTAATTCCCTCTGCTCTGTTCCTTGCCTTCTTATTACCTTTTTCTTTTCTTTTTTTTTTTTTTCCTTCTTGAGCCTTCATTTTTAATTCTTAGATCATGTTTACCCAAATCAGACCAGGATACTCATGCATGGCTCACTCAGCTTGGCCCACTGCCACCTCAGTGCTGACTATGAGAACTGACAAAACTAAGTCTTACTACATAAAACAATCTAATAATTAGCTAAAGACATAAGACAGATCTGCCCCTGAAAATTTGTTTGAATAATCATTTATTCTGAAAAAGAGATATCAGGCCATTTAGCCCAGCACTACCTTGTACTTCCTTAAAGTGGAAGAACAAACTGAAAGAATTGCTCTTTCAGTATTTTCATATTCCCATAAAGCAAATTTTCTCCTCAGTTTCCACTTCACTGTCACCCACCCCTTATATTTTCCTTAGATCCAGCATCACTGTTGCTTTCTCTAATCCCTGGATACTCTGCTTTTAATTATTCAGTACACTTTGCCAATTGGAACTTCACATTTTTCTTCCACAATCTTTTCTATTGCCTTATTTCTCATCAGCTAAGGCAAATATACATATTTTTTCAGTTCCAAGAAGTTGTGCAATGTGAGGAAGGGCTTCTGGAAAGTAGTACGGAAAAGGAGGAAGGGAGAAGTCACTACTGGTTTATCCTTGGAAAACCAGACTGTCAAACGTGAGTCTTTTCAGTGAGGTGCTGAAGTTTTAGTCAGTGTGGTCACTCTTCCAAGCACTCCATCTGTGCTGTCCTTCATCCTCAGAGAGGACAAAACATATACTGTGCTGTCAAAACATATCCTTTGGAATTCTTTGCCATCAAAGGGGTGAGTTACAATGTCACTGATATTATGTTTTCTGTCTTGCTTTGTGATCTCGTTGTTGTTATTCAGTTGCTCAGTCATGTCTGACTCTTTTCAACTCCATGAACAGAAGCACACCAGGCTTCACTGTCTCCTAAAGCTTGCTCAAACTTATGTCCATTGAGTCAATGATGCCATCCAACACCTCAACATCTGTGTCCCCCTTCTCTTCCTGCCCTCAATCTTTCCCAGCATCAAGGTTTTTTCCAGTGAGTTGGCTCTTTGCATCAGGTAGCCAAAGTATTGGAGCGCCAGCTCCAGCATCAGTACTTAAGGGTTAATTTCCTTTAGGATTGTCTGGTTTGACCTCCTTGCTGTCCAAGGGGCTCTCAGGAGTCTTCTCCAGAGCCAGAGTCTGAAAACATCAATTCTTTGATGCTTAACCTTCTTAATGGTCCCACTTTACATCCATTCATGGCTACTGGAAAAACCATTGCTTTGACTATACAGACCTCTTAAACGAATATTAGTGTAGCTTAGGGACACTGGTTGAGACTCTAGCACACAAACTCTTGACCATAGTAGTATCAATAATGTCTTAAGAAAAATGCAGACTTCATAGGTCAAGAAAGATAATCAGCTAAAGTTAGCAGAAGAGATTAATAAGAGATACCAAGAATACATGAAGAACTATACAAAAAGGGTTGTACTGACTCAGAAAACCATGGTGGGTAGTCACTCACCTAGAGCCAGACATCATGAATTGTGAAGTCTAGTGGACCTTTAGGAAGCATTTCTGTAATAAAGCTAGTGGGGGTGATGGAATTCCAGCTGAACTATTTAAAATCTTAAAAGATGATGCTGTTAAAATGTTGCACTCATTATGCTAGCAAATTTGGAAAACTCAGCAGCGGCCATAGGACTAGAAAATGTCAGTTTTAATTCCAAGTCCCAAAGAAGGACAATGCCAAAGAATGTTCAAACTACAGCACAATGTGCTCATTTCAAATGCCAATAAGGTTATGCTCAAAATTCTTCAAGCTAGCATCAGCAGTACATGAACTGTGAACTTCCAGATGTACAAGCTGAGTTTGAAAAAGGCAGAGGAACCAGAGATCAAATTGCCAACATCCATTGGGTCATAGAGAAAGCAAAGGAATTCCAGAAAAACATCTACTTCTGCTTCATTGACTACACTATAGCCTTTGACTGTGTGGATCACAACAAACTGTGGAAACTTCTTAGATGTAGGAACACCAGACCACCTAACCTGTCTCCAGAGAAACCTGTATGCAGGTCAAGAAGCAAGAGTTAGAACCTTACATGGAACAAAGGGCTAATTCAAAACTGGGAAAAGAGTACGAAAAGGCTGTATATTGTCACCCTGTTTATTTAACATATACAGAATACATTATGCGAAATACTGGGCTGGATGAAGCACATGCTGGAATCAAAATTGCTGGGAGAAACACCAACAACTTCAGATAGCAGATGGTACCACTCTAATGGCAGAAAGTGAAGAGGTGCTAAAAAGCTTCTTGATAAGAAAGAGCAGAGTGAAAAATCTGGCTTGAAGCTCAATATTCAAAAATTAAGATCAAGGCATCCAGTCCTTTTAGGTGAGTAGTAGGGAAAAAAGTGGAAGCACTGAAAGATTTTATTTTCTTGGGCTCCAAAATCACTGTGGATGGAGATTGCAGCCTTGAAACTAAAGGACACTTGTCCTTTGGAAAGTTATGGCAAACCTAGACAGAATATTAAAAGCAGAGACGTCTTTTGCCAACAAAAAAGCATCATTTTTCTGTACGGTCAAAGCTATGGTTTTTAGAGTAGTCATGTATGGATATGAGCGTTGGACCATAAAGAAGTCTGAGAACTGAAAAATTGATGCTTTTGAATTTTAGTCCTAGAGAAGATGCTTGAGAGTCTCTTGAACTGCAAGGATATCAAACCAGTCAATCCCGAAGGAAATCAACCCTGAATATTCATTGGAAGGATTGATGCTGAATCTTCAATACTTTGGCCACCTGATGTGAAGAGCTGACTCGCTGGGAAAGACTGAGGGTAGGAGAAGAAGGGGGCAACAGAGGATGAGATGGTTGGATAGCATCACCAACTCAATGGGCATGAATTTGAGCAAACTTTGGGAGACAGTGAAAGACAGGGAGGCCTGGTGTGCTACAGTCCATGGGGTTTCGAAGAGCTGGACACGACTCAGCGAGTGATCAACAGCAACATGGAGCAGTGTATTCTATCTTACAAGTCATCTATAGTTTTTTTATCTGGGGGCTTGGATTATTTAGTGATAAATTATATGTAAAACTATGGTTGAAAATAAGAAAAATAAGAAAGAAAATTGTTGTCCTTGAATTTAACACTGAAAACCCAGCCCAAATTACACATTAACTCATATGTGAGCATGATTTTTAAACTTCTGAACTATAGATCATAGAATATTTTTAATACGCTTACTCTTAGAAAAGAAATAAAATAAGGTTGTAGAAGTCAAGTAACTATTTATGAGTTTTTCTAGTAAGAGAGCAAATTTTTGCCCCAGAAAATATGTGCTTATATTTTTAACTCTTTAGTAAATTCTTTGGGTTATTTTGCTTAATTTTTTATCAGAATTAAGACTTATTATTTCATTTTATCTATGTTTTCTTTTAAGATATTAATTTGATGCCTTTAAGATAGTCAGTTAAATTATAGAAATACAGTTCAATTTATTTCAGTTTTTGTTTTCCTAACTAGCCGTATCCACTTGTCTATTATTTTTTTCAGAAGTTGGTTGTTTTTCTTATAAAAGACCATAAGTCTCTCATTATTTTTCCCAGTAAATATCTATTTTTCCATAAATCCTACAATCTGTTGTTTTGGTTTTGTTTAATCTTCTAAAATATATTATAATGAAAATTGCTAATCTCTTTCTCCAAAAGCTAAAAATTAATCAGTTAACAGATTTTACTCTATTAGGAACTCAGAGCATATTAGTCCTCCATTTCTGGATTGAAGAGTGGCATGCAATAAATTCACTTTAGAAAATCATGACTTTATATAAAATGTGATACAGTCCCATATTTCCAGGTAATTATGGAAGCCTCTGGCCTAGCCAAAGTTCTAACAGGCTCCACCAGGACTCATTCTGGGGAAATAAACAAGGCAAGGACTACGCAACTCCTTCACAGCCAGCTTCTCTCTGCAGTTTTGAAAGGCACCAACTCATGCTTGTTCTACAGATGTTAGAGAGCAGAGGGTGAGCATTTTTATCTGCAGAGATCCCAGAGAGTGCCTCTGGACTCAGCCCTGTGGAGTTCAGAACAAAGCTAGAAAACCAGCTTGAGGGAAGACACTCCCTGTCAGCAACCAGAAAAATAAATGGAAAGAATTGTTATCTTGTGAAAACTGTCATGAAGTTAAAAAAAAAAATTTTAAAGCAGAAGAGTGGGAGAAAAAGAGTAAGGCAAATACGAGCCAGGATCCTGTGCTCTCCTAAAACAATGTGGCTCTATTTGCAGCACCAGCCTGAACGCACTCACCACTTGTCCTTAAATTAGACTTTAAAGGGTGGATATCATCTAGAAAACATCCTTCCACTGTAAAGGAAAAATAAAAGAGAAACTTGGAGTAATTTATCAGCATCAATTTCCCAGATAGTTGGAGGCAAGAAGAGACAATTCAGTTTCTAACTCAAAATCTAAGCGCTTTCTACTCTGACTCTTAAAAATGGGGAAACTGAGGATAATTTTTCTCTAGACTGAATTCCTATCTACAAAAAATTGATCCTTCACCTGCTACCTAAATTTGAGTTAATCTCCTTGATATGTTGATCAAGAGCTAATAGCTGACCTTATATTGACCTCTTTCCTCTCTTTTTGAACAGCACATATATCACCCCCATTACACCATCTCTGTGTTTCTCTGTGACTTCATCTTAAAATCCTCTTTTGTGTCCTTACAGTACTTTCTTGCTGTACCTTAAACATTCTGATCATGCTCACTTCTCAGAGTTTTGCATGTACTCGTCTCTAAGTGGGTAATACTTTTGTTCCAGGTACTTGCACGGCTCAATCCCTTACTACCTTTAAGTTTCTGAACAAACATCACCTTATCAGTGAGGACTATCTTACCGAAGATATGTGAAGTAAGCCCACCCCAAACTTAAGACTCTCTACTTCTTCTGTTCCTTCTTTTTCTCCATAACTCTTACATGTTACATGCTATGTTTTCCATATTTATTTGTTTAATTGTCCTATCCACAAGAAGTATATCTTCTTTTTGTTATAAGAAGAAATTTAACTTCTTTTTGTTAACCTTGTAAACAAGATTTGTGTTTGTTTTGTGAAATACTATGTGCTCAGAATCTAGAACAGTGCTTGATATTGTACATACTCAATAAATATTTGTGGAATGAATGAATTAATACTTAGACCTCTTCCCCAGATATCCCTTTCTCCAATTTCCTTCACCACTTGATCACCACTGCTTTTCGTTTAAGACTGTTAGGCCTCCCAGATATAAAGAGACAGGAAAAATAAAAACCTGAGATTAGCTAAATCAGTAAGAAGAAATTACACCAGCAAAAAGACAACAAAGCAATAGGTCTTTATTGAATATGTGTACATTGAGGGAAGTAAATCATAAATATCAAAGGTAGTGATGAGCCATCCTCTCTTTACCTTGCTGTGAGTGGTACATAAAGTTAGATCTTTTCTCAGAATTCCCACAACAAATTAAATAAACATCTGTCTTACCAGTTTTTACACCGTACCTTATATGTTTGTAAATGTTGATCTCTCTAAACTGATTATGAGATCTCAAGTCAGACGGGTGCTACATCCTTTTTCCCTTGGGACAGTGACTTATACACAAGAGATGCTAGAAAGTGCTTACTTACTTGACTTGAATCTTACAGTGAAAGTAGGACAAGAAGAACTCCATGAAGCTTTGTATCTCCAGAGTCCCAGTGCTTCGGAGCAATGCTTGCACATGGGAGGAAGCCAATAAATTTGGAATGGGGGGGGGGGGCAATAAGGCAACAGATTCGGGAAAAAAAAACAAAATTTAGAGTAAAAGGAAGATTGGAAAAGCGATTCACGCCAAAATATGAGGGGGGAGAAAATCAAAGCCAAAGGCAAGGAGACAAGAGACATTCATTCAGAAAGAGACTAAAAACTTAGAACTACACTATCTCTTCCTTTAATATTTGTATGTACTCATAACACTTCTAACAGTCAACTGCTTACCATTAACAGTCATCCAGTTTGCACTTACCTATGCCTCACCTACCATCCTGTTCATGATTCTAATTGTCTACCTGTTCACACTGTCCTCACTGTTCTCTGAATACAGGGCAGGCAAGGCGGGAACTAAGAGACTTGAAGGAAACTCGAGGAGCTCTGAAACTGCAAACACATATATTCTTTCCTGGCTGAGGCAGCAACCACAACATAACCATAATGTAGCCATGACATCAGCGCAGTTCAGTTCATTCACTCAGTCATGTCCGATTCTTTGCAACCCTATAGACTGCAGCATGCCAGGCTTCCCTATCACCAACTCCTGGAGCTTGTTCAAACTCTTGTCCATCGAGTAGGTGATGTTATCCAACCATCTCATCCTCTGTTGTTCACTTCTCCTCCTGCCTTCAATCTTTCCCAGCATCAGGGTCTTTCCCAATGAGTCATTTCTTCGCATCAGGTAGCCAAAGTATTGGAGCTTCAGCTTCAGCATCAGTCCTTCCAATGAATATCTAGGGCTGATTTCCTTTAGGACTGACTGGTTTGATCTCCTGGCAGTCCAAGGGACTCTTAAGAGTCTTCTCCAACACCAGTTCAAAACCATCAATCCTTCAGTGTTCAGCTTGTTTTATGGTCCAACTCTCACATCCATACATGACTACTAGAAAAACCATAGCTTTGACTACATGGACGTTTGTCAGCCAAGTAATGCCTCCACTTTTCAATAGGCTGTCTAGGTCTGTCATAGCTTTTCTTCCAAGGAGCAAGCGTCTTTTAATTTAATGACTGCAGTCACCATCTGCAGTGATTTTGGAGGCCAAGGAAATAAAGTCTCTCACTGTTTCCATTGTTTCCTCATCTATTTGCCATGAAGTGATGGAACTGGAGGCCATGATCTTCACTTTTAGAATGTCGAGTTTTAAGTCAAAATTTTCACTTTTCTCTTTCACTTATATAAAGGGGCTCTTTAGTTCTTTGCTTTCTGACATAAGGGATAAAGGTGGTGTCATCTACATACCTGAGGTTATTGATATTTCTCCTGCAATCTTGATTCCAGCTTGTGCTTCCTCCAGCCTGGCATTTCTCATGATGTACTCTGCATATAGGTGAAATAAATAGGGTCACAATGTATAGCCTTGTCGTACTCCTTTCCCAATTTGGAACAGTCTGTGTTCCATGTCCATTTCTAACTGTTGCTTCTTGACTTGCATACAGATTTAAGGTGGTCTGTTATTTCTACATCTTTAAGAAGTTTCCACGGTTTGTTGTGATCCACATAGTCAAAGGCTTTAGTGTAGTCAGTGAAGCAGAAGTAGATGTTTTTCTGGAATTCTCTTGCTATTTCAATGATCCAGTGGATGTTGGCAATTTGATCTCTGGTTTCTCTGCCTTTTCTAAATTCAGCTTGAACATCTGGAAGTTCTCAGTTCATGTACTGTTGAAGTCTTGCTTGCAGAATTTTGGGCATTACATTGCTAACATCTGAGATGAGTGCAATTGTGCTGTAGTTTGAACATTCTTTGGCATTGACTTTCTTTGGGATTGGAATGAAAACTGACCTTTTTCAGTCATATGGCTACTTCTGAGTTTTCCAAATTTGCTGGCAGATTGAGAGCAGCACTTTCACAGCATCATCTTTTAGGAATTGAAATAGCTCAGTTGGAATCCCATTGCCTCTGCTAGCTTTGTTCATAGTGATGCTTCCTAAGGCCCACTTGACTTCACATTCCAGGATGTCTGGCTCTAGGTGAGTGATCACACCATCGGGATTATCTGGGTCATTAAGATCTTTTTTTGTACAGTTCTTCTGTGTATTCTTGCCATCTCTTTTCAGTATCTTCCTCTTCTGTTATGTCCCTACCATTTCTGTCCTTTATTGATCCCATCTTTGCATGAAATGCTCCCTTGGTATCTCTAATTTTCTTGAACAGATCTCTAGTCTTTCTCACTCTATTGTTTTCCTCTATTTCTTTGCATTGACCTCTTAGGAAGTCTTTCTTATCTCTCCTTGTTATTCTTTGGAACTCTGTATTAGATGGGTATATCTTTCCTTTTTCTCCTTTGCTTTTTGCTTCTCTTCTTTTCTCAGCTCTTTGTAAGGGCTTCTCAGACAGCAATGGCATAAGCCATAACACAACCTCACATAACATAACCAGGAGGCCACTCCAATGTAGCCCCAGTGCAGCAGCAGCTGAGGCTGTCCTGGTGAAGCTCATGCAGGCATACCGCACAAAGTAGCCCGAGACAAAACAAGTACCTCGTGATGTGCATGTTCAGTCCTTAAGTGGTCTTATCTGTTGCATAATCATGCGAAGTCATTGTTTATAGAACAAGGGGAGAGAGGGAGTGAGAGCATGGGCTGAGAGACTGACTGGTGCCATCTTGTTAATTTCCCCACACCTACCACACAACTATATCCAAAAGGCCTCACTCTTGCTTTACTTGTGAAAAAAAAAACATGCCATGTTTTTGGCTAAAAACATACTCCAAACCTTATTGCAATTATTTAACCTCCCTAAACATTCTCACTGAGACCTTAGTTCACAAAGGGTTCCAAAGGGTTCTCCTTCTCAACATGATTATTAATATTTCAAGCAGCAATATTTACACACACTTGCTTCAAATATTGAAAAGAGCTCTTCATAAATTTTTTGAGCCAAACAATTTTACTTTACTGAACACATCATAATAACTAATTATTATCAAGTTTTCTATTAACAGAAGTGTCAAGAGCCAAGGATCTGCTGTTTAGAAACTTAACAAGTATTTAGAGAGTGACCCTTGGATATCTGTCAGTCTATTAGATGCTTGTTAACTACTGTAAAATAAGATATGTATATACAGGCACTGAAATAGCTGCTTATCCTGAGAAGCCAAATCCCACAAACCCAGCTAAATTAACTCTACTCAGACTGATTTGATCAGAGAATCACAAGGAATCAGAAGCATTTACCATTACTAGCAAAGCTAATACCTAAACTACTTTTAGATTGAATCAAGGACAGCAGTAAGATATTTTTAAAAAGTATCAAGAGTGGATAATTCTGAATCATTCCTCTTGGTGCTTCTAAAGGAATATAGGCTAAGTTTATTTGAGCTGTTGTGTATTAACTGTATGTTGTGTGATTAATTATAAAATAGCATGACACAGTAAGAAATCAATGGCAAATTCAAAATCATTTAACAAGTGCACAAATAACTTGATATTAGAAATATTTTTTAAATGACATCTATCAGTATATTATATCAGTATATTCAGATTCCCCTGCACCCCTTCCAAAAGTAGTATGTAACTATGAAATCTTTTGTGAGCTGAAATGGCATATAGTGAAGAAGCAATTACCTTTGAATACATCTTGCTAATGGATACCCAAAGTAAATTGAAATAAAGCACAGATGCTTACAGACACAACTCAAGACTCTGGTCCCTTGACTCTGAGATACTGAGTGTAATTCCCGGGAAGGAGCTTGGCACTGCCACTCTAGGGGCCGCTGCAACACCCCCTCAAAAGCAAACACTAAAAACTATATTTACTTTTAGATTATTTTTTCCTGGAAAAGTGAAAATCCTCTTTGAGTTTCTTTCAGTTAGTAAAAACAGATACTACTGTAGGTCTTTCATAAATGTGAAGTGGAGTAAACCTAACTTTAAGAAGTGAGAGATACCTGTATAGCAAAAGCTAGTTACTATTATTTCCTTATAGAATAAAAATTTCAAAAAGCACAGCACAATTAAGATGAAATCTCTGCACACAGACATTTACAGTTAAAAAATAGGTTCATATGGTGCTGTTAAGTTTGAAAAAAACTTAAGCTTTGGGAAATTGACATTTCTTTGATAAATTCACAGGGAAAAGAAAGATATTTTGAGTCAACAAGGACAATAGAATTATAATGAAAAAACTGCTAGAATACAGTAAACAAAACTTTCCAGAAATACCTTCATTATGTAAGGCTTTTTTTATGACACTTAAAAGACACTTATGACTCTTGTTTAGAAGACTATTCTGTAAAATATGTGTCATGTATTAATATCCCCAAGTCTTGCATTTATAGTAAAACTCCTTAATTATGCAATTGTTCATATAAAACATACCTCTTTTGATTATAGTTGTCTATAGTCTTTCTTAGTTATGAGTTTATAATATATTCTTTCACTCAGTAAACTAAACTAAACTTTTAGTAAACTAAAAAGGCCATAAGCCTTTTTTCCCTATGACATTTCAGTTTCATAAATGTTGTAAAGAAATAAAGCAAGTTTCTTAAGCAGTTTGAAGACACACAGTATTTTGTATAGAAGGAAGACTATTCATTTACAAACTCCATTGAAGGAAAACACCCTCATATACTGAGAGAGTATCTCTCCTGGACATATAGGGAAAAGAACCAGAGAAGAAAGCTAAACTCTGTCCAAGAATAGTGACAGTTGTATGAAAAGCTTATTTTACCCCTTTTGTTATTTCAGATAAGTCTGTCTTGAAACAAATATTATATGTTCCATGCAGAAATTTGAGGACAAAGCCTCAAGTCCTCTGTGGTGGCTAATTCTTCTCCCTAAGAACTAAGAAGTCCTTTCTCTTGCCCAAGATTTTCACTCCCTTAAGATTATAACCATCATGAATTTGCCCACCTATTAAGGCTACTGCTGTTTCAGCACTAGGAGAAGGTTCTAGAAATCCATTCCACTGCACAACTGACAAAGGATTTCTTTGGATTTTTTAATACAATCTCTCCATCAATTTCTTTTTAAAAACCTGTGTGCTAGCCTTTTAATTACTTTGCTGAAATGATGGTGTTATATATTGTTTCAAAACCAGGTGTTTTCTCCATGCCTTTAATTCTTCTTTCCCACTGATAATCTTTTCTTCAATATGTATATTTGAAAGTTTTTCCTTCTTTTTCTCTGACTTACCCAAGTCCTGTCTTTCCTGAAAGCCTTTTCTACTTTACCCTCTGGAAACCACATTCCATGTTCACTAAGCTCTCCTGTGAATTCAAAATGCTTTCTTCATCACAATTCTTTGGCCTCACTGACATGTAAATCTTTTCTTGGTTTGATCTTTATACTGGTCCTTCCCAGGAGAAACTATACTTACCTTTTCATGTTCCACAAGCCATTTGGCAATATGTATCACTACTCCTTTCCATAATGCTACCATTAACTTACATCCTTAGCAGGCTCCTAGACTCACTGGAAACTTTTCATTTGAGTAACAAAATATATCTAAATCCTTAGTTCCTGAACTATCCTATAGTCTTGACTGTTCGAACACCTTACTTCCATTAAACTGGTCTTCTATTAAACCACCAACCTTTGCAGCTACAATTTCTATCTTATTCATGTTTCTTGCCCAGAAACACTTGACTTCATCTTCATTCATCTTTAATAACTTGCTGGTAGCATTCTTGTTCTCTGAACAGGCCAAGCTTATTCTCACTTCTCTATCTCTCTATAAGCTACCTCCCTCCTCTGGAATATATATGTCAGTCAGGATGATTTGAGCTGTGAGTAACAGGGAGTAATAAAACTGTATGAAACAATAGAACATATATTGGTTCACATAAGTGGGAGTTGGCTTCCCTGGTAGGTCAGTGGTAAAGTATCTGCCTGCTGATACAAGAGACACAGGAAATACTCAATCCCTGAGTTGGGAAGATGCTCTGGAGCAGGAAATGGCAACCCACTCCAGTATTCTTACCTGGGAAAGGAGTCTTTTGGGCTACAAAAGATCTGTGGGCTACAAAATGGGGTTGCAAAGAAGTCAGACACGACTTAGCATCTAAACAACAATAACAGCAAAGTAGAAGTTAGAGGAGGTCAAGTTTAAGCCTGGTTGATCCATAGCTCAACATTATAGTCAAGTTCTTGAATTCCTTCTACCTTTTGATTTAATCACTCATCACACTGGTTCCATTCTAAATCTAGCCCTTATGGTCCAAGGACATCTTCCAGTTGGAATTGGGATGAGATGGTTTCTCTGACATCCAAAATTGGATTGTCATCATGATACAGGAGAACTATAAACTTCCCTTTCCAGAAGTCCTCATAAAGCCCTCTTTTCATCTCATTCCATAGTAGAGTCATATAACCATCCTTAAGTCAGCAACTGTGGCAAGGGAGACAGGATTACTTTGGTCAGCAGTAATTAAGATCCAACCCTGGAGCTAGAAATAGCATTTAGGAAGGTGGATAGATAAATAGATAGATAGATATAGATATAGATATAGACAGACCTATCTACCTATGCTAAAGCAATGTTTCTATATTGCTATTTACCCGTGATTCAAGAATTGAGTTTTTAAAAAATATATAGAAAAGGATGATCCTATAATCCTTAAAAAGTGATTGCACTCCTCTTTTTTGTTTGAAAAATATGTTCTCCAAATGAATGCTTGTATGGGGTTCATATTTCAAAGATATCAAAGCAGACCTCCTTTTCTTGCAAAGGATGGAGGTTAACAATGGTTCCTCAGCACCAAGGAAGCTTCTTAAGTTTAACTTGAAAACTCTGGAGAAACCCTCTTGCTCCATAGGGTAGCTTGAAAACCAATGTCTTAGACATTTTGTTGAATGATGTTCAATGGTGTCAGCCAGATTACTAAGAACAGCTAATTATTAACTAATGTAAGAATGATATCTGAGGTTGATTTATTATTTATTATTTATTATTCTTTATTATTATATATATATGGACTGCCTATAGACAGAACAAAGACTTTCTCATGAATCATAAGATTTACTGCATCTACATCAAAATCATGTTGTTGTTCAGTTGCTCAGTTGTGTCCAACTCTTTGCAACCCCATGGACTGCAGCATGCCAGGCTTCTCTGTCCTTCACTGTCTCCCAGAGTTTGCTCAAACTCATGTCCATTGAATCAGTAATGCCATCCAACCATCTCATCCTCTGTCATCCCATTCTCCTCCTGCCTTCAATCTTTCCCAACATCAGGGTTTTTTTCCAATGAGTTGGCTCTTCACATCAGGTAACCAAAGTATTGGAGCTTCAGCATCAGTCCTTCCGATGAACATTCAGGGTTGATTTCATTCAGGACTGACTGATTTGATCTCTTTGCTGTCCAAGGGACTCTCAAGAGTCTTCTCCAGACCAGTTCAAAAGCATCAATTCTTTGGTGCTTAGCCTTCTTTATGGTCCAACTCTCACATCCATACATGACCACTGGAAAAACCATAGCTTTAACTAGATGGACATTTGTCAGCAAACTGATGTCTCTGCTTTGTAATATGCTGCTTAAGTTTGTCATAGGTTCTTTTCCAAAGAGCAACTGTCTTTAGTTTCATGGCTGCAGTCACCATCTGCAGTGATTTTGGAGCCCAAGAAAATAAAGTCTTGTCACTGTTTCCATTGTTTCCCCATCTATTTGCCATGAAGTGATGGGAAGGGATGCCATGACCTTAGTTTTCTAATCTAATCTGGAGTTAATTTGCTTATCTATAGGAAATGGTTGGACCAAAAGAAATTCTTCATTGGACCACATTTAGAACCATTGTCTAGGCCTCATTAAACCATGTCGAGGGCCAGCCTTTTTTTCTACATGACAACATAGAACTTGAAAAACTCAACATTTTGAGTTATTTACATAATGAGTCCTTGATATTTTGATTCAAAGTTTAAAGACCAAACCTGTAGCCAGGTGCCTGCATTTCTCTGTCCCTTGCATTTCTACCATTCCCTCTTATTGTTGAGATTTAAGTAAAGGAGATAATAAAATGGTACATATTTTTAGTAATCAGTCCAGACTTCCTACAAGGACATTGCTTTTCTAGAAGAATAGTCAGAGATCAGTCATGGAGAGTTCATAAAGTGTATTAAGCTCAGATATCTGAATTGGTTTTTTGAGAGCTAGCAAGTCTTGATAACTGCCTGTCAAGCTCTTATCAGGAACAACCACTGTGATACAAGAATGAAGCAAACAGGAGAGTTATACACTTGAAAATTCCTGGTTTCCACATCTTAGGCTTCAAAAGCCGTGTAGAACTTCTACTCTGTTCGAGTTACCTCAGTGTCTCCAGATCGAAATGAAACCAGGATTACATTCCCAAGGACCAAACACTCAGGTTGGTTGGTTCATTTGTTTATTTTTTTTTTCATTTGTTTATTTATAATAAAAATGTCAGGAAAAGGCACATGTGCCACATTTGTCAACTTTCTGTTCATAGCAGGCATAATTACTAGTCAGAACTGGCCTCTCCTGATACAACTTATTTGCCACTCCCAATTTATTACACTAAAAATCAATTTAAAAGTGAGATGCTTTTTGGAAGATATAATGCCTAATGTGAACAAAAAATATAACCCTACAAACCAAATAAAATGAAAGAAGATGGGTACCTATAAAGAAATCAGCTCTTCAAACAGAAGAAATCTTACATAAGGAAAGAGGATGAGACAAGTATAAAGGTTCTTACACATATGAAAACATTACTTCCTCTTAAAAACTAAGGTTTAAACATAAGTATACAAAATAAATTAAATTTGAAGAAAAATGGGGAAAACTTAAGAATGACTATCAAAAATTCAAATGAGACAGAATAAGAAAAAAATGGTTGAAAATAAATAAGGTAACTGATGAAGTAACAAAGTTTTGGCAATCTAACAGATTGTAACGGGAATAGAAACACAGTTTCATTGCTAAAGAATGATAGGAAAAACTGATAGGCCATAAATTCACAATGTACTAATGACCTGTACATTGCACAATAAAAGATCTCTAGTGTTTTGAAAGCCTCCATTGAGTCTTGTGTTTATTCACCTTATGACTCTAGGGAGCACTGATCTCATGGTGAATTGTGTGCATAGCAACCCCTAAAATGAATGGGGCATAACCTGCTCATTTGCCCATGACTGCCCTGCCCTCCATGATATTTTCAAATCCCACCCCCCTTCCTTAATATCCTGACTCCGAGTCCATCTCCTCAGTCACTCTCAGCAGACAAGTTTACCATCTATTAACACATATAAAACAACAAATGGAACTATGTCAAAATTCTGCCTTCAACCCTCCAGTTATTTTTGTATCTGTTTTCATCCTTTTCTGCTGTTCTGCAGATGGAATTGCTGTCTTATTTCTTATCTAGAGACAATTATTCCACTAGCAATTATACCTTTTTCTCAGTGTCTTCAAATTGTATGCACTTATGATTTATTGTATAATAATTTATCTTTTTCAAAATGTGTCTGTCTTAAAAGAGCCCCCCTCCGCCTTCAGTTCCTCTTATCCCTCCAGCTTCTGTTTCACTCTCTATTTTCTCATGACAAATTTTCTCAAAATAGTTTTCTACTTCTGCACCCAGTAAATACCCTTTAATCTGCTGTAACTAGGTCACTAGACAATGCGATGTTACTAAACACAGTCCACTTTTCTTGTCTGAGTCAGGAGATTGTAAGTGACTTTGTCTAACTGTCAGTATCTTGAAAAAGAAGAACTGACCTCCTCTTTTCCCTTTCCTTTGAGCTGGAATGCATTCAGGATGACACAGGCTAGAGCAGCCACCATGGGTCCAAGAGTTATAACTGTGTCCTGAAATGCACAGAGTAAACTGGCCAGCCCTGTATTACCTCCCTCTCCACTGCTGAAAAAGAAGATATAAACTTCTATCTTGTTCTATTTATCTTGTTCTATCCATTGTATATGAAATTACTTTTGTTAGAATACTTAGACTAAACCCTGACCAATAGATTGGTGTTGATAGCACTCAAATCTATTTCTCCATGTCAAGCTCCAAATTCCTATATACAACAACTTACTTGATGTGCCTCATAGACATCACAAAATAATAAAACCAAAAATTAACCTTTGATTTTTATCTTCAAACTTGATTTTTCTTTTGCTTCCCAGGCTTTGATACTCTCACCATCATCCACTCAACTTTGGAGTCATAGTGGTCCCCTCTACATTCCTCACATTCTCACTCTCATCCATCCCTAGTCCCTTCCTGTTGATTAGCAAGCTGTCTCTCTTTTTTCACTGCCACCTGCATAGTTCATCCTCTCTTACCTGGACTTTTCCAACAACCTGAGCAGGATGTACGAGGGCCTGCATAATACAGTGATTTGTGCTTCTGAGTCATTTATTAGGATACTCTGTCCCTGTCTCTCCATGCCAGCTCCGTGGGATTCTCTCATCCCTCATACCATTTGGATGGTTTGTCCTCTCAAGTCTTTACCTGCACTTCCTTCTGCCTGGAACACTCTTCTCTTTGCCTTTGCCTACATATGTGTTACTCTCCTTCATGACTTAGTGTATTACTTCCAAAGAAAAACACTTCCTGAACTCCCAGGCTAGGATTGGTTACCTGTTATATAGGCCTATGGCCAAATGAAAATCTTGTTTTAAAGAAAACACTTATCATCATCTAATTCTTTATTTGCTTGAGGTAATCACTTACTCACTTTCCTAACTATGGAGGCAGAAACATGTCTGTTATAATTTCTGTAAGACATCACTGGGTGCCAGGCATAATTCCTTGCACAAATGAAGGTATTCTGTGAAAACTTTGACTTCTAATTTTGAAAACAATGAACAGTAGATGGCAAAATTGGAAAAAAAAAATTAACTTAGGTCTTTTGCAACTATGTTAACTAGGGCTTAATTTAAGAGACTTTATTAAACTGATATTCTGAATTATAGTCACTCACCAGCTTATTTAGTAAATTGAAATGTGCTGGTTTATACGGTTGAGGAAATAATTCGACAAACTACTTTTTAATTTCTCTACTACTAATGAAAAAGCTTATGAGGACTTTATTATCAAATAGGCAATAGATAAGTAATGAATAAATAGGAATGAAAAACTCCAGCAGAGAAAGAACACAGTAAAGAGAAATCTGAGTAAGACTAGTGTTTGGTCTTTCAATGACCTGGTAGTTTTTCTGCCATCACTCATTTAGGTAAAGCAAGTAGGCAAGTGTGACTTTTATTCCATAGACTTCTACAGTCCAGCTTTTGCAAATGAGATAATACATGCTGCTTTGTTTTTATTGTTTATCTTGTGCATTTAAAAATAATAAAAAGCTGGATATCTGGGCTTGATACCAAGCTTAGAAATATAAAATAGCTGTTAGGTGACTCAGATATTCAACAGCCTCCACCCTACAATTTTTAGTACCTTTGTGTCAGCCTAACCATCTATCAATGCAAAAAAAAAAAAAAAAAAATCGCATCATACTCTTGTTGGGTCTCTATTTTTCCTTACCTAATTGCTTTGTGCTGAATAGCTAATACATTTTCTTAATTGAGAAGAATCCTTTTCACCTTTTGTATCAAAGAAATACTTGCCTAATATTTTACAGAAATCTTTCAAACAGATGCTCCAGACTATGACTCCCAACAGTTAGGTTTGTGTGTGTGTATTGCATGCATTCATGCTTGTACATGCAAACTTAGTCATTCAGTCATGTCTGACTCTTTGCGACCCCATTGACTGTATTCCACCAGGCTCCTCTGTCCATGGGATTCTCCAAGCAAGACTACTGGAGTGGGTTGTCATTTCCTTCTCCAGGAAATCTTCCTGACCCAAGAATTGAACCTGAGTCTTCTGTGTCTCCTGCATTGGCAGGCAGATTCTTTATCACTGAGCCAGCTGGGAAGCTCATGTGTATGTATTAGAATATACTTAGATTGATTAACTTAAGCAACAGTTTCAAAATTAATAAAAGTCACATTAAGATCTGAAATTTCATAAGAAATTTTCCTTTTAAAAGAAGAAAGATGGCTCTCAAATAGCAACCAAGGATTTAAATTATTTATCTTCTAACAAGTGAACTTCTAAGGATCCCAAAATAAAAGTTATAATTGTTCCAGTTGGTCATTATCTAAATATCCTAGTTTTTGTTTTAATTGAAAAGAAAGCCCATATCTTAAGTGACAGAAACACAAAACAACTAGATAGAACAAATCATGACTTCTCATCACTTTGGGATTCAGATAACAGAGAGAATAGACTCAAGGGCTTGTTGAAAAACTACACACACAGAGAAAAGCTCATCAGCAAAAAGGTAGGTTTATCCTGTTGTTTAACTATACTGTTAAATAGATTGAACAATGACATGGGGATGATGCAGCAAAGAATTCCTTAAAAAGTAACAGTTAACTGAGTTTGAAGACTAAAGCTTCTTTCTTAGTTTACTACTAATGCAGGTTTCATCCTGAGAGGTGTAGAGAAAAGGAAACAAAGAAAATCCAGGCATTTGACCTTTGGAACATTGTCTTCACTTCAGGAACCTACTACCTCCATGCCCTTACTACTTCTTTTGGCTTTGTAATTCCAAATTTGTTAGATTTGTTTGGATAGTCTAACATTAAATAGTGTATTAGATAAATTCACAGGAAGCAAAGCTTCCTTAAAAGGCAGCACTCCCCGCCTCCCATCCCCAAAGTAAAATAACACAAAACAAGGAAGCTATGCTTGAGAGACAAAGTGACTTCAGAGAAGAAAACTGAGTGAAAGAAAGGTAATCAGCAGACTGGCATTACTCTCCCTTGAGGCTCACTTGGGAGCCTAGTAGACCTGAGAAGACAGCACTCTCCTTCCAATCCAACCCTACAAATGGGAAAAAAAAAGTCCTACTACATACAGCTAACGATCCAAGATAATTCTAAATGTCATTAACAGATTAAGTGTGTGGAATTCAAACTCATTTAAGAAAATGGCTTCATTTTTCTTCCCATCCATGTATCTTCTTAACTGACATGCCAACAAATGTAAATTACATAAGCTTCATACCCTACAGCTTTCCTTAAGCACTCTGGATGGAGTGATGTTAAGAAAATTTTTCAGATTGATTAGACTCTTGTCTGGGTGCATCCAAAGGGTAGAAAAAGGAAAATGAATTTACTCTAAGAAAACTGTAAGAAGTCTGTTGGTGGAAATGCTCACAAATGTTCTCTATGCTATATAGTGCAGCTCAACAAGATAGGAAAGAGTGGATGCAAAAATTTTCACAAACATAAATGACTATACAAATTCTAAATGAAAGTATTGCTCTTCTGTTTGTAAACATCCAACCCCAAGCAACACGCAAAATAATTAAGGATAGAAAATTTGCCATTTTTTTTTAATCTAAATGAGTATTTCACCCAGTGCCACCTCCTGTATCAGAACTTCTCAGAAATGATGGCTTTAGTGATTTCAATATGATTTAAATTTAGAACCTACAGTATTCATGATAGTACCATTGCTAATTCATATTCATTATTTCTTTGTGACTAATTTGGTAAGTGGGTTTTTATTCTATATAATCTATTCTAAAGGAATAAATTGTAGAGATGAATAATTCAAGGTGAAATGTTCCTCTATCCATAGTAGTTGTCAATTTCTTTCTACCCTAGGTACATTAAAACTTTTTTAAGCTTTATTTTTTTATTTTATTTTTGGAGACCACACACATGGCTTGCTAGATTTCAGGTTCCCCAACCAGGGACTGAACCTGGACCACGGTAATGAGAGCCTGGAATCCTAACATCTAGGCCACCAGGGAACTCCCTTAAGGTTCGTCTTAAATTTTACTGTTTATAGTGAGCACTAGTCAATTTTGACTGACCAGTATGTAAATTCCTTTTGCTGTATTTAGAAAATGTCCTACCTTACAGGTCTTGATGGAAAGTAGAGCCTACTATTGAACCTAAAGTTCTAGAAACTTGCTTTTGCAGCCTTCCTAACAACTCAGTCAATCAGATGCATAGGAAACAAGAGCTAGAGTTTCAAACCTATCCTGGAGAGATTTTCTTTAAAAAATCTTTTAAAGAGATTTCTTTAAAAGGTCCCCATGGGCACCTGTAGCAACAATGGCAAATGTGGTGTCGCTATTCTATGCCAGCAGCTCCTGAGGTAAAGGCTAGGACAAGTGTTCAATGGTGATTTCCTCAGAGTCCTCCCTGCCCTATTCTGTGGTAATTTTAACTGTGACCCTAGTAATATGTTTCCCACAGTCACTCTTCCTTTTTTTCCAAGAAGTTCTATTTATAGTCATTGTTCATGCTTCTAGCAACTCAATATCATTTTAATAAATTCCTAAGTCAATCTGGTTGATTGCTATTGCAGATAAACTATTGATACATAGGCAGATATATATATATAACTATATATGTATACATATATGAAATCCCATAGACAGAGGAACTTTGCAGGCTACAGTCCAGGGGGCCATAAAAATAGGACACAACTAAGCAGCTAAATTTAAACTATAATATAGTATTATATATGTATATATATATATATATATATATATACATTACTATATATAATATGCCATGCTGCTGCTGCTGCTGCTAAGTCGCTTCAATCGTGTCCAACTCTGTGCTACCCCATAGACGGCAGCCCACCAGGCTCCCCCGTCCCTGGGATTCTCCAGGCAAGAACACTGGAGTGGGTTGCCATTTCCTTCTCCAATGCATGCATGAAAGTGAAAAGTGAAAGTGAAGAGCTCAGTCGTGTCCGACTCTTTGCAATCCCATGGACTACAGCCCACCAGGCTCCTCTGTCCATGGGATTTTTCCAGGCAAGAGTACTGGAGTCGGTTGCCGTTGCCTTCTCCATAATATGCCATACTTAATACTATAAAACTACAAATGTATTATATATAGGTAACATATACAACTAAACCATATTTATATAACTAAACATTTATTCCAAATTTCAGAACAATAAGATAAGGATCTATTTAGGAGCAGAGCATATGGAAAAGAAGAAACAACTTAAAGAAAAATGTGTAATGGCATAAAAATAACAAATAAGCAGAGATTAGTTTCTTCATTAGTAATTAGTTAGCTAGAGAATAATGTGGAAAGATTATAGCCACTCCTGTTTACAGAATACTACGTGCCAAATGCTATGCAAACCACTAACTTTTCACCTAATCCTCAAAACAAGCTATGAAGTAGGCACTGCTATTGTGGATGCAGATAAGAAATCAGAAGCTTATGGAGCTCAGGTAATTGCTTTAATGACACAACAAATATAAAGATTCTGTATGAATCTGGGTTTATCTGGTTCCAAAAACAAGATCTAAACCATCATAACACTACCATTATGTTGTTTTTGTTTAGTTGCCAAGTCATGTCTGACTCTGCAACCCCATGGACTGCAGCATACCAAGCCTCCCTGTCCCTCACCATCTCTCAGAGTTTGCTCAAGTTCATGTCCATTGAATCGGTGATACCATCCAACCATCCTATTCTCTGTCATCATCTTCTGCCTCCAATCCTCCTCCACTGAAGGAGAAAATGGCAAACCACTCCAGTATTTTTATCGTGAGAACCCTATGAACTGTATAAAAAGGCCATTATGTTGTACTTACAATTAATTTATCTGTTAGACACCCATACTGTATATAGAAGGATCATTTTCACACTTATCGACAGTAATTATAAATATAAATACAATATTGGAAATGACAGATTTAATGCAAATTTTGCTTTAGGGCTCTGAGTTTAAGTTATGTTCTTGCAAAAATCCTTTCCAGTTCTCCAGTCAATCATTTTGATTTGTTCATTACTGACTCTTTATAAATAGTATTAAAAAACAATAAGTTGTAAGTTTTCATTGAATAGATTTACAATGCAATAAAAAAACCAATCAAATAAATTATTTTTATGCTTTTAAGCTTAATGAATATGTTTGCTTTATGGAAATGTATGAATTCACAGCCCATCAAAGTTAGAAGATTTAAATGTGGTTCATTTTTCTCCTGTCTATATGGAATTTATTTTATCTTAAAGTAGCTCCATGTCCTGGCTCAGTAGAGTGAAATAATAGAGAATTATCACCTGTGGTTTGGACACCACTCAATCTGACCCCAGGAAGTCATCAGAAATGTCATACCTAACACAAGGCCAGTCATAGAACTGTAGGTTTTGCCTCCTTTTTCCCTATCCTCCATAACCATTTTGTCAACTCTTTCATATCTGCAAAATTGGCCAACTAAAATAAACAGAATTATCCTGATTAATACTATTAATGATTTTGGTTAGTAGCATCCAGAGAACAGATTTAGGCCTCCTCAGAAACTCACAGCAAGAAATGCATGAAGAAAGCCCTTCACTTATAAGAGAACACACAAATATTTAAGGAATTCTTTCCAATTAATCTTAATTTCTGTAAGAATTTTAAACTCATTATGTTGGAGAGAGGCTGTAGGAATGCAAAGGGACATGGGCCTCAGAAGGCTGAAACAATGACTGAGGGTGAAAGATCAGATTCCTTGCAGAGACTGCTTGGAAAGGGTTCAGAGCCAGTTAACCCCAGGGGGCAAAGGGACAATAATCACTGACCCCTGGCATTTATATTTGGCATTCCTAGCACATACAGATATGATAAATAGGCGTGGAAGTGAAAAAATCCTATTATAGAAGAGAAAGAGGAGTATTATCCTCTACAAACTATGATAAGGTTTCTTAAAATTATTATTTTAAAACACTTTCTGAATGAGGTTTGTCACAGAATCCTACTTTTCTTCATTTATCTGCTTAGTAGTACTTAATATTTGGATGTGGAAAATAATTACCTTTATACTGACTCTTGTCTTGAATGGTAAGGCTTCAGGCTCAGTCACATGAATAACAAAAAAAAAGAGGTTTTATTTTTTCTTCTTTATAATCAAATCTTCTTTAATTTTGCAAATTAATCCTTAACCTTATTCAACAGATGTGGGTCTTGATGACATAGGTTGTTTAAAAAATCAAATACATCTTTAAAAGACAATGTTTTGCCACTACTAAGGATATCTGATAAAAAGTAGCCTAGCTTGAAAAGATTAATTCACAGACAACACCCAAAAAACAGTATTTGGGTCCACAGTTTTTGGATCAGCTGTGTTTGATGACTATTTCCTATGCTGAAATGGTTGGAGCTGAAAACTCAGGTATCTAGAAATTATGCTAAATGATATTCAAAAGAAATGTACCATGAAGACAAAAATAAACAGAATGACCATTAATATTCCTAACTTCAAGGAAAATCAGTGCTTATCTATCATACTGTAATGATGTTTACATCACCAGGGAGTTTTTCAAATAAGCCTTGGAATGAGAGGAGTCCTCTAGGAGCGAACTTTGTTTTCAATGTTCTTGGAAATCTATCATCTCCACTTGGTAAAAGTCACACTCATTGTTTAGCTGTTACAAATTAATTTGGCTACTTGTCATTTCAGATTGTTTTTTTTATTACCTACATTTGAAGCATTTAGTGTTGAATTTTCTGGTTAAATAATCATTCCTATGAAATTTGTATTCTAAATCTCAAGTCTTTGTGTTCTAAAATATATGTGGTTGTGTGAATGTAAGTGTGTGTGAGAGACAGAGGGAAAGAGAAAGTGATGCATATTTGATGTGATAAATATAAGCCTCTGGAAAAAATGCTCTAATGCATAAAATTTATCAGTATCCAAATTTTATTTATTTTTATTATGCCTTTATGAATCTATAAAACTTTTCTTAAAATCTATTAAATACTTTTTTCAGAGAATGTTACTTTTCTTTCTTGCATAAATAACATCATTCTAAGCATGGCTTTCCTGTGCTTCTGTTTGTTTAGACTTGAGTCTTGGGTGGGGGTTCCTTCTATTGTGTGTGAATGTCTAAGAGCAGAGGATAACATTTTTGCATAGTTTGGATTTTTTTTTCATATTGGGTTGAGTTAATCTTGAATTGGTGATACATAATTTTTATTTTTGTCCTCCAGGACAAGTGATGCTCAAATTTTCTGCCATTTTTCACATGAAATGACTGCACCTCCTCTTCATTCTAATGATTTCTCAAGACATTCCAGCTTAGACCTCATTTAAGGGGTTGTGCCAATAAATGAATCTAGTTGTCTAAGTAGAGTGGGTTAATGCTGTGACATGCTGTACTTAGACGCTCAGTCATGCCAGACTCTTTGCAACCCCATGGTCTGTAGCTGGCCAGACTCCTCTGTCCATGGGATTCTCCAGGCAAGAATACTGGAGTGGGTTGTCATGCCCTCCTCCAGGGAGAGTGGGATAGTGGCACTCTATTTGGAAGAACACCTAGCCCTTTTCACACATTACCAGGAACAGACAGAAGATGCAACAACTTCTACCTCATCACTGCGTCCGTAAAACTGGTCAACATGGTCAATTAATTCTAACGATGAAACATTTCTTACTCATTTCCTCATTTTTCTGCCCACGTGTGCTACTACTGTAGCTAGGCCTCCAACACCACCCACTTGGGCTGTCTCAGCAGTTACCTCAGTATGTCTCAACCACAACCTTCCCCGCCCAGCTTCCATCATCACCATGGCTGTCAGAAAACCTCCCTAACACACAAGTCTGATAGCACTGCTGACTGCCATAGATCAAACATTTGCCATGTGCTTTATCGTCATTTTTTCAACTTCTCCAAACCACATTTCATGGCAGAAATTGTTAACCCATTCTACAGCTGATGATAGCAAGGTTTGGAAAGGATGGCTCCATTTCCCAAGATTGCACATCCACTGTGTGGAGAAGCTAGAATTTCAACGGATCTGACAACACTCGTATACCATAGTCATTGCCCTATATCAGGACCCAAATATCCACAGAAAGTGCACTACTTTCCAGCCTCATAAACTGTCACTTACCTCCCCACAGAGTAAAAGTCAGCAATTATGGTTTCCTGAGCTTGCTATTTTCTCTCTCATGCCTTTGTGACTTCTATATCCTTTCCTCATTCTTGTCTAAATATAACAACACTGAAGACAATAACAGTTAAAATGGCCTAGTAGTTTCCTAGAGCTAATGTGACAAAGTGCCACAAACTGGACTACATAAAAGAAATTTATTTTCCTTCTGTTCTAGAAACAAGCCAAAACTCAGTGTGAGAGGGCCATGCTTCCTCTCTGCCAGCTTTTGGTGCTTGCAAGCAATACTTGGCATTCTTAAGGTTGCATCTGTATAACTCTGTCCTTTCTTCTGTCATCACATGGGTATCTTCCTTCTGCATGTCTGTGATTTTACATGTTCCCCCCATCTGTCTGTCTCAGTGTGCATCTAGCTCAGTGTCTCTCCTTTTCTTGTAAAGATACCAGCCACCTAGAGCACGGGTCCACCCTACTCCAGTATAATCTTACCTTAAGTCACATCTTAATTTCATCTGCCAAGACTCTAATTTCTAAATAAGTTCACATCCACAGATAAAAGGGTTAGGACTTCAACATATGAGGGAAACAGCTTAACTTATAACAAATCATGACAGTAAATAATAAAAAAAAATAATAAATTATTGCTGCCATCAGGACTGACAAATACACATTCATCATCCACATTCAACTATTAAAATTTAGTTGAAGTATTTCTTACCCTGAGCAACTTTCCTGATACCTCTCACATTTCAGGCCATGACAGATGTCCCCTTCTTTATGCAGCTCTAGATACCTATTCACATTTCTATTACAGTATTGAGATATGTTAAAATTGTCTAAATGCAAATGTCTTTCCCTGTGAATGTGAAATTAGAGTTCTTTCTTATTCAGTTTCTTAACCTTAGACATTGCGTCATGACTAACACATAGTAGATATGCACTAGACAGCTGCTAAATTAAAGTAGTTATCTACCATATTGCCACATTAATAAATACCATAGTGCTGGTGTTGTTCAGTCACTCAGTCATATCTGACATTTTACAACCCCATGGACTTCAGTGTGCCAGACTTCCCTGTCCTTCACTATCTCCCAATTTGCTCAAACTCATGTCCATTGAGTCAATGATGCCATCCAACCATCTTATCCTCTGTAGCCCTCTTTTCCTCCTGCCCTCAATCTTCCCCAGCATCAGGGTCCTTTCCAATGAGTCTGTCCTTTGCATCAGATGGCCAAAGGATTGGAGCTTCAGCTTCAGCATCAGTCCTGCCAATGAATACTCAGGACTGATTTCTTTTAGGATGGACTGGTTTTGATCTCCTTGCTGGGACTCCAAGGGACTCTCAAGAGTCTTCTCCAGCACCACAGTTCAAAAGCATCAATTCTTCAGTGTTCAGCCTTCGTCATGGTCCATCTCTCACATCTGTACATGACTACTGGAAAAAAAAAAACATAGCTTTATTTTGTTAGCACCATAGTGTTAATAACAGCAACACCAACAAAAATAGTGCTAACAGGGTAGAATTTATTGAGCACTCAGTATGTAGCTCATAATTTTCTAAGCATCAATAGCTGTGAATGGTCTGAGATTTCTTTTTCTTACTTGCAAACTAACAAGTTAAACACAGTTTCAGAAAAGAATAGACTTCAGGATAGCAGGCAAGGGACTTTATTATTCATGGCACAGCAGGCAACATGAGCTTCAAGTTTGCATCTGTTCTTCTTACCTCTCTGCACCCACAGCAGCTCTATGTAGGTTGACTCATGGGAATGCTGCCCACACAAGGGGTTTATGTCTTAGCTGAGGAACCCAGAGTTTAAAAATCTTTAAACAATACCATTCACCATTGCAACAAAAAGAATAAAATACTTAGGAGTATATCTACCTAAAGAAACAAAAGACCTACACATAGAAAACTATAAAACACTGATGAAATAAATCAAAGAGGACACAAATAGATGGAGAAATATACCATGTTCATGGATTGGAAGAATCAATATTGTCAAAATGAGTATACTACCCAAAGTGATCTATAGATTCAATGCAATCCCTATCGAGCTACCAATGGTATTCTTCACAGAACTAGAACAAATAATTTCACAATTTCTACAGAAATAAAAAAAAAAAACCTCAAATAGCCAAAGCAATCTTGAGAAAGAAGAATGGAACTGGAGGAATCAACCTGCCTGACTTCAGACTATACTACAAAGCCACAGTCAAGACAGTATGGTACTGGCACAAAGACAGAAATATAGATCAATGGAACAAAATAGAAAGGCCAGAGATAAATCCACATACCTATGGACACCCCAAAGGAGGCAAGAATATACAATGGAAAAAAGGCAACCTCTTTAACATGTGGTGCTGGGAAAACTGGTCAACCACCTATAAAAGAATGAAACTAGAACACTTTCTAACACCATACACAAAAATAAACTCAAAATGGATTAAAGATCTAAATGTAAGACCAGAAACTATAAAACTCCTAGAGGAGAAAATAGGCAAAACACTCTCCGACATAAATCACAGCAGGATCCTCTATGACCCACCTCCCAGAATATTGGAAATAAAAGCAAAAATAAACAAATGGGACCTAATGAAACTTAAAAGCTTTTGCACAACAAAGGAAACTATAAGCAAGGTGAAAAGACAGCCTTCAGAATGGGAGAAAATAATAGCAAACAAAGCAACAGACAAAGGATTAATCTCAAAAATATACAAGCAACCCCTGAAGCTCAATTCCAGAAAAATAAATGAGCCAATGAAAAAATGGGCCAAAGATCTAAACAGACATTTCTCCAAAGAACATATACAGATGGCTAACAAACACATGAAAAGATGCTCAACATCACTCATTATCAGAGAAATGCAAATCAAAACCACAATAAGGTACTATTATACGCCAGTCAGGATGGCTACTATCCAAAAGTCTACAAGCAATAAATGCTGGAGAGGGTGTGGAGAAAAGGGAACCCTCTTAACACTGTTGGTAGGAATGCAAACTAGTACAGCCACTCTAGAGAACAGTGTGGAGATTCCATTAAAGAACTGGAAATAGAACTGCCATATGACCCAGCAATCCCACTCCTGGGCATACACACCTACGAAACCAGATATGAAAGAGACATGTGTACCCCAATGTTCATCACAGCACTGTCTATAATAGCCAACACACGGAAGCAACCTAGATGCCCATCAGCAGATGAATGGACAAGGAAGCTGTGGTACATATACATTATGGAATATTACTCAGCCATTAAAAAGAATTCATTTGATTCAGTTCTACTGAGATGGATGAAACTGGAGCCCATTATACAGAGTGAAGTAAGCCAGAAAGATAAAGACCAATACAGTATACTAATGCATATATATGGAATTTAAAAAGATGGTAACAATAACCCTATATGCAAAACAGAAAAAGAGACACAGATGTACAGAACAGACTTTTAGACTCTGTGGGAGAAGGCGAGGGTAGGATGCTCAGAGAGAATTGCACTGAAACAAGTATACTATCAAGGGTGAAACAGATCACCAGCCCAGGTTGGATACATGAGACAAGTGCTCGGGGCTGGTGCACTGGGAAGACCCAGAGGGATGGGATGGAGAGGGAGGCAGGAGTGGGGATTGGGATGGGGAACACATGTAAATCCATGGGTGATTCATGTCAATATATGGCAAAAACCACTGCAATATTGTAAAGTAATTAGCCTCCAACGAATAAAAATAAATGGAAAGAAAAAAAATCTTTAATCTTTAAAGAGAATTTCTAGCAAACCTGCCAAACTTTTGTCCTAGAGGACTGTAATTTCTTTAAAAGATAAGAATCCTGGCCTCGGCCCTGATGGGGGACATTAACTCTGTCTCTCAAAGCCCTTTCTCCTATGAACATCCTTGAAAAGATAGTCTAGGACAAAACTTAATATAAGGCATGCAGAAAGGCCATGGAGAATTGTCTTCCAATAATTAGTGTTTTATCTCCATTAGCTCACCTATTCTTCAACCTGTTGTACCTCTTTTTTTAGATATGCAAACTAATGTTATTGCTTTGTAATAGTTAGGAAGTGCAATGACACTTAGTGATTGGATGAGTTTCCTTTGCCTGCTGCTTGTTTTTAAGTTTTCAGAAAATTTCTATATCACACCATTTTGATTTAATAAGTGTTTGCTATGTGCCAGAAACCATTCATGTGATTTTATCCTCTTTAAAAGAGCTCTAGGAACTTCCCTGGCAGTCCAGTGGTAAAGAATCCACACTTCCATTGCAGGGGGCTTGTGTTCAATCCCTGCTCGGGGGAAACTAAGATCCTGAATGCTGTACCTTGCAGTCAAATAAATATAAACAATTCTAACATATGAGAATTATAGGAATAAAAACTTTGCTTTCTTCATTGAGATGATGTATTGTTGTTTTGTGATTGCTCAGTCATGTCCAACTCTTTGCAACCCCATGGACTGCAGCACACCAGGCTTCCCTGTCCTTCGCTGTCTCCCTACATGGCATGGCTCTTAGTTTCATTTAGTCAGACAAGCTTATCCACCTTTACGATGTCTTACACCATCTCATCTGAATGGTGCATCTCATCTGATAACCCCCTGATCGCTGTTTTGATTCCCTTAAATTCTTGGCTCTTCACACTGCCCTGTAGATCCCAGCTTAAAAAATGGTTCTCCAGAAATCTGATTATATAATCCCACACTGTAACCCTCTCATACCCTTTGGGCATTTCCAGAAAGGCAGATATAGCACACATAGGCTGAGTGTTGAAATACTTTCCCCAGCCCCCATGGCCCTCAGAAAACAGTCTCTAATATAGTGATTCTCAGACTGCTGGGTACAGCCTCAGTGTGGTTTAGGATAAATCTTTTGTGTCAGAAACAGCATCTTAATGAAATAGACCAAAACAGAGTAGAATAAAATAGAATAGAAAATGTTAGATTACATCTCACCTTAGAGAGGCAAATAAAGTGTGTGTGTGTGGGGGGTGTGTGTGTGTGTGTGTGCGTGTGTGTGTGTGTGTGTGCATGTGCACATGCACATGCATGCACCCTCAAGGTCCCAGTGTAAACTGTCAAAGATTCAAAAGTCACTTCTTCCATAAAATTCCACACATAGAAATCCACATACTGGTAAAGCCTCTTCACCATAGAATCTAAATGTCTGAACTAAATATAGAAAGAAAAAAAAAACCTACCCTCTTTTAAAATTTTTTTTAGGCAAAGGTAGGCAACTTGCCTTCAAATTATCACCAACTATATTATCCTATCGAAAAAGCAAAAGAGTTCCAGAAAAGCCTCTGCTTTATTGACTATATGAATGCCTTTGACTGTGTGGATCACAACAAACTGTGGAAAATTCTTAAAGAGATGGGGATACCAGACCACCTTACCTGCCTCTTGAGAAATTTGTATACAGGTCAGGAAGCAACAGTTAGAACTGGACATGGAACAACAGACTGGTTCCAAATTGGGAAAGGCTGTATACATCAAGGCTGTATATTGTCACCCTGCTTATTTAACTTATATGCAGAGTACATCATGAGAAATGCTGGGCTAGATGAAGCACAAGCTGGAATCAAGATTGATGGGAGAAATATCAATAACCTCAGATATGCAAAAGACACCACCCTCATCACAGAAAGCAAACAACTAAGGAGCCTCTTGATGAAAGTGAAAGAGGAGAGTGAAAAAGTTATCTTGAAACCCAACATTCAGAAAACTAAGATCATGGCATCCAGTCCATCATTTCATGGCAAATAGTTGGGGAAACAGTGGAAACAATGACAGACTTGATTTTGGGGGGCTCCAAAGTCACTGCAAAGTCATGGTGACTGCAGCCATGAAATTAAAAACACTTACTCCTTGAAAGAAAAGTTATGACTAACCTAGACAGCATATTAAAAAGCAGAGACATTGCTTTGCCAACAAAGTTCTGTCTAGTCAAAGCTATGGTTTTTCCAGTGGTCAAGTATGGATTTGAGAGTTGGACTATTAAGAAAACTGAGCACCAAAGAATTGATGCTTTTGAACTGTGGTGTTGGAGAAGACTCTTGAGAGTCCCTTGAACTGCAAGGAGATCTAACCAGTCCATCCGAAAGGAAATCAACTCTGAATATTCATTTGAAGGACTAATGCTAAAGCTGAAACTCCAATACTTTGGCCACCTGATGTGAAGAAGTGACTCATTTGAAAAGACCGTGATGCTGGGAAAGATTGAAGGCGGTAGGAGAAGGGAACAACAGAGGATGAGATGGTTGGATGGCATCACCGACTCAATGGACATGAGTTTGAGTAAACTCCAGGAGTTGGTGGTGGACAGGGTGGCCTGCATGCTGCAGTCCATGGAGTCACAAAACGTCAGACATGACTGAGTGGCAGAACTGAACTGAACTGATATTATCCTAGGGCTTTCCTGGTCACTCAGCGGTAAAGAATCCACCGGCCAATGCAGGAGACATGGGTTCAAACCTTGGGTCAGGAAGATTCCCTGAAGAAGGAAATGACATCCCACTCCAGTGTTCTTGCCTAGGGAATCCCATGGAAAGAGAAGCCTGGTGGGCTACAGTCCTTGTGGTGACAAGAAGAGTCAGACATGACTTAGTGACAAAAGCAGCAACAATCTATGTCTTTTTTTCCAATATTGTTGCCAAGTGGAGAATATTCCAGTAGATAGAAAGTAAACATCATAGCTTTTGCAATCAGGGAGCTATAACATTAAAGAGCTTCTTTTCAGGGTCTAGTTCAAGTAATTTGGCTCAAATATTATGCCAGTCTTATTTAGTAGAAGAATTAATGTTAATCTTAATAAACCTACCCTCTTTTTAGTAGACATAAACACCTAAAAATTTTATGCTAATAAAAAGTTTCTTTCCTAGAATAACCATTTCTCTTTAGATTGTCCACACACTGTCCACTTCTTAACTAATTTGCCTTGTAATTCCTTCACATGCTGGGACTCATCCTTCAAGAAAATGTCCTTACTTTTCATCAGCAATCAATTAAGAATCATTAGTTAGTCTATCACTTATCTGATTTATTTAATGCTAATGTTCCCTTTGATGGACTATTAATATTGTCTGAATGTATAGGAGAGTTAGATTTTATTAATTTAAATGAAAAGAAAGAGAAACTTATGGAATTGAAACTTATGGAATTGACTTTCAAAGTCATAGACTTTTAGCCTGTGGTCAAAGTCGGTTCATTAAACTGACATTAAACTGACAAAGTATGTTCGTTAAACATATCTCCATTTGTAGCCTTAATTTCACTCTACGGTGTAACATAATTTATCACAGGTACTGGGGAGTAGAACAGGCACATTTTAGTAGAACATGCAAATCTACCTACCACACTAGGCATACGGGTAAACTATTATGTGTAGGACACTAGAGAATTGCACATAGATAAAAAGAGCCATAGAGATTGAAAAGGATGATGGATGATGAGGTAGACATAGGGACACATATAGATGTAACTGGTATGAGCCCATTCACTAACCTCAGGTACAAGTAAAATCATAGTCTTACTAAAAGTTTCAGTCTCCTAAGTGCCAGAATTAACAAGATGTTCCAAAACTCTCTTTCATTTTACCTCTCAGTTTGCCAAGCAGTATTTAACAGCTCAGTTTGAAACTGTTTGAAGCTCAGTTTGAAAGGTATATTCTTTTTTCCAAATCCTGCTGGTAAAAGATTAAAAAATTGAATCAGGCAGGAGTTGTCTCTGTTTCAGTTGCTGCCAGAACAGTGCAAAGAAGGTATGGACTAAATAAAAATATACCTAAATTAGAACTTTATTCATTAATGAAATTTGAAAGTGAAAGTCGCTCAGTCGTGTCTGACTCTTTGTGACCCCATGGACCTACAATCATGGAATTCTCCAGGCCAGAATACTGGAGTGGGAAGCCTTTCCCTTCTCTGGGATCTTCTCAACCTAGGGATGAAACCCAGGTCTTCCACATTGCAGGCTGATTCTTTACCGGCTGAGCCACAAGGGAAGCCCAATGATATTTAAAGAGTAATTGAAACTCCCTCAAAACAAGCAAAAATATCAGGTCTAGTTCCAGGCAAATCATCTCCCAATCTGCAAGTAAATATTTAAGAGTGGGAAAAAAGAAAAAGAAGTGATAGTCCCTTAGCTCATTTTATGAGAGGACAATAACCTTGACACCAAAACTTCACGAGGAACACACAAAATGTCAGTTCCATTTATAAGCATAGCTTAAAAAATAATTTAAATAAAATATCAAAATCAAGAAATGTTAAAAATAAGTGATCAATTTTTATTTAATCTCCAGGATGCAAGAAGAGATGAGATCTAGATACTATATCTGAGTTAGAATAAAATTTTAATAAAATTCAGAAAATGTGTTTCTTTTCTAAAAGAAACAAGTTAAAAAAATCCCATGCAGAAAGGGGATAGAATGGGACATTTTAGGCCCAATGAAGAGACTTTAAAAGAAGCTACACCAAATGGTACATTTAATGGAGAAATTTTACTTTAATTCCCTTCAAGTGAAGAACAAGAAAGGAATGTCCACTGTAACAATCACTTTTTGAAATCACATGAGGGACAAGGGGGAAAAAATATTAGGATTTAGTATGGGGAAAAAAGATTAATTTTCTACAAACTTTTAAAAAAATTATTATTATTAAAAATTTTATAATGTTTATTTTTTAAGAACAGTTTAAAGTTCACTATCGTCTAGTTTTACAGGTCTTCTAAAGAATTACATTACCTGTGCCAGAAGAAAAATTGATCTTTATGCTTCTTCTGGTGCTAGCCATGTAACTCTAAGAAGAGAGCATTTCTTTCTCAATCTTATAAGGGGCCACAGTAACCCACTGCTCGTCTTGTACCTGCAGACATCTTTGGTACAATGTCAGTAAATCACTCCCTTTAAAGACAAATATCAGTGCAGGACAGACTGGTCAGATGACCTGGGGAGATCCTGGACCACACCAAATTGAAATTCTCAGCTTAAATATTTACAATTTATGTTACTAACTATATTAGTTGTATTTCACCAAAATCATATACTGGCCTTCCCCTTTACTTCTTCTGAACATTTCTCAAAACTCTCTGAGAGACTGCCTTCCCCATTACAATCCTCAATTTGGCTCAAATAAAAGTTTCCATTTCTTCCTTAGATTGACTATTGATTAACTTTTTTGTTGACATTGGTAACCTTCTTAATGAGGTTTTTCTCAGCCAATCCTAGCTACAGACCCACACACTTCACATTGTATCACTGTATCATTTTCCCCTGCTTTATTTTGACTTTCCTTAGTGCTTACCTAATGTTTTATTCATTTATTATTCATTTGCTTACTAAAACCACTATTTTATGGGTTTGTATATATTTATTAATAATAGAGGTGATATACACAAGAATAATAAATATCAAATTCTGGATAACTTCACTAACTAAAGAAGGAAATGGGATCAGAAAGGAATATACAGGAGATTTCAAATATATCTTAAGGTTATAAAGAAATAATCTGAAACAACTCTGGAACAATATTAATATTTTTCAAAATTATGAAATGGATACTCAAGTGTTTCTTGTATTATTTTATAAATATTTTCCAGGGAGGAAAATCCATCTATCCCCAACCCTATCATCTCATTCATTTTTACACATGGGCTCCTAAGGTTGTGGGCCTTCCCCAGTGATTCAGTAGTAAAGAATCCACTTGCCAATATAGGAGGTGTGTGTTCAATCCCTGGGTTGGGAAGATCCCCTGGAGAAAGCAATGGCAACCCATCCGGTATTCTGGCCTGGGAAATCTCACGGACAGAGCAACCTGGTAGGCTACAGCACATGGGGTCACAAGAGTGGGATATGACAGTGACTAAACCACCTAAGATTGTGATTCATCACACTGTGAACTCTGCTCTCCTTGCCACTGTTCCTAGATCAGAATTTACATCCAATCTTGGCCACATGCAGTGCTGGACCAGCTCTCCTCACCCTCCATTATTCTTGACACTGATTCCTACTATAGCCATCATGGTGAGTTTCCTTAGGTAACATCTAGTGTTCCTTGCCTTCAAAAGATCTAAGTAAAGGCCAGCTTCACCCACGAATACAGTGCAACTCTGTCATGAAAGGCAACAGTTTCTATACCCTCCCTGTGTGCTGCAAAGCTTGTCAGGAGGTGTGCAAATTTTTTTTTTTTCGTGTCCTTCTTAGAATGCTCCCTACCAAGACTATTAAAGAGACATCTTTATATGGAAACAATAACAATAGCAACAACAAAGCTTTCACTGCCCTAAATTCGTATCACAAAGATAAGTCACTTCAATGATTCTGAACAAATGCAGTCTACTCCAAAATGACCCAATGTTTACCCAAAACCAGGAAGTTACTGACTACTTAAATAGTGCATTGATTGCTCAGAGTGACTAATTGGGTTCCTATCAATATGCTTCATCCATATTTAAATGCTCTTCTAAGAACCTGAGTGTGGATATGATGATATTCTCTCTACTTTTCAAGTCATCTGCAATTTAAAAGAGGAGATTTTCACCTTTTTTTTTTTTAAAGGCATTTTAACGAGAATTTAAAACTTTAAGTGAATTCTGCTTCCACAGCTCAATTTCAGGCATCAGTAAGCAGGGGGAGATTTGCCCCCTCATTCTCTTTTTCTTTAAGGTTTTGTCTTTGCTTGCATCTAAATTTAAAGACATTGTTTTACTAACAAAATTTATTTCACAATTAATTTAAATTCCTTCACCTCCACATATTCATTTATACCTAAATAATAATTATTTTCATATAGAAAATAGGTATTTAACATTTGACTGCTGTAATAATTTAAGAAGCTATTAATCTTTTTATACAATACTGTTCAAAATGCAAAATAGTAATGGCTTAACATGCACTTACATAATTTCATAGAAAACTACCCTTTTCTTCCCTGCCTTTCTGGGTTGAGGAAGGATGTCAAGATGTAAAATAACTTTTAGGTATTGCATTTACTGTTATGATAATGGATGCTATCGTGAGATGTAATTTAGCCTAACATTTTAAAAGCAAATATTTTAGATGTGGTTTATCATAAGTCCATATAATTAAGTCTACAATAACTAGTCCTACAAGAAGATAGTGTGCACATTTATTTTTGAGAAGGCAAAGGGAGCCTCTTCTTTTGAAGATTAATATAAATACTGTGCTCTCTCCAGTATAGTGTCTTTCCACAAATACTTCAAATTCCATTGTGATGGTGACAGACTTTATTTTACCGATGAAAGCAGTGAAGCAGATAAACTGTCTCCATCCTTGTTTTTAAGATCTTAAGAATCATACACAGAAAGTTTTTGGCAGAAGTCAAAACTTTGTTATTCTCTGAACAAACTCCCTGAGAGTTTCTTGAATAATTCTGATACAGGTTCTGCCACATGCCCGTCATGATAAGATGTGTTTGGCAGATGATATCAAGATAGAATTAAGCTATTAGAATTAAGTGCATAGCTGTTCACATGAGAAATGCTTGTATCTAAGAATCATATGGTTTTATTACAGGAACACCAGTGTTCCACCCTAGATGCAACTCTGGTTTAATAATGTTGATCTTTAATTCATTCCATAAACTGTTTTCAAATGCCAGCTGAATGTGAAGCACTAATTAGACATTGAGGAAACAAAAGACTAATAAAAATAGTTTCTTGACTGAACGAATCTCAGTTTCATGAAGGAGCAAACATAAACAACTTAAAAAGTAGAATATCATACATAATAGTTGATAAAGTTGTTATTTTTCCATAATGCTTTGATGATGGAGTGTATTATTGTGCATAAGTACTCACTGTCTTTCCAGTTAGGAAAGGGAAATCATAATTCCCCTATCTGATGGATGGTATGTGAGGCCTTAAGACTTGATTGGCCTGTGGAATGTGAGGTTAAGTGATACATATCACACAGTGGTAGAACTCTTAAAAGCCAGTGCACAGTTTATCAAGTTCTCTTTCTTCCTGTCCGTATGACTGTCACTGTATCTGCTAGAAGCTGTGATATCATCCTGGATCCTGAATTAAAAACTACTTAAGAGTCAAAGCTGACCAAGAATGAACATGTAATGTAGTAAGGAATAAATTTTTGTTAATAAATCGCTTCCCTGCTGATTCAGATGGTAAAGAATCTGCCTGCAATGCAGGAGACTCCTAGAGAAGGGAATGGCTACCCAGCCCAGTATTCTTGCCTAGAGAATTTCACGGACAGAGGAGCCTGGTGGGCTATGGTCCATGGAGTCACAAAGACTAACAGTTTCACAGTAGTAGTAATAGTATAGTCGCTAAGTCATGTCTGACTCTTGCAACCTCATAGACTGTAGCCCACCAGGCTCCTCCATCCGTGAGATTCTCCAGGAAAGAATACTGGAGTGGGTTGCCATTTCCTTCTCCCGGGCATCTTCCTGACCTGTTCGTCCTTTATTGGACCGGAACCTGGTGGTCTGGAGTCGACAGTGAGAGAGTGAAAGAAGGAAAGAGGCTAATATTCCCTGGGTTATGTAGCCGGCTTTCATGCTCCAGGGAATCAGCTAGAAACAGAGAGAGAGAGAGAGAGAGAAAAGAAAGCAAGAAGGAAGGAAGGAGGGAAGAAAGGAAGGAAGGAAGACACGGGGACCAAAGCTCTGATGAAGCAAAGGTGTTTTAATTAACATGGTGTGGGCATATATACTGTCTTACAAGGTAGTTATTCTCAGCAAAGATAAAGATTTCCAGGCTTAAAAAACACAAGGCGATCCCTATTAAAGAGAGAAGAGGGTACTTACCACCATAGTGAGAAACTAACAAAGGAAATGCCTGTATTCCTCAGCCCTGGGAAAGGCGTGCTTCTCCTCTTAATTCCTGAATATTCAGGAATTAATAAGGGCCAAAGGTTTCCTGACAGATCCAAAACAGCACACAGGAAGCCTCCTATTAAAAGCTTCTTGACACTGACCCAGGTCTCCCACATTGCCGGCAGATTCTTTACCAACTGAATTATGAGGGAAGCACACTTTCACAGTAAGTGACTAAAACTTGGAGAATCCTGCTTACTGCATCATAGCCTATCCTATCTTATAGGTACACTGCATGTTTCAAGGAAATGCTCTAACAAGCCCAGGTGAAGCAAAATGAAAAATTCTGAAGTTATAGATGGAACCATAGATGGTTCCACAGCTTCACTAAGAGGACTACACTACTCCACTTGAGACTCAAGGAATTCATTTACTGTTAGAAAAATGGGCCAATACTATTGAAATTGGAAGTGGGAAGAAGAGGGCATAGGAGATAAGAAAAAAACAAGATAAGTAAAAACAATATTAGGCAAAACTCTACCTAACTGTGAGATGACTGTGGGAGCAGGTGCTGGACAGGGTGACTAGACTTATCGGAAATTATCATAACTCAGGGCAAGAACTTTGTTTTACTGCTGTTAACTAACATATATGACTATGCCAGTGAGGACTAGGCTATTTACATACAGTTACTCTTTAACAGACTCTTTCTACTATAGAATGAGATACAAAACTGATGTAGAAGAAAGAAAAAAAAATGAGAACGAGATGATAAACCTTCAATGTCCCATTATCTCCACTTGCCCAAACAATTATCACATACCTGCCCACTGACTGATTACTGTGATTTGTATTAGAAAACTGCCTCATTGAAATTTATGAATTAGTTTGTATCCACATTTAGGGCTCAAGGAAGGTAAAAAAATAATCAAATAGATGATATTATGTAACCACAAATTTAGATAGAACGACTCGAGTGATGCCTGGGCACATTTTTAGGCTCTCCAAATGATGATAGACTACAGTCAGAATTTAGAGCTATTGCAATAGAGAAGTAGAAACCTACTTCTAGAAGATACAGATAGATAGATAGGTAGATAGATACAATGTAACCCTATAGAAATAGTAACATATATTTACTAAATTTTTATCCTTTTAGGAACCCTAGTGATGGAAATTTTAGGATGGAAAGTGGAGGGTCAAAGATGATGATCAGTAGTGTAGTCTGCAAATAGTACGGAACAGTAAGCAGTAAAATACCACAGAGAGCATTTGCTCAATCATTCCACAAAACAGATATGAGCCATTTTAGAGTTCCAGTCTTGGAGAAGAGGAAAACATTTAAATTCATAGAGGTGGCCTCTTCCTTTTCCCAAAGAGCAAACTGACAAAGTTCAGAACTGACAAAATATTTATGTCAAACTATATTTTATTCTTTCATATATTTCATCACATAACATGTGAATCTCAGGGAAGAGTGTGGATAATTTGATGATGAAATTTACCTGATTAAACCAAGAAAAATTTGTTTCAGAATCATCACTTAATTCCTTACATTGTCTTTCAAGGACACTATTTATTTAATCTTTGATATATTTCAAAGGAGTTGACTTTAATCATATCTGAAAAATTTCTAACTCCATTCCAAGTAAATACTAAATTATGTGAGAACTATGTTTGAGGACCTAATTACAAATAGTAAAATATTTCAATGTCTGTAACTTCTCTGATGATATTTAAGTTCTACAGATTTTTAAAGGAATAATTTTTAAAGACACAAATAATCTGTAGAATAAGGATGAGAAGCAGGAAATCACAAAGATGAACAGTACTATTTAGATATTTTCTGATACAGACAGCTGTTGGTTATTCAGAGTAACTAGATATTCTTTCAGAATGTCTGAAAAAGCTGAGTAGAGAATGGGAAGGTGTTAGGGAATCAACTAGGTGATATTTCTCAATTTGAAGTCAGTAATTTAGACTTTATGCTTTAACTTCCCTTCTCCTATCCCCTTTAAGTTTTGCTAATCAAGGATAATTAGTCAGATTATAGCTCCTTACTGGGGAGATAAATGAACAGAAGAAGGACACAGCTGTGAAACTGGGATGAACAGTACTTCTCAAAATTCGTGTGCACAAATCACTGAAGGATTTTATTAAAAGCAAATTCTGAGTCAGCAGGTCTGGAGTTAGGCCTGAGATTCAGCATTTCTGACAAACTCCTTTCTGATACCTATGCAGTCATCTTGGCATCACATTTTTAGGTAACAAGATTGATGCTGATATAGTTCTATTCTAATGCTGTTTTCTCTGCAACTTATTAATTAAACTAGCATAGTAAATTCTTTATAGGTGATAATACAATGAAAATAATACAAATCTTTTTATTTAGTTTACTTTATCTACAATTTCAGTTAAATGGAGTAAAAGTTGGAAAAATGAAATGGAGAAAAATATATTTCCTCAAATAACCAGCTAAGGAAAATTAGGAAGCAGAAAACAATAAAATGAGCATCCCTTTATCAAATGATAGTCTGTCCTTTATGGGTGACATAACATTTTCATTTAAAATACCTAGAATAATTTATGTAACAAAAAGTCAGTTTGACTCTAGCTAACTAGCTGGCTTGAGACTACATGACTAAAATTTCATGTCTCAATCTCTGTGAATAAATTGGATAAAATTATTTTTATCACCTCAGTATTCTGAACTTGTATAAGAATTTTTATACTTTATTTAGCATTAATAAAAATACTTGTCAGTAGATCAGATACAACTTTAACCTCAAATCCTAAATCATGAAAAGCAAAGGAGTATAGAAATCTGATATCTCTACTTTGCTTTAGTTTGTCATTTAATAAAAAGAGAAATAAAGCAAAATTTACCTCCTAGGGTTGTTTTAAAGACCAGATAGCTTACGTAAGACATTTAAAGCCATGTCTGTGAATTAGCAAGTCATTTATTAAATTAAAAAATCATCAAAAATAAAAATGTAAATGAAATTGCAGTGGAATCTGAACTGTAACTCTTTCCCAGGTAGCACAGTGGTAAAAAATCTACCTGGCAATGCAAAAGATGCAGACCTCATCCCTGAGTCAGGAAGATCCACTGGAGGATGTCATAGCAACCCACTCCAGTATTCTTGCCAGAGAATCCCAGGGACAGAGGAGCCTAGTGAGCTCTAGTCCATAAGATCACAAAGAGCAAATGAGTGACTGAGCACTAAGAATTGAACTATAACACTAACAAAAATTAGCATAGCAGTTTCTAACTATAATCATTAAAAATACTCTGCAAGTTTCAGCTCTCACAAAAGCTTCAAAGTAACGACTCCAAATTTCAATGCCATTTGTAATTTAAGCATGACAACTATAATGGGTAAACAATAACTGTCAAGTTTTCAAGTTGTTGCTGTTGTTTTTGTTTTTACCAATAGTCAAAGTCAACTACAATAATCTCCTAAAAGAAAAGAGATATTCTTATCAGAAGCACGAATTTTAAACTTTTTAATAGAATATTTTTTTCTTGAATAATATGGAACTGTTAAAAAAATTCAACTGAATAAATCTGAAGATTTAATTAGCTTTATAATGGGGTACCATCTGGCTCAGAGGGTAAAGCGTCTGCTTGCAATGCGAGAGTCCTGGGTTTGATCTCTGGGTCGGGAAGATCCCCTGGAGAAGGAAATGGTAACCCACTCCAGTATTCTTGCCTGGAAAATCCCATGGATGGAGGAACCTGGTATGCTGCAGTTCATGGGGTCGCTAAGAGTCGGACATGACAACAAAAGAGAAGACTCTACACATGGACAACACCAGATGGTCAATACCGAAATCAGATTGATTATATTCTTTGCAGCCAAAGATGGAGAAGCTCTATATAGTCAGCAAAAACATGACTGGGAGCTGACTGTGGCTCAGATCATGAACTCCCTATTGCCAAATTCAGACTTAAATTGAAGAAAGTGGGGAAAACCACTAGACCATTCAGAAATGACCTAAATCAAATCCTTATGACTAAACAGTGGAAGTGAGAAATAGATTTAAGGGACTAGATCTGATAGACAGAATGCCTGATGAACTATGGACGGAGGTTCATGACGTTACACAGGAGACAGGGATCAATACCATCCCCATGGAAAAGAAGTGCAAAAAGACAAAATGGTTGTCTAAGGAGGCCTTACAAATAGCTGTGAAAAGAAGAGAAGCAAAAAGTAAAGGAGAAAAGGAAATATACCCATTTGAATGCAGAGTTCCAAAGAATAGCTAGGAGAGATAAGAAAGCCTTCCTCAGGGATCAGTGCAAAGAAACAGAGGAAAACAACAGAATGTGAAAGACATCTCTTCAAGAAAATTACAGATACTAAGGGAACATTTCATGCAAAGATGGGTTTGATAAAGCACAGAAATGGTATGGACCTAAGCGAAGCAGAAGATATTAAGAAGAGGTGGCAAGAATACACAGAAGAACTGTACAAAAAAGATCTTCATGACCCAGATAATCACAATGGTGTGATCACTCACCTAGAGCCAGACATCCTGAAATGTGAAGACAGGTGGGTCTTAGAAAGCATCACCATGAACAAAGCTAGTGGAAGTGATGGAATTCCAGTTGAGCTATTTCAAATCCTGAAAGATGATGCTGTGAAAATGCTGCACTCAATATAGCAGCAAATTTGGAAAACTCAGCAGTGGCCACAGGACTGGAAAAGGTCAGTTTTCATTCCAATCCCAAAGAAAGGCAGTCCCAAAGAACGCTCAAACTACCACACAATTGCACTCATCTCACATGCTAGTAAAGTAATGCTCAAATTGTCCAAGCCAGGTTTCAGCAATACATGAAGTATGAACTTCCAGATGTTCAAGCTGGTTTTAGAAAAGGCAGAGGAACCGGAGATCAAATTGCCAACATCCACTGGATCACTGAAAAAGCAGGTGAGTTCCAGAAAAACATCTGTTTCTGCTTTATTGACTATGCCAAAGTATTTGACTGTGTAGATCACAATAAACTGTGGAAAATTCTGAAAGAGATGGGAATACCAGACCACCTGACCTGCCTCTTGAGAAAACTATATGCAGGTCAGGAAGCAACAGTTAGAACTGGACATGGAAAAACAGACTGTTTCCAAAATAGGAAAAGGAGTACGTCAAGGCTGTATATTGTCACCCTGCTTATTTAACTTATATGCAGACTACATCATGAGAAATGCTGGACTGGAAGAAGCACACGCTGGAATCAAGATTGCCAGAATAAATATCAATAACCTCAGATGTGCAAATGACACCACCCTTATGGCAGAAAGTGAAGAATGCTCAAATAGTCCAAGCCATGATCAGCAATAATGAAGATGAACTTCCAATGTTAAGCTGGTTTTAGAAAGCAGGACCGAATAAATGCAAATCCTACTGATCACTGAAAAAGCAGGAGAGTTCCAGAAAAACATCTATTTCTGCTGTTATTGACTATGCCAAAGCTATTTGACTGTGTGGATCACAATAACTGTGGAAAATTCTGAAAGAGATGGGAATACCAGACCACCTGACCTGCCTCTTGAGAAACCTATATGCAGGTCAGGAAGCAACAGTTAGAACTGGACATGGAACAACAGACTGGTTTCAAATAGGAAAAGGAGTACGTCAAGGCTGTATATTGTCACCCTGCTTATTTAACTTATATGCAGAGTACATCATGAGAAATGCTGGACTGGAAAAACAACGCTGGAATCAAGATTGCAAATAAATATCAATAACCTCAGATATGCAGATAACACCACCCTTATGGCAGAAAGTGAAGAGAACAAAAAGCCTCTTGATGAAAGTGAAAGTGAGAGTGAAAATGTTGGCTTAAAGCTCAACATTCAGAAAACTAGGATCATGGCATCTGGTCCCATCATTTCATGGGAAAAAGATGGGGAACAGTGGAAACAGTGTCAGACTTTATTTTGGGGGGCTCCAAAATTACTGCAGATGGTGAATGCAGCCATGAAATTAAAAGACACTTGGGGCGGGGAAGAAAAAATAAGTAAATAAATAAAAGATGCTTACTTCTTGGAAGGAAAGTTATGACCAACCTAGATAGCATACTAAAAAGCAGAGACATTACTTTGCCAAGAAAGGTCTGTCTAGTCAAAGCTCTGGTTTTTCCAGTGGTCATGTATGGATGTGAGAGTGGGACTGTGAAGAAAGCTGAGAGCTGAAGAATTGATGCTTTTGAACTGTGGTGTTGGAGAAGACTCTTGAGAGTCCCTTGGACTACAAGGAGATCCAACCAGTCCATCCTAAAGATCAATCCTGGGTGTTCATTGGAAGGACTGATGTTGAAGCTGAAACTCCAGTACTTTGGCCACCTCACGTGAAGAGTTGACTCATTGGAAAAGACCCTGATGATGGGAGGGATTGGGGGCAGGAGGAGAAGGGGACAACAGAGGATGAGATGGTTGGATGGCATCACCGCCTTGATGGACATGAGTTTGAGTAAATTCTGGGAGTTGGTGATGGACAGGGAGGCCTGGCGTGCTGCGGTTCATGGGGTCGCAAAGACTCAGACACGACTGAGAGACCAAACTTAACTGAGTACAGAATTGAAGTCAAAGGGGAGAAAGAAATGAATAAAGTTTTAGACAAGAGAGATTAATCATAAACTCAATAAGGAATTTTGGTTTTAAGGAGACTCCTTTTCAGTTTCAGGTGTACAACATAGAAAATATTTTTTTATAGATTGTATGTATTATGTCTGTGTTTAAATTGTGGGTCTTTAAACATACAGAGTGGGGTTCCCAGGTGGCACTGGTTGTAGAGAAACTGCCTATCAGTGAAGGAGGTGCAAGAGATTGGGGGGTTTATCCTTGGGTGGCACAACATCCCACTCCAGGTATTCTTGCCTGGAGAATCCCATGGACAGGGGAGCCTGACAGGCTACAGTCCATAGGGTCGCAAAAAGTCAGACATACTCGAGCAACTTAGCACGCATGGACAGCATGCACATAAGTTTCCATTCCAATCCTGTTTCCCAAGGAGCCCAACCTATAACAGTATTCTGACAACAATAGCCAAGACACAGTGAGAGGATCAAAGGGAACCACTCACCTAAGGGGTCCAGCAGTCTGCACAAAAAAGCAACAACCATTTCATATAGTTCTTTATTAAAATGGAACCTTGGAAGAAGACTAGTTAAGGATGCACATGTATGGAAATGATGTATAACCTTGCACAGAAATCTCTGCAGATAAGTTAAAGTCTGGGCACTATTGAAAAAAGCTAAGATAGCCCAAATACAATGCAAAAGCAATATCACACGGAAAATCTGAGTGAAGATAACAGACTTAAAGAATGAATAGAAGAAACGCATGTAACATTTGAAGAATAGTACCAGAGAAGGAAAAAAAAGAATACGTGGAGAAGAGACAATGATTAAACAAATATTAAAATAAACTTTGGGGCTTCACAGGTTACACTAGTGGTAAAGAATCCACCTGCCAATTCAAGAGATGCAGGAGACACAAATTCGATCCCTGGGTCAGGAAGATCCCCTGGAGAAGAGAATGGCAACTCACTCCAGTATTCTTGCCTGGAAAATACTGTGGACAGAGGAGCCTGGAGGGCTACAGTCCATGGGATCACAGAGTCAGACAAGACTGAACACACACACACACACACACACACACACACACTAAACTTTCTCTAAGCCACATAAAGCTTGCTCATTAAAATTCCTCATCAAATTCCAAGTAGTGTTGCTGAGAAAAGATTTTATAAAAAGGCATATTCTGGCAAAAAATTGTTGAACTCTGAAAATTATGAAAAAATTCTACAAGTTTCTAGATAGAAAGAACTAGTCTTTGACAATAAAAAAGAATCAGCTCTGTCCAACCTCTTATCAGAGAAATGGATTAAGGCTCAGATTACTGAAAAAAAAAAAAAAAAGATGATAACCTGAAAATTCTTTAATCAGACCAGATATTGTTTCCTGGCAGAGAAAAAGATATTTGTGGACAGCCAGGATTCAGAATCATTTGAGAATACATGCATGCGTGGTCAGCCGCTTCAGTCGTGTCCAACTCAGCGACCCCATGGACTCTAGCCCTCCAGTCTCCTCTGTCTATGGGGATTCTCCAGGCCTCCCTGTCCATTACCAGCTCCCGGAGTTTACTCACACTCATGTCCCTGATGCTGGGAGGGATTGGGGGCAGGAGGAGAAGGGGGCAACAGAGGATGAGATGGTTGGATGGCATCACTGACTCGATGGACATGAGTTTGAGTAAACTCCGGGAGCTGGTAATGGACAGGGAGGCCTGGTGTGCTGTGATTCATGGGGTCGCAAAGAGTCAGACACGACTGAGCTACTGAACTGAATTGAACTAAACTGAATACACAATAATGTGCAATTAAAATGAAAGAACAAACAAGCTGTAGACATAACACAGACAAATATCTTGACATGTTGAATAAAAAACCAGGTTCTTAAAGTTAAGTCATACTTGGTATAATATATGTAAATTTAATATCAGAACAAATGGTAGTGTAAATATCAGTTCAGTTTAGTCATTCAGTCATATCCAACTCTTTGCGACCCCATGAACCTCAGCACCCCAGGCCGCCTTATCCATCACCAACTCCAGGAATCCACCCAAACCCATGTCCATCGAGTCGGTGATGCCATCTAACCATCTTATCCTCTGTCGTTCCCTTCTTCTCCTGCCTCAAGCTTTCCTGCATCAGGGTCTTTTCCAATGAGTCAGCTCTTCACAGCAGCTGGCCAAAGTATTGGAGTTCCAGCTTCAGCATCAGTCCTTCCAATGAACACACAGGACTGATCTCCTTTACGATGAACTGGCTGGATCTCCTTGCAGTCGAAGGGACTCTCAAGAGTCTTCTCCAACACCACAGTTTAAAAGCATCCATTTTTGGCCCTCGGCTTTCTTCACCGTCCAACTCTCACATCCATACATGACCACTGGGAAAACCATAGCCTTGACTAGATGGACCTTTGTTGGCAAAGTAATGTATCTGCTTTTTAATATGCTGTCTAGGTTGGTCATAACTTTCTTTGCAAGGAGTAAGCGTCTTTTAATTTCATGGCTGCAATCACCATCTGCAGTGATTTTGGAGACCAGAAAAATAAAGTCTGACACGGTTTGCACTGTTTGCCCATCTATTTCCCATGAAGTGATGGGACTGGATATCATGATCTTAGTTTTCTGAATGTTGAGCTTTAAGCCAACTTTTTCACTCTCCTCTTTCACTTTCATCAAGAGGCTCTTTAGTTCTTCTTCACTTTTTGCCATAAGGGTGGTGTCATCTGTGTATCTGAGGTTATTGATATTTCTCCCAGCAATCTTGATTCCAGCTTGTGCTTCTTCCAGTCCAGCATTTCTCATGATGTATCCTGCATATAAATTAAATAAGCAGGTGACAATATACAGTCTTGACATATTCCTTTTCCTATTTGGAACCAGTCTGTTGTTTCATATCCAGTTCTAACTGTTGCTTCCTGACCTGCATATAGGTTTCTCAAGAGGCAGGTCAGATGGTCTGGTGTTCCCATCTCTTTCAGAATTTTCCAGTGTTGTGATCCACACAGTCAAAGGCTTTGGCATAGTCAATAAAGCAGAAATAGATGTTGTTCTGGAACTCTCTTTCCTTTTTTGATGAGCCAGTAGATGTTGGCAATTTGATCTCTGGCCTCTGCCTTTTCTGAAACCAGCATGAACATCTGGAAGTTCACAGTTCACATATTGCTGAAGCCTTTCTTGGAGAATTTTAAGCATTACTTTATTAGCATGTGAGATGAGTGCAATTGTGCAGTAGTTTGAGCATTCTTTGGGCATTGCCTTTCTTTGGGATTGAAATGAAAACTGACCTTTTCCAGTCCTGTGGCCACTGTTCAGTTTTCCAAATTTTCTGGCAGATTGAGAGTAGCACTTTCACAGCCTCATCTTTCAGGATTTGAAATAGCTCAACTGGAAATATACGTAGATAGAATTGTTTATGTTCAGTTTCTCAGTTGTGTCTGACTCTTTGAGACCCTATGTACATGTGCCCCCAAAATGGGAAGTACAGGGTTTGGCTGGGGAAATGGACCTCTGGTTTTACCTATATATATATATATATATATATATTTTTTAGTGACAGATCTGAAACAAATTTGACAAAATATGAGTATCTTTAAAATCTAGAAGACAGGTATTGTGTGTGTGCTAAGTTGCCTCAGTCATGTCCGACTCTAAGAAATACTGTGGACTGCAGCCCACCAGGCTCCCCTGTCCGTGGGATTCTCCAGGCAAGAATACTGGAGTTGGTTGCCATGCTGTCATCCAGGGCATCTCCCCAACCCGGGGATGAAGCCCACGTCGTTTATGTTTCCTGCGTTGGCAGGAGGGTTCTTTACCACTAACCCCACCAAGTATTAGGGCTAATGAAAATATTTTCACCATGTTTAAATCATATGGCTTTTCCACTTTGTAGCATGAGATACTGTGTTGCTTTGAGTTATTTTAAGCTGTAAGCAAAAAGAGATTATTAATGACAAAAATGTGGTCCTTATACCACTTTTTGTGTCTCAAACATTGGATCTATAATTTCATCTTCAACAAAAAGTATATCTTTGTTCTAAAGGTAAGTTTTTACACCTTTTATGAGAATATTTTTTAAGAACAAAATCAGAAAAATACCTGATTCTCTTTGAAAAAGAGTATGGTGATTTAAAGAATTAAATACAAACATTATTCTACTGAAAATCACAGTGCATATTGTTTGGCTGATTCGAAACAACCAAACATTTGGTTGTCTCATCCTCACTTCCATTCTCTAACTTTTTCTCCGTCTTTCTATAGCAATAGAAACTACATTTCCCAGAAGCCCTTTTTCACTAATGAGATTAGAAGGCAGGATGAAAGGAGAAATCAGAGTATTTTACCCCACAGCCTCTCTCCATAAGTGTCTAACTCCACTGGCATCGTTAGTGTTTTACAAACTGTAAAACTCCAGTGAGTTTTCTCTGTGGCCTTACTGCCACCAAACAGTTCTTCATAGCACGGACTGAAGTCTTGTTGTACAGGCCCACTGTAGTTCCAACTTCTGCTGGATGCTTTGTCTTCTGGAATTCACTAATATGGCCTTCTTGTTTTGTCTTTCCAGCCTACTGATGATACTAATTTCTTGCTATTGCAAATTGTCTCATCATCTTTATTTTGGCTTTTCAGCTCTGCTCTCAACTGTGTAAATAAGCTCTGTGTTAAATTCTGTTTGAAATCCAAGGGTAGTTTCTTGACTTGATTCTCACTGATGAATCAACATTGCCAAAAACAAAAAAATAATAAAGCACAGCTTGTAAGACTTCCTTAGTGGTCCAGTGGTTTAATTTCCAAGCTTCCAAAGCAGGGACTTGTAGTTCAATCACTGGTCAGGGAGTTAAGATCCCACATGCCATGAGATGCGGCCAACCTCCCCCAACTCCTCAAAACTCAGCTTGCATTGCTATGATTAGACCTGTCACAAACAAGTATAAAATATATGGACAATATAACACAGAATTGTTTTTTGGGGAGCTCTTTCATTTTCTGCACTTATACTCAAGTGTGAAGTTTGTTAATTTATTCCTTCTCTCATCTATATGTTCATTCAACAAAATATTTAATGAGCATCACTTTGTTGGTAAATTATTGTAGGGGCTGAGGATATAGTCGTCAATAAAATTAAGTTGGTGATTTTCAAGTGGCAATCTTCCTAAGGTGTTTCAAAATAATTGTTGTTTAGTCACTATGTAAGGCCCAGCTCTTTTGCAACCCCAGGGACTAGAACCTACCAGCCTCCTCTGTCCATGGAATTCTCCAGGCAAGAATACTGCAGTGGGTTGCCATTCCCTTCCCCACGTGATCTTCCCTGATGCAGAGTTTGTCTCCTGCCCTGGCAGGCATTCTATAGCAGTTGAGCCACCAGGGAAGGCCCGTTTTAAAATAATAAAATGATACAATTCTCTGGCGGAAAACTTAATGAGATCAAATTATCAGTAGCTATCTACTTGTTATAGACTGTGGCTCCTTCCACCTTCATAGGCCTTACACTCCATTGTAATAGTATTTGAAGATGGAGTCTTTGGGAAGTAATTAGGGTCCAGTTAGATATGAGGACAATAGTACCTTCTAAGAAGAAGAAATAAAATGACTCTTTCTCTCTCTTTCTGTTCTTTCTGCATGCAAGGCCATGTGAGGGGATTGCAAGAAGGCAGTAGTGTGCAAGCCCAGAAAAGAGCTCTCACCAATAACCAATGTGATTTTTGATCTTGGACTTCCCAGCCTCCAGAATTGTGTGAGAAATCAATTTCAGCTTTTTTCACTACTGGATTATAGTATTTTGTTATGGCAGCCAAACAGACTAATACACTATCCATTTAGTGAAGTTTAGCAAAAAAGATTTATATTTTATTAATATTTCAAATTCAACATCACCATTCGTATTTGGAGTAGATATCTAGAATTTTTCATTTTTATCTATGAAATTCTCTTTTAATATAGTATATTTCAGTAGATGATAGAAAAATTGTTTCACTGAAAGTACAAGTTAAATTATCACACTTATTGGCCTAGGTGAGAGTTCCAGTTTACTTTACAGGACTCCAACATTTTGATATTATGACCCCCATACAACAATATTCTTGTTCCTTCAATAGAATAACCCTTGGTTCATCCCCTTTAGTAGGTAAATGAGGCCTCAAAGCCAGAATTAGCCATGTCAATTTATAGCTGCTGGAGTAAACAAGAGATAATCAAGAATTCGTCAAGAAAGTTGATTTTTATTCATTGTCTTTGCTTGCTTGTGTGATATTGGGTTGAATTTTGTTTTGTTTTGTGCTATAATTTGGCATTTTTATTAGTACTGCTAGCCATGCAACTAGCATCAGTTGGGTTTTAAACAAAGTCAGAGTTTGCAGCTTTGAATATTATCTCTTTGATATTTGTTTATGACATTGTTATTGTGTTTTTCCCCACTGTATACGCACTTTATTTTTTTGGTCCCCATGTGTCAATTTCAAAAGAGAATTCATGTGGTAGCTCAGAAGAGATAAGATATTTGACAAGATGTGCATCCTGTTTTAATGCCTTAGTGATATAAAGAAAATTTTTGATGTGGGAATGCTTTAAAGTGCCTCTAAATTTTAGGATTTCATTATATACAGTCTTATGAGGGAAAAACCAAGGCAATAAAAAAGTCCCTCATGACATAGCTGTCTAGTTGAGAAAATACTTTTGGAGTAGTAATGCTGAATGCATCGCTGTGCTCAGTTTGTTTTTCTTCCTTTCTGGTATTTCTATGTATTCGATACATATTTTACTTCAATTCACTTTCAACATGTTAGGTACTGGTGAATAAAAAATGAATCAGATAAAATTACAACCCTCAATAAGCATACAAAAATGAGTATGACTAGATATTAAGAAACAATTACAATATAGCATTATATGAACAAAAATGTTATATAAAAGACCAAGCAGTGGTGCAGAATAAAATAATGAAATTCGCATGCAGGAGGTGAGGAGAGGGAGATCTATACTAACACTGAAGCCTCCACAGAAAAAATAAGTAAGATCTTTGTGCCAGACCTTTACCAGAAATAGTATAAATATGAGAAGTACCCAAAGAACATAATATGCCTGGGCAATGAAAGTAATTTTCTATTGCTGGAGCAAAATGGAGGAAAGAATGATAAGGCAGGAAAAAATTCAAGGAGGAGGGTTCTTCAACTTCTGTAGTGTTATTTTTGCCTTTATCCCATCAAGATTCATTTTTATTTCAAGCAATAAAACACATAAGCTTAATATGAAAGGGAATGTTATTTTTTTCATGTAACAGAAACATTCAGAGAGAGCATTGGAGAAAGATTCTGGATACTCCATTCAGGTGATTTAGTAATGTTAATATTTAGCGATCATAAAATTGCTGGAGGTTTATAGTGATGCACTAAGGGATTTAAGAGGATTGATTGCCTTCTCCCTATGGTTTCCTGTGACCACACTGGACCTGGAAACAATAAGGATACCATTGCTTCAACAAAAACACAGTCACTAGTGAGGAAATCAGGGATCCACTGAAGTGCTCATTTCACAATGTGGGGTTAATTTATTTCTCAAGAAAATTTTGGATGGCATTACCAGAAGGACAATTGTTAGGCAAAAAAACACAAGACCACTCAGAAGCTAACTGCTTGATGTGTGTAGGAGGCTATAAATGCCTTAAGGAAAGGGAAAATGTCCAGAAACTTCTTAACCTTCCATGTCACTCAGAAGAAAGCTGAGTTAGAATGAGTAAGTCATATGACTTTACTAAGACCAACCAACTAGCTTCTTCCTTTCCTACAGCATTTTTTTCCTGAATCTCAAAGGACTTATTTTCTATATTATACATTTTATTGCTGATATTTGGAGCCTATAAATTAGTTATAACAATTGAATGTGCAAAAGTGTCGTCATTAAGTTATAATCACTTAGAAGATAAGTTTTGCTTTCTATCTTTTCCACTGCCAGCTTACTTCTACTAAAAAGTCATTAATTTATTCAATTATTCTCTTACTTATCAAATACTGATAGAATACATATCATACATCAGACAATGTGCTAATTACTACAGATGCAAAGATAAATATGACACTATCCCTTACTATAGATTTCAGATTAACTGTTTTACACCATCGTTTACCACAAGTTCATCCTAAAGGAAGAGGCATATTACAGATTACTGCAATCAAAGAAATACTATGGTTAGTATATGGAAAAAGTAGAGAATGAAATAAATGTTATTCTATAGTGGATGAGGAAGTTCTCAGGGGAGCCTCACAAATGAGATAATTGCTTAGACTAAATCATATAACTTAAACTGGATTTTACTTAAGAGGGGAGGGAAAACAATTCGCTTCAGTATTTATCTACCTCTCTCTCTTGCTTGTTTTCTCTATTGTGGGTTAGTTGATGAAATTTGTTTTAGGTCTTGATATTTTTCTCAAATTTTGGAAGATTCTATTATTCATATAAGGTGATAACTTGGAATTATTTTCTTTCAGCATTATTAAAATATTATTCCATGATATGCTGATTCAGATTCCATCAGCATATGGAATTTTTGTTAAGAAGTCATTTGTAAGTTTTTCTGTTGCTTTTTTAGAGAAAATGCAGTGTTCCCCCTTTAACTACTTTTAACATTTGTCTTTGTATGTGGTTTTCATCGGTGTTGATATAATTGTCTAACATGGTTTGTTTGTATTTATCCTGAATGAGCTCAGAAAGCTTCTCAAATCAGTTTTGGAAACATGTAAGTCATTATTGATTGCTTCAAATATTGTGTTATCTCTCCTTTTCTAAAGTCAGAGTTAGCAAGAAGTAAAGATTTAGTCACCATCAGGAAAACATAACTTTGATAGCTATGTTTTTAATCTCTGTGCTATAATAACAATTAGCTAAAATACAAGATGAGCTTCTTTATTTTCACTTTTGTCTAAAAAAAATCAATAACCTACTGCATATAAACAAAGAAACCAAATGCAGTTTGGAAACTATGAACTACTGTTCAGAAGGATCATGGAAATATGGGATCTAAAATATGGACCCTCACCACTATGAGCTTTGGTTTCATTACCAATAAGGGGAAAGAAATGTCTTAGCTCAAAATAAGCTGGAGAAGTAGAATTGAGAGCTCAATGATAGAGACATTATATTAAGTGAAAAAGTAAATTAATAAAAGAAAAATTTTAAAAAATAAAGTATATTGAAAGAACAAGAACCATGAACAGAAAACAACAGATTCAAGAAAAACAATTCTAGAAATAAAGAATACTAAAATTGCAATTTAAAGCTAGGGATACAGTTAAACATCAAGCTTAGATACAGAGAGACAAGAAATGATTAATACAATGATGTAGAATGCTGCATATATAAGAGAATGTTTAAATGGAGCAAGTCTAATATACGAATTTAAAAGAAGTTTCTGAAAAATGAACAAAAGATAAAGCAGCATGAGAAGCTGTTTTTCATACAATTGGCAGGGTTATTATAAATCAGATAAGACTAATTTTTAAAGTAGAATAATAAGAAAGAGAGGATAAAAGAGAGGAGGAGGAGAAGAAGAAGAAGACGACGAAGAAGAAGACAGGAGAAAAGAAAAAAGAAAAAGAGAGGAGTTTTCCTTGAGACCCACTCAAGGAAATAGAAACTCACTTTAAGTCTGTAGTAATTAAAAGAGTGTGGTATCGATGCATGAACAGGAAAATAATGGGACAGAATAAAGTACATGGGAAGAGATCCACATATAAGACATTAGTATATGAATGATGTGAAATTTTAAACCAGTGAAGAGGTAGACATATTATTCACATGAACAAAAATGCAATTAGATCCTCATCTAATTCCAGACCATGCACAAAAGTTCAGCCCAGTTAAGTTGATGTATAGAATTTTAGGGCATTTCAAACTGAACTTACATATTTTTTTAATAAATAATATATTGTCATTTTTTGCTCTATAAGCATTATTTTAATTTAGTCTGGATAATTTTAATTCATTTTCCTTAGAAACATATTTTTCTATACATGCTTACTTTTCTTTTTCTTATGAACTAATTCTTTATTAAAAATGCACTTTCTAAAATTATTGAGCTTTAACTATTGAGTAACATTTCATCCACAATTCAATATTTTAAACATCAACTAAGGGTAAGGTACATACATTGATTATGATTACAAAACCCTTAAACTTTTTCAATAATTCATTTGTTAATACTTTTGTTTCCAAAATTTCCTCTATTCTTTTTACCATCATTCTAAAACTACATTTTATAAATATATTCTTTAAACATACCATTACATCTTCATATAAATATCTGTATTTCTTCCTCCCTCTCCCTCTCAAAAAATATTCTTCACAGTCTTCTTCTGAGCTTCTATGCTATTTTCAAATGTGATGTCTTTTGTGAACTGTTTGTTTTATGGCTGTGAACACACTCCCCTAAAACTTAGTAGCTTAAAGCAGCCATCATTTAATTATTACTTAAAATATTATAGGCGAGATATGTGAACAGGGCACGGTGGGTTTGGGCGACCTCAGCTCCGCATGATGTCTGCTTGGCAGGACAGGCTACCTGGTTTGCCAATCCAGTGTGTGATGCAAATGTGGGACTTTGTTTATAAACTAGGAAGGATTTCGAGTTGGTGACAGCACAGCGCTAAAAAAAGCACAGGGCTTTTGGAGGCACGGGGCCTGCCAAGTGACCGCTGAGGTGGCGCGCTGTCCCGCGGCGCGCCCGGCTGCCGAAGCGGAACATCCAACATGGCCTCTGCACTCGCCTGCCCGCGGATTAAGTAGGACAGTTGGAAAGACGTAAGTAAAAGCACTCATGGAGGGTCATGTTTGGGGCCTGTTCTCACTGTTGGCTGGCTTTCTTGGTTCTCCTCTATGTAGTCTGAGGACTCTTCTCTTTCCACATGGCTTTGCCACATAGTCTGTTACTTTGGTTTAGGCTTCTCATAGCCTGGAAGCTGGATTCCAAGAGAAAGAAAGTGAACGTGGCCTGTTTTAGACTGAGAAGTCTACTGCATTCTATGGGGTGAAGCTAGTCACAAGGTCAGCAAAGATTCAACGAGGCCGTAAATAAGCTTCATCCCTTGATGTGAGAAACAAAATGTGATGTGAAAGAGATGGAAAGGTGGGGACTATCAGGCTAAGTGCATAACGTTAGAGATGAGAGGTACTGTAAAAACAGGAAGACAGAAAGCTTGGTGTTTGAACCCAGGATTGTTTCACTTCAAAGCTCACACTCTTTCTAGTGGTCTAAACTTTATCCCAAGGATTAGGCTGGATTTTATTCTCAGACTATTTCAAAATAAAAGGGTTGGACTTTGCTGGTAGATAATAATCCACCTGCCAGTGCAGAGGATATGGGTTTACATCCCTGATCCAGGAAGATTCCACATGCCGCAGAGCACCAAGCTGGTGAGCCACAGCTACTGAAGGCCCTATGCCTAGAACCTATATTCCACAGGAGAATTCACCACAATGAGAAGCCCACGCACCACAGGGAAGAGTGGTCCCCGCTGGCTGCAGTAAGAGAAAGCCTGCATGCAGTAACAAAGATCCAGCACAACCAAAACTAAATAAAGAGTCTTATAACTACAGGCATTTTTCTTTGTTGTTTGTCTTTGTTTTTTAGAATTGTGGCATACAAGCTACACACACCAAGCTTAGTTATCATTCAATAAACCAAAGGTTTAATTGTAATTATAAAAATTTATCCATAACTTATTAAGAAAGACACGGCATCACTAATTTCTGAACTGAAAGTGAGAAAAGTATATTGTTTTCATACTATTAAATGATTTCTATAAAACTCAAATGATATAATATTTCTAATTATTTTTATCCTGTTGAATAATATAACTTAGAAAACCATAAATTAAAAAAATTAAAAGGCTAAATTAAAAAGAAGGAAAATTGTATAAAAATTTAAGAAATGCAGATAATTATTTAAAATTAACTAATTTTTATTTCCATTACTGAGACTAACCACTCACTATTAACATCCTATGCATATTCTTCATTAATTTTTTATCACTGTTGAACACAGTATACTACTTTAAAAAGCTTAGAAATACCTCTATTATTTTATTCATCAGCACCTTCTCCCTACCTTATATTACAATTTTTCTCTATCATTACATTTGTTTGCAATCTCTTCTTACCACTCTGTTATATCAAAGATTTGGCCAGATGTTACTTTCTTCAATAAAGATATTACAAAGAAAGAAATTATTTTCCTGTACTAGAACTAGAGTAAATTATGGTTTTAGAGTCAAATTATTTGGTAGTAGATAGGGTAAAGAATATGAAACAAAGAAACAGCATTCTCTGAGGTAGAAGAAGAAAACGGAAAGAAATATACTATCTTATGTTTTTAAAATAATCCTACCAGATTTTCTTACACTGTTGTTTCTCAAATAATAGCAATACCATAACTTTCTTGTAAAGAGGAAAAAGGAAGGACTTAGCTATAATTTAAATATGAGTTTAAAGTAATTAGCTTGCTCATTCAAATTTTTGAAAATAAAATATTAGTTGAAACTAAATCTAAGATATAGCCTTCTTGCCTTCAATAATTGTTTCCTTAATATTTTAGAATGTGCGGTTAAGTAGAATTCACTGAGTTGTTTCTAAGTGAGCATGAGAACCTTTTAAAACAGAGCTCCTAACACAGTATGCCATTGTCTCTAATGTTTTTAAAGTATTTTCCAGGTGGCTCAGTGGTAAAGAATCTACCTACAAATGCACAAGATGTAGAAGACTCGGGTTCAATCCCTGGGTTGGGAAGATTCCATGGAGAAAGATGGCAACCCACTCCAGTCCTCTTGCCAGAGAATCCCATGAACAGAGGGGCCTGACGGGCTATGTGTCCATGGTTGCAAAGTTGGACAAGACCGAGCACACAGGTATTTTCCACCACTACTCTTAATATGCATATAGGCTATCTTTCAGTAAAGCTCTGTGAAAATAATACCTTACAGAGCAATTCTATTTATAAAAGAGAGAGTATTCAGATTTTCCTGTGTAATATTAGTAAGATATGCTATGTGTCCCTAAAACACATCCTGTATGTTTTCCAGTGGGAATCATGCTCTGTCATAATAACCATTGTATTAAAAGTTCATTATGCACTACAGCCAGCACTCAGTAAAGCAAGTAATATACATTCCCAAAACAACTTTGAGATATATTTTATATGATAATTTTATTATTGAGTTACAGAAAGAATCAGTCTTCTAGGCATAATGTGAATACATATTACACATGTGTGTAAGAATTGTACATTTTCCTTGATAACTTTTATTTGTTTAGAAATGTTTGCAACTTTGGATAAGAGCAATAAAACATTTAATAGTTTGTGTAAAAAATAAATAAATAAATAAATAAAAGTTCATTATGTAGCTATATCCTGAAGCAACTGTGAATGAGACATATCATTACATAAAAATTACTTCTCAATTTTGATATCTAGGCCTTATATTCCAGATAGCAGATTTCTTGAGTTTTTGTATTGTGTAAGATTTGTACACACATGAATCCGTGTGACAGAAAATTGTTGAATGTCCTTTTCTCTTCTGAAAACTTATTTTTCCATTGCTAAAATGTAATAGGCAACATTATAATGGTTTTAACTTCCCAATACATTCTTGCTGGCTTTGAAAAATTATTTGTGAATAACCAAAAAAAAAAAAAGTCACAATTATTTCTAGATGATCTTTAAGAAGTTTGCCTAACAGAATATTGAGTAGGATTTTCCTGTCATCCTGTTGTGTCATAGCTTTAAACTGGAGGTATAAAATGTAGTGCACATTCTAGAATGATTCTCCTACAACTGGTCCAGTTCTGGTTAACTCTGAAGCAAAGCAAGCCCCTGTTGACAATCCAGATAGGAAGAGACTATCTGGAAGGGGACTGGGACCCAGGAAAGCAGAATTGTAGTCCTCAGCCTCCTGGGGAGTGCACTGTTAACAGAGAAATGTTCTTTCCATTTCACGGGAGGGTGGGGCACTCTTTCTTCTGTTAAATGGGACTACCTCCCACAGGCACAGTTAATCTGAGGTACTCTAGAGCTTCAAGGCTATTCAGGAGGCTTCAGGACTGTCTGCTGTTCCCAGAGTCATCCAAATTAAGCCCTTGTTTGTTTGTTTGGAGTAGGAAAGGTGATACATTATCACTTTTCACTACTTGGGTTTCTAGCATCAGTTTTACCAAGTACTTTTTTTGGGGGGGCTGCACCATGCATCTTTCGGTATGACCGTGGATCAGTGTGGATCGAGCCTGGGTCCTGACAGTGAAGACACCAAGTCCTAACTACTGGTTGTTGTTCGATTGCTAAGGCCTGTGCAGCTCTTCGTGATCTAATGGGCTGCAGCACCTCAGGCTTCCCTGTCCTTCACTAGCCCTGAGAGTTTGCTCAAACTCATGTCCATTGAGTCCATGATGCCAGCCAACCATCTCATCCTCTGAATGAGGATCAACTGCTGAACTGCCAGGGACTTCCCAGCAATTGCTTTTTATATGTAAAACCTAGCTTTAGAAATTCCAAGTGAAACTTCTCTCTCAACAAAGACTGTCACTTGAAAATCAAAAGCATTTTTGCTTTCAAGGTACTGTTTGCAAGATGATCTTTAAAGAGTCAGAATGTGCGCACCTGTATATATTAATGCAAAACAGAGAACAGAAGAAATAATGCGACCAGAGGAATGGGTACAAGCAACCGTCTAAAAACAATATCTTATTTAATGCCCCAAACTGTTATCCTGGGCTGGTACGACTGATTCATAGAGCTGCAGAACATAACCAAGACTGATATCCAATTGTTTTGACTTCAACTCGTGTATTTTTTTTTTCTTTTTCTGTGTTACTACATCACTTCACTTTCACATGATCTCAAATGATTTATTTTAGACTTGTCAAGACCAATTCTATAATAATGATGCTTATTACTCATATTTACAACTTGAATTATTACATTAGTTTAACATTTAAATATTCTTATCAAGAAAATAAAAATATTACTACCATATTAACAAAAATCAGTTATTAAAATTGAAAGCTAAAGAAGTAGTCCACTCAGTCCAGTTGAAAGTCTGAAAACTCTCAGTAAACAAAAGAAAATAAACGGAAAATTTGGCTCCTCTCACAAATGAAACTAACAATATGTACCAGAAATAGTTAATATTCATAAAGTACTTTTGACCAGGACCAGGCTAATAGAAACTAATTTTATAACTAATACAAAATAAAATATTTTGAAAAAGAACACAAAATTTGTAAAAGTTGCATTAAGACTTTTATTCTCAATGAATATTTGAACATTGTTTTACTTTAAATATTTACAATAAAAATGAAATTATTTTGCTATGTTATTTGAAATAATAAGTTATAATACTCTTGGCTTACTAAAATTGTAGTCTATTTTTGCTTTTAAATATTATTTGAAGTAGATAATGAGACAAAACTTTTTCAATTACTCAAGTGAAAATTCAAGCATTATACCAGCAGACACACACAAACCCCCCAGATTCCCACATGATATACTTTGCTTAAAGAAGAATTTTTAAATTTTAGTATCATAAAAACACTTTTTACTTTGCCTAAAGGCATCTAAGTGATTTCTAATGTTTGGGCATTACTAAATGCTTTTTCTAAATATCTGTTTGTAGATTTTCATATTCATTTTAATGTCAAATTGGATTTCATGATCCTGAGTGGGCAACCAAAGTTTTTAAGCTTATAAACTATACCTATTTTTATATTTTATTTCATTCTTTTATATTTAATTCATGTGTTCCTTCTGTTTCCAATAACTGTAAAATCTATTTTAAAATGATAAAAAAACCTTCAACATGCTAATCTATGCCTCCCCAAATTTAATGAATTACAAACTCAAGAAATTCATATTGGTTAAAACCCTTTTATCATTAATGAGTGTTATATTCAAATAAAGTCTAATTTAAATAAAGATAACTCTTTCTTGCTTCTTACAAAGTATTAGTTAAAATGTGTTAAATATCTTCAGTTTAACCAACCAGATTTACTAACCATCCTCTTTATACTGCTCTGTTCCCTGGAAGAATGCCCCACTGGGAATGCATCTGGTCGCCCCATTGCCTTCAGATTTGCTTCTGCAGTCGAGCGACCGGAAATGGGAATGTGGGAGGAGAGTGATGTCAGCACGGGGATGCCCCTGCTGTCTTCCGGACTAGTCACACTTGGCTGTGCCCCTACCTGAAAGTCACAACTTCTCACATAGTTGTCCTTTCTAGGTTCTAGTAACCACTCCTTCCTCTTCCTCTTGCCCCTGTAGGTCTAGGTGTGGCAATGGCTTCCTAAAGTATTACTCCATGAGGGTAACTCTATTTCTTAAATCTTGCCCACACCTTTAAAAATAGTCTTTTAATTAAACTCTTCTCAAATAACCTAGTTTGAATGATCTATTTATTCCCTTCCAGGATGCTGACTAACACATACAAGTTCTCATAGAGCTTTCTGAAATATCTGTATGGGTTAATGCTCTTGGTACTCATGAAATATTAAAAGTTTTTATACATAAACTCCAAGGTCAGCTTGTTGCTAGTGCATCATAGTAGCATGTAATCTAAATTGCCAATAACTATGCAGTCCTCTTTTAATATCTCATCAGCCCCTATTGTATTATCTAGAGTCTATGCTTTTCAGTAATAACTAGAGTGTTGCTTTACTGTTTACCTTCCCTCATGAACTTCTTAATCTTACCCTTTTCTGAAATTCCTTCAACATTGGCTTCACTCCCATTGCTTTGTTTTCCAACAGCTGAAATTAAATGTTAACTTAAAATAACTAAAAGAGTGGTGTCTCCTACACAAATATAACTCAAAGAATGTAGATTTAATAGATTCATAGAGGTTCCTACATCACTCTAATTTTCTACATACTATTAAAAGTTATGAAAATATACATTGCAGGCTGTAAAAGAACTAGACAAAAGCAGTGGCTGCAAGATCTATATTTTCCATTATTATATTATGTTGTTTACTGTTCTCAGGATTCAAGAGAATTTGAAACCCAAATAATGCAGAATTTAAGATACTCAAAAATGCTGAAGAGTCATGACCCCAAACTTACTGAGCTATAAGACCCCTTAACTGGTACCTTCTCTCGATAAAATAATCACCTCACTCTAAAGTTTATATTAATATTTATCACTCAGATACCACAAAATATTAAATTTGATTAAAAAAAGAAACCCAAGTCCATTAATTGATCTCCCTACTTAAAATTTTACCTTACCTAAATGGTCACTGGAGTGCATTTTCTAAAACAAAATAGTATAAGACTCTGAGTAGCTCTCATCACAAAGATTTACAAGGTAAATTTAGGACTGTCATTGGATACTTACTAACCCACTAATCTTTTTGAACTTCCTTGTGTTTATCTTTCGATTTCAAGTTTCTTGGCCTACAATCATGCCATTCTCTCTGCCAAGAATACCTTTCTCCATCTTGCCTGCCTGCTATACACCCAATCATCTTTCAAAACTCAGCTCACTTTGTGACAACATACCTGATTTTTAAACTGTTAGCACACCCTGCTCCCAATAGTTAAGGAATATATTTCTATTTTAGTGCCTAACTTGCATTTATTTATTACATGAGTTTCCCTCTATTAGACTGCGAGTTCCTTAAGTACAAAGACTGTGCTTATTCATTGTCATTTCTCCTGCACCAGCTCAGTGACTGGCATTAGAGGTACTCAGTTCTGAATGCTGCATGAATGATGATGCAACTCCTGGAGCAGACCTGTCCTCCTTTATTCCTGCTCCCTAGCAGTACACTACTGCAGTTCTTTGAACAGATAGTATTTTAAGATTCAAACCAAACTCAGTCAAATGGTAATATTAGATGAGGTAGAAGAAACACACTTCCTTACAAAGAAAGTATAAAAGAATTCTTACAAAAGAATCTCAATTAATAATTACAAAAAAATGTGAAAAAAAAGAAAAATCACTCTTAGAGCACTACAGTAGTAATTGCTACAGGCAAGATTCATCAACGTGTGTTAAAATGATTGGCCAGAAATTTAAGGAGAAATAGGATATTTACTTAATATCCACATTATTGTTGTTCAGTCCCTAAGTCGTGTCTGATTCTTTGCAAGTGACCCCGTGGACTGCAGCACTCCAGACCTCCCTGTCTGTCACTATCTCCCAGAGTTTGCCCAAGTTCATGTCCATGGAGTTGGTGATGCCACCCAACCATCTGTCTTCTCCTTCTCTTCTTTCCTTCAGTCTTTCTCAGCATCAGGGTCTTTTCCAATGAGCTGGTTGTTTGCATCAGGTGGCCAAAGTATTGGAGCTTCAGATTTAGCATCAGTCCTTCCAATGAATATTCAGGGTTGTTTTCCTTTAGGATTGACTGGTTGGATCTCCTTGCAGTCCAAGAGACTCTCAAGAGTCTTCTCCAGCACCACAATTAGAAAACATAAATTCTTTTCTGCTCAAAGTATCTCCTCCCAAATATTAACTAATTACAAAGATTTTAAAAAGAGTAACTTTACAGTGGAGAAATCCGGTGGACACTACCTTAACCACATTTACATCACCAGTGTGAGTTCATGTCAATATCGTGTACCTTCTTGATGATACAAAGACGACATTTTATTTCTGTGGTATCTTCCCAATTACTCATGACCCCAGTCTAACTATGAGAAAACAGCAGACAAACTTGATTTGAGGGAAAATCTACAAAATATTCAGCTATTACTCTTCAAAATAATCAAGGTCATGAAAGACACAGAAAGAGCAAGGAACTATTAGAGGTGAGGGGAGACTAGGAGATACAAATGCTGTGTAGGATCTGGGACAGAAAAGGCACATTGGTAGAAAAACTGGCAATATCTGAATAAATGCAGTTGATCACTTAAAAGATTAAAATATATATACAACTGGAACTTGATACCTTTTGACCACCAGTTTAAGCTTCCAGTTACAAAATAAATAAGTACAATTTATAGTATTATTTACTGTAGTTAATAATACTGTATTGTATATACTAAAGTTGCTACAAGAGCAGGTCTTAAAGAGTTCTTATCACAAGGAAAAATTGTAACTGTGTTAGTGATAATGTTAACAAGATTTACTGTTGTGATCATTTAAAAATACATACATATAGCTGATTCATTTCATTGTACAACAGAAACTAACAAAGTATTGTAAAACAATTATATTACAATAAAACATAAATTCAGAAAGTCCTAATGAAAAATAATATATATCTGTATAAAATCATTATGTTGTATATCTAGAACTAATTGATGTATAACATATCTAAAAATATGTTTAACTTTGTACATAAATTTCTATTTTAATTGAGGTATACTTGAGTACAGTATTAACATTTCAGATGTACAACACAGTGATTTACAATTATTAAAGATTGTATTCCATTTATAGTCATTGTAAAATATTGGATATATTCCTTGAGTTGTATAATGTATCCTTCTAGCTTTTCTTTTTTTTGGTAAGGTTCTGTGTACAAGAGGTGTGCCACCTCTTCTTAATACCTTATGCTTCTCTTAGGTCCATACCATTTCTGTCCTTTGTTGAGGACATCTTTGCACGAAATGTTCCCTTGGTATCTGTAATTTTCTTGAAGATATCTCTAGTCTTTCCCATTCTGTTGTTTTCCTCTATTTCTTTGCACTGATCACTGAGGAAGGCTTTCCTATCTCTCCTTGCTATTCTTTGGAACTCTGCATTCAAATGGGTATATCTTTCCTTTTCTCCTTTGCTTTTCACTTCTTTTCACAGCTATTTGTAAGGCCTCCTAAGATAGCCATTTTGCTTTTTTGCATTTCTTTTCCTTGGGGATGATCATGATCCCTGTCTCCTGTACAGTGTCACGAACCTCTATCCATAGTTCATCAGGCATTCTATCAGATCTGTTCCCTTAAATCTATTTCTCGCTTCCACTGTATAATTGTAAGGGATTTGATTTAGGTCATACCTGAATGGTCTAGTGGTTTTCCCTACTTTCTTTAATTTAAGTCTGAATTTGGCAATAAGGAGTTCATAATCTGAACCACAGTCAGTGCCTGGTCTTGTTTTTGCTGACTGTATAGAGCTTCTCCGTCTTTGGCTGCAAAGAATATAATCAAACTGATTTTGGTGTTGGCCATCTGGTGATGTCCATGTGTAGAGTCTTCTCTTGTGTTGTTGGAAGAGGGTGTTTGCTATGACCAGTGTGTTCACTTGGCAAAACTCTATTAGCTTTTGCCCAGCTTCATTCTGTACTCCAAGGACACATTTGCCTGTTACTCCAGGTTTCTCTTGACTTCTTACTTTTTCATTCCAGTCCCCTATAATGAAAAGGACATCTTTTTTGAGTGTTAGTTCTAGAAGGTCTTTAATGTCTTCATAGAACCATTCATCTTCAGCTTCTTCAGTGTTACTGATCAGGGCATGGACTTGGATTACAGTGATATTGAATGATTTGCCTTGGAAATGAAAAGAGATCATTCTGTCATTTTTGAGATTGCATCCAAGTACTGCATTTCAGGCTCTTTTGTTGAATATAATGGCTACTCCACTTCTTCTAAGGGATTCTTGCACACAATAGTAGATTTAATGGTCATCTGAGTTAAATTCCGCCATTCCAGTCCATTTTAGTTTGCTGATTCCTAAATTGTTGATGTTCAAGCTTGCCATCGCTGTTTGACCACTTCCAATTTGCTTGATTAATGGACCTAACATTCCAGGTTCCTATGCAATATTGCTCTTTACAGCATCGAACCTTGCTTCCATCACCATTCACATCCACAACTGGGTATTGTTTTTGCTTTGGCTCTGCCTCTTCATCTTTCTGGAGTTATTTCTCTACTGATCTCCAGTAGCATATTGGGCACCTACTGACCTGGAGAGTTCATCTTTCAGTGTCCTATCTTTCTGCCTTTTCATACAGTTCATGGGGTTCTCAAGGCAAGAGTACTGAAGTGGTTTGCTATTCCCTTCTCCAGTTAACTGCATTTTGTCAGGACTCTCCACCAAGACCTGGCGTCTTTGGGTGGCAAACTACATGGCATAGCTTAGTTTCATTGAGTTAGACAAGGCTGTGGTCCATGTGATTAGATTGGTTAGTTTCTGTGATTGTGGTTTCAGTCTGTCTGCCCCCTGATGCCCTCTCTCAGCACCTCCAGTCTTACTGGGGTTGCTTTTACCTTAGATGTGGGGTATCTCCTCATGGCCACTGCTCCTGACCTTGGGCATAGGATATCTCCTCTCAGCTGCTTGCCCCTCCAGCAATAACACACAGAACTCTACAAAAAAGATCTTCATGATCCAGATAATCATGATGGTGTGATCACTCACCTAGAGTCAGATATCCTGGAATGTGAAGTCAAGTGGGACTTAGGAAGCATCACTACAAACAAAGCTAGTAGAGGTGATGGAATTCCAGTTGAGTTATTTCAAATCCTAAAAGATGATGCTATGAAAGTACTGCACTCAATATGCCAACAAATTTGGAAAACTCAGCAGTGGCCACAGGACTGGAAAAGGTCCGTTTTCATTTCAGTTCCAAAGAAAGGTAATGCCAAAGAATGCTCAAACTACCCCACAATTGCACTCATCTCATATGCCAGTAAAGTAATGCTTAAAATTCTGCAAGCGAATATATGAACTGTGAACTTCCAGATGTTGAAGCTGGTTTTAGAAAAGGCAGAGGAACCAGAGATCAAATTGCAAACATCCGTTGGATCATAGAAAAAGCAAGAGAGCTCCAGAAAAACATCTATTTCTGCTTTATTGACTCTGCCAAAGCCTTTGACTGTGTGGATCACAATAAACTGTGGAAAATTCTGAAAGAGGTGGGAATGCCAGACCACCTTACCCGCCTCTTGAGAAACCTGTATGCAGGTCAGGAAGCAACAGTTAGAAATGGACATGGAACAACAGACTGTTCCAAATAGGAAAAGGAGTACGTCAAGGCTGTGTATTGTCAACACTGCTTATTTAACTTATAAGCAGAGTACATCATGAGAAGTGCTGGGCTGGATGAAGCATTAACTGGGATAAAGATTGCTGGGAGAAATATCAGTAACTTCAGATATGCAGATGACACCACCCTTATGGCAGAAAGTGGAGAAGAACTAAAGTGTCTCTTGATGAAAGTGAAAGAGGAGAGTGAAAAAGTTAGCTTAAAACTCAACATTCAGAAAACTAAGATCATGGCATCTGGTCCCATCACTTCACAGCAAATAGATGGGGAAACAGTGGAAACAGTGACAGACTTTATTTTTTGGGACTCCAAAATCACTGCAGATGGTGACTGCAGCCATGAAATTAAAAGACACTTACTCCTTAGAAGGTAAATTATGACCAACCTAGACAGCATATTTAAAAGCAGAGATATTACTTTGCCAACAAAGGTTTGTCTAATCAAGGTTATGGTTTTTTTTAGCAGTCATGTATGGATGTGAGAGTTGGGCTGTAAAGAAAGCTGAGAGCTGAAGAATTGATGCTTTTGAACTGTGGTGTTGGAGAAGACTCTTGAGAGTCCCTTGGACTGCAAGGAGATCCAACCAGTCCATCCTAAAGGAGATCAGTCCTGGGTATTCTTTGGAAGGACTGATGCTGAAGTGAAACTCCAATACTTTGGCCACCTCATGTGGAGAGTTGACTCACTGGAAAAGACCCTGATGCTGGGAGGGATTGGGGGCAGGAGGAGAAGGGGACGACAGAGGATGAGATGGCTGGATGGCATCACCGACTCAATGGGCATGAGTTTGAGTAAACTCCAGGAGTTTGTGATGGACAGGGAGGCCTGGCGTGCTGTGATTCATGGGGTCACAAAGCGTCGGACACGACTGAGTGACTGAACTGAACTGAACTGAAGCCCATGGTACAGTGCACAGAACTTTCAATAAAAGCAATTTCATTTCCTTAAGTATTTTATTATATTCTTAACATTTATAATGTATAGATTTTCACACAGAGCATTGTATTTATAGTGGTGTTCATCTTAAAGTCTTTAGCAGTTTATTTTGTGGAAAATAGATGATCCTTACCCACACTCTCAGTATATGTGAAATATCTGTGTGATTTTGAAATTGCTTCTGGAGAGCTTCATTTTTGAAAGTGAAGAATGGGCTCACACAGTTACACCTACTGAAAACCATCCAATTTCCACTGAATTGATAGCACTTTATCTGTGTGTTGTCAGGTTGCCAGGCTAGAGAGATTGTTGACATGAAACCAACATGACAAATCTGTGTTCTAGCAATTCATACCATAGACTGTCTTTTGCAGAAGAACCATGGTTAGTGATATTTTATCCCTGTAATGAAAAAGAGACTCTGTGTTTTGTTGTTAGATTGTGATAGGAGCAAATGCTCCCTTTGCATTTTAAAGCATGATGACATTTCCCCAAATCACATTATGTCAAGATCAAGCATATAGGTGCCCTCGCTTGCTTTACATTTTTGCCAGGCCCTACTCATCCAGTCTGGGTAAATTCTTATATAAATCTTTGAAAGGCATTTAAGAAATTAGCTTTCTTGTGAAAGAACACAAATCATAATTTTCAAATAAAAGGTTTTCTTGTGCCCAAAATCACTTTTAGACAATCTAGAATGTATTATTTGTTTCCTACCTTATTAAAAGAAAAATAACCTAATTCTATTTGCAATAAGATTTGTTTGTTCTATTTCTTGTATTTTAAGTATGTGAGTCTTCAAGTGGACAAAATAGCTTCTGAATTCTGCAGCTTTTCATGAAAATAAAACTACTTTGAGCAAACTTTCCAGGCCTGCAAATGCTGAGGCAGGAGAGCATATCTCGGGAGACCAGCCCTGGTCATTAGGCCAGGCCTTTCCATAAAGCAGCTACAAGTGTTTCTCTTTTGATCATGACTGGCTTCCTCAAAAGGCACTCACTACAGTCTCCAGTGCACGTGAGCTGGAACTAGAAGTGGAAACCTGACCTGGATCAAGATCTTTGTTTCCACCCCTTTCTCCTGTAAAGTCAGGCTGCGACATTCCAAGTGTTGTTTGTGTTCTGTAGTTATTGTAGAATAAAGGCCTTTTCATCCTCAGCAGAAAACAAGGAGCTCAACAAGTAGGCAGTTTTATGGGCTAATGGGCTGGAAGGTAAAGATATGATATGTATGGGTGCAGAAGTCCACTCTTTTCAAGATGGAAATGCACCTTCTGTTTCAGGATCAGAAGAAAAAATTGAATAATGAAGTGATTCAAGTAAGCTGATATATAAATTTAACACAATTCTAACAGAAGAGTTTAGTGATCAAAGGTTAGGAAAGAAGAAGATATGATAAGGAAATTTAACAGAATTATTCCAAAGTTCATTTGGAAAAATAAATGAGAGAATAATGATGAAACTTTTGAAGAGGAGTTAAGGGGAATTTACTCAACACATATTTTAAGCAATTATAGGCTGAGGCAATTAATAATGTTTTATTGCAGGAATACACTGAAAGATAAATGGCAAAGGACTGCTGCTAGCCCATATGGTAGTTTTGTGCAAATTAGAAAAACACCGAGAACCCTTCCAAGGAAGCTCTGCAGGTGTTTAGCTATGGGCTGAGGATGGTTTTTATAAGTTAGAAAACATTCCGCTTTCTACAGACTAATGGATGAGCTCCACTGACATGGCTGGAAAGGAACCCTGGTTGAATTTCAGTCTGTATAACACCTTTTTTGGTGGAGTTGGAAGGAGTCTTATTGCATCTCTTTACTCTTTTATCACACCTGGAAGTTCATAAACAGACCCTATTTTATATTGAAATTAATATATGGTAAGGATTACTTCTAAGATCACTGGGAAAATAATGGATCATTCAGCAAATGGTATGTTCCTATGATGCATGTGAAGACTTTTCAAATGGAAATCTGAAAATTTGCTGTAAGTAGAATTCAGTTCAGTTCAGTTCAGTTCAGTCGCTCAGTCGTGTCCGACTCTTTGCAACCCCATGAATCGCAGCACGCCAGGCCTCCTTGTCCATCACAAACTCCCGAAGTTTACTCAAACTCATGCCCATTGAGTCGGTGATGCCATCCAGCCATTTCATCCTCTGTTGTCCCCTTCTCCTCCTGCCCACAAACCCTCCCAGCATCAGGGTCTTTCCCAACGAGTCAGCTCTTTGCATGAGGTGGCCAAAGTATTGGAGTTTCAGCTTCAGCATCAGTCCTTCCAATGAACACCCAAGACTGATCTCCTTTAGGATGGACTGGCTGGATCTTCTTGCAGTCCAAGGGACTCTCAAGAGTCTTCTCCAACACCACAGGTCAAAAGCATCAATTTTTCGGTGCTCAGCTTTCTTCATAGTCCAACTCTCACATCCATACATGACCACTGGAAAAACTATAGCCTTAACTAGATGGACCTTTGTTGGCAAAGTAATGTCTCTGTCTTTTAATATGCTATCTAGGTTGGTCATAACTTTCCTTCCAAGGAGTAAGCGTCTTTTAAAATTTCATGGCTGCGGTCACCATCCGCAGTGATCTTGGAGCCCCCCAAAAATAAAGTCTGACACTGTTTCCACTGTCTCCCCATCTATTTCCCATGAGGTGATGGGACCAGATGCCATGATCTTAGTTTTCTGAATGTTAAGCTTTAAGCCAACTTTTTCACTCTCCTTTTTCACTTTCATCATGAGGCTTTTCAGTTCCTCTTCACTCTCTGCCATAAGGGTGGTGTCATCTGCATATCTGAGATTATTGATATTTCTCCCAGCAATCTTGATTCCAGCTTGTGCTTCTCCCAGCCCAGCATTTCTCATGATGTACTCTGCATATAAGTTAAATAAGCAGGGTGACGACATACAGCCTTGAGGTACTCATTTTCCTATTTGGAACCAGTCTGTTGTTCCATGTCTAGTTCTAACTGTTGCTTCCTGACCTGCATACAGGTTTCTCAAGAGGCAGGTCAGGTGGTCTGGTATTCCCATCTCTTTCAGAATTTTACACAGTTTATTGTGATCCACACAGTCGAAGGCTTTGGCGTAGTCAATAAAGCAGAAATAGATGTTTTTCTGGAACTCTCTTGCTTTTTCGATAGGCACATTCTAATGGTGGTGCCTTGCCAGAGCCTCTGCAACCCGTCTTCTTGCTACCCTACATCTTCAGTTCCTGGAGCATGCTATAGATCTGATTTTAAATCTTTTTCTATTTCATTTTGCTGCTGCTAAGTGTCTACAGTCGTTTCCGACTCTGTGCGACCCCATAGACGGCAGCCCACCAGGCTCCTCCGTCCCTGGGATTCTCCAGGCAAGAAAATTGGAGTGGATTGCCATTTCATTTTAGTGTTTTTAAGAACTTGGTTCTGACATCTTTGAGATTTTTGTACTTCTAAGACATTTCATAAAGCACTTTGTATCAAAAGTCAGGTTATAAAAATTAGGGAGCAATAGCATGTTTAGAGACCTTAAACATTGGGAGGAAATATAAAGATGAGTTTAACCCTGTATGAGTTTATTTAACTCTGTATGTAATGATTAAGAAAAGAGAGTTAAGGGGATTCATGTGTCCCCATTCATTCATCCATGATAGATGTACTTTATGGTTATAATTTTTTCTCTTTTTGGTAACTTCCAAGTCTCATGGAAAGGGAGTATAGAACTCTAAAGAGAAGATTAAGAAATGCCTTCAAGAAATTATTTTAGTGGCTAATTCAAGAGGAGGCTGGTGTAGTAGATAATCCCTACTCAGAAGGAAGATATCTTTGAGAACCTGGGAATTATATAAAAGTCCAGTTATGTAAAAAAGTCCAGGTTACTTTCAACATTGAGTAAGGTAAGAAAAGGTTTAGAAGAACTTCTCTTTAAAGATATCAGAGGCAAATGAATAAGAAATAAGTACATGCTATGAAATTTTCCATTAATTTAAACGATGGAGCTTATGTTTGAGTTCTATAGCCTTATTTATTCTTATGTCCTACTCTTTCAAGTGGAGCCAGAGTATTGAAGACTAAACTAGTGTTTCTCAAAGTGAGGGCCATAGATGCCAGTGATTTTTTGGTATGTCCTTGGAGCCTAGAGTTCTATATTTAATTTTAAAATACGGTGTTAAAAGAACATACCTATATATTTATAATTATATAAGCATGGATTTGGTTATCTGGTCAACTCAACCTCATTATTCCTAAGTATCAATGCTGTGGGCTATCATTTGCTTTATTCTTAAACTCATTTTAATATTAATTGACCACTTATATGTCATCATTTATTTTTTAGTGGTTGTTTGAAAATTAATTGTTTAAAGGTTATTTACAGAAAAAGCAACCAGCATTGTCCTATGATTAATGTGTTAATTACAATTATTTTACTGCTTGATTGTTGTGATATGAAGTGGAAAACATAGCTGAAAGAGGACTCTGCCTACTAAGAGCCTGGTTTCAGGTCCTAGCTTTAGCACCTCCTAACAATGAGATTTGGGGAAAATCAATTAAGATTCTTGGACTTCAGTTGCTTGTATTTAAAGTAAAGGGAGTTTGACTGCAGCTGGGTAATCCATAAACTTAGTGTGTTTTTTTTTTTTTAATTGTGATGTTGTATCTTTTCTAATGGAAAAAAAAAACATTAGGGAGAAGAAAATTGATTTAGTTAACAAGGTCTTTGGGGGAAATTTCCAGTACCATCTTCTAGTTATAGTCAAATCTAGTGGGACACAAGAACCAAGTATTTATTGAGTACCTTCTCTGTGCCTGACATTAGTCTAATTCCTGTAAATGTGACTGTGACTCTGTGAGTTCTATTATATAATTCCTTTTGGCAGCCGTGATTGCTCCCGGTGTCCTAGGGCACAGAATGAGTTAAGCATGGAATCTGGAAAGGAATATGACTAGTTTGATTCTAAGCCCTGGATTCCACTGTAATATATATATAACAAATATACTGTATTGTATATTTGTTAGTCCTGCAAAAAACTGCTTTTCGTTTCCCCTTTCTCCATCTGTTTTCACGTTCAAATTAAAAAAAAAAAATAGGAAACTAAATTCTTAGCAGCATCCTCCATAACTTTGGTAAATGTCGTCTCACCCTCAAATAATCGCTTAAACAGTGAAAATGGTTTGTTGTGTTTTCCCTCGAACCCCATATAGAAGTCTTGAATTTTGGAGGTTAATATCTGAATGGAGAAAACGAGCATGATCTGGTGGTGGAGGCAGTTTTCTTTCTTTCTTTCTTTTTTTTTTTTAAGTCATAAAGAAGTGCAGAGATTCAGTCTGTTTTTAAAAACTGAGAAAAAAAATGGAAAAAAGTGCAGAGTTGCGGTCAGTCACAGCAACGACTGTCTCAATGCTTTCCTGATAAACACTGCAGTGGTCTACTCGTTATGTGCTTTTTTGACACTTTTTTAAACCCCCCTCTCTCCTTGTTAAGCAGCAAAAGTGTTCTAAAATTGTATTCGGAAACACAGAGAGATAAGGGAAGGCTAATAGTCGCGACCCGGTTCTTGAGGGAGGAGGTTCAAAAGGAAACGCGGCGGGTGAACGAGGAGGGGGGGTGGGTGGACCTGGGTTTTGGCTTCTGTGCCAACTAAGACCCGGGTTGGGTAAGGCCTAGCCTTCTCCACATGCCTCTGCCCCTTGGGTCCTTCCTGCAGATGCCACAGCACCCAGTGGGCCCCGAGGAGACGAGCATCAGAGACTGAAGAAAGTCAGCGAGCTGGAACACAGGCGTCCCGTTTGGAAGTGTCCAAGGAGACCGCCCCAAGTGCGCCAGCCGCGTCTGGGAGACTTTCCTTCTGGCCGAGAGGGGGAGCCCCGCGTTCCCAGCCCGGAGCGACCCGGAGTCCCGAGCCTCGAGCCCCAGCCGCCAGCCCGCGCCAGTAACGGCTTCAGCCGATTAGGAAGAGGAGGGAGGGGGCCGCGAGCGCGTCGAGGGAGGGGACGGGAGCCGGAGGGTCCCGAGGCCAGCTCGCCGTTGACGTAGAGAAACTTTCCCTCTCGGCCACGGAGACGGCGCCCTGGCTGTGTCGGAGCGGAGATCGCCCGGCCCCGAGGACGCCGCGGCTCTCCACGCCCCTGCCCGGAGCCTGACCCGACTGCATCCGTCAGGAAGGTACGGAGAGACCGCGGTTTCATCGGAGGGCTTCCCGGGAAGCCGCGCGTCCCGCCAGGTAGCCTCCAGTCTCTTTGAAACTGACATCCCGAGAGGCGGCGGGCGGTGGTCAGCCGCGGCCGGGTGGCGGGGAAGGAAGGGGTAGCGCGGCGCTGCGTGCCGCCGCGGGGCAGGTTGCAAAAATTAGGACGGCGGAAAGCTCAGGGCGTCGTTCAGCAAGAAGGGCGGCTGAGACCTGTTGACGACTGCCGTGGCAGTGCTGCCGGGATGGTGACGGAGAGCCTCCGAGGTCGGGAACGCCGCGGTCTCCCGACTCCTGGAGCCCTTTGTGGTAACTTTGGTCCCGGGGGGCCGGGGCCGGTGGGCAGGAGCTGGCGGGACGCCGGCGGATCCGAACGGCGGAGAGTGTGCGGACCGACGGGGCTGAGCAGGCAAGTCATCGCCGGGTCACCGCGAGGCGACCCAGGAGCGAAACTTCTTCCCGCGTAACCTCCCTTTTGTTGGCTCCAGCAGAGTATGTGGGTATGGGGGCGGGGAGGCACGAAGCTGCGAGGCCGGGCCGCCGATTCTTTAAAGCTCAGGGCTGGGAGGGCCCAAACTCAGGGGCGGCGCCCACACGGTTACCCTTTGACTGGGTGGGTCAAGTAGTTGCTTCAGGCAGGCTCTACCTTAGAGCGGCGCGCAGCGCTGTGGGTTGATGAGACCCTGGGCTCTCGGTGCCCGCGCCGAGCTTCACCACCTCGGGGGCTGGCTCCCTGCACGCATCAGGACCCAGCACCATCGGTTCTTCCCCGTGGCTCCTGGGGCCGCAGCTCAGAGTTCCCTGTGTGCGGGAGGGAACTCTGGGCAGGCTGGGTTTCTTGGAATGTGTTTACGATGTTGAATGGAACTTGAACAGGAAGCTGGAAGCCGCAGCTGGAACTAGCCTGCCAGGGTAGAGTAAGCGAGAGGTAGCTGGCGTTGGGCTTGGCGGGTGCACTTAGTACCTGGGGCAAACCCCGAGTAAGTGCGGGGTATCAGTCACGGTATCTTTTCCTGTGTCCTCAGTTTTTCCCAATTGCTCCGGCTTTCCTTTCACTGGCAATCAAATTTACATGCACTGTTTCAGTCTGCAAGTTTGACAAAGAGTAATGCAATTAGGAAGGATTTAATACATTTATTTTGGGACCTGCCTTTTTTTTTTTTTTTTTAAATCTTGCATCAGCACTTGAGAATAAAAGTTTTTGGAGAGTTTCCTGTTGTGATTCCCGTTGTTAATTTCTGGGACTACAAGGAGACCCTGATAGGGATGATTTTGTCTTTGATTTCAAATGGGTGATAAGTTGCTAAAAGGAGGGCAGTAATGAGATAAACTGAATGTGAGGAGGTAGGAAACTCAGACACGGAGTTGGACATTTTTCAGATTTGCAAATCGCCCCCTTCTCTGCCATTCTTTCCGCCCTTCCACCGTATAAACAAGTAGCCTTTCTAGAAAACCCAGTTGGGAGAGTGCAGTCGCTGGCGACTGCAAGCCTTGCTGGAAACAGCACACAGGCTAAGGTACTGGCCCACTGGATAACTAAAAGGTCTGCTTGAGCTGTCCAGGAGTGTTTTCCAAGTTTTCACGACTGACAAGGAAAGAAGAGAGGAAGCTGGCAGGCAGCCAAATTAGACTGAGCTCAGTAGCCAGGCATAAAAGGGACTGGGGAAGTTGCAGGGGATAATTGGAAAGGAGCTGTTGGTTGTACTTGAGTTTGAACAAGGGGTTTCTTTTGCAGTGAGAACTTTTAGGTGACTAAGATCAGTCTTCCTGGCCAAAAAATAAAATAAACTAAGCATAGAGTGCAGTGGGATGTGACAGAGGAGAGTGAAAGAAGTGCTCTAGGAGGAAAGTCTGACCATTGGCCCTCTCAGTGGTGTGGTGGAATAGCTGGGGACCTGATGCTTTTTGTGCTGATCATACTTTGGGGATACCCACATTTTGTTGCTATTTCTCTCCCCAACTTGGACTAGGCTTGCTGCAACTTCAAGCCCTTGACCTTTACGTTCTTTGTTTTCATAGCCAGTAGGAACTGAAGACTTGGGTTTTGAGCAGATGTTTTCCACCTAAATCAAATAATTCAATTAGGTATTCTCAAATAGCACAGAATTAGGCCATTAAATTGAAGTGGAAAATGGGTCTAAATGTCTTCCTTGTGTTTGTCAAAAGTGATCTCAATAATAGATCTTGTTCTTTTACCTGAAGGAGTAGAAGTTGGTGTGATCTCATTATTTCACACATTGGCCCAATAGGTAAGGCCCTGCTGCTGCCAAGTTTCAGACTAGCTGGGGAACTGGATTCTTATCTGTAATTAGGACCTTTCTTTTTTGTGTTAAAATTGTTCATGTTTTCTCTACTTTTTTTTTTTTCTTTCAGGAAGGTAGGTCTACTGTTGTGGTTTTGGGGGGGGGGGGGCTGAACAGTAAAAAATGCTGATATGGTTTGTATTTCCACTGGGTTGGTGAGTTTGAGATTGTGGATATCAGCCTACTCTCTGAGATTGACTTTATGAATCACCCTTGGCCAAGTGTTTTCCCTGTCTATGATTTCAGTTTTTCCACTTGCAAAGTAAAGAAATTTCCTTTACATAGTTAGAAGCTTATAGTGAGCATTAAAGAGATGAAATTATGTTAATAGATATTTAAGCATAAAGGTCATAGGGCTTCTGTCTTGGTTGATTCAGCTGAGGTGTATAGGGATAAATTGGAAAATTTATATATCTAAATTGCACATGTAATAGTGACATATCTGTGTTTAATTTATAAAAATTGCTAGTTTGCATTTTAATCATAGTTGTAGTTTAATCATAAATTTTATTTTTAAAGAATACTGGCTGAAATTTCCTTATGGCAAAAGCTGAGTCATTCTCTCAAACAGAAAAGAACAATCAGCAAATTCATTTACTTTTTATTTTGGTTTATATTTTTACTCAAGGACCAGTTATTTTTTTAAGACCAGCTCAATTTTGCTTTTATGAGAAATTACCAAACATATTTGCAGAATTTGGCTCCCTTCTCGGAAATAACACTTGAGAGACTGAGATACATTTATGATGTATAAACTAACTGTCTTTTCCAATAGCCACAATAGTTTCCTTAAAAAACTAGAGGGTAGATTTAGGAGCCATTCGTTAACTGATTCAACCAATATTTGTTGTGTACTTTTTATGTCTGAGGAAACATCAGGCTTAAATTCAAATCCCAGCCCTGAACTTCTCATCACTGTGATTTGTGAAGGTTATTTTACTTGAACATTTTACCAACATATAATGTATTATCTATATAGCTGTCCATAATGTATGGACTTTTAAACTATTGATACATGTATAATAATTATGAGATATTTAATTTTTAGTTTGATTTATTAATTAGTAAAGTAAACCTTCTATTTTTATAGTTGAGTGTATTCTTAGGTGTGTAAAAACTATTTTCCAGGTGAACAGGTCCTTGTATTAGAGAAATAAAACAGAATACATTGGGTAAAGTAAAGGGTAAGATCTATCGGTAAAATGCTTAATCATAACTTTTATTTTTAGACTTAGTGCCCTGCGGTGCTCCTTGCTTCACTCGTGTCTGACTCTTTCTGACCCTATGGACTGTAGCCTGCCAGGCTTCTCTGTCCATGGGATTTTTTCCACAGCAAAAATACTGGAGTGGATTGCCATGCCCTCCTCTAGAGGATCTTCCCAACCCAGGGATGGAGCATGTGTCTCCTGCATTGCAGGTGGATTCTTTACTGCCTAGCCACTGAGGAAACCTTATCATTAAAAGTGAATCTGTAAAAAGTGGGAGTATAAGGAAAATTTTAGTTGAATTTATGATCATATTAACACAGCAGATACTTTTCTTGAATAATCACAGAATGAGTGACTGTTCAAGGATGTGATAGGGTAATTTTAATGTAAAATATCCAGCTTTGCTTTTGATTTTAAAGTCTTAAAAATCTTATTCACCATTGCTGAATATTAGATAATTTAAAATTTAAATTCTACTTAGCATAGTACTTTGTGGTTCATTCTGAAAAACTGAAATTTGTTTTCTATAACCTCTGAAGAACAAAAAAAGTTATTTTATTCAAATATAATAAGGAATTCAAAAGTCGTTATAGTACCTGATTGCTGTGAGCCCTGGTCTCTAAACGCATTAGAGGCTGGTGGATCTAATAGTATTTGTCTTAATGGATTTAAAGTTCAGGAAACTTAAGCTTGTTCCTATGGGAGCTGAAACATATTCAAATTGAAAGAGGAAAAATAGTATAAACTTTGAGCAGAGAAATTGCTTTGCTTCCAGAGAGGATATGAAATTGAAATCAAACTTTATTTTTTAAAGATAATGGCTCTAAGTCATTATTCCAGAGTTAGGCTTAGAAAACAGTTCTTATACTCTTTTTAGGTTCTGTGATTTGCTAGTTTTGTGTTTGTTTTATTTTAAGAAAATGTTTCCAACCACTCTAATGATACATATAGTGCATGATTGTTTTTCTCAGAAGATAGTTCGTTGACTCAAATATTGTGCAGGAGAATAAGTGCAAATTTTCTGTTTACTGTTAAAATGGTATAGTTATGGTAAATTTGGAATAAGTTTCATCATTCAATATTGTATACTTAAGGCTAGTTTTGGAAAGAATCCTCTAATTTTCTCTCTTAATATGAATGAGTGAATTAATTTATGGAACAGTTGTGATTGCAAATATTAATATAAATTTTTAAAAGAGTTTCATATAACATTGTATATATTTTCAGAGTGTACCTATGAGATAATATCTAGGTAGTAATAGCTATAGTCTAGTATAGTCTTTATTTCATGTTTGTTTCTTGCTATTAGCCTTATATAAATATACCTACATATAATCCTCATCACATGCCTTCTGAAGAGGAGATTCAGATTATACACTAGAAACCTCCAAGACTTGGATATCCCTCCTCCATATATATGTTTATATGGATATGTATATATGTGTACATAGAATTATAGACCATATGTATTCTTTGATGTTTCTGTATTTGTGCTAGGTATAATTTTTCATAGGAGAAAATGACTTCAGCTAATTGATATTTCTAAATTAATTTTATCCATCAATTTAAAATCTTTTCCAGATAAATCTAAAGATACTTGATTTTTTGCCCCAAATTTTAAAGGGGTTTTCAGGCTTTTATTTATACCCGTAAAGGTTAAGAAAATTGGTGGGAAAGATCTGGTATCCTCATTCTTGGTTAATGGTTCTGGTGGTGACATAATCATCGAAGTATTTTCTACTTTTCTTTAGAATACAGACAAACGTCCAGTTAACGACTGTCAGAAGGTAAATCCACTTCTTGAAAGATGGCTACTACTGCTAAATTTATAAGGTTCTGTGAAGTGAGAATTGTGTGTAAATGTAGTGTTTTCCTTGTATTGTATAACTTTTTCTTTTGATTATCTGATGTTATAGTTGACCTATTCCCTGAAACTTCAACCACAAGTCCTCCAAGAATTTCAGGGAACTTAAACTTTGACAGATCTATTAACCAAGAGCAGATTGAATGATTTGGGTTTGGTCTTTAATCCATTCTCTTGTAGAAGTGATGATAGCCATTTAAATGACCAAAACACAGCTAGCTGAGAGGTTTGGTAGAAGAAAATACAGAGCACAAGTAACCTACAAAAGGAATCATTCAGGACTGGGTATATAGCCTTTTAAAATAGTTCTGTAATGTGTCATCAAATGATAACTAAGCTCTACTTCTCACTTTGTATTTGAATGAAGCAATAGTGTGTTTAGACAGCATTTTAGCTGAAAAGCAGACAGAACCATCTGTGCTGTGGTAGCAGATCTCCAGTTCGGGTAATTAAAAGTTGACATATTAATATAGTGAAAATGAGTATACTACCCAAAGTAATCTATAGATTCAATGCAATCCCTACCAAGCTACCAATGGTATTTTTCAGAGAATTAGAACAAGTAATTTCACAATTTGTATGGAATTACAAAAAACCTTGAATAGCCAAAGCAATCTTGAGAAAGAAGAATGGAACTGGAGGAGTCAACCTGCCTGACTTCAGACTATACTACAAAGCCACAGTCATCAAGACAATATGGTACTGGCATGAAGACAGAACCATAGATCAATGGAACAGAATAGAAAGCCCAGAGATAAATCCACACACCTATGGACACTTTATCTTAGACAAAGGAGGCAAGAATATACAATGGAGAAAAGACAATCTCTTTAACAAGTGGTGCTGGGAAAACTGGTCAACCACTTGTGAAAGAATGAAACTGGAACACTTTCTAACACCATACACAAAAATAAACTCAAAATGGGTTAAAGATCTAAATGTAAGACTAGAAACCATAAAACTCCTAGAGGAAAACATAGGCAACACAAAACACTCTCTGACAAATCATAGCAGGATTCTCTATGACCCACCTCCCAGAGTAATGGAAATAAAAGCAAAAATTAACAAATGGGATGTAATTAAACTTAAAAGCTTTTGCACAACAAAGGAAACTGTAAGCAAGGTGAAAAGGCAGCCTTCAGAATGGGAGAAAATAATAGCAAATGAAGCAACTGACAAATAATTAATGTCAAAAATATACAAGCAGCTCCTGCAGCTTAAGTCCAGAAAAATAAATGATCCAATAAAAAAATGGGCCAAAGAACTAAGCAGACATTTGTCCAAAGAAGACATACAGATGGCTAACAAACACATGAAAAAATGCTCAACATTGCTCATTATCAGAGGAATGCAAATCAAAACCACCATGAGGTATCATCTCACCAGTCAGAATAGCTGCTATCAAAAAGTCTATAAACAAATGCTGGAGAGGGTGCGGAGAAAAAGGGACCCTCTTACACTATTGGTGGGAATGCAAACTAGTACAGCCACTATGGAGAACACTGTGGAGATTCCTTAAAAAACTGTAAATAGAACTGCCATACAATCCAGCAATCCCACTGCTGGGCATACACACCAAGGAAACCAGAATTGAAAGAGACACGTGTATGCCAGTGTTCATCGCAGCACTTTTTATAATAGCCAGGAAGCAACCTAGATGTCCATAGGCAGACAGATGGATAAGAAAGCTGTGGTACATATACACAATGGAATATTACTCAGCTATTGGAAAGAATGCATTTGAACCAGTTCTGATGAGGTGGATGAAACTGGAGCCTATTATACAGAGTGAAGTAAGTCAGAAAGCAAAACACCAATACAGTATATTAACACATATATATGGAATTTAGAAAGATGGTGACAATGACCCTATATGTGAGACAGCAAAAGAGACACAGATGTAAAGAACAGACTGTTGGACTCTGTGGGAGAAGGCGAGGGTGGGCTGATTTGAGAGAATAGCATTGAGACATGTATATTATCATATGTGAAATAGATCCCCAGTCCAGGTTTGATGCATGAGACAGGGTGCTCAGGGCTGGTGCACTGGGATGACCCTGAGGGATGGGATGGGGATGGGAGTGGGAAGGGGGTTCAGGATGGGGGACACATGTGCACCCATGGCTGACTAATGTGAATTTATGGCAAAAACCACCATAATATTGTAAAGTAGTTAGCCTCCAGTTTAAAAAAAAAAAAGTTGATATAAGAGAATGAACTTGATTTTAGCCTCTTGGTTTCTCCTATAGCTATTTACAACCATCAAGAGTGCCAGTTAAATTTTAGCAGCAAATAGGTTAATTTACCCAGATCTCCATTTGGGTGAGTTAAAACACAGCTTGGTAAGTCTGATAGGAGTCTTATTTAAGAAGACAGAGTACTTTGTAAAGTGTTTTTAAAGTCACTGTGCATGGTATTCTCATAATCTATTTAATTTTTGTCTGCCTTTGAAGAACTCCAAAAAAATACAGAATTTTGTCTGATGTAGAACTTTCCTACTACTTCCTTGAGGATGTGCATTATTATAATTGTAGAAATGTCCTTAAGTGTTGATCATCACTGGTAGTACACATAAATGCAGAGAAATTTGGCTTATTGTAAAGAACAACTGGTATAAGTGAGTTAATTTCAAAGCAGTTTATTTATGCTGCATATAGTAATTGAGTAAGAACGTACCTATGCAGTGTAGTTTAGCAAAATACAATTTGAGAGAATTGTTAAGAGTAACATTTGAGTAAATGAATTGTATTTGAAATTACCTAAATGCCATCTGAAATGGCAAAAGTCTACTGAAATTTTAGATCTATAAAGTTACAATGCTTTATAATAAGAGTTTTGTTTTGAAATTCTGTGAACTATTATTTCTGTTTTAATACATCATTGTGACTCTGGATATCTAGGAGAAAGACTTTAAAACTCTTAATGGCAAAAAATTAAGATTTATTATATTGCAAACATTGTCTTTAATTTGTTTTAAAAGAAGAACTACTACTAAATTTATAAGATCTGAATTATCATAGACTTAATTGCTTAAATTAGGTTGATTAGGACATTTTGATTAATTTGGAAAAATGAAATTTCCTCAAGTTGTGCAGATGAGGCCTTGAAAAACAATGCTATAATAAATCTTTATTTTTTGGGGTTCCAAAATCACTGCAGATGGTGACTGCAGCCATCAAATTAAAAGACACTTGCTCCTTGGAAGAAAAGCTATGACCAATCTAGACAGCATATTAAAAAGCAGAGACATTACTTTGCCCACAAAGGTCCATATAGTCAAAGCTATGTTTTTCCAGTGGTCATGTATGCATATGAGAGTTGGACCATAAAGAAGGCTAAACACTGAAGAATTGATCCTTTGGAGAAGACTCTTGAGAGTCCCTTGGACTGCAAGGAGATCAAACCAGTCAATCCTAAAAGATATCAATTCTGAGTATTTTTTGGAAGGACTGATGCTGAAGCTGAAGCTCCAGTACTTTGGTCACCTGACGTGAAGAGCCAGCTCATTAGAAAAGACCCTGATGCTGGAAAAGATTGAAGGCAGGAGGAGAAGGGGATGACAGAGGATGAGATGGTTGGATGGTATCACTGACTTAATGGACATGAGTTTGAGCAAGCTCTGGGAGACAGTGAAGGATAGGGAAGCCTGGCGTGCTACAGTCCACGGGGTCACAAAGAGTCAGACGTGACTGAATGACTGAAACAGAAATCTTTAGGACTTCCTTATTTGGTGAGATACTGACTTTCTCCTAAATCTTCATAGAAATTTTCAATCTTTGCCCACTCCCTTCTTGTTTTGAAAAATGTAGCTAGGTTTAAGCTATGAGTTGACCAATAAAAGTATTTTCATATGATCTTGTTGAATTTAATGTGTTGATCACTAATTTTTCTTGGCAGTTATGTTCTTTTAGTAGTAGGTGATAGAGACCTATATCCAATTAAATAGACTTAAATAGCACTTGCTATTTCCATATAATTCTGTGTTACAGTGGAGAGAATGTTGAAGAAGTAGGGAGTGGAGATTATTCATCAGCATGAAGGAAAGCAGTGTCTGTAAAGAAAGTATGGAGGTGATTCCTGGGCAAAGGATGAGGATGAGTTAACGAGCAATGAATAAGGACAATTCAAGACAGTAAAGACAAGGAGGCCTAGAACCATGTGAATGGATTAACAGAGCAAACAGTCTCAGAACTTTGGAGATGTTTCTCCTTTTTGTCTTCATGTTGATGACCATAATTGTTAGTAATTGCATATGGGAGTTTAAGAACTTTGGATTAATTATCTTAAAAAAAATTCAAACACCCTGCTATCTTTTTTTATTTTGCCAGGTCTAACTAACATGTGATTGGAGTCATAAAAAGTTGAGTGTGTGCTCCATTTCACACTCTGGGGGCAGGGGTGGGGTGAAGTGGGGTGGTACATGGACTTGGATATAAAACAATAGTATTATTACTCTAGCGAATATCTCACTGAGATTTAGGATACTGAAGGCAGGGAATCGCACACACAAACAGTCTTAGTGAAAGTCACTTAGTCGTGTCCGACTCTTTGCAGCCCCATGGACTATACAGTCCATGGAATTCTCCAGGCCAGAATACTGGAGTGGGTAGCCTTTCCCTTCTCCAGGGGATCTTCCCAACCCAGTGTTCCAACCCAGGTCTCTCATATACTAGGCAGATTCTTTACCTGCTGAATCACAAGGGAAGCCTACAAACAATCTTAGCTACCTGTAAATTTCTAGAAGTTGCACATATTTATTGTTGTGTCTCATTACTCTGCACATTTTTGAAATATTTTTGTGTTTATGACTAGCTTAAAATTATAATAATAATTACACCTGCTTCTAGGTATTATTTTTATATATGGATATATCTATAGACATGTAGCTATATGTCAAACTGTTTTTAATATAATTTAATTACTATAACATAATAAATCTGTTCTTTTACATGATTTATATGTTATTTTGTACATTTAAATAGAGTTTTTGAAAAGGGGTCCATAGACTTTATTAGATTGCTAAATGGATTCATGGCACAATAAAGGTTCAGAACCTCTAGAAACCTATACTGTTTTCTAAAGAACTGCCAGTGGGTTTAGTTGTCATTTAATGAGAATAAAAGAAATTGAAGTTACTTAACTCAGTCTTGGGCTTCCCAGGTGGTGCTATTGGTAAAGAACTTGCCTGCCAATACAGGAGACATAAGAGATGTGCATTTGTTCCCTGGGTTGGGATGATTCCCTGGGGGAGGGCATGGCAACCCACTCCAGTATTCTTGCCAGGAGAATCCCATGGACAGAAGACCCTGGTGGGCTTAGCACTCATGCATGCAACTCAGTTTTATCTGATAGTGTGTAGATGTACAGAGGTGTCCTAAGTTGTTTTTGAAAGTTACTATCTGAAAAATAATGCACATTTTGTAGGTAATTTGCTTTATTCAAGAAGCATGTGTGCAGTTTTTGGTTATCTTACTTAGTGACACAGTTCAAAGAAGCATTTCATTTTATTTTAGAATATGTATATTAAAAAACAGATTTAGTTTTTTCACATTATAGCATTAACTACTTTTGGAAGGATTTGGCTGGGAATTTTGTCTTGTATGGGTTTATTTTTCATACATAAATGTGTTGTCTCCTCAGGTTCATCTTAAATTGCAGGAGAGAGTAAATATGTTTTGCAAGAGAGAATAGATATGTGAGACAGATTTTTCTATCTCCTGTTTAGTAAGAAATAACCATGCCAGTATTGTTGATTTCCTGTGAAAACTAAGGAAAAAATAATTTGTGTACATATGGAAACTTGATTTTTTTCTATGCATCACTGAGTTACTTAAAGTTGTATATTTGGTTATATGATGTGCCTTTGACATGACCATTATTGATGAGAAATTTAATGCATACCAAGAATTTTGGAAAATAAGAATACATAATACATAAAAGTATAGCAAATTATGGTGTTATGAAGGAGATATATGATTAAAACATCAATGATGTAATTTATTTCTGTATGTTCCCTTTCTTCTTTTTGTTTGGCTTGACAATTCTTTTTAAAATCAGTTTCTTGTTATACTAGTATTTGGTGTAGTTGAAACTGTTGACTCAATTTTATTTTTTGGAATATATGACAAAAGAAATTTATTTAATGTTATTAATTTGACATAATACTGTGTAGGGCTTTATGTTTATAAATTAGTCTAATTTTTGTTGATCTGGACCACCTTAACATTCCAAGGGATGGGTGCAAGGTAATAATTCTGTACTTGAAAGTTGACAGTAGCTTCAAGATCACAATGAGTGAAAATTGTTTTTGTTTTTTTCTTGTTTTTGGCTTCACTTTGTCCCTCTAATGACAAGCATCAACCATCATTGGCTCTTATTTGTATACCTTCCCTGTTGGACCTCCTTGTTCTCTCTGAATGACACTGAATAACTTAAGCCAGGTGTGACTTTCTATGTATGCATGCTCAGTCATGTCCAACTCTTTGCAACTTCGTGGTTGCAAAGCCCACCAGGCTCCTCTGTCTGTGGAATTTTCCAGATAAGAATACTGGAGTGAGTTGCTGTTTCCTCCTCCAGCGGATCTTTCTGACCTAAGGATCGAATCCCTGTCTCTTGCATTTCCCTCATTGGTAGGCGGATTGTTTACCACTAGTGCCTCCTGGGAAGTCCTACCTGAAGTTACTTCTTTCCATTTCATGTACATCGATTCATAAGAAGCATATTTCACTTTTAAGAGTCACATCACAGTCCTTGTTATTTGTTGTTTATTCAAGTGATTTCTTTATTCCTCTTTGTTCATAGAACTCTGGTGATATTCAGATGTCCACTGCTCCCCACACAACTCAGGATGATCTCGGATGGCCTCAGCCTGCAGTGGCTTGAAGCAGGGTTTTGGTTCTCAGCCAGAGATTGATGTTGAGTTGTGGCAGTGAAAGCACTGAATCCTAGCCAGTAGACTACTGGTCATTGACAAGGCCCTGGCCCTTCAGCTTTGCAGAAAAGAATTCTCACAAAGATGGAAACTAGTGAAACAAGTTAAAGTGTTTATTAGGAGAAAAAAGAATACAGTATATGTGGATAGACACATGGGCGGATTCAGGGAGAGAACCATGCCCTTGTGATAGTTTAAATCACTTACGTGGGGCATTTCTTCTGGGTTTCCTTTGGTCAATCATTTTGGCTTCCCTGGTTCTGAGCCCATACTTGGTACATATCAGAACCCCTCCTGTGTGGCTGCTTATCTCTCTCTCTCTCTCTCTTTTTTTTTTCCATTTATTTTTATTAGTTGGAGGCTAATTACTTTACAATATTGTAGTGGTTTTTGCCATACATTGACATGAATCAGCCATGGATTTACGTGTGTTCCCCATCCCGATCCCCCCTCCCACCTCCCTCCCCATCCCATCCCTCCGGGTCTTCCCAGTGCACCAGCCCTGAGCTTATCTCTTAGCTAGATGGATTCCACTGTAAAGGCCTATGGGTACCTAGACATCACTTACCTTTTGACCTCCAAGAAACTTTTCAGTTGGGAAGGTCTCCTTGACTTAGACAATGAGGAATATGTGGTCTCTTATCTTTTATCTGTGCAGGACACAGCCTCCCCTATCTTCATTTTGGAGTATTGGTCCTTATGGAATAAACTCCAGCTGCTTGGCCTGGGGACCATCTATCTCCTGCTTCCAGGGGAAAGCAGTTCATTTCTAAAAAAAGTGAAATTTGGATTAGACTGACCTAATAGTTACAGTGTTTCTATGCCCCTTGTCAGTGATTGGTTGTGGAGAGGGCACTTGTTCCTTGTCCCAGACGGAATCAATTGTATGAAATAACAGAACTGGAGGGAGGTGAAGGAGACGTTGAATGAGATGGCACGTCTTAGCTCCTGATATTTGTCCTGTTCTGGAGTAGATGCTTGAGATTGCAATGGGAGATCATCTTTTGTCCATGAGGAGATCTAGCTTGAGGACAAAATAAATGAATTCATGATGAAAGAATAAATGTAAAGAATCTGGATACTTGATGGCATTGTTGGGTGCCTGAACCAAGCTACTGTATTTCTGGATTTACTGTCATGTAAGAGAAGGAATTTATTTTTCAAACCAATTTGAATTAGACCTTTCAGTTTCTTTTCTTTCTTTCTTTCTTTCTTTTTTTTTTGAGGCTTGCAAGGAGCCTTTATTTATCTAGCGCAAACTTTCAGTTTCTTAAATGAGAAAATAATTAGAATAGTTATTAAGTGGTATCTTCATTTGAAATAAACATTTTAGAAAAAAACAATGTATATAATTAAAGAAAATTTATAGACAACTTGAGTTTTGTAAACTTTGGATGTGATTAGTTCTATTACTCTATACAGATATTTTATTACCTCACCAAATTCTGTTATGTTTTTAATACAGTAACTGTATTAATCATCTTAGCTAAAGTTATTCTGGGATGAATGTATTCTACATATAAATCAGAATCATTATTCAATAAATGGCTTGAAATAAAAATTCAAAATCTAATCCATAAGATCACATTACTGTTTATTTGGTTGTTTGGTGTCTTAATTGCATTGGAAAAATTCAATGTACCTAGGAAACATTGAAGGAATCTCAGTGCCTTGTTTGAGTAGTTTTAAGCTTGGAGTTTTGATAAATCTAATGTAATTTAAATATAAAAGATAAAACCAATGGGAATGAAATTAAGAAAATTGTGTAGTGCAGATCCATTCACAGAGGTAAAAAGCATTGCAGACATATAATACTCTTTTTTTGTCAGAGCTAGTGTTATAAAGCTTTGGTTCACTGGAACCATAAGCAATTTACTTTCTGCCACCCTGTTCTTGAGTTAGATTTTTTTGGTGATTTAAATTTACCATCTGCATATTGGTTTTTTTGTAATTAGTTGTGTCAAAGTATGGAGATATAAGCTGGGTTTTTGTCTTCTTGATCTGAAGGTGATAGGAATTACCCAGAGAAATCACAAAAGCAGGAGTGAGATATATTTTAGAGTATTATTGCTGTCCTTATGAGAAATGGTTAACGAGTAGCTTAACGGGAGGAGGTGGAGGCAAGCAAAACCAGGAATAATTTAAAAGGCTCAGAATAGGAAAGTGTTACAGTGGGCAGATTTGTTGGAAATGAGGGAGTGTGAGAAACAGAAAGCTAAAGATTGTGTTGGTAGTGGAGACGAACAGGAACAGTGGGGAAACTGAAGGAGGAAATATCATAGATGTGGAAAAGCCGCAGTAAAGCAGAGTGGCAGATGATTCATTGGCCAAGAAAGAGCAAGGCTATTGTATTAGAGCTGTGTTAGTGTGGATGTTCAAAATGTGGAGATTGGGTGGGAGGGAAATGGACAACCAGTAATTTGAATACTAAAGGAAATTGAGAGACCTTAGAAGAAGTTACTGTTGGAGACATCCAAGTTAAAAGACCTCCTACATTACTGTGATTGAGATGTGCATATTAGTTTTTTGCATAAAAATGCAGGAAACATACTTGAAATACTTCGTCTATGAAATCATGACCTTCTTTCAAAATTGGGCAAGAGAAGAGAATACAAAAAGCTTCAATTCTCAGAGGATTATTGTTCTTTTAGAAGTTGTCCAGGGATTGGTCTGGGGTATCCGTTTGCTCAGAATCGGAGTGTCCTCTGGTGACCTTTTCCTGATTTAAAAGGGAGCCACATTCTTGTCGATTTTTGAATGTGAATAGATACTTCTTAGTTGGAGCTTACCTGATAGCTCAAGCGGTAAACCCTCTGCCCGCAATGCGGGAGACCGGGTTGGATCCCTTGTCAGGAAGATCCCCTGGAGAAGGAAATGATAACCCACTGCAGTACTGTTGCCTGAAAAATTCCATGGATGGAGGAGCCTGGTGGGCTACATTCCATGGGGTTGCAGAGTTGGACATGACTGAACGACTTCACTTTCACTTTCACTTTATGGAAACTATTATAAAGGGGCTCTACTTCTCTACTTTGGGAATTTTAGTAGAAAATATAAATTAGCTCACAGCAGATATAAAATGAGGAAGGGGATAAGTATTCAGATAATTCAAATTCCAACTCTCACTAGTGCTAAAATAATAAAATACAGTGAAAATAGTTGTGCCCCCATCCCCCTCCCCATCATTGTCCCTCTCTATTAGGATCTTCATGGCATGTGAATTCTTCTTAGCCTGTTTTCTTATACCTGTGAATCCACATCAAAGATGATATTTTGAATGAGAGATATAAAAAGCATATGACAAGGTCCAGGACACACTACCTCAAAATATAGCACCTTAGTGTATTAAATATTTCAACCTGAAGGAATTTGAGAAATGGCATGTGAAGGAAGGACTTTCTGACCTGCTCCTGAGCCAGGTCATAAAATCCTGTGAGAGGTGCCGTGTCTGTCCTAGGAGGAAAGGAACATCCTTAGCTCTGAAAACAAAGGAACAGAGAGAGGAATCTGATCTTGCCAAGTTTCCCCTGGTTTACTATGCCTGGCTCATTCTCTTTATTCTATCATATCTTTCCAAGATCTGTAACTTTTCTTCAAACCTAGCACAAAAAATGTTCAGGTTTAATCATTCTTTGGATCTTCATTTCTTTATCAAGGCTACCATGTCACTCAAAACTTAAATATATTGGTATGCTATTCTTTTATTCATCTGTCTCTTCTTACAGTGAGTCTCAGTTGAAGGTAGAGCAAAAAAAATTTTTCCTTCCCTACAAATAAGCATTTACAGGGTGATCACTATGTCCTAGGCATTATGCTATTTCTTTTATGATGTGTAAATGTTTAAGAAACTTGTTTAAGTTTCCAGAGCTGACAAACAGTGGACTAGGGAGGATAGTAGGGTGGGAAATAGTGCATCTTAAGCACCCTATGAGTTTTGGAAATGTGCAGTAGAGTGGTGAGAGTCCCGCTGAGGGATAAGGGCAGCTTTGGTAGTTGTTACTGGTGAGAGTTCAATGCCTTTGGATAACCTGATTACCTAGATTCCTGGTTGATGCTTTTGTTGTTCAGTAGCTAAGTCATGTCTGACTGTTTTGTGACCCAAGGACTGTAGCATACCAGGTTTCCCTGTCCTTCATTATTTCCCAGTGTTTGCTCAAACTCATGTCCATTGTTAGTGATGCCATCCAACCATCTCATCCTCTGTCACCCCCTTCTCCTCTTGCCTTCAATCTTTCCCAGTATCAGGGTCTTTTCCAACGAGTCAGCTGTTCACATCAGGTAGCCAAAGTGCTGAAGCTTCAGCATCCGCATCAGTCCTTGCAAAGAATATTAAAGGCTGATTTCCTTTAGGATTGACTGGTTTGATCCCCTTGCTGTCCAAGGGGCTCTCGGGAGTCTTCTCTAGCACCGCAATTTGAAAGCATTAATTCTTCAGTGTTCAGTCTTCCTTATGGTCCAACTCTCTCATCCATACATGACTGCTGGAAAAAACCTAGCTTTGACATATATGTCAGCAAAATGATGTCCCTGCTTTTTAATACATTGCCTAGATTTGTCATAGCTTTTCTTCCAAGGAGCAAGCATTTTTTATTACCATGGCTGCAGTCACCATCCACAGTGATTTTGGGCCCGAGAAAATAAAATCTGCCACTGTTTCCATTTTTCCCTGCATCTATTTGCCATGAAGTGATGGGACCAGATGTCATGATCTTAGTTTTTTGAATGTTGAGTTTTAAGCCAACTTTTTCACTCTCTTCTTTCACCCCCATCAAGGAGCTCTTTAGTTCCTCTTTGATTTCTGCCATTAAGGTAGTATCTTCTGCATATCTGAGATTATTGGTATTCCTCCCAGCAATCTTGATTCCAGCCCACCATTTCATATGATGTACTCTGCAGAGAAGTTAAATAAGAAGGATGACAATATACAGCCTTGACATACTCCTTTCCCAATGTGGAACTAGTCCATTGTTCCATGTCCAGTTCTAACTGTTGCTTCTTGACCTGGATACAGGTTTCTTAGGAGATAGGAAGGTCGTCTGTTATTTCCCTCTCTTTAAGAATTCCCCATCTGTTTAAAGAATTTTCCAGTTTGTCGTGATTCACATTCAAAGACTTTAGGATGGTCAATGAAGCAGAAGTAGATGTTTTTCTGGAATTCTCTTGCTTTTTTGATGATCCAGCAGACGGTGGCAAGCTGATTTCTGGTTCTTCTACCTTTTCTAAATCCAGCTTGCACATCTGGAAATTCTCAGTTCATGTGTTGTTGAAGCTTAGGGTGAAGGAGTTTGTGCATTACTTTGCTAGCGTGTGAAATGAGTGCTGTTGTGCAGTAGTTTGAACATTCTTGGGCATTGCCCCTTTCGGGGATTGAAATGAGAATTGATACTGATGCTTAACTCCTCCTAGATATGCACGCAAAAGAGAAAAAGAAATCTAAACACAACACAAGATAGTTATCAAACCCCATTAGCTTAAAGCAGCATGTAATTTGAACTGAGATACATATATTCTCCTTTTAAAATTAAAAGACGATATATATAAATGAAATATGGTGGAAGAAAATTTATAGTACAAAATATTAATATGAAACAAATAAGAAATCCTTAATCTTAAAATTATGTAGAAGAAAACTATTTTCAGCTTTTTAGTGTATATATCTCAACACTTTTTTCCTTAAATTTACAGTTGATAGATACTGTTGAAACAAGTTTAAGAATACTGAAGAAAATTTAAAAAAAATGAGTCTCATTGACTGATTTGACATTTCCTTAATGTTAAAAATAGAATTGGCCATGGGTTTGTGATTAAAATACACACACTACTATATATAAAATAGATAACCAACGAGCATCTACTCTATAGAACAGACAGCTATACTTAATATCATGTAGCAACCTATAATGGAAAAGAATGTATATGTATATATATATGAAAAATATAAAATATATAAAAAGAATCAGTTCAATTCAGTTGCTCAGTTGTGTCTGAATCTTTGCAATCCAGTCTTTGCAGCATACCAGGCTTCCCTGTCCATCACCAACTCCTGGAGCTTGCTCAAACTCATGTCCATCCAGTCAGTGATGCTATCCAACCATCTCACCCTCTGTCGTCCCCTTCTCCTCCTGCCTTCAATCTTTCCCAGCATCAGGGTCTTTTCCCATGAGTCAGTCCTTTGCATCAGGTGGCCAAAGTATTGGAGTTTCAGCTTCAGCATCAATCCTTCCAATGAATATTCAGAATTGATTTCCTTTAGGATGGACTGGCTTGATCTCCTTGTAGTCCAAGGGACCCTCAAGAGGCTTCTCCAACACCACAGTTCAAAAGCATTCATTCTTTGGCACTCAGCTTTCTTTATAGTCCAACTCTCACGTCCATACATGACCACTGGAAAAACCATAGTTTTGACTAGATGGATATTTGTTGGCAAAGTAATGTCTCTGCTTTTTAATGTGCTATCTAGGTTGGTCATAGCTTTTCTTTCAAGGAGCAAGAAGTGTCTTTTAATTTCATGACTGCAGTCACCATGTGCAGTGATTTTGGAGCCCAAGAAAATCAAGTCTGTCACTGTTTCCATTGTTTCCCCATCTATTTGCCATGAAGTGATGGGACCAGATGCCATGATCTTTGTTTTTTGAATGTTGAGTTTTAAGCCAGCATTTATATATTCAATATATATATATAAATTGAATCACTTTGCTGTACCCCTGAAGACTGGCACAGCATTGCAAATCAACTATATTTCAATAAAAATTAAAAAACAGAACAACTGGGATCATGGGCTACATATCAGTTTGTAATTTGACTTTTTTTCAAGTGATCTACTGTATAGACCTCAGGAACTGGTTTATGTGTGCATACTTGTATCAGGGCAGGAAGAACTTGAAGGGTCTTAGCCATATCATGTCATGATTTTAAATTTGTGCTACTTTTAAGGCTAAACATAACACACTGTGGGTTGATAACGTATAAACAGAAAATAAGTCATCAAAGATAAATCGTTGGCAGTGGTTTCTGTGAGAATCATAACCTTTTTTCTCAAGTAGACAGGTGCCTGAAGGAAGGACCAGGACATTGTAAACAGGGAGGCCCAAGTTTCAGACTTTATTCCTTTGCTTTATCTTGCACCCTGAGACTTGTTCATTTTTAACTCAGTAGCTGTGTTCATGATTACTAGAGACTGAAAATCTGGATCACATAGGTCATTATTTTTGGATGAATACATTAGCACTCACATGTGCCTGGACTCAACTTACTTTGGTTACAAGAGGGGACTGTATCTTTGAGTCTCTTCATGATGTCTTATAAGGCTTAAAGTAACTTGGACCTCAAGGAGGAATCTATTTTTTAGGTCTGGTATTTAAAATACATCATTTCTATAAAGGGCTAAAGCAAGCATTGTATTTTGTAAATTTGCATGTGAAAACTACTATCATGAAAAGTCTTTTAGGAACTAATTTTCAGTATTAAAATTACAGACTCACAAAAATCAGCTATTGATAATGTTTTTTTCTCCCTAACATTTTTAAAAGAAGTTTTCCCTGGTTAAACTTTGGAAAACAAAGAAATATACAAAGAAAAAAAAAGGAAAAAATGCACTGGGGCTTTTATTTATGGACCCCCTGTACATCTTATGTACTGAACCTCTACAAAAAAAGATGAAGTGAAAAATAGTCTGTGGGATATTATGGTGGCTCCAGATGAGTTATTGAAGATTTACTGAGATACAGATAAACTTGGTCCCTCACCTGATGTTCCCATGCTGTGTAGTCTTGCTTCTGGCTTCATCATTTACTAGCTTTGGGATCTTGGGGAGTTGATTTAGCATTTCTGGAATTTGTTTTCCTGAATGTAAAATGAACATAATGACATGAACCTTGTACATATCACTGAGAGGTATATAACAATCTTCAGTGGCACCAGTAGATTTTCCTGTAATTTTCTCTTAGGTGTGACTTAAAGAAAAATGCTCAGTCTAAGAGTTGTGAGTTTAGGTTTTATGCAAGGCTCTTACAGAGGACTATAGCTCTGGAGACAGCCTCTAAGTAGCTGTGAGAAAACCGCTGCAAAGTATAGGGAAGAAGCCAGTGTATATATAATTTTTGACCAGAGAGTATATGTTGTGAAACATACATCTTGGTAAAAGATTATTGCTAGTCACAAAGAGCAGATGACTCTAGTTAATGCTTTTAGTGATTTTCCATGTATGGAAAGATGCCAGAATCTGGGTTTATTAAAATTCTTCTTGCAGTAAACATCTAACTATCAATGGAGACTGTTTTTCCAAAGCATAGGGTGCCTCATCCCATTTTTCATTCTGAATGCCCCTGCAGCGACTGCCATGGCTAATCTTAATCCTTGCAGAACCAGATGGTTGCCAACATTCTGTTTCTTCTTTGGCCCTAAGATGTTTAGCGCTTGCACTGGCTGTGTTGGGCTCGTAGTGCAGGCAGCATCAGATGTCCTTATTCTTCTTTTTATCAGATCACCAAGAGGCATCTGAGGGTCAACGCAGGGTTAAATTTCCTATTGTTACATTGCTATTTCGAAATCCATTCTTTTTCACAGTTTGAGCCCAATGGCATTTTTCTTTATCAGTCTGTATTTTGGGAGATGTAACATCATGAATGGTCCCTGTGTTAGGATGAAATAAAGTTGTGTTAAATTCAGATTCCAACCCTGTATAAGAAAGCCACTTCTGACAATAAATCAAGATTGATTGTTTGATATTGATGTTCTATTACTGAACCTGTTTGGAGAAAGGCTGAATAGCTGTGGGTAAGAGCTGATATAGGAGAGTCTCCTGTAGCTTGTCTATATAGCTTGACACATTAGGTGAGATTTCTAAGGTCCAACCGTGATAATAATTGAAATTTAAATGGAGTGATCAATCTCCTGAAAAATAAGAGAGAGTAATAATTCTGTGCTAAATGGATTAAAGCTACCGGGATTCCTGCATTTAATCATGTTAAGACCTTCATGCATTCAAAACACTTCCAAACTCTATTCTTATATATCAGCTACCATGCTAGATTCCTTCAAAGTATCCTAGTATCTGGAAGCATGGACTCACAAGCCTAAATCTGCCTGCTGCAAGTGTAATTTCCTTGAAGTTTCAAGTTCATTTGAATTTAAACTTTTACTCTACAAATTTTTTTTTCCCCATTGTTGGTTATTTTAAATACAGCAGTGTGTACATGTCAGTCTCAAACTCCCTAATTATCCCTCCCCCTTCTAGGTAACCATAAGTTTGTTTTTTAAGTCTGTGAGAACTTTCTCTGTTTTGTAAATAAGTTCATTTGTATCATTTTTTAAAGATTCCACATAGAAACTCTTTCTCTGATTTACTTCACTCAATATGACACTCTCTCGGTCCATCCATGTTGCTGCAAATGGCATTGCTTCATTCTTTTTAATGGCTGAGTAATATTCCATTTCGTGTATGTACCACAACTTTATCCATCCCTCTGTTGATGAACATTTAGGTTGCTTCCATGTCTTGGCCAGTGTAAGCAGTGCTGCAGTGAACACTGGGATGCACATATCATCTTGGACCATGGTTTTCTCCAGACACATGCCCAGGAGTGAGATTGCAGGATCATATGGTAGCTCTATTTTTATTTTGTTGAGGAACCTCCATACTGTACTCCACAGTGACTGTACCAATTTACATTCCCACCAACAGTGTGGGGAAGGCACCCCTCCTTTTTTGGAGCACTCCCCTCCAATATGCATTGTTTCTATAAACTTGGTTTTAAATTAAAACTGATGTATTTTAATCACTCTATAGTGAGGCAATACCAGTCCTTCAGAATTATGGAGTGTTAATCTTGTGCTTCACTAATCCCTTGCCTTGATGTTACATTTCGCTAATAGTGTACATGCCTCATAGAGTTCTATGGCTGTGAGCTGTGGTGAGTCCTTCAAGGTTTTTATAGTAGAAGAGCAAGGGAAAGGGAGGGAAGAAACTTGATAAAATTTGTATGGGTGAAGCCTTATGGCTTTGGGCAGGATGAAATGAAGAGATGTGAAAACAACAGTCTGGAACTAAGTTAGGAAATGTTAAAATAGTCCAAGTGAGAGATGGTAAGGCCCTGAATGTATATTGGAAAAGAATAAATTGGAGTGATGCTTAATTTATAGAATTGTTGGTTGGTTAGACGTGAGCATTTTAGGAAGAAGGAATAAAGAGACTTAGTGCACACTTAGATTTCTTGAGTAGATTGTGGTACTATTCATCAAAACAAGGGAATACAGAGTGAAAAACATGATTGGAGGGAAGGACTAAAAATTCTACTTTGAAGTTTTGAATTTGAGGTGTTTGGGGACCATTACAGATAGATGTCCTATAGCAAGCGAGATACATCATTTGAAAATAAGGGAGAAATACTGGGATGGAGATACAGATGTGAAAGTTATCAATGCTGGGGGATTATTAGTGCCATGAAATCAGACTCCTGAGAACACTGATGGTTAAGGGGAATCAGAAATTGAAAAGCCAGCAAAAGAGACTGAGAGGAACCCAAGCAAGAACCCAAAGTCTTATTCAACAGGAGAGTCTTACCCCCCTGGGAGGAAGATAATAGAGATCTAAACTAGAATCATCTCACAGAGGAAAGGGCTGTTGTGTGTTGTTAAAGGTAAAGGCCAAGTTGCACCTAACATAAGGCGAGTATTTCTGGAACTGGCCAGTTTAGTTGGTCGTGGCTTTGTGTTCATTTCAGGGTTATGGCTTTCTATGTTCACACAACTCCACTCCAGAAACAGAATGCAGATTTCACGTATTTGGCAAAATGAACCTCCATCCTTGGTCAAAATATGAAGTCATCCCTGGGCTTGTGCTCCATCCTGTTTGACTCTTGGCAGCCCTGTGGACTGTAGCCGCCAGGCTTCTCAGTCCATGGGATTTTCCCCAGTTACCCAAATGCTATCTCTGCAACTCATTTTCACAAAGCTATTCTTAAAGGTAACCAAAACTGTACTGAGGAACTTTCTGCTCCTGTTTGTGACTCCACACTGGCCATTGCTGATTCCCACACCATTTTGAATTTGACCAATCACTGAAGCAGAGATACCTAGAAGTAAACATGAGTGGATATAACCAATTTTGCCAAAGGGGATTTCCCTAGATTAGAGAAAATGATTTATCTCTATATTAATATTATATTAATGCTAATTAGAAAAGCCTTTTATTATTTTATGATAAACATTATGCACCTGCATCTATGTACTGAACATAGTTGTATTATCACACATACTTTTATTATTCAATTAAATTGATTTTTATAAAATACTTATACTGGAGAAATTGAGAATTGATAGAAGGCATTGAAGTAGACTTTAACCCTACTCTTATTCAAAACTTCTTAGACAACCCCTTCAGTATAATTCAAAAACAGCATACCTATATTTGTTATTCTCTTTACGTCATAGATTTTTCTTTAAAAAAAAAAACAAAATCCATTTTGAGTTTATTTTTGTGTATGGTGTTAGAAAGTGTTCTAGTTTCATTCTTTTACAGGTGGTTGACCAGTTTTCCCAGCACCACTTGTTAAAGAGGTTGTCTTCTTTCCATTGTATACCCTTGCCTCCTTTGTCGAAGATAAGGTGACCATAGGTTCGTGGATTTATCTCTGGGCTTTCTATTCTGTTCCATTGATCTATATTTCTGTCTTTGTGCCAGTACCATACTGTCTTGATGACTGTGGCTTTGTAGTATAGTCTGAAGTCAGGCAGATTGATTCCTCCAGTTCCATTTTTCTTTCTCAGGATTACTTTGGCTATTCGAGGTTTTTTGTATTTCCATACAAATTGTGAAATTATTTGTTCTAGTTCTGTGAAAAATACCGTTGGTAGTTTGATAGGGATTGCATTGAATCTATAGATTGCTTTGGGTAGTATAGCCATTTTGACAATATTGATTCTTCCAATCCATGAACACGGTATATTTCTCCATCTGTTTGTGTCCTCTTGGATTTCTTTCATCAGTGTTTTATAGTTTTCTATGTATAGGTCTTTTGTTTCTTTAGGTAGATATACTCCTAAGTATTTTATTCTTTTTGTTGCAATGGTGAATTGTATTGTTTCCTTAATTTCTCTTTCTGTTTTCTCATTGTTAGTGTATAGGAATGCAAGAGATTTCTGTGTGTTAATTAGCAAAAATAAACAAATGGGACCTAATGAAACTTAAAAGCTTTTGCACAACAAAGGAAACTATAAGCAAGGTGAAAAGACAGCCCTCAGATTGGGAGAAAATAATAGCAAATGAAGCAACAGACAAAGGATTAATCTCAAAAATATATAAGCAACTCCTCCAGCTCAACTCCAGAAAAATAAATGACCCAATCAAAAAATGGGCCAAAGAACTAAACAGACATTTCTCCAAGGAAGACATACAGATGGCTAACAAACACATGAAAAGATGCTCAACATCACTCATTATCAGAGAAATGCAAATCAAAACCACAATGAGGTACCATTATACGCCAGTCAGGATGGCTGCTATCCAAAAGTCTACAAGCAATAAATGCTGGAGAGGGTGTGGAGAAAAGGGAACCCTCTTACACTGTTGGTGGGAATGCAAATTAGTACAGCCACTATGGAAAACAGTGTGGAGATTTCTTAAAAAGCTGGAAATAGAACTGCCATATGACCCAGCAATCCCACTTCTGGGCATACACACCGGGGAAACCAGATCTGAAAGAGACACGTGCACCCCAATGTTCATCGCGGCACTGTTTATAATAGTCAGGACATGGAAGCAACCTAGATGCCCATCAGCAGACGAATGGATGAGGAAGCTGTGGTACATATACACCATGGAATATTACTCAGCCATTAAAAAGAATTCATTTGAATCAGTTCTAATGAGATGGGTGAAACTGGAGCCCATTATACAGAGTGAAGTAAGCCAGAAAGATAAAGACCATTACAGTATACTCACACATATATATGGACTTTAGAAAGATGGTAACGATAACCCTATATGCAAAACAGAAAAAGAGACTCAGATGTATAGAACAGACTTGTGGACTCTGGGAGAAGGTGAGGGTGGGATGTTTCAAGAGAACAGCATCGAAACATGTATATTATCTAGGGTGAAACAGATCACCAGCCCAGGTTGGGTGCATGAGACAAGTGCTCGGGCCTGGTGCACTGGGAAGACCCAGAGGGATCAGGTGGAGAGGGAGGTGGGAGGGGGGACCGGGATGGGGAATACATGTAAGTCCATGGCTAATTCATTTCAATGTATGACAAAAACCACTGCAGTGATGTAAAGTAATTAGCCTCCAACTAATAAAAATAAATGGAAAAAAAAAAAAACAGGACTTAAGAAGATACCTAAAGTTTTAATTTTTCTTCTCCATTTAAAAAATGTTTTGTACAAAGGAAAATAAAGAGATAAGATGCATATTAAATAATCTTTGTAAATTAACTTGGTGTAAGACACTGGTCTTGTATATAGTACAGAAATGGATTCTTTTTAACACTTTATCTAGGGTCATTTTTAGTGCATTTTTAGCTGTGGACTGTTGAATTTTCTACCAGCTTCTTGGTAGTAACTGGGTAGTCTTAATCAGGTTACTAAGTTTCCATGAATTTAGAGGGGTGGATGAGAAATAATAATGTATTTAAGTGTGAAACTTAGGCTTGTATTTTTTGCTCACTGCAGTGGAAGCTCTACAAGAGTAGTGATTTTAGTGCATTTGCTTATTTCTTGGGACCAGAACCTAAAAGTGTGCCCGACACAGTAGGTATTCAAGTATTTGATGAGTGAATGCAGAAATAAGGACTTCAAGATCTAGTTTCCTTAAGATTAAGTGTGCCCCATTCAACATACATGTACTAAGATATGTCTTGATAAGAGCTGTTTTTCAGTTGCTAAGTCATGTCCGACTCTTTGCCACCCCATGGATTGTAGTCCACCAGGCTCCTCTGTCCATGGGAATCTATAGACAAGAATACTAAAGTGGGTTGCCATTTCCTTCTCCTGAGCTGTTCAAAGATGCAAATGTTGGCTGATGAAGGACAGTCCTGTGCGTTGACCCTTAGCCTATCCATTACATGATGGTTATTGCTTGTTAGAGTCAGTTTTCATCTCAGGGTATTAACAGAAGTAATTCAGACTCTGCACCATGAACCACACTGACCCGCAGAATCTTGTCTTGGTCATCTCACTACCTCATCATACTCCATGTGAAGGAATGGCAAGATTTATCATGGTCCACTTTTTATATGATTATTTAAGATTGCTTGCATGCTAAGTTGCTTCAGTTGTGTCCAACTCTTTGTGACCCTGTGGACTCTGTAGCCCATGGGCTCCTCTGTCCATAGGATTCTCCAGGCAAGAACACTGGAATGGGTTGCCACTTCCTTCTCCAGGGGATCTTCCCAACCCAGGGATCGAACTTGAGTCTCTTATGTCTCCTGCATTGGCAGGTGGGTTCTTTACCACCAGTGCCATCTGGGGAAGCCCCAAAGTATATAGTTGCCTGTGATTTTAACCTATTTGAGGACTTCTGTGCTAAAAAGATCTTTCTTCTCAGATTGAATTGGAATAGTCTGAGGTTGAATGAAATAGAAATTGCATTGTTATAAAATATACTGAATTCAAAACATGATTGAGACTGTCCAGTCAACTGGTATTTCAGTGGTTAATTGGGGGAACAATTTCTAAGAAGTAGTGATAACTGAAGAGAAATATATTTAGCATAATGTAATAGTCACTTGACTTGCATGTGTTTGTTATAATAACACATGGATTTGTTTTGATGTCTTTTATTACATTTTTAAAAATTTATTTCAAGTTTATTTCTCCATTACCATGGTACAGCCTGTCAAAATGTTTGTGTTGAAAAATGTCACTCACTAACAAAGTGTGAAAAATAAGGAGTAAACATGTTTTTGATTTATTAGCTGATGCCATGTTAAAGGATAAGTCTCCTTGAAAAGTTAAGGATACTGATTTTATTTATAATATATACTCAATCATATGAGTGTGTGACTATATGTTTTTATAAAGACATGTTTACATTTTAAAATATGCTTTTAAATAATATAGGTAGATTTATATTATTCTTTCTTGTATTATAATACCTGTGTCTATACATTGCAAAGAGGATAATATTAGTTGGAACAGGAAATGTTTTCTGAGAATGAAATTACAGTCTGTAAAGAGACTGATTTTATGATCACAGCATTTTCATTTCCAGTTTTTCACTGTTCATTTCTTACACATTGGCAAGCTAATCTTTAGCATCAGCCAAAATTTCACTTGACAATTTATTGTAAATTACCCTAATTGATGAGTGAGAAAACTTTATGACACACTAATTTTAGTTGGATGAAATAACTGATTTTCATCTGATTCATCTTTTGGTCCCTTAAAATATGTTAATAAATGAGGAAAATCAAGCATAAAATAACAAAGTGCAGTTACTCCTGCTCAGGATTAAAGCAGAATGGAGAGAATTCATAATATTTCTATAACTGTTCATCAGCTATTGCTGTATAGACTACTTCAGTGAATATGAGTATCCCTCATAAAAGTTGTAAAACATTTATGGAATCCATTTAAGAGATGGTATAAATTTTTTATACTATTAGAGTTTCTAAGTTCTTAAAAAAAGTCTTAAATGCTCTATAATGCTGTCAGCTGATTAATTTTTAGACAGGTATCTGACAATTCACTGAAATTTGAAAGTCTGAAATTTCACTTTGAAAGTATCAGTAAATTCCCAGTAGCAACAATGGCATACTGATGGTATTCAATGGTTCTTTTCTTTCAATAAAGTTCATATATGGAAATTTAGCTCAGTATATCATTTAATTTATGAGTGATGTTTGTTTTCTAGAAAGTTTTTAAACCTATGAAATTAATTCTGTGAGGTTTATTTAACTAGCAAATTCCTTTCTGGGAGTATGATTAAAGCTGTTGCAACCGTTTTTCAATAATATGTATCTCATATAAAGCAAGATATTTTTTATTAAGTGTTTATAGCAGAGTATTTGCATTTTGCTTTTTGGGGAAACTCATTAAAAAAGTTATTACACCTGAATACATTCTCATTATAAAAGATTCTACTCTAGTATTTTCTTGGCATAGCATCTCTGAGGAAAGGGAAATATATCCATGAGAGAGTAAAATAATTATATACAAGCCAGTTCGTTATAATCAAAGAACCATAGCTTAAAAAGATATATCTTCTTTTTTTCTTTTAAGAAAAGAAGTTTGTTAAGTTTGCCCACACTGTTTCTCTATGTTTGCAGTCATTAATGGTTTAACCTCATATTGCATTTCTCATAATAACCACGTGGTCAAATGCTTGTTAGATATGTTAGAATGTTCTTTAGTTGATTCTGATCTTTTCTTTTTTATCTTATTCTCTCATTTGACCTCCTGTGTTTTCCTATCTTCCTCTGTCTTTAATCCTAACATTATGGAGCATGTTTGATGGTGATGCATTTAGAAAAGATTTTCTCAATCTTGGCAATATTGACATGTCAGGCCAGATGATTCTTATTTGTTAGGTCAGGGAAAGGGCTTTTCTGGGCATTGTAGGCTGTTAACCTCTACCTATTGTTTACCCACACTATGAGAATCAAAAATATCTTTAGATGCTGCTAAATGTCCCCTGGGGGCCTAAAGTACCCCCAGTTGATGTATTTGTCCCTGGGGGTGCACAATCAACCATGGTTCAGTAGCATTTCTAAACTTTTATTTTTATGGCATATATTTTGCAGGGATAGATAACTATCCTTAATCTGGCCCATAATATGTTTTGAAGTATCATTAAAATTGTATAAATATAGCGCTGTTAAAACTTCACTCCATATATGTATAATTGACTTTAACTCACATAGAAGTAGATAGATGTTTACTGTATATTTACATTAAAATTTTATATGTATATAAAAATATTTACTGAGGAAAAGACCCCTGAATCATAAAAGAAATGTCCTCATTTATCTATGTAGATGAAATCTGAAACCTGAATTCAAACCTTCTTATCTAATTCTTCAGCACTTGAATTCTAGAATTTTTAAAAAATATATGCTTTTGGGCTATTGCAGTGTAATATATAAACATGTATTGTGAGAAGGCCTTAAATCATACCAAACAAACTATTTTTCAGAATAGATCAGGCATCATAAAGTCCCTATATACATGTTTTTTTTCATACATAGCCACTCAACATTTATCTTCAAATATGTAAATCTGCATATATTCAGTGTAAATGGAAATAACATAAACTAAAATTTTAAGATTTTATCTAAAATTTTCAAAACTCAGTGATGATATTTTAATAATAAAAATCCTATCCTATATGCTATCTAAGAAATGTTTTCAGACATATTTATCTTTGAAAGTTTACCTCTGAAACATTTTGGCACTCCCCCAGAAATGGGCCAAGAACAAAAAGAAAAAATGACCTTCACAACGAAAGCTAGACTATTTCAAACAGTGTTTCCTGTATTTTTAGACTTTAGGTTCTTATTTCCGCCCTTAATATATATTCTTATTTAATTAATTTCCTGTTGATTTTAAAGGAAATTTGTACTGTAGGCTATTTTAAAAGAATTACTTTAAACTCTCTCCTATATTTAAATCACTTTCTTTACAGAAGCAACACTCAACATGTTTGAAATCAAGATTTGAGTGTTTCCAAAATCCAAGTATTGTATTAACTTTAATGTATCAAATTATTGTTTTCAATACACCCATCTTTAAATCTGTATTTTCGCATTCTGGTTTTATAATTTCTGTGTATATTTACCTAATCCAACTTAAAAGATTTGAAAATGGCAAATTTAATAGAAGGATGGACTTTTTTCTTTGTTTTCAAGCTAATATAAAACACATTCTACACATCAGTATTATATTTAACACTAATATAAGTTCTGACTAAAGTAATAGACTTTCACAAACTTGAGACCAAGTAAGAATTATTAAAAATAATATTCTAATAAAAATATCAGTGCCACTAAGTTTAATGGATATTAAAACCTGCGTTCACAGTGTCATGCTGTTTAAGTCTTTGTTGTGTCACTGGCAATATCTGAGTATCAGTTGCATAACTTTAATATTTTTATTCAAATATCAGTCTTAAAGATGTTTAAAAGGAAAATATATAATGGTCCATAGTTTTTTTTCCAGTACACATTAAAATAAATAGTAGAATGAGAAAAGCTACAGAAAAGGTTACACAGGAATCACTTGAAGTCATCTATTATGTCACCTGCAACATTTTGGGAAACATAATTTGAGGGAGATAATCTGTGCTTTATAAAACTTAGCCTTTGATTTGCAGAGGCTTGAGGTTATGGAAGCAAGAATTTTCCAGAACATGACCAAAAATTCTTCTGCTGTGTTATTTTAAAATTTACACACAGTGATTTCTGTAAAATACTGATTATTATCTGAAAAACTGAGTCTAATGCATTTATGTCTTAAAACTCCTTTTTGGGGAGAGGGGAGGCGGTTGGCCTTGGTCATCAGGTGGGGTTGTAAACCAAGTAACAGAATGGCTTTTTTATTTTCTTCTGTTCTCGTGACATTAAGTTTAGTATCACCTTAAAGGAGAGAACTGAAGCTTGTTTCAAGTTGTTTAGTTCTAGATTTCAAGAAGAATGACATTAAGGACAGTTTATAGTGAGTATAATATTCTTGGTGGTTTATTATATTTCAAATTTGTAGCTGGTCTTTTACCAGACATTTCTTTAGCTGTTTCTCAGTCTTTCACAACACTGCAATTCTTCCCTACATTTGTTATTTCAGCTGTGTCATGGAGGTTTATTTTGGAAATGTATATTGACTAAAGTTTCTTATGCCACCCTCACTTAGCTCTGAGTAGTAAAGGTCACATTTAATTAGAATACAGGCTTTATGGCTAAGAGGTACATTAGAGCCAGCCAATTTCCATTCCCACTGCTTCACTGACCTGAGTTTGGCCTTACCGCTTTCCTTGTAACTTGGAATTCTGTCTTAACTTTTCTCTCAGCCGTTGGTATTTTCTCACTCTAGTTCATTGCAGCTCTGAATTTGTTTCGCCCTGGTCAAAAGTCTTCAGAATCTCATCTTTGTGAAAACCTCTCTGTCTCTGCCTTCTATTCCCACCACTATCTGCCCTAGTCTCCTTATGTTCCCATCACTCTTGATCTACACAAGCTATAGTCATCGAGTCCTGCAGAGATTATACCTGTGCTTTTGCTGTCGTCTCTTCTCATTCACTTACTTTTCTTGAATACCAAAGTATATAAATTCATTTGTCTGTTAATATCTACACTACTTTCCAGGCTCACCTTACATTTTACATTTTACCCCTCACCTTAGACTCCTTGGGTTCTCTTTTAACCCCCCACAGACATGATGTACTATGTCTCTTCTCCCTGAATCATCATTATATTTATTTTTCTTATTAAAAAATAATACTGTGATTGTAATCTCAGTGTAGAGAGAAGGCATGGGTTTTTTGGTCTGCTCTGTTCCCGGGGTAACTGCTGTCATCAGAGCTTGTGTTACATCGTGTATAGATGGTCCCTGACTTACAATGATTCTTATAATTTATTTGACTTTACGATAAAGCAGTACACATTCAGTAGGAACTTTACTTTGAATTTTGATCTTTTACCAGGCAGGTAATCTGCTGTCGGAGACTCTGACACCAAGCATTGGTGGTGAGCTACAGTTCCCCGTCAGCAGCGTGATCGGGATGCTGAAGGAGGGAAACACTCACAGCTCTTCTGCAGCCATAGAACCATTCTGGGTTTTACTTTCAGTACAGTATTCAGTAAACTACCTGAGACATTTAATAATTTTTTATAATATGGGCTTTGTGTTAGATGGTTTGCCCAACTCTTGTCTAATGTAAATGTTTTGAACATGTGTAAGGTATGCTAGGCTAAGCTACAATGTTAGGTGAAAAGTGAAAATGAAAGTCGTTCAGTCCTGTCCGACTCTTTGCGACCCCTTGGACTTCTCCAGGCCGGAATACTGGAGTGGGTAGCCTTTCCCTTCTCCAGGGGATCTTCCCAACCCAGGGATTGACCCCAGGTCTCCCGCATTGCAGGTGGGTTCTTTACCAGCTGAGCCACAGGGAAGCCCAAGAATATTGGAGTGGGTAGCCTACCCCTTCTCCAGCGGATCTTCCCGCCCAAGGAATCAAACCGAGGTCTCCTGCATTGCAGCAGATTCTTTACCAACTGAACTATCAGGGAAGCTCATTCAATGTTAGGTAGTCACATGTATTATTTGCATTTTCAATTTGGGATATTTTCAATTTAGAATGAGTTTATTAGGGCATAAGCACATCATCGGTTGAAGAAGACCTGTATTCTGTTACATTCTATGGACTCTGTTTTTGCACACGAAGTTGCAGCTGGCAATGAATGTTTTAGAAGGCTGAATAACCCCTTATTTATGAAGGAATGTTATTTTAATATTTATTCAAACAATATCCTGAGGAATCTCAGTGTTTTTGCCACCCACAGGGAAATAATTTACTTTCCAATAAAGTGCACAGTTAAGGCATTTGTGAGCAGGAATTGAATGAAAATATACCACTGAGGAGATAGCTGAAAGTTTTACATGTACGTATAGGTGTGTGTGTCTGTGTGTGTACAAAATTGGGGAAAGAGGTTTCTTTTACCATCAATGCTTCCTAATGTCTTAAGTCTGTATGTACCTGTATTCAGTCTACATTTTAGAGCCATCTGTGGTCACTTATTATCCTAATGCCAGTTTCCAATTTTTAAGGGGGAAATTGCAATGGCGTGGAATCTGGAGATTATTGGACAGCCCAATCTCTCACTCTTCCATGATTTATTTACCTCCTGTATAGCAAGTTACCAGCAGGAAAAAAGCTCACATATTTGCAAATAGAAAGAATATAAAATCATTTATTAATTTGATAACAATCTATTAGTTGAGTTATATGTTTAAGCTCCTGAGCATAATAATCTGCTTTTATACTTTCTTGTATCTTTACCGAAAACTTGTTATTGCAACATACATACCTTAGCAAAGTTTCAACAAAGAAGTAATTTGTCTTAAACTTAGACTAAAGTGCTAATGACAAAAATAGGAAAGGGGATTTAATTATAAGACATACTAAATTTAAAGTCTGGACCCTTACGCTGCCCATGCACAGCAATGTCTGCGATTACTCTGCACACTTTTTTTGTATTTACTCAGGACTAAATGAGTAAATGACTAAGTGTCAGCACTATTTAATTCAACAAATTAAATTTGTTGAAGAGTCTCTGATGCCTCTGAATCATTTTCCAGGGGACATCCTGAAACTAGACCTGTAACAATAATTCCTTAGTGAAAATAGAAAATGTTCTTTCTCCAAGAAGAGTAATATTGAAAGGGGTCTTCTAAATAATACATGAGGATATTTTCTTACTCCTTAGATGCCTGTTTAACTAGAATTTAAGACTAAATATAGCTACTTAGAATCCTTTAAATTTATACCTCTGCTTAATTATTTAATGAATTCAAAAATTGATTTCCTTTAAAAGCGTCTTCCCATTTCTAATCTCCTGAAGTCAATGGCAAGTATACTGGTGCTAAACCAAGCTACAGCACACTAAAACATATATATGTATTTCCAAAACTCAGTGGAGTAATATATCTCTCTGTATACCTTTAATGTAGATTATATAGAATCATATAATAATGCAAATTTATATAATATAAATAATATAATAATATAAATAATATAGTAATATAAATATAATAATAATCTAATTTGTGAGAACCTGGGTCATTTACCAGAAATATATGAGGTCATGATTATAGTTGGAGGCTCCTTAGAGAATGCAGTATATTTCCTGATTATATGTTACACTGACAGCTTTGAAGACAATGGAGATAGTAGAAGGAAAACAAAAGATTTAAGTATGGGTATTGTTACTTCCCAGGTGGTGCAGGGGTGAGGAATTGGCCTGCCAATGCTGGAGAGCAAGAGATAGGGATTTGATCCCTGGGTCTGGAAGATCCCCTGAAGTAGGAAATGACTACCCACTCCAGTATTCTTGCCTGGAAAATTTCATGGACAGAGGAGCCTGGCGGGCCACAGTCTGCAGGGTTGCAGAGTCCGGCAGAACTGAGCACGCACACACACATTGCTACTTCATGCCTTGTTCAATCTCATCTTGTCTCTGGCCAAGTAGACTTTCAGAGATTCATATTTATATGTAGGAGAATCATGTGTGGAAAAAAACCCCCATAGTTTTCTGTACTGAACCAGTATTCCTAATTGACTGTAACCTTTCTAAGTTTTTGAATGCCCCTTACAAAATGATGATAATATTATTAATCTTTTGAATTTAAGAGGAATATATAAATATATTGACATTTTATTTTATTGTATTTTATGTTGAAATTTTTGTTAGCTTTCTTTTTATAACTCTTTATTTGGAAATAATTTCAAATGTAGAATAAATTTGCAAGGATAGTTGAAAGGGTACCCTCTACCTACAGTAATTTATTGTTACTATTTCATTTGGGTCATCATTCATGTTCTCTCTCTCAATGAGTGTGAGTATGTTTGTGTGTATATAATATGTTCACATGCTATATACATGTGTGGGTATATACATGGTTTCATAAACCATTTGAGGGTGATGTTTTAAAAAGCTTTTTTCTGGTAAGCTTTCTTATCTCCTTTGTTTTTCAATATTTATGTTCATGATATAAATAAAACATTTTGTTCTGATTTAGGTGATGATAAATAGAGCCTTCTGGTAAATTTGGTTTTCCACTATTAGCCATTTTTATCTTGGTTACAACTTTTTCTGCTCAATTTATATGACCACTGTGAATATTTGTTGAGCAATGGAGCCAGTATACACCCTTTCTTCTATTCGCCTTTGAGGTGTTTTGACTAATGGTTCCAAGCAGGGGATGAAGGAAAGAGTGGTACATGGGAACATGGTGTTAACTCTCCATAGGATGATGTTGGATGTTTGGGATAAAACCACTAGCTAACCTTGTCACTTAGCACATAGGTATTACTTTCATGTTAAAGGTGGATTTTAGTCTGAAAATTACATATTGAGCATAAATGTTTCTCAACTCTCACTCTTCACAAATCCTTGATTTTCAAATGTTTTGCTACTTATTTTGTTTTGCTACTTATTTCATTATTATTTTTTTATGTACTGCTCCAAGACACAGATGAATGTGATACCTGTATATGTTCTAGAATTTTAAAGTACAGTTTTAGAAGGACTGTCTTATTACTCTCTTTGCCGTTTCTTGCTATACTTGAGTAGGCTTTTAATACATGCTGACTGATTTAAATGAAGATGTGCCCCATACAGCTGCTCTGCTTCATTTTTTGTTAGCTTACTCCTCAAATCTGTGTTATCAGTAAGGCAGTGTCCTAGATTACCTGATGAGATGCTTGAAGTTTTCTGTTTTACATGTTTGATCTATAGTTAATACTTCAGAATATATAAAAGCTATATAAACTTTGAGTTTAATAATATTTTAGTAACAGATATTTTATAATTTCATACATCTACTATTGAATGACAAACCTAGACAGCATAGTAAAAAGCAGAGACATCACTTTACTGACAAAGGTCCATATAGTCAAAGCTATGGTTTTTCCAGTAGTCATGTATGGATGTGAGAGTTGGACCATAAAGAAGGCTGAACACCAAAGAATCAATGCTTTGGAACTGAAAAAGATTCTAGAGAGTCCTGTGGACTGAAAGGAGATCAAACCAGTCACTCCTAATGGAAATCAACTCTGAATACTCATTGGAAACGCTGATGCTGAAGCTAAAGCTCCAATACTTTGGCCACCTGATGCAAAGAGCTGCCTCATTGGAAAAGACCCTGATGCTGGGAAAGACTGAGGGCAGGAGAAGGGTGCAGCAGAGGATGAGATGGTTGGATGGCATCACTGGCTCCGTGAACATGAGTCATTGGACTTGAGTCTCCTTGAGAAAACTCAGGGAGATAGTGGAGGACAGGGACGCCTGGCATGCTGCAGTTCATGGGACATGAGTTGGCCGTTGAAAAACAACAACTATTGAGTACTCAGTGCTTTACCTATATTATCTTCGGTTTTTAATGAAATCTTAAACAAAATTATTGAAATTATCTTTGTTTTAGAGATGAGAAAAAAGAAGCTTAGATGGTTAAAGTACTTTGCCTTTTAGATAATAATACATCCCTTGTGGGTTACTGTGAGAATCAAGACACTGTATGTCTGAAGTAGCTCACACAGAGCCTGGCATATAGAAGTCCTTCAATAAGTAAAAGTTTTAATACTCTTGTTGGTTGATGTTATTACTCTTATCAGTGCCAACATATCAGTCAGTGGCATAGCTAAGGTTCTGCCTTATCTGAATCTACAGTGTATGTTGACTATATCTGATATCTTTTGAAAGAAATGGAGTGAACACTGATGCAGTTTTATTTCTTTCCCTTATGCAGCAGTGTTCTCTATTACTGCGACGAAGCCAGCTGTTAATGACCTTATGGAATAAATTTTCATTATTGGCTTTAACTTGCAAAGCAATCTTTTTATGGTCAAGGCTGACACCGTATTTCATGCTGATGACACTGTTCCTAGAACCTCTGCAACAGATGGTGGCCGTTGTGTAGAATCAGCACAACTCTCCTGAGCTGTGCTGCCAGCTCAGCATAATTCTCTGGATAAACAGTTTGCCTATATAAGGCATCAGTCTGCAGTGGAGAGATTTATCTGTAAAAGCAGAGGGGAAAATAAGAGGATTCTTACTAAAATGGGTTGAGGGCGCTAGCTGAACTCTGTTCTCTGTGTGTATTCTGTGTCAGATTTTAAAAGCATATGGCCAGAGACCTATTTCACCGTAGTTCCAGTTAGCAAATAGCCTGGTGTCAGATTCCACATAAACCACAAGTTTACAGTTTGCATTGAGACCATTTTTATCCGAGGGCACTGTGTTTTACAAGTGCTCATGTGAAGGCAAGATGCATGGTGTACAGAACATGCAATTGATGAATGCCTTAGGGAGTAATGACAGGGAGATGAGATTTCAGTGCCAACAAAGGACTCTTTGTTTCCCAGAAATTTTCATCATTTTGGACAGGATTATTTGAATCTGGTAATGGATGGACAAGGCCTGCTCTTGCTCTTCTGCTTGTGCCTGTAAATTAGGAATCGCTTCTATGTGATATGTGGAAAGTATTTTTTTGGGAGAAAAGAGAAGCGTGTGTGCTTTTTTGACATGCCTTGTGTGTTTTCCTGGGACTGGTCAGATGACAAAACTTGCGGTGATTGGATTGAACTGCAGAGGTGATTTACTGTGAAATTAATGGACCTTAGCCTTCAGGGCTCTTTATTTTCCCAGGTTCTTACGAAGACCTTGAACCTTATTCACATGATCTTATGTAAAATTTTCAGTTAAGATGTTTTATACACAGTCAGGTAAGACTGACTTTTTTTGTACACGTACTGCCCTCTGTCATAGTTTGCCCAGTGCAAAGTGTGTTGGAGTGGCTGTGGTCAATTCTGGAATCTGGCTGATGGGATGCTGAGTTGGAGATATATTTATTTTGGGCTTAGTGGGATATATCAGTGTGAGACTTCTGAAATTGTCATTTTTGGAAGTCGAAGATGATTGAATACTGGCAATGTCATATGGTTATAGGCGGTTGGAAGTTGCTTCAGTGTATAATTAAGTTATTTCTACTGCCCTGGTAAAGAACTGTTTTCCAGGAATCTTCCTGCTGCTCACTGAGCTATACACCCTGTGTGACAGGTACACAGGAAGAGGGCATTTTGTGATACGCACGTGTCCTTGGGCACCTGGCACAGAAAACATGTGGGTGAAGGAGGAACAATGATAAAACTTTGATTGACTCTGATAGAGGAAACTTTGCATTATTTTTCTAGTTTTCCCATAGGAAACAACACAAAATCCTTAAACAATGATAGGGCACCCCTTGAAGTCTATAAGACAAAGCAAAACAAAACACTGAAAAAAGAAAATATACAGAAACATGTCTAGTAATTCTTTGAAAACATATGCAATTTTTCTGGATTTTGTGATTTTTGTGGCAACTGTCAAATTATTTGTGGCATTTTGAAGCTTATTTACTTAAAGGGTTTCCCAGCCTTCATTGTATAAGCTTCAAAGTTCACAGTCCTTGGATCTGCACCTAAATTGGAAGCATATGGAATGGGGTTCTGATAGCAAACAGATTTTTTTCCAGGAACCCAGAAATCCTTTCCTGAGAATATTTTTATATAACTTCTTAAATTGGAGCTCAAGCATAGTGACATAACTGATTTCCTTTCAGAGGAAAAAAGGTGTGTAATAGGATGAAAATAGATTCTAAGAGTGATACTAGAGTATATAAGGTGATGTTTTTAGGGTTGGGATTAGAGTCAATTTTAAAACCCATAGCAACTCAAAATCTATTTCTATTCATCTCTATCTTTTCTTAACCTTGTTTATTACCATCTTCCCTTTCAAGAAAGTAAAGACAGATAAGGATCACCAGTGAATGAGATTTTTTAGTTAATGAAACTGGGTGTATATGAAAGACCTTCACTCAGGCTGTCTTCTAGTGTTTTTCCACTCTGTTTCCTAATGATATGTTAGCCTGATAGCTTTTTTTTTTTCTTTTTCTTCAAAGATGGCCTGGGAGATACTGCTAGAATCAGCAAATAAATTATTTGTTAATAAATTCTCCATGAACATAAATTTTTCAGTGTTCACAAGTAAAACAGCCGTTTGCTCTTCTGTCCCATTGTTCTATCTTCTCAATCTTGCCAACTTTGGGGAATCTGGGAATTCCCCAAATCTGGGGAATCTGTAACCAAAGAAGCAATACTCTTCTTATTGCTGCATACAACTCCCCAAATGTCACAAATAATTTAGAAAACTAAAGATCACAGATCAACTCATCATAAATTACCTATAAAGCATCTAGGTTGAGGGGGGATCCTCAGCATAGTGCCCACCTATGATCCCCACCTCCTTTCTTTTATATTTCCCTATCTTGATGAACGTGACAACCAACCTTGAGTTCTGTAAGGCAGAGTGTGAGGCATGCAAGACACCTCATGACTGATTTGCCATATTATATTCATGTAAGCCTCCTTAGCCTCTTCAATGGTGACCTCTGTGGCTCCTGACTCTTCCTGACCCACTGTCAAAGGAGTTCTTTTTTAAGGAAACATTGTTTATATAGCATATTTAAAAGCCTTATACAAAGGACAGTGACCATTGCATCATATATATTCATTGAGCAAGTAATGATTGAGTGCTAGGGAGAACTGGCGTGACGTGGTGGGCTGGACGTCTTCAGATGTCTCTTCCGGGTCCCTTCTCTACCTGTGTCTGTTATGTTCTCTTCCCTGAGAGACAGATCAATATAAACCATATTGATAGCCTCCTGGGAAGAGATATGAGGGAGAGAAGTGTGAGCTCTCATTATTTATTCTCCTAGTACTTTTTCTGCAGGTGGCCTTAACTTGACTGCTGTTCCCCTCCAATTATCAGTGTTTCTCTAAAGCTGACCTCTCTGTTGGACTCTTTCTGGGCTTGTCCCTCCAGGGGACCAATATCATTGCCCTTCAGGTTCTTCATTATCCCTTTTGGTTTTCTTCCATCCTCCCACCTCTTGTAAAGAGTCCTTTATTAAACTCTCTAGGGGTTTCCCTGGTGGCTAAGATGGTAAAGAATCTGCCTGCAATGCAGGAGACCCAAGGTTGATCCCTGGGTGGATCAGTGGAGAATGGAATGACTACTCACTCCAATATTCTTGCCCAGAGGATTCTATGGACAGAGAAGCCTGGTGGCCAACAGTCCATGGGTCACAGACAGTCAGAGAGTCAGACACGACTGAGTGACTAACACTTTCACTTTTCAAACTCTTTATCAATTATCTTAATTTAGTCTGGTACTCATTTCCTTCTAGACTTGACTGATACAGATGTTAATCTAGGAATACCTCTGTGATGCTTTGAGGTTATCAGTGATATATGAAGTAGGTGAGGGAAAATAAATTCATGCAGCAAAAGAACTTTCCATATGGACAAACTCTTTTGCAGGAAAATTAGAAGGACAGCAAGGTGGACTGGGTGGCTGGAATGAAGTAGGCAGATCGGAGAGAAGTAAGAAATTAAATCAGAGTGGTAGCAGAATGAGGTGGGCAGACCACCAAATGCCTTATAGGGTGTATTTTCATTATGAGAGTGAAGTCATCGGAGGTGGTGACTGGTTTATCATGTGTCACTTGGACTACTGTTTGGAGAATAGACAAAGGTAGAAGCAGGGAGGCCAGTTAGAAGGCTGTTGAGAAAGACGATGGTAATTGCAGCAGCAGAAGTAGTGATAAATGGTGGGCTTTTGCATATATTTTGGAAAATGGGGAAAAGATTTGCTGATGGTTAAAGAAGGAGTCCAGATGACAAATTTGGCACTTGGATGGATGGACCTGTCATTTCTGATATGGAGATGACTACTGGAGGAAGAGTCATTCTCCAACAGTCGTATGGATAGCCTTCATATCCATATGAAGCAGATATATTGAGTGAGAGTGGTTCACAGGAAATGTGTCTAGGATAGCAATACAAATTCAGGAGTCATCAACACAGATGATATTTAAGCTGAAATTCCCTAGGCTGCTGATGCTCAAACTTCTGACTTACATACTTATAAATATAATGTTCATTGTAAATTATGGTGGTTGGGTAAGCAAACTCTAAGAACAATGTTATTAGAATTAGACTATATGGCTTCCCCAGTGGCTCAGAGATAAAGAATCTACCTACAATGCCAGGAGTCCTGGAGGCACTAGTTCAATCCCTGGATCAGGAAGATCCCCTGGTGTAAGAAGTGGTAACCCATTCCTGTGTTCTTGCCTGGAAAATCCCATAGACAGAGGAACCTGGCAGGCTACAATCTATGGGGTGGCAAAAGAGTTGGACATGACTTAGAGACTAAACAACATTTTATAAGAAATGAAGAATTTGCATATTCTATATTAACATGCATACAACATAAGCACCTAAAAATGAGAATATCTGTTAAAACACTGACATGTACATGCAAACTCAGACATTTAAGTGTGTCTAACACAAAGACTATGTTTGAAAATATTTATTTGCCTTTTTGGAAGGCATTTTTATTTAAATGTCAGAAAGTGAGAGTAATCACTGATTTTTCTGCCAAACTAGGAAAGTGATTATAACTCTAAGAAGAACATAAGGAGCATTATTGCAGCTGTCTTTGAAATGTCAGTCAACTTTTAAAATGTAATTATTGTAAGTCATTTGTTTACAAAATGGCATCTCTATTTGAATACAGTTTCAAATACTTGACCCTTTTTTGATTCATCTCTAACTTTTTAGGATTTTGAATAAAAGGCCATTTGCAGTGGTAAAGAAATCTTTACCACCTAAAGCACTAGACTAGGAGTGAGATGTGTTAGTGTAAAGGGTAATTATTTTGCCACCAACTAGATATGTGAATATGTAATAAAACATCTCTAGGCTTCAGATTCCTTATTTGAAAGTTAAAAGATTAATTTAGATTACTGGTATTTCCATAGTTCCACAGACTATATCCCCTGGCTCAGCCCCCAGACTGGTTAGCATGGGCCAAGTATGCCAGAAATGCCTGGGTCTCTCACTCTTTCAACCAGAGCCTTTACATTTTATTTGCTCTGTGTTAGAGAAGGAAATGGCAACCCACTCCAGTATTCTTGCCTGGAGAATCCTAGGGACAGAGGAACCTGGTGGGCTGCCATCTATGGGGTCGCACAGAGTCAGACACAACTGACGCGACTTACCAGCAGCAGCAGAGCTACCAAGGAAGACATTTTCAATGTATTCATCACCAGTTTATAGTCTTAGAAAACCAGTTAATTGCTAATCTTATTAGGAAAAGAATTCTTTTAACTAATTATGCATAAAGCTTTGTCAGCTGTGAGAACTGCCTTCCCTCTAAACCACTGCCCCCAAAGCCTACCCGGTCAGTTCCATAACCCTTCCCAGGTAACTGTTCTTTTTTGCTTCTGAAGTATACTTAAGCCTTTAACATTCTTTAATTATAGAGTCTTAGTAAAGTCTTAAAGTTGAAAAAGACCTTAGAAATGATCTCTTTCAACCTCTTTCTGGTACAGATTGACTACCACATCTTTGAGACTAGTTATTCAAAATCTATTTGCAGAGTACCAGGGGCTCATCAACTGAGATGGCAACCCATTCTGTTTACAACATCTCTTCGTATGCTTTCTTATGTGCAGCCAAACTAAATACCATTGAAACCTTCACTTTTCTTTCATTTACCAGAGGGATTTGAAAACCCTATCTGTGGCTAGTGGCTCTCAAAGTTTACTGTATACAGAATCACTTACAGGGTTATGATGAATATTTTAGGATTCTCTATTCAGATTGTTTAAATTAATCAAGAGATGCAGTCCAGCAATCCAAATTTTCAATGAACATTTCCTTTGATTATAATTATAGATCATTACTATAACTCATCACAGAAGACTGTGAATTGTAAAATTCATTTATAAAATAGTTTGTATGATTCCATTTTTGTATATAATAGCATCTGCTTGTATTAAAAAGATCAATTTAAAAGGATGTCTCCCAAATGTTACCAGTGGTTGGTTATTTCTGTATGTTGACATTATGGACAGCTTTATTTCTACAATGATTATATATTGCTTCTATCATTAAAAATGATGTTTTAATTAGTGTTTTATCACCACCAGAACTTATCATAAGGGCTTCCCTGGTGGCTCAGCTGGTAAAAGAATACGCCTGCAATGCAGGAGACCTGGGTTCGATCCCTGGATTGGGAAGATCCCCTGGAGAAGGGAATGACTCCTCACTCCAGTATTCTGGCCTGGAAAATTCCATGGACTATATAGTCCATGGGGTCACAAAGAGTCAAACAGGACTGAGCGACTTTCACTTCACTTCACTTATCATAAAAATGATTTTACAGAACTTGGAGACTGGCAAGGATAAAAGAAATCTATCTAATATGGCAGTATTATTGCTGCTGAGTCCTTTCAGGGCACATTAGAGTCAGGGTCCTTGGGGAAAAAAAAAAAAAAAACCTGACTCTTTGATCTGCTCTAAAGGGAGTGTTACTGAACAAGGCTGTGTGTGCCTGCGGCACAGAAAGTCAAACTCTGACACCAGATATTTGCAGCAAAGTCAGGATTTATTTGCAGGGTGCCAAGCACGGAGAATGGGCAACTTATGCTCAAAAGACCCAAACTCCTCGATGTTTTTCAGGCAAGGTTTTTAAACTTGGTGTTAGGGGAAAGGGTCATAGGATGTGTGATCAGCTCCCGGACTTTGTTCTGATTGGTTGGTGGTGGGATAACAGGGTAAAGTTTCTGGAATCTTAACCTTCTGGTTCAAAACAGTCTGAGGTCTATGTGCTTGTGGTCAGCATGTAGTCACCATCTTCCACCTGAGTGGAGATCTAAGTTTCTACAGAAAAACTCAAAGATATTCATCAGATTGCTATCTATATCCCATCAGGAGGAACAAGGAGGCCTGTGACTTGTTCTAATCATTAACTGCTCAGGTCTGCTCTTTGGAATTCAGGGAAGCCTAGAAGACTAAAGTCTTTTTCTCTGCAAACAAGGAACAGGGGTTATCGAGGGACGTTTCATAGGTTCTGCTTGGTTTCAATCCCCCTTTATTTTAATACTCCTCTGCCTGAGGGGAACAGAAGTGGGACAAGAAAGGAAATAAAGTTTTGGATAGAGAGTAATCATAAACTTGGTAAGAGAACTCAGACAGGAGAATGAGGGTCAGCATTGACAGTCATCTCATCACTCAGCCCAAGTCCAGTTTATTATCATCTGTTTGTTCTTTCAACAAATATTTATGGGGATTTTCTTGGTGGTCCAGTGGCAAAGACTTGAAGCTCATAATGCAAGGGGACCTGGGTTTGATCCCTGGTCAGGGAACTAGATCCCACATGCTGCAACTGAGATACCAGTGCAGCCAAAGAAATAAGTGAATAAATAAATTAAAAAAATTATGTTCATAGGATATATGCCACTCAGTCAGACTATAGAGGAACACTGTGTACCAAATTCCTACCATGGCAGAGGAAGCAAAAGTGGCATAGAAAACAGAGGAGTTGTTTTTCCTTGGGAAGCCCTGAAGTAGTTTCCCTGAAGAGTGGCTGAATAAAGTAAACCTTGCAAACTGAGAAGCAGTCTTATCTAAGCTGATGAAATGAGGCTGGAGATTTTTCCTTGAGAAGGAAATACACAAAACACATGGAAGTGTAACACAAATACAAAGCCCATGGAAATGTAACCTCTTGTGTTATAAATGGGGAACTGTAAATAATTTGATATGGCTAGAGGGCTGGGTGCCCTTGAGAAAACTGCAAGAGGCAGTTTGAACAGGTAAGCAAGAGCCATTCTTGGAGCATCATATATGCCATTTTAAAGAATTTGGGACTTTAGGTGAGTAACTTGATCAGCTTTATAATGTGGCAGATAGATTGGAGAGCAGGGGTGGGGGCATTGGCTGGAGAGGGCAAGACTATGCTGGTACTAAGAGAAAGTCCTAGAGGCAGGAGTTATTAAAGGGCTGGAATTAACACCATCTGACTGGTTGGTTGGGGGGCGCTAACTAACCACAGAGGGAGGAGCCTAGTTTCTCCTAGGTTTTGGGGTGGATTAGATTCGAGTACCGTTTTTGCATGGCAGAAGATAGGTTATCAGTCACACAAGTTGTTTTCAATTTAGACGGTCACTCCTCTCCCGTGGTATGGAGTGAGAAAAAAATTACATGACTTATATAGAAGAAAGTGAAATTTGGGACATTGTTTTTCGTGTGCCTATCCCTACATTTAATTTCAGCATTTCTGTGTCTCAAAAGCTTGTCTTGACCTAGGAAATTTTCATTAGATACATTTAATAACTTTCCACTTAGGTAACCATCTTAGTCTATGTGAATCTAGAGATAACTGTGAGAGAGCCATACCTTTTAGAAAAATCAGAAAGTCACATCAAGAATGAACTATTTGCAATGGAGGGGGATGTCAGAAAGCAAAGTTGTTTGGTGAAATTTGTTGGCTATGCAGTGATGGCAGATAATTTTAGTATCTAGTCAGATATTGTACTTAAATGAGTAGAATCCATCTATATTTACCAGATAAAGATATTCATATGACCTCTGTGGGTCATTCTGCTGCTGAAAATTTGATTTAGATAATTTTACATAAAGGGTAAGACTCTTAAGACTAAATGACCTTAAGTGGTTTTTCTGTGTGTCAATGGTAGCTACTAATGCAATGCATCTAGTCTGTTGATTTGCATAAGTAATCTTCTTGTACCTAGACTAAGAAACAGAAACTGCTGACAGATGCCTGTACCTCTAAAGCAAATTTTTTGTACATTTCCATTGTACATTTACTTTTATGAAAAAAATTAAGGTACAGAAATGGAACTAAAATACAGTTTATTGACTTTCTTCTACTACAATTTAATGAGTATCCTTCCATATTTATATGTGTTTCATTGATTGAAAAAAAAAATGTACCACCTAAAAGTTGAGAATTATATTTTATTCAGGGGGACTTGCTGAGAACTTAAGCCTGGGAGGCAGCCTCTCAGATAGCTCTGAGGGACTGCTCTGAAGAAGTGAGGGAGGAGCTAGGATATACAGAAGGTCAAACAAGCAATTAAAAAACCAGGGAGTCGAACATCAAAAGATTACTGCTAATTAAAGAAAACCAGGCATGCCAAGTCAATAAATTTAGTGCTTTTCTTTAAATATGTATGGGAAGATGCAAGAGTCTGGGCTCAAAGAAGTCATTTTCTTTATATGCACCTTAACTATCTGGGGCCCGTATCCTATTTTTCTCTATCTGAGCCCTGTTGGGATACACAATTCGGGCCGCTGCAGTGGGTGATGGCCGAAACAGCCTTTGTTTACTGTTATGACTAGTGGCGGTTTTTTTGTCCACAATTTTTATAAATGCCTCCCCACTATTTATTTTACTGTTTATTAAGTGTATTATTCAAATGATATGAGATAATAGAGTTAAAAGAGGCATGGAAAATATGTGATTTGGTCTTGGATAGTCAAAAGTATTCTGGCTGTTCAGGCAGGTGATGATATTTTGGGCCAAAATGCTTACCTGTTACTAAAAAAAAAATTAGTAGTTGGTTTAGGTGAAGGCACGATTAAGGGAATAATAATTATGTATGGCATCTCTTAACCTTTTAACTTTTTTAATCATCCCAAACACCTAGTAACCTTAGTTTAGCTTGCTAAAAACAGTTGATTGAGGAACATTAAAAAAAAAAAAAAGAAAAGATAGCCCTTTTCTTTCAGTGTCTGGTTAAAGTAGAACTACCTCTGTATTCCTTGGAGAGGAGAGAAGGGGCTTTATGTTAGATGAAGAGCTGTAGAAGACTTGCATTGTTTTTTTTTTTCCCCCAAACAACAGCTAACATCCCTCTGGCTTGAATTTTAATGACTGCATATAACTCTCTTTGAATGTTATTGGGAGCTCTGCCCTCAAGCCTATGAACAGTGGTTTGAAACCAGAAGGTTCTCTGAGACCTTTCCTCAAGACCAGCTGCAATTCTGATGTGACCACTCATTGTTCTGGAAAAAGCAGCTTATTTAACCCATTTAGCCACCCTGTGGACTGTCCCTATACAAAGCTGTTTCTGTCCCGCATGGGCAGGGACTCCAGGCCCAGCTGTGGGCCGGCTGAATTAATCAAATGGTACTTAGCCCACATTCCCGAAAGACTAGCAGATTTCTATGCAGACTCCGTTCTAACAGTGTGACCTTCTGGCCTTTGACATGACCGCTGGATATCAGAGACCTGTTTGAGACGACAGCTTAGGAAGAATATTCTCAAAGGTTTATTGGTGAGAAATGTGGATCTACATGTCCTGTGCCTTGTCTGAATTTGTAATTAACATTTTCAAGCACCTGGAATTTAATAAGCACTGAATGTGGTGCTGACTTTTGTTTTGCTTCGTCTCAATAATACTTTACCAGATACTTGTGTTATTTCTGGTCTACAGAGACAGAAACAGCCTGCAAGGATATAGGTGTCTGACAATTTCGGAAGACTAGTGGGTTTTATCTCTGGCTGCGTATTGGGTTTACCTGAAAAGCTTTTTTAAAATATATGTTCCTAGGTTTAGGGCAGATAAGTTAGAATAGAATCCCTGGAGGTGCCATTTTGAAAATAAACAAAACACCTTCCCAGATGATTCTTATTTGCAGCAAGAGTTGTGAACCTTTGTCCTAATTTTCCTGACACTCATCCTTTACCAAGCTTTCCCAGGCAGCACTAGTGGTAAAAAATCTGCCTGCCAATTCAGGAGACGCTGGAGACATGGGTTCCGATCCCTGGGTTGGGAAGATTCTCCTAGAGGAGGAAATGATAATCCACTCCAGGATTCTTGCCTGGAGAATGCCATGGACAGAGGAGCCAGGCGGGCTACAGTCCACGGGGTCACAAGGAGTTGGACATGACTAAGCGACTGAGCATGAGTAGGAGCATCCTTTATCAAATGCTGATCCTGCATCAGCCACACATGCTTGAGTTAGAAACTTGTTAGAAACCCAGACTCTCAGGACTCCCCAGCCTGATGTATCAGAATCTGAATTTTTAAAAAATCCCTAGAGAACTTTCTACTTGTATCATCTTTGCAACTTTCCTATAAATCTAACATTCTTCTAAAATTAAAAGTGTTTATTAGGAAAAAAGAAAATCATGTTTGGGATACAAAGATCAAAACCTTCCCTCCAGTAGCTCAGTCCAGCAAGAGAGAAGCTTATTAAAAGGCAGTTTGCTAAGAGCTATAATGGAAGTAATGTAGAAAGTGCTGTCACTTTATGGAAGGAAATGAAAAATGTTCTGTGGGGGAATTAAAGAGAAAATTTCCTGGCTCATCTGGTGAGGTGTGGGTGAGGAGGTTTCTCCCCACTACCTTCAGCACTGGGTTGGTGTTTTTTTGGGAGCTATGGCTTTGACAGCTGGAATATGAGGCCTCTCGCCACTGTGTCATGTGCCCCACCATGCCCTCTGCCTCTGTGGCAGTGAGCATCCCTGCTGTTGCCACATTTCTGAGGGTGGGTTCCATGGAAGGAAGGCTGCCAGCTTCCTTTGCCTTCATATCCCCTGCCCTGGGGCACTGGATCCCAGGTCTCCTCGTTTGGCTCAGGCAGAGCACCAGCCACCTCATAAGCACCTTTTCAGCCAGGATCCCAAGGGTGTGGTTTCATTTACCTGGGTTGCAGAATGAAGATGATGCAGAGGAGAGCCACAGCTGACTCTGGTAATCTTGTTGCAAGAGTTAGAAAACATCTTTGTGAGATCAAGCCCTGAGCCTTCGGATTGGGAGTACTGACTCCAGCACCCTAGACGACCAGAGAACTAACCCTGGGGAGTATCACATAGTGAGAACTCACACAAAGAAAACCGCTTGAATGCAAGAGGCATCACCCAACCACCAGTAGCACCCTGTGCAGGATGCCTCATGTAAACAAAAACAAAGCAAAAATACTAACCCAGTCATCAGCATACAGGATTACCACCTACTCATTCAGCCTTCATCAGAGGAAAGACAAGCAAACAGACACTCAACACAAATCTCATAAGTCTTACACACACCACTGGACCAACCTTAGAAGGGCAGAAACCAAAAGGAAGAAAGAATTCAACCTTGAAACCTGGGAAAAGGAGACCTCAAAAACAATAAGTTTAAAAAAAATAATGAAAATGCAGAGAAATACTGTGCAAATTAAGGAACAACTAGAAACACAGAAGTCCAAATAAATGAAGAGGAAATAGGAAAACTACCTGAAAAATAATTCAGAATAGTGATAGTAAAGATGATCAAAAACCTTGAAAACAAAATGGAGAAAATGCAAGAATCAATTAACAAAGACCTAGAAGAATTAAAGAATAAACATACAGAGACAAACAACACATTTACTGAAATTAAAAATACTCTAGAAGGAATAAATAGCAGAATATCTGAAGTAAAAGAATTAGTCAGTGAGCTAGAAGATATAACTTCTGAAAAGCAGAATAAAGTGAAAAGAATGAAAAGAACTGAGGATAGTCTCAGAGACCTCTGAGGGAATATCAAATATAGCAACATTTGAATATAGGGGTCCCAGAAGAAAAAAAGAAAGGGTATGAGAAAATTTTTGAAGTGAATATAGTTGAAAATTTCTTCAACATGGAAAAGGAAATAGTCAATCAAGTCCAAGAGGCACAAAGAGTCCCATACAGGATAAACCCAAGGAGAAACATGCAAAAACACATACTAATCAAACTAACAAAGACTAAACACAAAGAAAGAATATTAAAAGCAGCAAGGGAAAAGCAACAAGTAACATACAAGGGAAACTTGATATGCTTAATAGCTGATGTCTCAGCAGAAACTCTGCAGGCCAAAAGGGAGTGGCAGGATATATTTAAAGTACTGAAACAGACGAAAAATTTATAACCAAGATTACTGTACCCGGCAAAGATTTCATTTGACGTTGATGGAGAAATAAAAAGCTTTTCAGACAAGTGAAAGTTAAGAGGATTCAGTACCACCAAACCAGCTTTACAACAAATTTTAAAGGGACTTATGTAGTCCAGAAATATAAGAGAAGAAAAAAGATGTATAAAATCAACCCCAAACAGTTAAGAAAATGGCAATAGGAAGATATAGATCAATAATTACATTAAATGTAAATGGATTAAATACTCCAACCAAAAGACAGACTGGCTGAATTGATACAAAAACAAGACCCAAATATATGCTGTCTATAAGAAATCCACTTCAGACCTAAAGGCACACACAGACTGAAAGTGAGAGGATGGAAAAATATATTCCATGCTAATGGGAAGCAAAAAATCATGCTGGAGTAGCTATCCTCATACAAACAAAATAGACCTTAAAATAAAGAAGATTACAAGAGATAAGGAAGGACACTACATAAAGATCAAGGGATTAATCCAAGAGGGAGACATAAAATTTTTAAATATCTATGCACCCAACATAGGAACACCTCAATACATAAGACAAACACTAACAGACATAAAAGGAGAAATTGACAGTAACACAATAGTAGGCGACTTTAACTCCCCACTCACACCAATGGACAGATCATCAAAACAGAAAATTAATAAGGAAATACAAGTCTTAAATTATACATTAGATGAGATGGATCTCACTGACATCTTCAGGACATCCCATCCAAATGCCGAAGAAAACACCTTCTTCTCAAATGTACATGGAACATTCTCCAGGATAGACAACATCTTAAGTCACAAATCAAACCCCAGTCAATTTAAGAAAATTGAAATTGTATCAAGCATCTTCTCTGTCCACAATGCTGTGAGACTAGGTATCTATTACAAGAATAAAGTTGTAAGGAACACAAACACATGGAGATTAAACAATGCATTTCTTAAATAACCAGGTTACTGAAGAAATCAAAAGGGAAATCAAAACATTTCTAGAAACAAATGACAATGAAAACAACTCAAAACCTATGGGATGCAGCAAAAGCAGTTCTAAGAAGGAAGTTTATAACAACACAGCTCTCCCTCAAGAAACAAGAAAAATATCAAATAGACAACCTAAATTTACACCTAAAACAACTGGGGGAAAAAAAAATCCCAAAATTAGTAGAAGGCAAGAAATCATAAAGATCCAAGCAGAAATAAAAGAAAAAGAAATGAAAGAAATGATAGTAAAGATTAGTAAAACTAAAATTTGGTTCTTTGAGAAAATAAAATTGACAAGCATTTAGCCAGACTCATCAAGAAAAAAAGACAGAAGAATCAAATCAACAAAATTAGAAATGAAAAAGGAGAGGTTATAACAGACAATGCAGAAATACAAAGGATTATAACAGACTATTATGAACAGACTATATGGCAATAAAATGGATAACCTGGAAGAAATGGACAGATTTTTAGAAAAATTCAATCTTTCAAGATTGAACCAGGAAGAAGTAGAAATTATGAACAACACAGTTACAAGCACTGAAATTGAAGCTGTAGTCAAAAATCTCCCCTGAAAAACAAAAGCCCAGGACCAGATGATGTCACAGGAGAATTCTATCAAACATTTAGAGAAGAGCTAATGCCTATCTTTCTAAAACTCTTTCAAAAAATTGCAGAGGAAGAAACATGTCCAAACTCATTCTATGAGGCCACCATTACCCTGATACAAAAACCAGACAAAGACAACATAAAAAAAGAAGACTACAGGCCAATATCACTGATGAACATAGATGCAAAAATCCTCAACAAAATTTTAACAAACAGAATTCAGCAATACATCAAAAAGCTAATACACCATGATCAAGTTGGGTTTATTCCAGGAATGCAAGGATTCTTCAATATATGCAAATCAATCAATGTGATACACCATATTGAAAGATAAAACTGAAAGATAAAAGCCATATGATCATCTCAATAGATGCAGAAAAAGCTTTTGACAAAATTCAGCATCCATTTAGGATTAAACTTCTTAAAAAAATGGGTATAGAAGTAATCTACCTCAACATAGTAAAGGCCATATATGATGAGCCTACAGCAAACATTATTCTCAATGGTGAAAAACTGAAAGCATTCCCCCTATGATCAGGAACAAGATAAGGGTGTCCACTTTCCCTGCTATTATTCAACATAGTTTGAAAGTTCTAGCTACAGCAATCAGAAGAAAAAGAAATAAAAGGAATCCAGATTGGAAAAGAAGTAAAGCTCTCACTGTTTGCAGATGACATGAACCTCCACTCAGAAAACCCTAAAGATGGTATCAGAAAATTACTAGAGCTAATCAGTGAATTTAGCAAAGTTGCAGAATACAAGATCAATACACAGAAATCACTTGCATTTCTATTTTCCTATGAAAAATCAGAAAAAGAAATTAAGGAATCAATCCCATTTACCATTGCAACAAAAAGAATTAAATAGGAATAAACTTACCTAAGGAGTGAAAAGAACTGTACAGAGAAGATTATAAGACACTAATGAAAGAAATTAAAGATGACATAAAGGGAGAGATATTCCATGTTCCTAGGTAGGAAGAATCAATATTGTTTAAATGACTATACTACCAAACTCAACCTACAGATTTAATGTGATCCCTATCAAATTACCAATGGCATTTTTCACAGAACTCGAACAAAAAATTTCACAATTCGTATGAAAACACAAAAGACCCTGAATAGCCAAAGCAGCCTTGGAAAAGAAGAATGGACCTGGAGGAATCAACCTTCCTGACTTCTGATTATACTACAAAGCTTCAGTCGTCAAGACAGTATGCTACTAGCACAAAAACAGAAATATAGACCAATAGAACAAGATAGAAAAAGCCCATAAATAAACTCATGCACCTATGGGTACCTTATTTTTGACAAAGGAGGCAAGAATATACAATGGGGCAAACACAGCCTCTTCAATAAATGGTGCTGGGAAAACTGGGCAGCTACATGTAAAAGAGTGAAATCAGAACATAACACCATACACAAAGATAAACTCAAAATGGATTAAAGACCTAAATGTAAGAACAGAAACTATAAAACTCTTAGAGGAAAATATAGGCAGAACATTTGATGACAGAAAAGTCAAACCAGATCCTCTATTACCCACCTCCTAGAGTAATGGAAATAAAAACAAAAGTAAACAAGTGGGACCTGATTAAACTTAAAAGCTTTTGCACAGCAAAGGAAACAGCAAGGTGAAAAGACAACCCTCAGAATGGGAGAGAATCATAGCAAATGAAACTGACAAAGGATTAACTTCCAAAGTATACAAGCAGCTTATACAACTCAATGCCAGAAAAACAAACAACCCAATCAAAAAGTGGGAAAAAGACCTAAGCAGACATTTCTCCAAAGAAGACATAGAGATGGCTAACAAACCCATGAAAAGATGCTCAACATTGCTCATTATTAGAAAAATGCAAATCAAAACTACAATGAAATATCACCTCACATCGATCAGAATGGCCATCATCAAAAAGTCTACAAACAATAAATGCTGGAGAGGGTGTGGAGAAAAGGGAATACTTTTGCGCTGTTGGTGGGAATGTACATTGATACAGCCAGCATGGAAGACAGTATGGCGATTCCTTAAAAGATTAGGAATAAAACCACCATATAACCCAGCAATCCCACTACTAAGCATATACTCTGAGGAAATAAAAATTGAAAAAGACACATGTATCCCATTGTTCACTCCAGCACTGTTTACAATAGCTAGAACATGGAAGCAACCTAGGTGTCCATAGACAGATGAATGGATAAAGAAGTTGTGGTACATACACACAATGGAATATTACTCAGCCACAAAAGGGCACACATTTGTGTCAGTTCTAATGAGGTGGATGAAAACCTAGAACCTAAAGATAAATATCGTATTCTAACACATACGGGATCTAGAAGAATGGTAGTGAAGAACTTATTTACAGGTTAGCAGTAGAGAAACAGACATAGAGAATAGATTTATGGACACAGGGAGAGGGAAGAAGAAGATGAGATTTATGGAAAGAGTAGCATGGAAACTTACCATGTGTAAAATAGATAGCCAACGGGAATGTGCTGTATGGCTCAGGAAACTCAAAGAGGGGCTCTGTATCAACCTAGAGGGGTGGGATGGGGAGGGAGATGGGAGGGAGGTTCAGAAGGGAGGGGATATATGTGTACCTATGGCTGATTCCTGTTGAGCTTCGACAGTAAACAGCAAAATTCTGTAAAGCAATTATCCTTCAATAAATAAATAAAGAAAAGAAGAAAGAAAATTGCCCAAGAAAGGTGACTTGAAGACATTCTGGGCACAGAGAAATACACAAAGGACAATTCCTTTAAGAAAATTCCCTAATATGAAAGGAGTTTTAGAAAGAAACATAAAACTGGGCTTTGGTGAAAATATGATGTTTTAAAAAAGATGATGCCAAACACCAACTGAAGATTAGTGCCAGACTGGAGATAATCTAATAATTAAAGGAAGACTTTCTCATTTTTGAGGAAAGCAAAGCAATTAAGGACAGTTAATCATTTGTAGCTAAATTAAGGCTCCTGAAGAGGACAGGGGACAGAATTTTTTGGAAGTTCTCTCTTTTGGAAATTCTTGGGACCCTACTCTCTGGCATTTGTTGGTTTTTTGAGGTGCTGTGCTTAGCTTCTCAGGGCCTTTGAGGCTGCTTGTTTTCTCTGCTGGGCAGGCTGACTTCTTCTTTTTTTTTTCTTTAATTTTTATTTGCATATGGTTGCTTTACAATGTTATGTTATTTTCTGCTGTATTGCAAAGTGAATCAGCCATATGTATATGTACATCCCCCCGTTTTTTTTGGATTTCCTTCCCATTTGTGACTCTTTATTCTCCCCATGGCTAAGTCCTCCTCTTCCTTCAACATGGCATTCTGCCCAGAACTGCTTCCTCTAATTCACACTCTAGGTTGGGTACCATTCTTCTGGGTTCTTATAACATCCTGTATATGTCGCATTATTGTTAATTTCCTTTTTGTCTGTTTATCTCATGGAAACAGTAAGTACCTTGAAGGCAGGGGTTTTCCACTGGCTTCTGTGTCTCCAGAACTTCTCAAAGTTCTTGACTCAAGAAATTCTTAGAAATAAAATGAAAAATGAAAGCAATAGCCTATCTTTACCCATAGCTGACATTGTCAAGGTGGTCGTGGAGATGGCAATAATGGATTACGAGGCCCTCACATTGATAGCTAGGGAGAAATTTAGAGACTTCAACCTGTATATAACACATGGCTGGCATATAGAAGATTTCCAATAAGTTTTAGGTGAGGGAAAGAATGAACATTCTTATTTAATATACAAAGGCTCTGGCATAGATTATGTTAAGGATGTCTCTCCTAGCATATTGTTAGGCGAATATAAACTCAGACATGGATCTTTACTCATAAATAGCAATCATTTATGACTTAGTTCTTAAAATTTTTTAATTAAAGTATAGTTGATTTACAAAGTTGATTTACAATTTGTGTTAGTTTCTGGTGTACAGCAAAGTGAATCAAGTATGTGTGTGTGTGTGTGTGTGTGTGTGTATTCTCATTTTCTCTTTCATTATGGTTTATTATAAGGTACTGAATCTAGTTCCCTATGCTACATGTTCCCTGAGACCTGCCTTTGAGTGTTTGAGTGTCTCCTGCAGGAGGTATGGTTCAGCAGGGGCCTGCCGCAGGGACAGGGGCTCTATGTGCAGCAGCCCTGGGTATGGCATAAGCCCTCTTAGAGGAGGTCACCATTAATCCTGCCATAGAGCTGCCAGAACTTACACAGGACTGGGGAAACAGACTCTTGGAGGGACAAACAAAACCTTGTATGCATCAGGAGCCAGGAGAAAGGATCAGTGACCCCACAAGAGACTGACCCAGACTTGCCTGTGAGTTGCCAGGAGTCTCTGATGGAGATGTGGGTTGGGGGTGGCCTGCTACAGGGTTGGGGGCACTGGAACCTTTTGGAGGAGATCACTGTTACCGTCATTACCGCCACCATAGTTTGGCCTCAGGTCAAACAAAAGGGAGGGGAAGCAGTCCCTCCCCCAAAAGGGAGGGAAGCTGGAAAGACCCAGTTTCCCCCTCAGTCAGTCTTTCCCATCAAGAAGCTTCCACAAACCTCTTATCCTAATCCTTATCCATCAGAGGGCAGACAGACTGAAAACCACAGTCACGGAAAACTAATCAAACTGATCACATGGACCATAGCCTTGTCTAACTCAATGAAACTATGAGCCACGCCATGTAGGGCCACCCAAGATGGATGGGTCATGGTGGAGAGTTCCGACAAATTGTGGTCCACTGGAGAAGGGAATGGCAAACCACTTCAGCATTCTTGCCTTGAGAACCCCGTGAACACTATGAAAAGGCAAAAAGGACACTGAAAGAGGAGCTCCCCGGGTTGGTAGGTGCCCAGTATGCTGCTGGAGAACAATAGAGAAATAACTCCAGGGAGAATGAAGAGAGAGAGCCGAAGCAAAGCAACACCCAGGTGTGGGTGTGACTCGTGCTATGTAGGAGTCAGGTCTGATGCTGTAAAGGAGAATATTGCACAGGAACCTGGAATGTTAGGTCCATGAATCAAGGTAAATTGGAAGTGGTCGAACAGCAGATGGCAAGAGTGACCATTGACATTTTAGGAATCAGTGAACTAAAATGGACTGGAATGGGTGAATTTAACTCAGATGACCATTATATTTACTACTGTGTGAAAGAATCCCTTGGAATAAATGGAGTAGCCTTCAAAGTCAACAGAGCCTGAAATGCAGTACATGGACGCTGTCTTAACAACGATAGAATGACCTCTATTCGTTTCCAAGGCAAATCATTCAGTATCATAGTAATCCAAGTCTATGACCCGACCAGTGATGCTGAAGCTGAAGTTGAATGGTTCTATGAAGACCTACAAGACCTTCTAGAACTAACACCCCAAAAAGATGCCCTTTTCATTATAGGGGACTGGAATGCAAAAGTAGGAAGTCAAGAAATTTGCTTGGAGTAACAGGCAAATTTGGCCTTGGAGTACAAAATGAAGCAGGGCAAAGGCTAGTTTTGACAGGAGAATGCACTGGTCATAGCAAACACCCTCTTCCAACAACACAAGAGAAGGCTCTACACATGGACAACACCCTCTTCCAACAACACAAGAGAAGGCTCTACACATGGTCAACACCAAAATCAGATTGATTATATTCTTTGCAACCAAAGATGGAGAAGCTCTATACAGTCAGCAAAAACAAGACTGGGAGCTGACTGTGACTCAGATCATGAACTCCTTATTGCCAAGTTCAGACTTAAACTGAAGAGAGTAGGGTAAATCCTTAGACTGTTCATGTATGACCTAATCAAATCCCTTACGATTATAGAGTGCAGGTGACATATTCAAGAGATTGGATCTGATAGACAGAGTGCCTGAAGAACTATGGACAGAGGTTTGTGACATTGTACAGAAGGCAGTGATCAAAACCTTGCCCAAGAAAAAGAAATGTAAAGAGGCAAAATGGTTGTCTGAGGAGGGCTTACACATAGCTGAGTAAAAATGAGAGGTGAAAGGCAAAGGAGAAAAGGAAAGATATACTCATTTGACTGTAGAGTTTCAAAGAATAGCAAAGACAGATAAGAAAGCCTTCCTTGGTGATCAATGCCAAGAAATATAGGAAAGAATAGAATGGGAAAGACTAGAGATCTCTTCAAGAAAATTAGAGATACCAAGGGAACATTTCATGCAAAGATGGGTTCGATAAAGGACAGAAATGGTATGGACCTAACCGAAGCAGAAGATAGTAAGAAGTGGTGGCAAAATACACAGAAAAACTATACAAAAAAGATCTTCATGACTCAGATAATCACAATGCTGTGATCACTCACCTAGAGCCAGACATCCTGGAATGTGAAGTCAAGTGGGCCTTAGGAAGCATCACTATGAACAAAGCTAGTGGAGGTGACAGAATTCCACTTGAGCTATTTCAAATCCTAAAAGGTGATATTATGAAAGAGCTGCACTAAATGTGCCAGCAAATTTGGAAAACTCACCAGTGGCCACAGGACTGGAAAAGGTCACTTTTCATTCCAGTCCCAAAGAAAGGCAATGCCAAAGAATGCTGAAAAAAATCACAAAATTGCACTCATCACACATGCTAGCAAATTAGCTTAAAATTCTCAAAGCCAGGTCAACAGTACATGAACCGTGAACTTCCAGATGTTCACGCTCAATTTATAAAAGGCAGAGGAACCAAAGATCAAATTGCCAACATCTGTTGGATCATAGAAAAAGCAAGGGAGTTCCAGAAAAAATATCTATTTCTGCTTTATTGTCTACACCTTTTACTGTGTGGATCATAACAAACTGTGGAAAATTCTTCAAGAGATGGGAATACCAGACCACCTTACCTGCCTCCTGAGAAATCGGTATGCATGTTAAGAAGCAACAGTTAGAACTGGACATGGAACAATAGACTGATTCCAAGTCAGGAAAGAAGTATGTCAAGGCTGTATATTGTCACCCTGATTATTTAACTTATATGCAGAGTACATAATGAGGGAAATGCTGGGCTGGATGAAGCACAAGCTGCAATCAAGATTGCCGGGAGAAATATCAATAACCTCAGATATGCAGATGACACCACCCTTATGGCAGGAAATGAAGATGAACTAAAGAGTCTCTTGATGAAAGTGAAAGAGGAGAGTGAAAATGTTGGCTTAAAACTCAACATTCAGAAAACTAAGATCATGGCATCCAGTCCCATCACTTTACGGCAAATAGATGGGGAAACAATGGAAACAATGACAGACTTTTTTTTTTTTTTTTTTTTTTTTGCTCCAAAATCACTGTAGATGGTGACTGCAGCCATGAAATTCAAAGATGCTTGCTCCATGGAAGAAAAGTTATGACAACCTAGACAGCATATTAAAAAGCAGAGATGTTACTTTGCCCACAAAGGGCTGTATAGTCAAAGCTATAGTTTTTCCAGCAGTCATATATGGATGTGAGATTTGGACTATAAAGAAAGCTGAGCTCTGAAGAATTGATGCTTTTGAACTGTGGTGTTGGAGAAGTCTCTTGAGAGTCCCTTGGACCACAAGGAAATCAAAGCAGTTAATCCTAAAGGAAATCTGTCCTGAATATTCATTGGAAGGACTGATGCTGAAGCTGAAACTCCAACACTCCGCATCCAAACACCTGATGCAAAGAACTGACTCAGTGGAAAAGACCATGATTTTGGGCAAGATTGAAGGCAGGAGAAGGGGATGACAGAGGATGAGATGGTTATATGGCATCATGGACATGAGTTTGAGTAAGCTCCGGGAGTTGGTGATAGACAGGGAAGTCTGGTGTTCTGCGGTCCATGGGATCGCAAGGAGTCAGACACGACTGAGGAATTGAACCGAACTGAAGAGGATACTGAATATAGATCCCTGTGCTTACAGTATATCCTTGTTGTTTATCTATTGTGTATATGGTAGAAAAATGGGGAATGTTTCATGAGTTTTCATGTCATCTTTGCATAAGTACCATGATAATCTTCTCTATATTATTCCAATTTTAGTGTATGTACTGCCGAGGTTAGCATTTGCCTCCAGTTAATCTCCTGTACATATCAGGTATTGGAAATGATATATATGTACAATGTACAATATGGTCACATTTAATTCTCTGAAAACCCTGTAAGGCTTATGTTAGGTTTGGGGACATAGATTTGAACTCAGAGGTGTATGATTATAGAGCTCATGCTTTTTTCCTAATCAGTGTTCTTTCTGCTCTTCTTTGCTGCCTGCATTTCTTTAGGAAGCAGCAGAAGCTCCTTGTGCCTTTCTCTTCCCAGAAATTGCATGGTTTGGAATCCAGGACTTGCACTTTGATTATTAATTTGTTGTGTAACCATAGACAAAAGAAGTAGATGCTGTTCCTCAGTCCCCACATTATTAGATGGCCCTGTTTTACTATAGCAGGGGTCCATTTATTATGCAACCAATATTTAAAAGACTAATGGATACTGGACACTGTTTTAGGTGCTGAAGATTAAAAAGAACAGGAAAGGTCAGACAACACCCATAAAACTACAGAGCTTATATTATGGTGATTATGGCAATTGAGGCTGAAAATAAACAAGTAAAACAAAATCAAATAGTGATTAGTGCCAGAAAGCAAATAGAACAGGGTGACAAGAATGGATGGAGTAGATATGGGTGAAGATATCCATGGATGTGGTGATCGGGCTGTCTCCTTCAGGAAATGACATTTAAGTGGAGACCTGTGAGTAAAGCAGATGTCTGCCATGAATACATTTGGAGGCTTAGATTTCTGGGCAGCGAAACACTCAAGGGAGAGATTCTAACACCAGAAGAGCCCTTCTTGTTGGAGGACCACTGAGTCCAGTGTGGCTGGTGGGAAGAGAGTAGGAGGAGATGAGACAGAGGTTGACAGGTCCAGATTATGGAGTCACAGTCAGTGGTATAGACCGTTTCTCAAATGCGAGCTTGCAGATACTCCACAGACATTCACGATAATGGTCTCACGTCTTTGATACTTTTGACAGCTTAGATACTTCTTCCAACGTCTTTGGGAAAATCCTTCCTTAGGAGTCATTTCCCAGAATAGAAGCCAGGATCTTGCTGCCTCAGCCTCTTGTGCATCAAGGACTTTTATGACCCAGGCTCTGTTGATCAGAGGTGCAGAGGTAAGTCTTCCAATCAGAAATTAATGCCAAGAAACAGGCACCATGGAATTCATTCTGGCATTGATAGTGGCTGATACATTTCATCTACAGGGCCTGCCATACAGAGTTTCTAATATAGTATCTGGTGCATAGGTGTTAGCAAAAAGGATTTTAGTGAGAATGCCTGGTGATGGTGGGGTGCTAAGTACACAGGGCAAGTCTGATGCTCTTATTTCAGTACTGTTTCTGACTGCATAGCTTAGTTCTTTGGTCATTGTGGAGTTTCTGTGAGTCTCTAATCACCTTCCATACACTTCTTTTTACTTAAATTTATTAGAGTGCATTTCGGTTTGCAATTCAGAGCCCTGTGCCAATGACCCCAACTTGAAAATAAGAGTCAGAGAAATTTACTACCTATATCTGAGAAGAATAAGATCTAGAGATTCATTTCAGCTTTAAGTTCTTGGGTGAATTAGTGGCCAAATGTTACCTGGAGATATGAACACTGCTTATTTCAAAACCCTTTTCTCATATTTTTGTTTGTAAAACTAGTATTTGTAAATGTATTCCAGTAATGAAAGCCTACTTTATTCTTTGCAGACATTAATGGGAAGACAGACTAATTATTCAGGTTTTTTTTTTTTTCTGGAAACTTCTTTATTGACCTCCCTTAACTTAAAGAGCAGGATGTGGTTGAAAGATGCTACTTTCCCATTAGACTTAAAGATCTTTCTAAGCTCCCAGATACATCATTGATGAGGTATACATTATCTTGGACAACTCACTAAGAGCCTCCCTTCCCCCTTATAGGTAAAGGTAAATAATTATTTAATTATTAACCACAATCTTAAATGTATATGCATTTTAAGAAAAATTTTTGATGTCTGTTTAATCATCGTTATTTCAGTAATACACGTAACTAGTCTTTTATGAGGTCTCCTGTGTTGCATCTGAGAAAGGGCTTCTGAAATTCAAGTGGTTCTTAATAGCTGTGCAGAAGAAAGGTGAAAATATGTTTATAATTATCACACCCCCATCTGTTCTGTAATTGTGCCAGGCTATTCTCAGAAGGGTTGTTGTAGTTTCTTCTCTAAAATGGATTTCTGTTCTTCTGCCACTCTGGCTGTCTCTCCACTCTGTGTTGAAGTTCTGAATCTTTACTAACTCATGCCAATTTTTTTTCTTAGGATGTATTCTTTTATTTGTAGCTAAATTTGTTTTCTTTTTCATTGACATGTCAATTGGATGCAGTGCTTGTCACGATGATTGTACTAGGGAATAAAATCGCATCTCCAACATATCAGTAGGTGAAAATGATTGTTTTTTCTTGGAAATATTTCACATATTGTTTACCTTAATGGGAAATGCTCATTGCTACAAATAGGAGGGAAAGATGTACCCAGTTTTCTTGTTTAAAGGCCTGATCTCCCATGATACCAGTATATATATTTAAGAGTACTTACTTTGATTATCAATTGAAAAGCATATTTTTGATTCAGTGTCTTTATGGAAGATTTAATCACTAGGCTTATACATATTTAGTTAGGTTTTGCCTTTGCTGGTGAATTTTTAGAAACTTCTTGCCTTGTTCATGCTTTGCTGGTAAATTTTGGGTGAATACGTTTATGGTCACTTGAATGTTATTATCTAGGGATATTCTCTTTATGGATTTAGAGACACAATACCGAGGATGGAAAATTTTCATTCTGAAATATATTTCTGGTTGTCACTATTCCTCCTTTTGTCTTAATACATACATGATACACATTTTAAATTATGCATTACAGCTGGAGATGTGTGCTTGTTGTCTCATCAGGAAGATTTTGAGAAATTGAAAGGAAATCTTTTTAAAAAACAGACATTGCTAGGTGATGGGAATATGATGGTTTATTATTTTATTATGTTACTTTATATATGTTTGATTTTTTATTTTAATAAAACAATAAAAAGAAGACATTATTATTAGATTAGTATAACCCTATGATGTAGGCAATTCACCAGGCTTCTCTGAGCTTCAGTATCCTAAACAAAGAAAATCCATAAAGAAAGAAATGCTCCATTTATAGGATTAGGATTTTGTTATGGAATGAATGCTCTAGTGTTCCAGCGTGGACTGTATTCTGAAATACTATTCACATGTTGAGTATTAATTATAGAAGGATTTTGTGCAAGTGTCACTTAATACTGATTAACCTAAAAAGAGCTGGACAGAGATTTGTATAATTATGTTTTGTATTAGAATAACGTATGGTCATAGAAGCTGGAAGAGGGCACAGGTTGCCTTTAGAAGGTGGTCATTTAGGAACTGGTGGAACACAGCTAAGCATAACTTGGGGTGAGAAACTTTATTTTTTGTATTTGTGCAATAAATAATGATTCTAGTTAAAAATAGATAACTATTTTTAATTGGGAGATTTATTAATATTATCTTTCTTAAATTAATATCAGTTTCATGGTTGAGGGTCTTTAAAATTAGAGCATCTGTCACTGGAGGAAGGTGAACAGGCTTGCTTCACAGGGAGTCTCATGAGAATTTATATCTGCGCTAAAGGATTGATTTTGAAATGAATCTGTTATGAACATTTATCCAATTAATAACAGACAATATTTATTCAAAGTTTACTGTATGCTTGACAATGTGCATAATTCTCAACATAAAGTATTATATTTTTCTCATTGCCACATAAGAAAAAATGCTGTTATCTTTTGTTATACAGATGCTGTAAGTCATTATGGCTCAGAGGTTAACTATCTTGCCCAAGTTCATATAAACACAAAAATGATAGAATTAAGACTAGAACTTGCATTCTAACTATAGAATATATGGTCTTTACTTTACCATATTGATTCTTCATAGCAGTTATTTTAGCCTAGGCTTTTTCCTAAACGTTTTTTGTTTTTTTCTGCCTCTTTTTGTGTGCTTCTTTATTCAACCATATAAGCAAGTAAACATCAGTATTTTACTATAATGCTCCAGAAAGTCTGTTTTTGAAGTGGAGAGAATTCAAATGAAAATGCATAAATGCATATAGGTAATCATATTGTATTAATTTCCCTAGTACTAACATAACAAATGGGGCTTCCGCAATGGCTCAGCGGGTAAAGAATCCACCTGCAATGCAGGAGACACAGGAGACATGGGTTCATCCCTGGGTCAGGAAGGTCCTGAGAGGAGGAAACAGGAAACTAGGCTACAGTCGAAATGGTCGCAAAGAGCTGGACAGGACTGGATGACTGGGAATGCACTCTATGTTCACTCTGTCAGTCACTCAGTCATGGCTGACTCTGAGGCCCCATGGACTGTAGTCCACCAGGTTCGTTTGTCCATGGAATTCTTTGGGCAAGAATACTGGACGGGTTAGCCATTCCCTTCACCAGGGGATCTTCCTTACCTAAGGATTGAACTAGGGTTTCCTGTATTGCAGTGGATTCTTTACCATCTGAGCAGCCAGGGAAGCCCAAATTAGTAGACTACACTTCTTAGAGCAGTTTTGGAGGTGGTGGTGATTAAGTTGCTAAGTTGTGTCCTACTCTTACGATGCTATGGACTATATGCCAGGCTCCTCTGCCCATGGGGCGCCCAGGCAGGAACACTGGAGTGGCTTGCCATGTCCTTCTCCAGGGAATCTTCCCCACCCAGGGATCAAGACCAAATCTGCATTACAGGTGGAATCTTCACCAAGACAGCCACCAAGGAAGCCTGATCTACTAGCACCATCTGGGAAGCCCCTAAGCATGCACACAACCATAACAAATATCACAAACCTGGTGGCTTAAAACAAAAGAAATATATTTCCTCACATTCTGGAGACCAAAGAAGCCCAAAATCAACGTGTTGGCCAGGTTGATTCCTTCTGGACCTCTCAGAGAAATCAGTTAATGGCTTTCCCCTAGCTTTTGGTGATAGCTGGCAATCCTTAGCATTCTTTGGCTTGTAGTTTCATAACTCCAGCCTTGGCCTCTGTCTTTGTGTGGCATTTTCTTTGTATTTCTGTGTCTCAATTTTCCCTCTCTTTTATACAGACCCTGGTCTTTGGCTGTAGCTCAGTTCAGTTCAGTTGCTCAGTCGTGTCCGACTCTTTGCAAGCCCATGAATCGCAGCACTCCAGGCCTCCCTGTCCATCACCAACTCCTGGAGTTTACCAAAACCCGTGTCCATTGAGTCAGTGATGTCATCCAACCATCTCATCCTCTCTTATCCCCTTCTCCTCCTGCCCTCAATCTTTCCCAGTATCAGGGTCTTTTCCAATGAGTCAACTCTTCGCATGAGGTGGCCAAAGTATTGGAGTTTCAGCTTCAGCATCAGTCCTTCCAATAAACACCCAGGACTGATCTCCTTTAGGATGGACTGGTTGGATCTCCTTGCAGTCCAAGGGACTCTCAAGAGTCTTCTCCAACACCACAGTTCAAAAGCATCAATTTTTCAGCACTCAACTTTCTTCACAGTCCAACTCTCACATCCATACATGACCACTGGAAAAACCATAGCCTTGACTCGACGGACCTTTGTTGACAAAGTAATGTCTCTGCTTTTTAATATGCTGTCTAAGTTGGTCCTAACTTTCCTTCCAAGGAGTAAGCGTCTTTTAATTTCAAGGCTGCATTCACCATCTGCAGTGATTTTGGAGCCCAGAAAAATAAAGTCAGCCACTGTTTCCACTGTTTCCCCATCTATTTGCCATGAAGGGATGGGACCAGATGCCATGATCTTAGTTTTCTGAATGTTGAGCTTTAAGCCAACTTTTTCACTTGCTCTAAGTTCTTCATTTTCTTCCGTAAGGGTGGTATCATCTGCATATCTGAGGTTATTGACATTTCTCCTGGAAATCTTGATTCCAGCTTGTGCTTCTTCCAGCCCAGCATTTCTCATGATGTACTCTGCATATATGTCAAATAAGCAAGGTGACAATACTCCTTGACATACTGCCTTGACAATACTGCCTTGACGTACTCCTTTTCCTATTTGGAACCAGCCTGTTGTTCCATGTCCAGTTCTAACTGTTGCTTCCTGACCTGCATACAGGTTCTCAAGAGGCAGGTCAGGTGGTCTGATATTCCCATCTCTTTCAGAATTTTCCACAGTTTATTGTGATTCACACAGTGAAAGGCTTTGACATAGTCAATAAAGCAGAAATAGATGTTTTTCTGGAACTCTCTTGCTTTTTCGGTGATCCAGCGGATGTTGGCAGTTTGATCTCTGGTTCCTTTGCCTTTTCTAAATCCAGCTTCTACATCTGAAAGTTCACATTCACACACTGTTGAAGCCTGGCTTGGAGAATACTGAGCATTACTTTACTAGCATGTGAGATGAGTGCAGTTGTGCGGTAGTTTGAGCATTCTTTGGGGTTGCCTTTCTTTGGGATTGTAGTGAAAACTGACCTTTTCCAGTCCTGTGGCCACTGCTGAGTTTTCCAATTTTGCTGGCATATTGAGTGCAGCACTTTCACAGCATCATCATTCAGGATTTGAAATAGCTCAACTGGAATTCCATCACCTCCACTAGCTTTGTTCGTAGTGATGCTTCCTAAGGCCCACTTGACTTCACATTCCAGGATGTCTGGCTCTAGGTGAGTGATCACACCATTGTGATTATCTGGGTCGTGAAGATCTTTTTTGTACAGTTCTGTGTATTCTTGCCACCTCTTCTTGATATCTTCTGCTTCTGTTAGGTCCCTCCCATTTCTGTCCTTTCTTGAGCCCATCTTTGCAGGAAATGTTCCCTTGCTGTCTCTAATTGGCTGTAGAGCCCACCCCAAATCCAAAATGATCTCATCTTAGATTTTTAACTGAGTTAATTACCGTCTTCCAGTGAAAGTCGCTCTATTTGGTCCTACTCTTTGTGATGCTATGGACCTGCCAGGCACCTCTGTCTATGGAATTCTCTAGGCCAGAGTACTGGAGTGGGGAGCCATTCCCTTCTCCTGGGGATCTTTCCAATACAGGGATCAAGCCCAGGTCTCCTGTGTTGTGGGTGATTCTTTACCATCTGAGTCAGCAGGAAAGCCCGAGTACTGGAGTCAGTAGCCTATCCCTTCTCCAGGGGATCTTACCGACCCAGGAATTGAACTGGGGTCTCCTGCATTGCAGGTAGATTCTTTACCATCTGCCCAGACCCTATTAACAAATAAATTTACATTCACAGGTTCCAAATGTTAGAATTTGGGCATATCTTTTGGGGAGCCACTATTTGACCTGCTACTTATTTTGAATGTTTTTTTTAAAGAAGTAGATAAAACAGTACAATAAAAACTTTGATTTCAGACCATCTCAATTCTTGGATTGCTAAGCTTTAAGTGTATTTTAACACAAGGATGCTATTTTATGTACATTATCTCGATGCCAGAGATATTCCCCAAAGATTTTAGACTTAAATTTTGTTTCCTTTCTGCTGTTTCACTAGTAAAACAGATACGCAAATTGTCATTTTCAGTTATTTCCTGAAAGTTTGATATTTGAAATTGTTTTTAAGGGACTGTAAATGGTAAAAATATATATTTCAATGAGGGCTCCTGTTTTTTATCTTGAAGCACTTATTAACATGACACAGAATGTTAGAACTAGATCTAGTGAAGAGATATTGAATTAAAAAAATTGAACTGACAAAGATGTAATAACATTTGATGATCAACCAAATTTGGGTCTTGTAAAAGAGAAAAGCTCAACTAAGCATCAAGAAATCTGGATTACATTCTCAGCATTTTACAAGCTCTCTACCTCTGCAGAGTGGAACAAAAAGACAAATGAACAAACCAACCAACCAAAAAAAAAAAAAAAAAACCTTTTAAAGAACAAAAGGAATGTGGAGATAATCACAGCAGGCAGATTGCTAAGAGCTTTGGAGAGGATGATTCATGAAGAAATGTGGAAATCAAAATTTGAGCAAAGTTCTGGAGATAAAAAAGGTGAAAACCAAAGATGATAGGTGATTCATATATATTAGCCCAGTTAGTGTGTATTTTTGATGCAAACTTAGAAATTTTTGATTTGTTCTTAATCTGTTTAGTGCCATATTAGGGAGGAGATGCTAAGTGAACAATGACCAGGTATATTGCTGATAAAGTATTAGTAACAGATGGTTAAAGTAGCATAATTATTAAAAAAAAATGCATGTCTTCTTAAACTATCTTATTTTTTTTTTTATTAGTTGGAGGCTAATTACTTTACATCATTACAGTAGTTTTTGTTATACATTGAAATGAATTAGCCATGGATTTACATGTATTCCCCATCCCAGTCCCCCATCCCAATCCCCCCTCCCACCTCCCTCTCCACCCAATCCCTCTGGGTCTTCCCAGTGCACCAGGCCCGAGCACTTGTCTCATGTACCCAACCTGAGCTGGTTATCTATTTCACCCTAGATAATATACATGTTTCAATGCTGTTCTTTTGAAACATCCCACCCTCGCCTTCTCCCAGAGTCCACAAGTCTGTTCTATACATCTGAGTCTCTTTTTCTGTTTTGCATATAGGGTTATCGTTATCATCTTTCTAAAGTCCACATATATGTGTTAGTATACTGTAATGGTCTTTATCTTTCTGGCTTACTTCGCTCTGTATAATGGGCTCCAGTTTCATCCATCTCATTAGAACTGATTCAAATGAATTCTTTTTAATGGCTGAGTAATATTCCATGGTGTATATGTACCACAGCTTCCTCATCCATTCGTCTGCTGATGGGCATCTGGGTTGCTTCCATGTCCTGGCTATTATAAACAGTGCTGTGATGAACATTGGGGTGCATGTGTCTCTTTCAGATCTGGTTTCCTTGGTGTGTATGCCCAGAAGTGGGATTGCTGGGTCATATGGCAGTTCTATTTCCAGCTTTTTAAGAAATCTCCACACTGTTTAGCCATATACAAATTTATTTGCCAAACTATTCAAGTAAGTTAAGGTCTGTCCTTTGAGTGTGAGGCGGCTGATTGGAGTTCTACAAAGATTTTCTTATGTGTAAAGAATATCCATGACAGATCATCGCAATGATCACTTCATCAAATGGGAGAGACAACTTAGGGAAATCTGCATACCTTCAGGTTCCTTCTAAAATGTAATAGTTTCATCTGAATCTTGCCTACAGCTGATGTGACATGAGGGTGAATGCCTGACTAAAATTGTGGCATTTTCTGCTGTACAATGACGTGAATCAGCTATATGTATACATATATCTCTTCTCTCTTGCACCTCTCTTCCACCCCTCCCCAACCTCCATCTCACCCATCTAGGTCCTCACAGATCCCTTAGCTGAGCTCCCTGTGCTACAGAGCAGGTTCCCACCAGCTGTCTGTTTTATTTGTGGTAGTGTATATATATCAACCCCAATCTCCCAATTCATCCCACTCCCACTTCCCCCACCCCATGTCTACATGTCTGTTCTCTATGTCTGTGTCTCTATTCCTGTCCTGCAAATAGGTTCATCTATACTATTTTTCTAGGTTCCATATATACATATATACATACATTAGCTAAGCTAAACTGGTGCTCAGTCGTGTCTGACTCTTTCCGACCCCATGGACTTCTCCAGGCCAGAATACTGGAGTGGGTAGCCGTTCCCTTCTCCAGGGGATCTTCCCAACCCAGGGACTGAACCCAGGTCTCCTGCATTGCAGGCAGATTCTTTACCATCTGAGCCACTTAGGGAAGCCCAATATATACATTACTGTATATTTGTTTTCTCTTTCTGACTTAGTTCACTCTGTATAGCAGAAAGGAACACAGCATTGTAAAGCAACTGTACCCCGATTTGAAAAAAGAGAAGGAAGAATGAGGAGTAGATGCTTGTTAGGCAGCCAACAATTTCCATCACAGTGAGCACGCAGCAGGATTGGTGGGAAGAGAACTCCATAACACATGGAGTGAAGTCTAGTGGCTGTAAGTGTCAACTGAGCCGAGGGCAGCAGTCAGCGTGGTTCACACTTTAATGGAGAGTGTCAGTGAGTCTGGTGGGTGGTGAACTAGTTAAGTGAAACTCTGTTTTGAGAACCTCTGCTTGTCTAATTGAGCTTTAAAAGTACTACAAAGGCTCACACAAAATTCAGGGGGAGAGGATTTGCAGAACAAATTAGATTTAACTTCCAAGGACAAGATAGTAGAAGGATTCATGATAACATGTTTGTTTTCTGGGGTTGAGAAACTATCAGTTCCTGGCATTTGTATCACAGGCTGTGAGATAAGGGGAGAGAAATTTACGGCATTGATTTCAGGTCCGGAGAGAGCATTTCTGTGAGGACTGGGTCACCCAGTGGTGTAGCTGTGTTGTTCTTGGGTGGTCTTTTCCTGGGTGGCCATTGTCCTCTCACTTGAACGTGGTAAGTAAGATACAAATGTAAATATGACAGTCTTGGATAGTTTAATGCTGTGCTTACTGCATGATAACACCTTATACACACATAGACACATTTAGCTTAATATCAGTTTATTTGAACAGTTATGTTTTTGCAAAATAAGGTTAAATACTTTTAAAAAAAGTATGACTTTGTTATAAAAACAACTAGGATCCTATTTTCATTAATAATTTTGCCAAAATTCTGAGCTTTTTAAAAAACCTCAGATTATGTACTTTAGAGGCTCTGCCAAAAATATCCTTTTTGCTTACTAAGTGTGGTTTTGAAAACTTTTATTTTTGTGTTCCTGACCTGTTCGGAGTGCTAGCTGTGAGGCAGATGTACCTCCCCCCCCCATTCAGTTATGCAAGACTGTTTTCCTAAATCATTAGCATCACACCACTCTTCTAAGTGGTTTGCACTATCTGCCAGTTGCCCCTGCTGTCAAAACAGAACGCTCTAAAGTGGTTCTCAAGATCCTTTTTTCATTTTGCCCATTTTTTTTTTTTTTTTTAAATTTTCAAATCCCTCTAAGAAGCTTCACTCTACCCAGCTAACTTGTTTGATGCCATGGAGACAGTGAGAGAGAACTTATCTCAGGGGACAAGAACCAGGGTAGAATGGTGAAGAATCATGGAATTGCTGTGGTTTCAGAAGTATGTGGGAAGTAAGATAATGCAAATATTGTGTGTAGACCACTCCTTCAAAAGGTACAGTGAATGGAAAGAGATAGAAATTTTATTTAAGATGAAAGAAATGTGACTGTACCTGTAAAGAAGCCAGTGAAAGAAGGTAGACATTATAGAAGAGGTGAGGAGCTTGATATATAGTTGTCCTGGTCACGCTTCCTGAAACAGAATTTCCCCTCAGTTTTTCATACCCTTGTTAATAGCAATAACTTGAATATATTGAATGTGTCACTCTGTCAGATGTTAGAGGAAAAGAACTATGAGGTTCTTATTCCTGCTTTTTGGGATTTACAGTCTAAAGCCATAGCGTATGGTGTAAGATTAGGTATCATTCCTGCTTTGAGGGTGTTCTTTATTAGGGTTTTAATGCGGTTTTTTTTTTTTTTTTTTTGAGAGTCATGATTTAATACACTAGCTATCTGAATCACATGGAGAGGAACTTTTTTTTTAACCTTGGCATCAAGAACAGAAATAACCCCTGTTTTTTAGGTTCTAGTCCTAGTAATGGTTTATCAGGCTTCCATTGTTTGAGATGATAATGATGTTTAAGACGGGTTGATCTGATATCCAGCTAAATTCATGTAATGATCAATTGTGTTATAATAGGATGGTTGGCATGAGCCCGGAAAGAACTTTCAAAGGCAATGCAGAAATCTCCAGGTTAATGAGACTTCCCGATGAGTCAATTAATGCCTCCCCAGTAGTCATTTAGTGGCTGCTGCTGGTCTCAAGTGTACACAAAATTCTAATGAAGACTAATAACAGGGTCTTAAAAAAAGCCAGAACAAAGGAGAAAAGGCTTGTAGGTATTTTTGGAAGTAGCCTTTGTAATCTATAAGGCGTATTTGATAAATCACAGTATTAAAAAGTGTTTTCCATTTGTGAGGTGCCTTATTGTTTATAGTTTATAAAACTCTATAATCAGCATTATTGCTTTTCACTACGCAGGTGAGCCACAGGTAGAGGAGGTATTACTATTATATTAGTATTATCTGGATTAGGAAATTGAGGCTCATCAATATTAGTAATAAAAGCTGACATGTTGAGGGCTTGCTATGTACCAGGCATGTGATGTGGAAATTTACAGGTAGTTTTATCTTTAACACTATCCTGTGCTATAAAGATTATTACTTGGATTTTGTGGTTGATAAAATTGAGAAGTGGTTAAGTAACTTACCCCAGGTAAGGGAGTCATGACTTGAACCAAGGTGGACTGACCCCAGGACAGTTGGAGCCTTTGAGTAATGCACTGCTTCTTTAAGCTCTTTCCACATGAGTATTCTTTCTTCTCTGTGGCTCTTATAACCTCTAATTATAGCAAACTGTCAGAAACAATTCATGACATAATACAGTTCTCTAAATACACTCAAAAAAGTCAGTGGACTAAATATATTCATACTTTCAATTGGCACACATGTTATTTTAGTGTTCACTTAGTGACTGGTTCTTCTCTCAGGGTTTTTGTTTGTTTTTCATATTGGAGAATTAAGAGATACTATCTAATGAAGTGAATATTGGAACTTATCAACTGGAGTCAGTATATATTTTTCCTTTGGAAATATCCTATATTCTATATGTACTAGATGCCAAAGGAAATAAAATTCACTATAGAAGTGATTTATCATGAAATGTTTGAGAAACACATGATAAATTTATACAGCACTTGACAAACTCATTCTTAAAGATACTTATCTCAATGAAACTTTTAATTGGTATATATCAATATTATATAACTATTTCTCTGATATTATTTTCAAATATATCTGAGAAAAATGCTAAACATATTATTGTGTGATAATCTGCTTTTAATAGTTAATGGGTCATCTCTATCATGGGGGCTTCCTTGGTGGCTCAGTGGTAAAGAATCCTGCAATGCAGGAGACACTGGAATCACTGGTTTGAGCCCTGGGTTGGGAAGATCTCTTGGAGGATGGCATAGCAACCCACTCCAGTGTTCTTGACTAGAGAGTCCCATGGACAGAAGAGCCTGGCGGACTACAATCCATAGGGTTGCAAAGATTCGGACACGACTGAAGCTACTGAACAGGCATGTACGCATCCCCATGACGCCAGGAAGTTATCTGGTCAGATGTGTAACTGTTGACTGGGCCATTAGCTCATGTACTGCTTTGACTAACTAACAGCCTCCACTGGGACATGAGGTGCATTCAGCTGTTGCTGGAGTACGCTGTGAATCTTGCCTCATGATTTGAATGTAGTATCAGGCTGATACTACTCAATGGTTAATGTAGGGTAAACATCCATTTGTATGAACACCTTATTCTTATTAACGCTCTTATTCTTTAGAGGTGGGAAAGTTTTAGATGAAAGTTTAGCCTTAAACTGGTTTTCCAGTCATATCTGAAATAAGCAAGGAGAACATCATCAGAATACTTGAAAGTGAAAATGAGGAGATATATGTGTATATATTTAATTTTATTTTGGAAATAAATTCTGATGTCACAGTTCAGTTCAGTTCAGTTGCTCAGTCGTGTCCGACTCTTTGCGACCCCATGAACCGCAGCACGCCAGGCCTCCCTGTCCATCACCAGCTCCTGGAGTCCACCCAAACCCATGTCCATCGAGTCGGTGATGCCATCCAGCCATCTCATCCTCTGTCGTCCCCCTCCTCCTGCCTTCAATCTTTCCCAGCATCAGGGTCTTTTAAAATGAGTCAGTTCTTTGCATCAGGTGGCCAAAGTATTGGAGTTTCAGCTTCAGCATCAGTCCTTCCAATGAACACCCAGGACTGATCTCCTTTAGGATGGACTGGTTGGATCTCCTTGCAGTCCAAGGGACGCTCAAGAGTCTTCTCCAACACCACAATTCAAAAGCATCAATTCTTCGGCACTCAGCTTTCTTTATAGTCCAACTCTCACATCCATACATGACTGCTGGAAAAACCATAGCCTTGACTAGACGAACCTTTGTGGACAAAGTAATGTCTCTGCTTTTTAATATGCTGTCACAAGAGTTCCAAAACTAGTAAGAATTTCCACGTATCTAACACTCAGCTTGCCCTCTGGTAACATCTTGTTAACTATAATACGCTATCTTAATTTAATAAAAATTGAAAGCAATAGTGGCCTGACTATCAGCCAGTTTTTAAAATACTGAAATTTAATACCTTTTTCTCAATAGTAGATGAAAATTACTGAAACTTTCTGATACACAAAAAATCCATCTCATAAAAAAAAAGCTTGTTTATTTATTTATTTTTTTAATTTAAATGGACTTTTAAAATCATTTACTTCTTTCTTTTTTGATGGTGCTGAGTGTTGCTTTGCACCAGCTTTCTCTAGCTGCTGTGAGCAGGGGCTTCTCTTCCTTGCAGTACGGGTACCTTTCGCTGCTGTGGCTTCTCTTGTTGAGGAACACAGGCTCTAGGTGTGTGGGCTTTAGTAGTTGTGGCACATGGGCTTAGTTTGTTCCATGTGGAATCTTCCAAGACTGGGGATCAAACCCATGTCCCCAGCATTGGCAGGTGGATTCCCATTCACAGTGCCACCAGGGAAGCCCTTGTTTATGTTTTATCTTAAAAAAAAAAAATTAATGCAGAAGGCAAAGTTTTGTTGTTGTTGTTTTTTTAACTTTCACTTTTCAAAGAAACAAAGTCTCTACAGGTGCATCATTCTAATGTGCCACCATCTGTTTATACGTTTCCTCTGACAGACATTTAGGTTGCTTCTGTTTTTTATTTTGAATAATGTTGCTGAGAACTTTTGTGCATAATTGTTTTGTGTGTGTGTGTGTGTGTGTGTGTGTGTGTGTGTATGTGTGTATGTTTTCAATTCTCTTGGGTATATACCTCAGAGTAGCATTACTAGATTATATGGTAATTCTGTGTTTAATATTTTCAGGACCTGCCAAACTGTTTCCCAAAGTGGCCATACTATTATATAATCTCACCAGCCAAGTTTGAAATTTTCAATTTCACCTGATTGTTGCCAGCAATTCTTAAAGTTTATCTTGTTGATTTTAGCCACGTTAGAGGACACGAGTGGTATCTCTTTGTAGCTTTAATTTGCATTTCTCTGATGACTAATAATATTGAACATCTTTTCAAGTGTTTAGTGGTCATCTGTTTATCTTCTTTGGAGAAGTGTCAGTTCAGATCTTTTGCTCAGTTTTTCATTGGGCTTCTTTTTATTGTTGAGCTAGTCTCAATTCAGAGGTATGATTTGCAAATACTTTTTGCCATTCTGTGGGTTGTCTTCACTTTCTTGATGTTGGCCTTTTATATGGTATAATGTAGGGGTCCAGTTTCATTCTTTTACCAGTTGTACTTCACCATTTATTGAAAAAAAAAACAAACTATTTGTTTCTTTTTTTTTATTTGGATTGGCAACCTTGCAGAAAAGCAGTTTACTAGAAATGAAGGATTTATTTTTGATCCCAAAATATTGGGTTCATATTTTGATCTATATGTCTGCCTTATCTCAGTACCACACTATTTTAATTACTAGAGATTTGTAGTAAAATTTAAAGTTGGGGAACCCAAGTTGCACAGCTTTCTTTTCTCTTTCAATATTGTTTTGGCTATTCTGGGTTCTTTGTACATCTATAAGAACTTTGGCATCAGCTTATCAATTTAGCAAAAAAAAAAAAAAAAGAGCTGGAATTTTGAGAGGGATTACATTAAAACAATAGATTTTTTTTGGAGAAATTGTCATTTTTGACTATATTAAATCTTTCAATCTATGAACATGGAATATCTTTCTACTAGTCAGAAATTTTTTAATTCCTTTCACTAATGTTTTGTAGTTTTCAGTGTAACATCTTCTACTTCTTTTGTTAGATTTACCCTATACCAATCTTTTTGCTGTTATTAAAAATAGAATTTTTTTCCTCAATTTCATTTTTCAAGCTGTTCATTGCTAACATATAGGAATAGAATTGATTTTTGTATATTTATGTTACTGAACTTGTTTTTTAGTTCTGAAAAGTTTTTGGTTGTTTCTGCTGGATTTTCTATATATAGTATTTTGTTTTCTGTGAATAGAGTTATGGTTCTTCCTTTCTATATTATTCTGCTCAGTCCACTGTGTCAAAATACTATACAGCTTAAACAACAGACATTTATTCTTCACGGTTTTGGAGGCAGGGAAATACAAGATCAATTTGATGTATGCAGAGGGCTCTCTTCCTAGCTTGCATATGGCTGCCTTCTTACTGGAGCTTCACACGGTGGAGAGAGATCTGATCTCTTCTGATAATGATGCTAGTCTCTTTATGGGATCACCACCCTCATGACTTTTCCTAAAACCTAATTACCTTGCACCTTCTAATATTATCATATTGTGCGGTTAGGGCTGCAACATGTGAATTTTACGCCTGATGGAGATGGACATAAACATTCAGTCCATAACACTTTTAAATCTGGATACCTTTTATTTCTTTTTCTTAACTAATTTTGAAAATTTCCTTTTTTATAACACATAAACTAAAATTTAAGTGTAACAGGTTTTAAAAAAAGCAGTTATATTCAGTTGGGCATCTCTTTTGATCCATATTTTCAGTACAATGATGGGGAAACCTGGAAAGCAGATTGTCTTCATTTTGCCGATACAGTTGTCAGCAAAAATTTATTGACTGCAACATTATTTCCAGGAATGTAGTAGGCATTGTGGAAGTTATGGAAACAAAATGAGGTCTGTCCACAAACTTAATTTTATAGAGAAGCCAAGTTTCAACATGCTTGAAATATCTCCAAAGAAAGTGCAATACCAAATATAAATTCAATAGGTTGTAGGAAAACTGAACTGTTCTTGCACACCGAGGTATTAATAAATAACAAAAATGTGGAAATGGCAGAACACAATCTCATCCTTTTAAAGAATAGATGGAATTTGGCAATGAGGGTAAATAAACCAGAAATTATTCTGTATAGAAACTGGCATGAGTAATGTAAGAGCTTAGGGACTTTTTTAAAGTTTATTGAAATCTAAAACAAGAAATAAATCACACAGAGGAATAAATATAGTTTGAGGAAGACTGGAAGAAAAAGACTAATAATGTATAGTTTGTAGTAAGATGGATATAAAGAGGATAATTTTAAGAAAAATTGGAAAGAAAAGTGATAAGAGAACTTCAGGGGAACAAAAAATAACTCTTGGTGAAAGATTGATCATGGAAGAATAAAAGGGAAGTAATGATGAAAATTACTAATATTTCCAAGGCTAAAATAAGAGAAGAGGGCCTATGAACTGCTTCAAGTCCCAAAGCTATAAATGCCAGAGCTTGGACTTAAACTTTCTGACCCCAACCATGCTGCATTTCAGGAGTAACTATGGAGGAATGTGGACTTTATTACACTCCCTAAATCTCCTCAAGCATGCTATTAATGCCACCCATGTTTCTCAATAGAGTGTTTTAAATTATATATATATATATATATTTTTTTTTTTACTGAAGTGTACTTTACAATACAATAAAGGACAGAAATGGTGTAGAACTAACAGAAGCAGAAGATATTAAGAAGAGGTAGGAAGAATACACAGAAGAACTATACAAAAAGGATTTAATGACCCTAGATAACCATGATGGGGTAATCACTCACCTACAGCCAGACCTCCTGGAATGAGAAGTCAAGTGGGCCTTAGGAAGCATCACTAGAAACAAAGCTAATGGAGGTGACAGAATCCAGTTGAGCTCTTTCAAATCCTAAAAGATGATGCTGTGAAAGTGCTGCACTCAATATGCCAGCAAATTTGGAAAACTCAGAAGTGGCCACAGGACTGGAAAAGGTCATTTTTTATTCCAATCCCCCAAAAAAGCAATGCCAAAAAATGCTTAAACTACCACACATTTGCTCTCATCTCACATGCTAGCAAAGATAGTGCTGAAAATTCTCCAAGACAGGCTTCGGCAGTATGTGAACTGTGAAATTGCAGATGTTCACGGTGGATTTAGGAAAGGCAGAGGAACCAGAGATCAAATTGCCAAGACATCTGTTGAATCATAGAAAAAACAAGAGAGGTCCAGTAAGACATCTATTTCTGCTTTATTGACTATGCCAAAGCCTTGGATTGTGTGGACCACAATAAACTGGAAAATTCTTCAAAAGATGGGAATATCAGACCACCTGACCTGTCTCCTGAGAAATTGGTATGCAGGTCAGGAAGCAACAGTTAGAACTGGACATGGAACAACAGACTGGTTCCAAATAGGGAAAGGAGTACATCAATGCTGTATATTGCCACCGGTCTATTTAACGTATATGCAGAGTGCATCATGTGGAATGCCAGGTTGGTTGAAGCACAAGGTGGAATCAAGATTGCTGGGAGAAATATTAATAACCTAAGATATGCAGATGATACCACCCTTATGGCAGAAAGCAAAGAAGAACTAAAGACATTCTTGATGAAAGTGAAAGAGGAGAGTGAAAAAGTTGGGTTAAAGCTAAAATTCATGATCTTATTCATCAAAATAAGATCATGGCATCCCGTCCCATCACTTCATGGCAAATAGATGGGGAAACAGTGGAAAGAGTGTCAGACTTTATTTTTTTGAGCTCCAAAATCACTGCAGATGGTGACTGCAGCCATGAAATTAAAAGACGCTTGCTCCTTGGAAGAAAAGCCATGACCAACCTCGATAGCACGTTAAAAAGCAGAGATATTACTTTGCTGACAAAGGTCCATCTAGTTAAAGCTATGGTTTTTCCAGTGGTCATGTATGGATGTGAGAGTTGGACTATAAGGAAAGCTGAGTGCCAAAGAATTGATGCTTTTGAACTGTGGTGTTGGAGAAGACTCTTAAGAGTCCCTTGGACAGCAAGGAAATCAAGCCAGTCAATCCTAAAGGAAATCAGTCCTGAATATTCATTGGGAGGACTGATGCTAAAGCTGATACTCCAGTACTTTGGCCACCTGATATGAAGAACTGACTTCTTGGAAAAGATCCTGTTGCTGGGAAAGATTGAAGGCAGGAGGAGAAGGGCACAACAGAGGATGAGAAGTTTGGATGGCATCACCGACTCGATGGGCATGAGTTTGAGTAAGCTCTGGGAATTGGTGACGGACAGGGAAGCCTGCCCTTATGCAGTCCATGGGGTCGCAAAGAGTCAGACACGACTGAGTGACTGAACTGAACTGAACTTTATAATAGAGGAGTTAGATCACTTCATAAATTCTAGAGGTTGTAGCAGAAGGTGCTCATGAAAAGTAGGAAAAAAGAAAAAAAATCAAGCGTTTACATGAAAAATTTACATGAATGTGTTGTAATCCATAATATGCAACTTGTGTTTTCATTAGCATCATGTGGCCCTGTCATGCCAATTTGGACTCCCATGGCTAATCATACTGAAGGAGCAGAGTGTAACTGATATATTGTACTCCATTTCTATCAGTTAACATGAGAATTCCTTTACCTACTTCATGTATTCATTTCTTCATTCAGTAATTATTCATGTAGTGTTTAGCACATCCTAAACTCTATGAAGAGAAATTAAGACTTTGGGAAAATAAAAAGGCAGCTTGCTTGGGCCAGTTGTCTTGGTATCCTGTCTAGTTATCACCCTGCTCACTTTCAAAAGTGTCCCAATTTGGGGTGGCAAGTTATATGGCTACCCATGGAATGAATACATCCAAATTCGTATTTCAGTAAAATTTCAGTTTGAAGGCATATCCCCTAACTTCAACATCACTATTGAAGAACTGAAGTGGAAAATGGTAAGTGTGTAAATGACCATGGCTGAGGTTTTTCCAGTAGTCCTGTATGGATATGAGAAATGAACCATAAACAAGCTGAGAGCCGAAGAATTGATGCTTTTGAACTGTGGTGCTGGAGAAGACTCTTGAGAGTCCCTTGGACTTCAAGGGGTTCAAACTAGTCAATCCTAAAGGAAATAAATCCTGAATATTCATTGGAAGGACTGATGATGAAGCTGAAGCTCCAATACTTTGGCCACCTGATGCGAAGAGCTGACTTATTGGAAAAGATCTTGATGCTGGGAAAGATTGATGGCAAAAGAAGGGGCCAGCAGAGGATGAGATGGTTAGGTAGCATCACCGACTCCATGGACATGAATCTGAGCAAATTCCAGGAGATAGTGAAGAACAGGGAAGCATGGCGTGCTATAATCCTAGGGTCACAAAGAGTTGGACACAACTTAGTGACTGAGCGAGAAAAAGTATATGAATGACACAATTCTATATTAATTAAAGATTTAACTCCAAGAAAGAAATTCAAACTAAAAGTGAAGAGGTTTGGTAATTTAAAAAATAGGATAATTCTGATTTTACACTTATGGCATGGTATATTTCCACTTTTAAAAAAACCAATTAAATAAAATCTTTTTCCCCTCTTTTCAGTTGATTGCTAAGGTTTTAGGAGAAACGTGAGATGAGTTACTTTTGTATGCAAAGGCTTATGATAAGCTGTTAACCTGGCAGAATCCATGAGTTGATAAATAAGTAAGATACAGCTTTCAGTTAGCATTCTTTGTTTACAAGGTAGAAAATCCTTTTCTAGGGCTTTTACATGAATTTTTTTAGGAAAAGACTTGGTAGAAATAGGAAAAACTATGATTAGTAATAGGAAATACTGAACAAAAAAATGAAAGGTAACGTTCAGCAAGCACTCACTATATTCCATGCACAATTTTAAATGCTTTTCTTGTACTAATTCATTTATCCACACAAGCCATGATGGTATTATTTTAATCCCAGAAATGAAGAAAATTAGATACAGAATAGTTAAATTGCAGGGCCACTCAATTGTCACTTAAACCAGACTTTTTGGATCCATAGGCTACAGTTTTAAATATTGCCTGATACTTCTCATGTGTTCTTAGGTGCCCATTTACACTTAATAATCATGATTTGTTATTGTTGTTGTTTAGTCTCTAATTCATGTCCAACTCTTTTGCAACTTCATGGACTATAGCCTGCCAGGCTCTTCTGTCATTGGGATTTCCCAGGCAAGAATACTGGAGTGGCTTGCCATTTCTTTCTCCAGGGGAATCTTCCCAACCCAAGGATCAAATCCATATCTCCTGCATTTGCAGGAAGATTCTTTACCACTGAGCCACCAGGGAAGCCCCAATAATCATGACACTCTCATACATTTTTAGAATATTTTGTGATTAACTGAGTCCTTGTCTGCATAGTCGTATATTTTTTTCTTTCTCTCACCCTCCCCCAGTCTCACTCACACATGCAGACACATGCACACACACATACACATTACATGTATATGTATAGGTCTTGTGAAACAGAACACATTAAGATGCTTCATTTTATGTATGGATGTGTTTATGTGGTTTGTCCTAAGTTTTTCAGTTAAGAAGCAGTGGAACAGATGTTGGCTTGAGCTTAGTTCTTTGTAGTCTACGAGCTTGTCATTCTATGATGTAGGGATCATAGGAGCAACATGCTGAAATCTTTGTCACATTGGACCCTGGGAAGGATCCTTCTTGGCAACATAAAAACAAAACCGAGCATGTTCATCCACCTTTTGTTCTTGGATATTTTCCCATTCTATAGTAACTCTGTAAACTATTATGCTGCTACAATGAACCCATCAAAATTAGGCTGATACCTCAGTCTCATTTCCCACATGTGAAATAGCAGTCATGTTAGGACTTAGCTGTGTGCTTGTAGTCAGAAACAGAATAACTAACACATTTGTAGAGCACACGAAACAGTGTCTGTCACTCTGTTGTTATTTCCTGTTATGAATAAGGACTGAGTTTGAAAAAATGTGGGCAGGTTGTTAGGAATCCTCCTCATTACTGGAAATAACTTCCAATGCACAGGTGCCTCTGATGTCCAGAAAACCACGTATTGTTTCTGTGCTAATTATAGAGAGATTTTGTCAATGACAAACAGGTGTTTGAGGAGAGACCTCTATGCAGTGAATAGTTTGATCAAACACAAAATGTATTTTAAGAAGTTCATTTCCTCCATGAGTTCATACTCTCCCATCTATTAGAAATACATTATTCTTATCAGGACCTGAAGAGGACTGGGGGCTGGCAATGGAGGACTGATATTTATGGGCATATAGAGTTTCATTTGTGCACGACGAAAAGTGTACTGGAGCTGGATTCACAGCACTGTGAATGTTCTTACTACTGAAGTGTACACTTGACAATGGTCGCAATGGTAAATTCTATGTTATGTATATTTTATTGAAGTTAAAGACTTAAAAAATACATATTTTACTCTTTTTTACTCTTCCATATTTCATTCCAGCACAAAATTGTAGAAGTTAAAAAAGACACACAGGAATAAACATCACATGAATCAGAAGGTTATTCAAATAACAAAATCATGTCTGCAATAAAGGAGCCTTGACAGGTAGTTCTTCCCACACCTCCCACCCCGAAAGACTGAATAGAAAACTGATGTAAAAGGCTGATGAGCAGAAATAAGATAGGCAAGTACTTCATCAGAGAAAATAAAAGAGTACAAACAGAACACAGGTTGAAAATTCATTAGTGAAAAACCCATTCTGTAAACCTGAGAAATTGCCAGCGTTGGATTAAAAGATCTTTTATTTATTTGGGTAAGAACTATTGTTTCTTTTCATCCCCCTTTCTTTTCATTTCCCTTCACTCCCTCCCTCCATTTCTTTCTTGTCAAAATATCCAGTCAGACTTGATTTTCCAAGGATGCTTTATGCTTTGTTTTGTTTGGTTCTATCAAGCTAGTCAGCTAAGACTAGCTTTTGCTTGTTGTGCCACAAAAAGTAAGAGCAACTCTTGACTATGGGCATGTATCTCTGTAAAGCATTGGCAGGGCCATTTTCACAGCAGGGCAAGTAAGCAAATTAAGGTGTTCTCTAAGGAATGCTTGTCTGTGACTCTTGTGTTTTGATATAGTATTGCTATCACTGTACTTGAAAATTTATTTTCATGTATTTACTTCTCTGTATCAAATTAGAAACTACGTTAAATATTTTTGAAGTCTTTTAACCCATTTTACTAATGTGTGTGTGTGTGTGTTTATTTAAACCATTTACAAATTTATATCAGCTTGGGCACTGAAGAAACAATAAATGCTAAATGGAATTCTTAACATATTGAGTTCATAGACCCTTTTGAGAGTGTATTCAGAATACCTATGAACACATCTAATATTGCATGCAGTTTTAGGTCATCTGGAAAGTTTTTAGAACACATTCATATAGCCTGTGAACTACTTGGACACCATTAAACCTCCTAGATTAAGAGAAAAGAGAAAATAGAAGGAAGACTTTGTCAGAGATTCAGATGGATAACTTTCTAGACCAAGAAAAAGCAATTAATTGCTTTAAGTGATGACATTTTTAAAAATTTACCTTTAGAATCCACTTTAATACTGTGTGGTTTTAGCACATAATTATACAACATTAGAAAAGTAAAATTATATATATATATATGTATATATAATTGATGAATCATGATCTCTTTAGCTTTGTACATTTATTCCATTAAATTATATTCATGTATATAAACATGAAAGACTTTATTTTCTTGGGCCCCAAAATCACTGCAGATGGTGACTACAGCCATGAAATTAAAAGATGCTTGCTTCTTGGAAGAAAAGCTATGACCAACCTAGACAGCATATTAAAAAACAGAGACATTACTTTCCTGACAAAGGTCCGTCTAGTCAAAGCTATGGTTTTACCAGTAGACAAGTATGGATGTGAGAGTTGGACTCTAAAAAAAGCTGAGCACCGAAGAATTGATGCTTTTGAACTGTGGTTTTGGAGAAGACTCCTCAGAGTCTCTTGGGCTGCAAGAAAATCCAACCAGTCCATCCTAAAGGAGATCAGTCCTGAACATTCATTGGAAGGACTGATGCTGAAGCTGAAACTCCAATACTTTGGCCACCTGATGCGAAGAACTTACTCCTTGGAAAAGACCCTGATGCTGGGCAAGATTGAAGGCAGGAGGAGAAGGGGACAATAGAGGATGAGATGCTTGGATGGCATCACCAACTCGATGCACGAGTTTGAGTAAGCTCTGGGAATTGGTGATGGACAGGGAAGCCTGGCATTCTGCAGTCCATGGGGTCGCAAAGAGTCAGACACGACTGAGTATAAACATGATATAAGCATGCATCCTTGATACCCTGTATGATTTGAATAAATTTTTCACTTTTTAATCTTGTTTAGGTCATGAGAAGTATAGTTCTGAGTATGGAGAAAACCTTTTCATTTCATCAAAATTCAGAACCTTCTTTATAACCTTATATCTTGATAAAATTTATTCATCAGGATCCTTCTATTGGTAAAAAGGTGATGAGGTCTACCCAATAAGACCAGCCAAGAAGATTAACTAATGTGATAGGTCTTAGATGAAAAATATACATTTGATCACTGTGTATACTAGGATATACTAGAGGAGGCAGTTGGATGGTAGATCACACTTCTGGGTCATGTTTTAGGTGGGCTAAGGCTATATAGTACCGAACAAAAAGGCAGACCAACTTGGCACCAAGAAGTATTGCGTTCTGTATATTTTTAACTTTTGTGAGGTGTGGCTTAGGAGAAATATTTCTTGATAATATTATGTAAATTGAGGTGCAAAAGGAAAGAAAAACAAATAGAAATATTTGAGGGAAAATAGAAATTGAAAGAAAGATTCTATATTAATAATGTAGGTTAAATAGATCTTGGAGAACATATTGAATAGTTTCTTGCTACCATAGTTCTAAAAGGGTTGCTTCCTACAAAAGGAAGATGACAAATAAAATCAGGAGTTAATACAAGAAGTTGAAACCTAAACCACTAAATTTTCCTGATTGCTTAATAATTTTCTACCAAATACTAAATTTAAGGTTAATAAGTATTTGTTAATATTTTTGAGGTGATTGGAAAAAGGATAGAAATGGTATGTTTATTTTTAAGAATAATCATAGGATCTTAAAAACAAAGATGTGGGAGAAATGCAATAAAATCACAGACTAAAAGGATGTATACATATATGCTTGTTTTTGTGATATTTTGTTATTTCCTTAAAAATTATGATAGAAATAAAAACCATTTTTAAGAGACTGCGGATGGTGACTGCAGCCAAGAAATTAAAAGATGCTTGATCCTTGGAAGAAAAGCTATGACAAACCTATACAACATATTAAAAAGCAGAGAGCTATCACTTTGTTGAAAAAGCTTCATATTGCCAAAGCATTGGTTTTTCCAGTAGTCATGTACAGATGTGACAGATGGACCATAAAGAAGGCTGAATGCTTTTGAACTGGAGAAGTTCTGGAGAAGACTCTTGAGAGTCCCTTGGACAGCAAGGAGATCAAACCAGTCAATCCTAAAGGAAATCAATCCTGAATACTCATTGGAAGGACTGATGCTAAAGCCGAAGCTCCAATACTTTGGCTACCTGATAGCAAAGAGCCGACTAATTGAAAAAGACCTTGATGCTGGGAAAGATTGAGGGCAGGAGGATAAGGGGGCAATAGAGGATGAGATGGTTGGATGACAAAAGTTTGAGCAAACTCCAGGAGATAGTGGAGGACAGAGGAACCTGGTATGCTGTAGTTCATGAGGTTGCGAAGAGTTGGACGTGACTTAGCGACTGAACAACAATAATATTAGAATAGAATTTGCACATTATAAAATTTAAGACTACTTATTTCTTGTGTTTACATGAAGAAAAGTAAAGAAATAAGATGGTTTCTAATATCAATTGTGTTTGAGACCATTCTTTACAACATTTATTGTTTGATTAAAAGCATGAACTTTGGACATTTTTTTTTTAATTTGTTAGGTTTTATTTATTTTTAAATATGAGATACAATTGACATAAAACAGCCTATTAATTTCAATTGTACAACATAACTGTTTGACATCTGGATGTATAGTGAAATGATCACCACAGTAAGTCTAGTTAACACTCATCACCATACACAGTTACAGGTTATTCTTTCTTGAGATGAGAATTTTTATGATCTACTCTGTCTGCAACTTTCAAATATGCAATACAGTTTTATTAACTACAGTTGCCATGCTGTACATCTCTGTGACTTATTTATTTTGTAACTAAGTTTATAACTTTTGATCCCCTTCATTCATTCATTTTGCCTACTGCCCACCTTCTGCTTTAGGAAACCACCAATCTGTTCTCTGTATCTACAATCTTGTTTTTGCCTCTTTAATATTCCATATATAAGTGAAATCATATGGTATTTGTTTTTCTCAGCCCAAGTTATTTCACTTAGCATAATGCCCTCAAGGTCTCATTATGTTGTCTCTGTTGGCTAGATTTCTTTCTCTTTTATGGCTGAATTATATGTCTCACATTTTCCTTATCCATTCTTCTGTTGATGGACACTTATGTTGTTTCCGTATTTTGGCTTTTGTATATAATGCTGCAATGAATATGACAGTACAGTTAACTTTTTGAGTTACTGTTTTTGTTTTCTTCAAATAAATACTCAGAAGTAGAATTGCTGAATCATATAGAGTTCTTTTAATTTTTTGAGGACCCTGAATGCAGTTTTCCACAGTGGCTGCACCATTTATATTCCCATCCCATCAATATAATCCCACATCCTTGCCACCATTTGTGTTGTTGTTGTTGTTTGTTGTTTGCTAATAGCCATTCTAACAATTGTGAGGTGATATCTCATTGTGATTTTGATTTGCATTTCCCTGATGATTACTGATGCTTGAGCATCTTTTGGACATCCATTTCTAATCAGAAAACATTGAATGATTAGTACATTTAAAAAAAAAAAGCAGTCTAGTATCTCAGTTATATAGTGGATGCATGTGTGCTAAATCGCTTCAGACATGTCCGACTCTTTGTGACTCTATGAACCATAGCTCACCAGGCTCCTCTGTCCATGGGATTCTCCAGCAAGAATACTGGAGTACATTGCCATGCCCTTCTCCAGGGGATCTTCCCGTATACGGGGATGGAACCCGTATCTCTTATATCTCCTGCATTGGCAGGCAGGTTCTTTAACAGTAGCACCACCTGGGAAGCCCTATGTAGTGGATAATGGATTCAATTATATCCTTATGGCTTTTAGGTCTTTTTATTTTGAGAAGAGATAAAAAATTCCTTTTGATTTCTTTAAATGCCAGCATAGTTATAAGATAGTTGCAAAGATATGTTGTAAGGCTTATCAAAGATAATTTTTATAGATAAATTTAATATTTTAAGTTGGACTTGGATGCCAAAGAAATATATAAAAATTTCAAGTATGTATTTCAAGGTACCTACAAACTGATATGCTGCCACCCTGTTCTCACTACTTAGATATTTTTAACATTAATTTACTCTTTCAACAGGTTTGTTTTGAATTATGATTATATGCCAGGCATTGTACCAAATGTTGGAAAAATAACAGTGAGTAAAACAGATGTAGTTAGTCACTGATAATTAATTAGGCTTCAGACTGATACAAGCTATGGAGGATAAATAAATGGTACTATGATTATGTTTAACAGCCCCTGAAATGAGAGTGTAAACACTGACATAAGCTCTTACCTACTAACTCAAATTATCTATCAATCTAAACCAAATTTTTTAGAATGCTTTTCTCCTCTAACAGGTTAATAAATACATTTGTTATTATGCTTGCCTCATGATTCTACAACCTGCAAAATCAAAACCTTTAATAGGGTTGTGATTATATTGTTTTGAATAAAAGTGGTGGTGAATAAAAGTGGCTTATTAGTTATGGATATGAGCTATATGAATTAAAAAATGATGCCCATTTAGTATTTAATTTAATTTTCCTGCAGAGAGATGACAAGCCTAGAATAATTGATTGTTCTTTTTCCATATAATGTTTTTTTCACATGACATAAATGGTACTGTTAGATTTGTATTTGCAAGTGATGCAACCAACAATGAATTAATATCCAAAATATACTAATAGTTCAATACAACTCAATGTCAATAAAACAAAAAATCCAATAAAAAAAATAGGCAGAAGATCTAAATAGACATTTCTCCAAAGAGGACATACAAATGGCCAACAGACACATGAAAAGATGCTTAACATCTATACTTAGTAGAGAAAATAAGTAGTTTTTTTCCTCTACTCATTAGAGAAAAATATAAATCAAAACTACAATGAGATATCACGTTACTCTAGTCAGAATGACCATCATCAAAGAGTCTATAGACAATAAATGTTAGAGAGGGTGTGAGGAAAAAGGAACTCCCCTGCATTGTTGGTGAGAATGTATCAATAAATTGGTGCAGCCGCTATGGACAATAGTATACGGATTCCTTAAGAATCTAAAAATAGAGGAACCATATGATCCTGCAATCCTACTCCTGGGCACACATCTGGAGAAAAGTATAATTTGAAAAGACACGTGCGCACAATGTTTACTGCAGCACTATAGCTGCAGACAATTGTCTGGCTTTACAATAGCCCAGACATGGCAGTAACCCAGGTGTTCATCGACAGGTGAATGGATAAAGTGGTATATACCTGATCACAAGGTGGTTTTCCCAGGGCAAGTCTCATCCATTGAACTGAAGGTGTACAGATTCCTATGGTTTCCCCAAATGTGGGAAACTTGAACACATAGCTTGTGGCAGCTGGGTACAGCGTTTGCACTCCCCCCTAAAAAAAAAATCTGGTATGTATGTATATGATTCTTCAGTCAGACACTACATCATGTCTGACTCTTTGTGACCCATGAACTGCTGCACACGAAGCTTCCCTGTCCTTCACTATCTCCCGGTTTGCTCAGACTCATGTCCATTGAGTTGGTGATGCCATCCAACCATCTCATCCTCTACTGCCCCCTTATCCTGCTGCCCTCAATCTTTCCCAGCATCAGGGTATTTTCCAGTGAGCTGGCTCTTCGCATCAGGTGGCCAAAGTATTGAAGCTTCAGCTTCAGCATCAGTCCTTCCAATGAATATTCAGGGTTGATTTCCTTTAGGACTGACTTTGTATGCTAAGTTGCTTCAGTTGTGTCCGACTCTTTGTGACCCTATAGACTGTAGCCTACCAGGTTCCTCTGTCCATGGGGATTCTCCAGGCAAGAATACTAGAGTAGGTTGCTACGCTCTCTTCCAGGGGATCTTCTCATCTCAGGGATCAAACTCAAGTCTCTTATGTCTCCTGTATTGGCAGGTGGGTTCTTTACCCCTAGCACCACCTGGGTTGACTAGTTTGATGTACATATGCAATAGAATATTATAGCCATAGAAAAGAAGGAAAAATGCCATGTGCAGCAACTTGGATGGACCTAGAGACTATCATTCTAAGTGAAGTAAGCCAAACAAAGACAGGTATCAGATCATATTGCTTTAATGTGGAATCTAAAAAAGAAAGTGAAGGACAGGGGAGATTGGTGTGCTGCAGTCAATGGAGTCACAAAGCATTGGACATAGCAACTGAAGAACAGTAACAACTAAAAAGATGCAAATGAACTTATTTACAAAAGAGCAAGAGACTCACAGACCTAGAAAACACAGTTACGGTTACCAAAGGGGAAAGGGGGGAGGGTACATTAGAAGTTTGAAATTAACATGTACATACTGCTATATATAAAATAGATAACCAACAAGGACCTACTCTATAGCATAGGAAACTACACTGAGTATTTTGTAATAAACTATAAGAGAACAGAATATTTTTTAAAAAAGTGCATGTAACTAAATCAGTTTGCTGTAGACCTGAAATTAGCGAAACATTGTAAATCAAATGTGCTTTAATAAAAAGAAAAAAGTGAACTCAATTTGTTACTTATATACATTTGTAAGCATTGGGGATTGTGCACGGTTATATATCAGAGTCATTATCACAGAAGGGAAAGACTAGCTAAGTAAATAGAGTAGGAAAAAGGCTCCGGGCTGGCTAGATGTAGTGGCTGTCAGTGTTTATTTTGTGATTGTTCCATGTTTCACGGCTATGGTTGCTTTAAAAAAGTCTTGATTATCAAGATTTGTTGACATTTTGTAACGCGATGTGAACTCTTCGATGTTGGAGAATTTTGTTTCCCCCGTGGAAATAAGCTCCACCGCCTCTTGATCTCCAATTCTCTTTGATATCTAGTAGTTAGTGCCCCACTGGTTTACTCTGATGATTTTACCTAGTTCATTCTCAGATTCTTTAGTTACAAACAGTGTCACTCATGATTAAAAATGTATTCTGACCAAAACAGGCTTCACTTCCACTCTGAACTGCTAATAATTTTTAAAAAGAAAGATCTTCAAATCACAACCCCAGAAGTCTGTATGTATTCAGCGTAGCTTTTAAAGAATCCTGATTGAGCACTATAAACAACTCTGCATTTTCTTTTAACACTGATCATTTCACGCAATGAAAATTTCCTCTACTCGAAACATCCCAAGGTTTTCATCACCATTTCTGGCACCAAATATTGGATGTGTCAAATTGTGGAAAGCCCTTTGGCAGTAAGAACTGCTTCCACCTGTGAAACCTTTACTCTCATTTAACAGGCAGATTGATTTAATTATTAATGTTGACTGAGCCAGTGGTGAGCCATTTGGCTTTTGATTGGGTCAGGCAGTACACTGATCTCTGTGCTCTTGTCTGGTGGGATGCTGGAGGAAGAGATGAAGTAGAAGCTGTTTGGCTGCTGGTTTTGGAAGGATTGGAGGCTATGACCTGCAACAAAGTAAGCAATAAGACACAAATTGCCTTCTAGAAATTTTATTGTGGAAGTTGATATTTAATATTTTTATCAAGCTATAAGAACTGAAAGGTAAGTAGCTCAAATAACAGTCTTGGTTTTAATATATCCAGATTACCACACAACTGAAGGCTATTATTATTCAGTGAAGTCTTGGACAGAGCTCCTCTTTTATGGTGACATAAACTTGAAAACTTAATTGTTTTCTCCAACAAATTAACAATTTGAAGCTCTTTGCCTTTCTAAACTGTTGTTGTATTGTGTAATATCGAGCAGATGATATAGATATCTTGGCCATTAGATATTAAATGCTAAATATTGTATGCAGCATTCAAAATATGGTCTGTCCTGTAAAGGTGTTTTTTCAAACTTTTAAAATAATGTCATGTATTTAGCTGGCGGTGTTGGGTCTTAGTTGTGGCACATGGCATCTTAACTGTGGTGTGTGGGCCTTCTCTCCAGCTGTCGTGGCTCAGAGGGTCAGTAGTTTTGGTACATGGGTTTAGATGGCCTGCAGCATGTGGGATTTTTTTTTTTCCCCTGATCAGGGATCAAACCCATGTCCCCTGCACTGGAAGGTGGATTTTTAACCAATGCATGGTCAGGGAGAGATCCCTGTAAATGTATCTGATAGGAAGTAGGTTCTTTGTTTATTTCAATTACTCCTTCATTTATTCACTTACTATGTCCCAGACACCTTTCTCTGTGGTCATTTTCAAGAAACACATGTGTTAAGCCTTATTTCATACTATTTAAGTTAGAAATGCATAGAGCCCAGGCATTTGTACATCTTAAAACCTTTTAGGGTTTCTGATTTACAAGTAGATTTGAAAAGCATGTGTTTAAGGAGTAGAGAGAAAAGCTAAGAGGTCTTTTTCTCATTTTAGTGAAGAAAGCAGACAGTCAACAAATGAAGATTTAGGCTACTGAAGCACTAGAAAGGAAAATAAGCCAGGGTAAGAGAGGAGGGAGTGGAATATTATAGAGCAGCGGTCCAACTATGAACGTATTTTGGATGTGGTGACCTTTGAATAGAAGGTTGAATGATGGGAAGGTGCGTGAGCTACGTGAAGGTCTAAGGAAAAGGTAATGCAAAGACCCTAAGACAGGAAAGACCCTGGCTTGTTTTAAAGAGAGAAAGAAGACTACTGTGGATGCACTGGAGGAGGAAGAAAAGGGGGGGGGGGAGGAAGGGAGGGAGGGGAAGAGAGAGAGCTTGAGAGCAAAAATGTGGGACAGCTTATGTAGGCCTGTAGTGGGTTCAGAAGCCACCAAGGACTAGACCTTATGTGCATTTTGAAAAGATTGTTATGACTTTATCAATATCATTACAGAAAAAATATGGAGAATATTTTTGGACATTGTGCATTTGATGTTTGTTATGATTTGTCAGGCATTCACACCTGAAGCAAATCTAGGTTGTTCTTTTTTGTAGATTAACTGCATGAGAAAAAAAATATTGGGGCAAACTGACACATGCAGGAAGCTTTTGGTTATCTGGCTTAGAAAACAACTAGGTGTTCACCCTGTCTGATGTATGTGCTAATGATTATCCTATTTTGATGAGGGGGAGGCATGTTTCTTTTAAGAAAATATACATGTCATTTATATTCATTAATTTTTCTTTTAATTCAAAGGGACTTTGAACAAAACCTAGTTTGCTTCGTGATTGCCTATATTTTCAAATTTAATTCTCTTTCCTTCTTAATGGCAACATGTTCTCTATGAATGCTGATATCTATTGTCAGCGCAATTTTTAAAAATAAAAATTATTTAATGGCTTCTTTGTGAATTTGATTTTATATGCTTATGACTACTTGCATGTCAGATTCTTGTGCATTCTAATCAAGAGTTTAGTTGTAATAAATGACATATTTTCTGGAAATAAAATTATTAATCATGAAACCAACTCTATCTTCTCATTTTTCTGAGAGCACTATGAATAAAACTCTGAAGATACTCTAAGGAAAAGTGTTTTCTTGGTGAAATAAAATAAGGAATCATATTATGATATACTTTTGGAACCTCAAAGTACATAAAAGTATTTTAAAAACATGAGAAATAACACAGTAAAAACATTGTTTAAATTTATTTATCCAAATGTTTTCCAAACATATTTGACTATGGAAACCTTCTGACTGAGGGTTTGTGTGTGTGTGTGTGTGTGTGTGTGTGTGTGTGTGTGTGTATAAAACACCTACATTTTATAGAACTAGTGTTTCTCAGAATTCATTTTGAGAAACATTGTTCTACATGTGTAACTGACTTATTTCTGCAGGTGGTATAATTGATGATGTCTTACTCACCTGCAGAAGTTTATAAACAAAATAAAATACTGGATGCTTGTGATTCTTTTTGACATTGAACAGATGTCAATTTTATTTCCTTATTAGTACTTGAGGGACTTATAAATAAGTCTGTTCTTGTTCTTCTAAAGTCTTAAATTTATATCCATCAATACCTCCAGGCCTTTCACAGAAAGAGAACCTACATACGATCATATGCCAAGGCATTAAGTGACTGTGTTTCTTTCGCAAGCCTCTGAACATTGAGGGGTGTGGATTCTTTTCATTTCTTTCTCGATTATCTGATTTAGAAGGCTGCTAGGTAATACTGGCCAAAAGAGTAGAACATTCTTTGATTCTTTTGATATGCACAGTGGCTTATTCTATCAAATATGTGACAGTTGAAGCATCTGGAGAATTATCATCACTTACTTCCAACCAGTTAAAGGAAAAGAGTAGAAACAGGAAAAAAACTGACGTGTAACAGGAGGTGGGCTCTGTCTAGTTAAAAAAAAAGAAGCACATTTATTTTAAAGACAGGTGGAAGATATAGCTAAGTGATTGATTTCCACTCTTGATTTCCTAAAAATGATAGAAATACTAAATTTTGAAAAATTATCTCCTTTCCAATTCTTAATATCTTTTCTATTAACATAATTGCCTGTTTTTTTCTTTTAGAAAAATATTATTTTTGTCACTTGTACTTGTGAGGATTCAGAATTATAACATCTACTTGACTTTGATACTTTTAAAAGTTTATTTTTACACATTTGAACAATTACAGTGTCTCCATATGTGACATTTTTGGTCTATAGAAGATATTTGTTGTACTTATGGATTCATAGATGTTTGCAATATCTTTGTCGTCATTCAAGGAATTGAATCCATTGGACAGAAATTATTGAAAGCAATGGATGCTCATCAAGTCATGGTTGATGAGAGTGGGGTTTAGCAGTGTTAACAGGGACCAAATTATGGAGGAATATAAATTTTTTCCTGCAGACTCCAAGAATGCACTAAAGGATAGTTAATAGGGGATGGAGAGAATCAAGATATGCATTTCCAAGCTATTGCTGCCAGGAGATAGAGCAAGTTCTGGGGAAAATATATAGGTAAGGGAATTTTGTCCAATTTTCAAGGCACAGTGTTACTAGGGAAGTGCAGACAGAATGGAGAGGATGCAGCAGATTCTAGAGCTCTTTTGAAAATAAAATGGACATGATGTGGTGATGGGATATAGGGAGTTGAGCAAAGAGAAGAAATTTGATGTAACTTGACGAGCTGGCAACATTTTCCTAGGTGAAAAATTTGGAAGCAAAGCAGCTTTGGCAGTCACGAAGGTAAGGGTTGACTTAGACCTGTCTAGTTTGTGACACCTTTGGGAGCTGATTAGTGGCAGTGGTCTTGCTAGGTATACTTCATATGCTTGTGTAATATTGGCTGGTATAGACTGTGTTATATTAAACATACCAAATCTAATATTGCAGTTTTTTAAAAGGCATGTTAAAAATCTTCAATCTATATGCAGTAGGCTTAATGGATGCCATGGTTACTTTATCATCTGTCTTATTTAGAACTAGCCTTCTGCCCTGTGTGTTTCTCAGAAGAATCATTTGCTATTGTTAAACAAATCTGTATTGTCTCCTATTGTATCATCCTGCTGATGGTGTTCAAGTAATTGAGAGCTCTTTTGCAATGCAGGGCTTGCAAATTCCAGAGAAAGTCCTCTTGGCATGTGGGGGTTCACATGGAGGGGAAGTTACATGGAGGAGAAGTGCCCACTGAAAACACTTTCAGAGTCCCAGGATTACCTGGGTAGTTTATTGGCGCAGAGATGTCTGTGAGAGAATTCACAGTGGAAAGTGAAGATTTTACATCCTAAGCAGCATGTTCAGAATACCAGGTTCATGAAACTTCAGCATGTTCAAATGAAACCCAACTAATTTGGAGCAGTCTGTCTCTAAGAAGAGAGCTCACAGGTTTTTATATATTGTAGTAACAAACAGACGACGATTTTACCTTTGCATGTAGTTAGATTTTAGTTTATATATGCAGATAAATAGAACATAAATTATTTGAGGACTGGTTATTTGTTATGCTCATCACCGTATCACTACTGTCTGGACATATCCCCAACTCTCTACAAATATTGCTTAAATAAATGAATTTTAGTTAAGCTTTTTCTCTTAGTGTTTGTGTGAACTGACTGGGCAGGGCAGAGGAGAGCGCAGGGGCTGGGGAAGTTGCCTGATCACAGGGTACACAGTGCCGTTCCGGTGAGTGCACAGAACCCTGGGGTCCAAGGTTACCCCGGATACCTCCAGGCACCTTTGAGAAAATGGCTTAGCTCCAGGAGTTCAGGATGAAGCAACAGGGAGCGTCACCTTGTGGGCCCGGCGCAGCCGTGGAGAATCAGATGGTGTTTAATACATGTGTTCCCTGGACTTTCACAGGTGTGTTTGTTGTTTTGCTTTTCTTTTGAAGTCTGGGTGAGCCCATGTCATAAAATAAAATTTATTTGTCAAGTTCCAGTTCTAGAGGTGTGGCAGAAGGACAGTGTTATCCTAGGAACCCAGATCAGGTACCAAGTTTGTAACAGTTACGTATTGAAGCCTAGAGAAGAGATACACGAGCAGGAATGTGGGCATCTGGGTCCTCACCAGAGTAGGCAGCTTCGGGAGGCAGGGGATTGTGAGTCAGAGCGATCGGCATGACCTTCGTCGGTAAGATGAGTGACCGACATCAATGCATGAGAAACAGAAAGCCTGTTTGCTCTCTGGCTTCTGTACTTCGGCTCTAGGGTGGGCGTGCGGGAACCCGACATGAAGCTGGGTGAGGATGTGGTGATGCGCCAAGGCGTGCTGCAACCGTTTGTCCTCAGCCTCTGTTCTCCCCTCGCTGCATCCTTGTATTTCTCCTTTACGTTCTTTCTATATACTTTCCTCTTTTCTTCTCTCTTTTGACCCTCTCTTTTCATTTTTCTCATATTCCATCCTTCCCAGCTGGAAGATATGATTTTTAAGTATAGTAAAAATTCTGCATCTAGTTTTTATAATATAGGAAAATAAAATCGAACACATAAATAATGATAATCTAGGAAAAAATTCTGGACTATCTTGGTGTCGGAAGATCCCTAAAATTGAAAATAATGTATTATATTTGTTGCTATATTGATACAGTCTATGAATACATTTCATATAGCCTTGATTAAAAAAAAATGTTTTACACATAACAAACACAGAAGACATAGCTAAACTCCTTGCTTTATTATTGTAATAAAGAATAAAAAATCATAGCACATATTTGTTTGTTTTTGATTTGAATTAGCTGTAGGAGAACAAATGTCTACAAAATATAGGCATATTTTCTTTTTGGAGACTACACTACTTCCAATAACTTGAGCTATGTCAATTTGTCTTTTTCCTTTTCATTCAGTTCAGTTCAGCCGCTCAGTCATATCTGACTCTTTGCGACCCCATGGACCACAGAACACCAGGCCTCCCTGTCCATCACCAATTCCAGGAGTCTACTCAAATTCATCTCCATCGAGTCGGTGATGCCATCCAGCCATCTCATCCGCTGTTGTCACTTTCTCCTCCTGCCCTCGATCTTTCCCAGCATTGGGGTCTTTTCAAATGAGTCAGCTCTTCATATCAGGCGGGCAAAGTACTAAAGTTTCAGCATCAGTCCTTCCAATGAAAACCAAGGACTGGTCTCCTTTAGGATGGACTGGTTGGATCTCCTTGCAGTCCAAGGAACTCTCAAGAGTCTTCTCCAATGCCACAGTTCAAAAGCATCAATTCTTTGGTGCTCATCTTTCTTTATAGTCCAGCTCTCACATCCATACATGACCACTGGAAAAACCATAGCCTTGACTAGACGGACCTTTTTTGGCAAAGTAATGTCTCTGCTTTTTAATATTCTAAGTTGGACCTAACTTTCCTTCCAAGGAGTAAGCGTCTTTTAATTTCATGGCTGTAGTCACTATCTGCAGTGATTTTGGAGCCCAAGAAAATAAAGTCAGGCATGGTTTTTACTGTTTCCCCATCTATTTGCCATGAGGTGATGGGACCAGATGTCTTGATCTTCATTTTCTGAGTGTTGAGCTTTAAGCCAACTTTTTCACTCTCCTCTTTCACTTTCATCAAGAGGCTCTTTAGTTCTTCACTTTCTCCCATAAGGGTGGTGTCATCTGCATATCTTAGGTATTTGATATTTCTCCCAGCAATCTTGATTCCAGCTACTGCTTCATCCAGCTGAGCGTTTCTCATGATGTACTCTGCATATAAATTAAATAAGCATGGTGACAATATACAGCCTTGACGTACTCCTTTTCCTATTTGGAACCAGTCTGTTGTTCCATGTCCAGTTCTAACTGTTGCTTCCTGACCTGCATACAGGTTTCTCAAGAGGCAGGTCAGGTGGTCTGGTATTCCCATCTCTTTCAAAATTTTCCACAGTTTATTGTTATCCACATAGTCAAAGGCTTTGGCAGAGTCAATAAAGCAGAAATAGATGTTTTTCTGGAACTCTCTTTTTCGATGATCCAGCGGATGTTGGCAATTTGATCTCAGGTTCCTCTGCCTTTTCTAAAACCAGCTGGAACATCTGGAAGTTCATAGTTTAAGTATTGCAAAAGCCAGGCTTGGAGAATTTTGAGCATTACTTTACTAGCGTGTGAGATGAGTGCAATAGTGAGGTAGTTTGAGCATTTTTTGGCATTGCCTTTTCTTGGAATTGGCATGAAAATTGACCTTTTCCAGTCCTGTGGCCACTGCTGAGTTTTCCAAATTTGCTGGCATATTGAGTGCAGCACTTTCACAGCATCATCTTTCAGGATTTGAAATAGCTCAACTGAAATTCCATCACCTCCACTAGCTTTGTTCATAGTGATGCTTCCTAAGGCCCACTTGACTTCACATTCGAGGATGTCTGGCTCTAGGTGAGGGATCACACCATAGTGATTATCTGAAGTTGTGAAGATCTTTTTGTACCATTCTTCTGTATATTCTTGCCACCTCTTCTTAATATCTTCTGCTTCTGTTAGGTCCCTACCATTTCTGTCCTTTATTTTTCCTCTCTTTGCATGAAACGTTCCCTGGCTACGTCTCATTCTCTTGAAGAGATCTGTAGTCTTTCCCATTCTATTATTTTCCTCTATTTGCAGTGATCACTGAGAAAGGCTTTCTTATCTCTCCTTGCTATTCTTTGGAACTCTGCATTCAAATGGGTATATCTTTTCTTTTCTCATTTGCTTTTCGATTCTCTTCGTTTCACAGCTATTTGTAAGGCCTCCTCAGACAACCATTTTGCCTTTTTGCATTTCTTTTCCATGGGGATGGTCTTAATCCCTGTCTCCTGTACAATGTCACGAACCTCTATCCATAGTTCCTTAGGCAGTCTGTCTATCAGATCTAGTTCCTTAAATCTATTTCTTACCTCCACTGTATAATTGTAAGGGATTTGATTTGGGTCATACTTGAGTGGTCTAGTGGTTTTCCCTACTTTCTTCAATTTAAGTCTGAATTTGACAATAAGGTGTTCATGATCTGAGCCACAGTCAGCTCCTGGTCTTGTTTTTGCTGACTGTATAGAACGTCTTCATCTTTGGCTGCAAAGAATATAATCAATCTGATTTCGGTGTTGACCATCTGGTTATGTCCATATGTAGAGTCTTCTTCTCTTGTGTTCTTGGAAGAGGGTGTTTGCCTTGACCAGTGCATTCTCTTGGCAGAATCTATTAGCGTTTGCCCCGCTTCATTCTGTACTCCAAGGTCAAATTTGCCTGTTACTCCAGGTGTATCTTGACTTCCTACTTTAGCATTCTGGTCCCCTATAATGAAAAGAACATATTTTTCGGGTGTTAGTTCTAAAAGATCTTGTAGGTCTTCATAGAACAGTTCAACTTCAGCTTCTTCAGCATTACTGCTTTGAGCCTGTATTAATTTTATACAGTAAACATATCATTTTTACAATGTTATATATGGTGAAGTTTTGTTCATTTGTAATTTTAAGATTCATTCCTTAAGTGACTCTGGAGCCCAGCCACCAGAATTAGGTTCTTTTGATGCAAGGAGGAAGGGGACGACAGAGGATGAGATGGTTGGATGGCATCACCAACTCAGTGGACATGGGTTTGGGTAAACTCCGGGAGTTGGTGATGGACAGGGAGCCGTAGTGTGCTGCCGGTCATGGGGTCTCAAAGAGTCAGACAGGACTGAGCGACTGAACTGAACTGATGCAAGGAAAAGGCTCACTTGGGATTCCTTAGTAAGGTTATATTTAGGAATGAAGAAGACAGAAGTCCCAGTCATGTGTCCAGCCATTACGGGGAGTCTGAGATTCAGAAATGCAGAGCAACCGGTACAGCTCTGAGCCGACTCCCTCTCCGCCCCTAGTGACAGAGTTGATTCTCTGCTGCAGGAATGAAGCCTTCTTTTCTTGCCACTACCAACCTCCTCTCTTTTTATGTTTCTCTCCTTTCTTCTGAATCAGTTTCTGATCACTCACAGTCATTTTTCATGAGTTCTGTTGCCTCATAACATCTATTAAGCATCTTCTCCCTGTGTGTTATTTTCTGTTCCAAACAGTCCGATCATCTTCCTGTCAGAGCTCAGAGTCTAGAGCGTGTTCCCGGTCCAGGTAAACCCACTGTTGCTTCGTTTATGTGGAGCTTTGACACCAGGTCCCCACTTACACCTTAGAAGACAGTCTTGGCTCAAGTGCTGACTCTAGTCTCCTCAGAGGCGCAGAGTTATGCCACCTGCTTCCTGGTAGGTCACACTTTTAGTGGGAGGATGCGTGCCCGCCCCTCATAGATGGGATTTGAAGGCATGGCAGGCGTTTGGGGAGAAACAGATGGCTAGTTTGCATATAGTGAGAAATTCCTTTGGCACAAGGAGTACAGTGCTTGGGAACCCAAAATGCTAGCCCGGTGTGTCGCTCACAGTTGACCCCCCATGTGTTTTGGCCTTGAGAAATAATCGATAATAAATGAGAAATAATTTTTCCTCACTAAGTTTTAGAGGCCTTTCTCGACTCTCATTGCATATTTTATTTATCACCCCCCTCGTTTAATTGACACATTTTTGTTTCCAGCTTAATTTTCAATTACTGCTTTATGGGTTATTTCAGCCCATAGGTAGGGCTTGAAATATATAAACAGTTTCTAAAGGGAATTAAACTTATTTGATAATGGTGACATCTATGAGTAGGTAATGCTCTTTCGGGTTTAAAAAGTGATAAAGATTGCATCCCAGAGAGTTGTCTCTATCTTGGATAAATTACTTATCTGCAAGGTCCCTGAGCAGATACTCAAAGACTATATAGGTAGCGCTGGCAAAAAGCAGAGTCAGAGTTTTTTAAATGTGAGACAAGTTTATCTTTAAATGTATATGTTGCTTCTATTTAGCTCTGTGTGTGTGTGTGTGTGTGTGTGTGTGTGTGTGTGTGATTTTATTATTGTTGCTATTTTCTTATTTGTTTGATTTTGGGCATGATGGAACTTGGTGACTTATTGATAAGATTTTTCTTTTAGCACTCTTTTTTTTTTTTTTTTTTTTACATTTCTTGCCCAAATCTTTCCCATGTATCTATTGAGGATTTACTATGTACCAAGCACAAAGAAAGGGATGCAGTTTTTATCTAATTCAGATATAAAGTAAGCCCATGATTCTATACTTACAATTCAGCTGGCAAGATGTAAGTAGGTTGAAAAGTATGGTATTCTTGATTAGGGAACAATTTTCATTGTGTATAAGCACCTAATATATTCTTTCAGGCTTCACACTGTGTCTGTTTTCTTCTGTAGAAAGTTTTCTTGGTAGATTCTCATAGACAAAAATAAATTTCATCATCATTTCATTTGATAATGAGCAATTCATAGCTTAGAATAATTTTTTCAGAAAAGCATGCTTTAGAGACAATGGATAAGAGATTTTCTTTTCTAGTATTATCAATAAAAATTTAGAGTTCACCAAAAATATGTGAAGTAAAATAATAATTAGTATACAGGATTTTAGCTTGCAAACTAGATGTGTTATCCTCTAGTCATGAAAAGAAAATAGTCAAAATTTCTGCGTTAACAGTCTTGATTCTGATGCTTCTAATGTTTTTCTCATTATTGACTGTATTGATTTCCTTTTTGCCAAGTAAGGAAATACGGCCCTACATATGGGGCAGGGTTGTTTTGAAAATAAAATGTTGTTATACCATTGAAAATATTTTGAAAGGCTAGAAGAACCTAAAATGTTTCTTATCAGTGACTAACCTAGTCTAAATAGATTACTGTTTAGAAATTAAGAATTAAGTTAGACCCAAGCTCCTAATAAGATGACATCTATTTTAGCTTTTATAATAACAGGTTATAATATGTCCGCATGTCTGATTCCTCTACTAGATTCAAAGCACTATTTTTTCACCTGTATTGCCAGTGCCGAGTGCTGAGTAGGTTTTCAAGAAATGTTCATTGGATAAATAAAACTTGTGAGGAGATGAGGAAAGAACATCTTTTTTTTTTGCCGAAATTAACTTTAATAAATATTTTAACACATTTTCATCAGTATATTTACACATTTCCATCTCAACATTATTGATACGGAACATTACTCTTATTGTTCGTGAGATATTTCACATTTTTTTCACATTGCATCCTTAAAATCCTGTATGTATCTTTTGTTCATCTTTATATAACCTCACATTCTGATTACTGCGGGCTTCCCAGTAAGCTCAGTGACAAAGAATCTGCCTGTGGTTCAGGAGCCGCATGAGACCCAGTTTCAATCTGTGGGTCAGGAGATCCTCTGGAGAAGTAAATGGCAACCCACTCCAGTATTCTTGCCTGGAGAATCCCACGGACAGAGAAGCCTGGTGGGCTACAGTTCATATGGTCTCAGAGTTGGACATGACTAAAGCGACTTAGCAGTCTGATTACCATAAACTTTTCAGTCATCTTTTGGAGAGAGGTAAATCTATTAAACAGGCAGCTGGTCACTGTTTCCCTTTTGCCTCAGTCTAGGAGATGAGAAGGCTTTTGTTTCTTTCATTTCAACGTTTTTGTTGTTGAGTGGTTTCAGTAAAACATTGAGAAGATGTGGTCTTGGTAATATCATCTTTGTCAGCTGTTTTCAATGACGTCTTCGTTGCCTAAAAGAATGCACTGATATGATTTGATCTTAAATGTCTTCATGCATACCAAAGAGATGAAGACGGGTTTGTCCAGTTTTACCTAGTGATAAGACGCTCTGATACTTTGGCCACCTGATGTGAAGAGCCGATTCACTGGAAAAGAACCTGATGCTGGGACAGACTGAAGGCAGGAGGAGAAGGAGATGACAGAGGATGAGATGGATGGCCTCACTGACTTGATGGACATGAGTTTGAGGGAACTCCAGGAGATGTTGAAGGACAGGGAAGCCTGGCATGCTGTAGTCCATGGGGTCACAAAGAGTCGGATGCAACTGAGCAACTCAACAACAACAACTAAGTGCTCCAGAGGAGTGACCTGCCGTGGCTAATGCTAGTACTTTCCCCGTAATAATACACTAGGAGCATTAAAAAACTGATCTTTAATTTTTTACTTCTTTTAAATACAGCTTGCAGATTAGACATAGCTATTATTACGTGATTTTCTATTTTCTATGGCTCAGTGATGACATGTCTTTGCAAAAGTTTCCATGCATGTGTGGACTCTGACATCACTTGTTAGAAAAGGGAAATTTGGTTGCAAATGTTACCTTTTCAGCATATCACAAATGCTCCAGAATGCATCTTGTTTTGGCTTAGTAACATGATCTTTTCTTTGTATGGTGCTTTACAGTTTTGAAAGTGCTCTCATACATAACTTCTTTGAAAATACTCCAGAGGAGAGGGAGAATAGGTGTTCCAGGCATTTTCTTGCAACTGCTCTGTAAGTTACTTTGACCTAATGTGAAAGTGAATGTGTTAGTGGCTCAGTCCTGTCTGACTCTTTGTGACCCCATGGACTGTAGCCCACAGGCTCCTCTGTCCAAGCAATTCTCCAGGCAAGAATATTGGAACGAGTAGCTATTCCCTTCTCCAGGGGATCTTCCCGACCTAGGGATCAAACCCCAGTCTCCTGCATTGCAGGCAGTTTCTTAAGTTACCTACAGAATATGTAATTGTCAAGTAAAATTAGATTTGACCTAATTATGTTGACATTTCCACACCTTTTACTATTCTGGTAAATCTGTGAACCAAGAAAACGCTTGCTATTTCTATGCTAAATCATATCATTGGGTTTTGGGACTTTGTGTCTTGGGAAATTAGGCTCAGATGAGATGATTGCAGTCTCCTTTGCTCACAGATAGGAAACGGTCTTCATTTATCACAGAGTAACCAAATAATAACTAAAAGAGATTTTTTTATTTTTTTGTCAAGGTAGATATGTCTCTCTTCTGGTGAGGAAAACATGTAACAGAGAAGGCTGAAGAGAAATATGTTTATAGTTTGGATAAATGTAATGCTCATTTATTGTTTTATATATTTATTTTACAGGGATCAGGGGAAGGACTTCTTCAAATGCATATTTATAATCTTATGACTTATTTCTTTGGTAATTATAGTTTGTTAAATTCTGTTTGAGATGGGGCTAAGCTTTAAAGAGAGGCGGTAAGTGGAGAGAAAATTCTAGAGAAGAATCAGGTAACTGGGGAGTTTGCTCAAACTCATAAATATTTAGATAGTTTAATATATTTTAACCCATTTAACAAAAAGGAAAATGGCCATAAGATTTTCTTTAAAAAACTTTTTTTCTTAACAAATAGTGAAGAGAAGTGAACTTTAGTAACTGAAACTTTTATTTCTTCACAGCTGATATTTGGGAGAAATTTTTGGTGCCTTATGATATTTTGTACACCCAGTCTTAAAACTGAAATTGTGAAATTTCATTTCACAGTGACCCAGGTATCTTATATATCCTTAGGTGTCTTATAAAAATAAAGTTTATTTTTCCAGTTCTACAAACACCAGTAGTTCAAGTCTTTTTTTTTTTTTTTAATAGGTCATTCAGATACCACCTAGTAGATATCAAATCCTTATCAGACAGTGAAAAATCTCTGAAAGTTTAAAGTTGTCAAAGCAGGTAATTGCTTTAGGAACTTCTATGACCACTTAATAAGGCACTGAAGATTTACTTAGCTAATATCTTTCTGAAGAGCATCAAAGAAATAAGAAAGGACCTTTTTAGAGTATGATCAGGTTGGAATAATGCTCTTTAGCTGCCAATCAGTTTTTTATTTGCTTTCATGTAAGCCATAATATTAATTCATCAGGAAGAGATATTATTCATCTTGTATAATTTTTTAATTAGTAAAGCTCCACATTTCTTATTGCACATCAGATTTATTAAATTGTTCATATCTATCCTGAATCTGTTTATTTGTAATTGTTTAAACCAATCAGATTATACTTGACTTCAAGTAAAGATGTGATTAATGCAATACTCCAATCTAAATTTAATGAAAGACTATATTATATGATTTCCTAAGAAAACCAAACATTTTATAGCATATAAGTTTTGCCATGCTAATTCTGAAAAAATCTATTGAAGGCACATTATGTCCCTTTTCAGCTTCAACAACAGATGCCTTCAGAACACCAGGAGAGTTGCTGAATAACAATTTTGCAGAAAAATTTTATTGTTTTTAATACATCAATTATTTTATACTGTTAGCTCAATTTTGGGAAGGTCACATGCAAATTTAGTAAAATATTTTTACACATTAGTAAATAGCATATTTGAGAGTGATAATTTGGTTGTACTTGACAGAAAACCCATTAAAACTCAGTTGAGCTTAACAAAGTATATATGCTGCTAGGCTATCATAATTGAAAGTTCTATAACTATGTTTCAGACATGGCTGAATCTAGGCACTCTCATAGTTTGTTTTCCATTTAATTGGATACATTTTAAGGCAGTGTCACTTTAGATAGGGCACAGTCACCAGACTTTCAGTCCCCCAGTTAGTCAACTCAAGTGACCAGAGATTGCTTCTTTATAGTTTTAGAAAAGGGTTGATTTGATTTTCTTTGTTGTCGCTTAGTCCAACTTTCCGTTCCTGAACAAGAATGGTTATGAGTAGGGTTATGGTGCATTCATCGGCCAGTTCTGGACCTAGAGTAACCCCAGGCAAACATAACTACCAGTAAGTAGGAAAGAAGTGTAGGTCTGCAAGGGAAACCCAGGGCACTATCATGAGTCTGGGCCTTGTTTTCCCTTTGTTTGTGTTTTGGTCAGAGGTGGTGATGACGGCAGCAAAGCACAATGTATGCACATACTAATTAAATGAAGACTGTACCATTATAGTGAACCACATTAAATTAAATGTGTACCATTATATATAAGTCCCATTGAGCAAAAGAGCCGGAGTTTAAAATGGTATACTAATATTTGGTAGTAGAACAACATAAAGAATAAAAAACCTCGATACTGAAAATGTTTGATTGCTGAAGAAAGGCCTGGGTACATAACCAGTCATCTTCAAAATGCTTGTGATCATAGCATTTCTGATACTTTCTCACTTACAAAATAATTATTTGGTTAATAGTACATACATGGTACATTTATTTTTGTGCTGAATTTTATTGCTGTAGAAGGTATCGCAGATTTTATTGAATAGTGTTTGTATAATTTAATTTGATTATATCCAATGATGGTAATGTTGCAATCAATTTACAATAGAGGCAAGGATTAGTAAAATCCTTCTCCCCACCCTCTGCTTTAACTGTGGGAAATTGGAACACTGTATCACAGTTCACTGAAATTTGTCTTTAAATGCTTACTCATTTCATGGATATTAGCATCAATAAAAATAAACTCCACAGGACTGGAAAAATTAAACTAATGACTTTTTACATAATCCAAGTAAATGAATGCTTTCTGGTCCAATTTTTCATTAAGGACTCAACCATAGTTTCTTGATTCCCTTCATTTGAATAGCCTCTATTGTGGGACTATTTATAAAAATGCTTAATAAGAGCATTTATTGAATAGGTGTTCTATTTCCATACACACTGAAATATATTTATACACTATTACAGTTTTGGGTAGTAATATGAGGTCTTTTAAAAATTAACAGTGGCCCCTATCATAGGTGTTTTATAAATGTTTCTTTAATTACCTGAATATGTTTTTTAATGTATTAAAATACTATAGTAAAGAATAATGACTCATAATTTTCATCTTCTGAGATGAAGGAAGGAAGGAAAGAAGAACGGAAAGAAAGAAGGCAGGAAAGAGGGAAGAAGGAATGAAAGAAGGAGAGAAAATACCTAAAAATCAGGAATAGTTGGGAAAAGTTCTGTTTCTAAACGGTGCTAAAATTCATATGCAGTGTTTTAGAAATAGTCCTGGTGTAGGAGAGTAAATAAAGTGACTAGTTTAAAATTAAGTCTAATTAAATCTATAAACTATACTAGATTTATAAAATTGTAACATTAAATAAGTAAAGCTTATTGATATTTTTGATAATGACTTAGTTGCTTTAATACCTTTGTGTCAGCTAAGGTTTTAATTTAAGGATTAGTGACTTATATGATTTTGGTTGTAAAACATGTGATTTACATTATGGGAAACTTTAAAATAAAAACAATCGTTCCTAATTCTGTGAAGGAATTGAATATAGCTATCTGAGAGAGGAGAAATGAAGGCAGAAAAAATAAAAAGTTCAAAGGTCCTGAGACTTATTTGCATCAACATCTGAAAAAAACCTCATGACTCAGGGAACGCAAACCAGGCCTCTGTAACAACCTAGAGAGGTGGGATGGGAGGCAGATGGGAGGGAGTTTCAAGAGAGAGGGGGCACGATTCGTGTTGATGTTTGGCAGAAATCATCAACACTGTAAAGCAATTATTCTTCAATTAAAAAAATAATTACATTTAAAATTAACAAAAAAGTAAAAATAAAAAGCATGCCCAAAGGAAAATAAAATTATAAATTAAGTATTTGGTAAATTAAACATAAAAGTTGTATTTCACTTGTAGTTAAAGAAGTACATGTTTCAGAAAAAGACAACTGTTTGAATCTCAGATTGTCAAAAGATGAGAAAAAAGATCATTGCTGGAAAGGGTGGTTTGAAATTAACATCATTTGCTGTTAATGGAAGTCTGTTTTGGTGTATCTTTCTAGAAAGCAACTTGGTGGTATATTAGAAAATACTCCAAAGATCAAATACTTTTTCACCTAGTAACTTAACTTCCAAGAAACCATTATAAAGGAATAACTTAAGATAAGCACAAATATTTATGTATGAAGATATATGTATTATAGCTCTACTTATATTATGAAATGTAGAACTTTTAAACAATTCATCATAAGTAATGATAAGTGTCTTGAATTAAAGTGTCTTGAATTACCAGGTCCTTTATATTTTAATGTGCTGGGCACTATCTGTGGTTTATCTCATTTATTTCTTTCTACATTTTATAATGTATGCATGCTCAGTCACTCAGTATGAATTTCACTTTGCCATACATCATTCATTAATGCAAGTAAATTTTCAGTCTGTGGCCAGTTATCACTACTTTGAATCCATCTTAGTGCCTATACTGTGTTTTAAATAAGAGTATCTAAATATTTTAGAGGTCAGAGTTTGTGAAGAATTAATTTTAAAAAGAACAGAGACTTTATTTATACTGAAAAGTATAATAACCAAAAGTTTCATAGAAAGTGGCTTGTGTTTACCACTAATTGCAGCAGGAGTGAATGACTTGATATTTGTTCTCCAGTTTCTAATTAGGAAAATTTCCTGTTGGTGACAGCTTCAAACTTCTGCTAAAAGTTGCGTGTCAAATGTAGAGGAAAGAACTAGATTTAGTTTGTTTCAAATTGGTAAGTTAAAATTGATATTGTGAAATAATTTGTCCTGTCTCATCTTATATCACTTTTTTCTTTATCATTCTGAGAACTGAATGTGGATAATTAAAGTACACACGGAACAATAAGGAATGATGTCAATTCTTGGTCCAGACTAGCATCTTTGAGAATAGGAAAGGGCAGGATCAGTGTTGTCTTGGTCTAGCTTTCTTCCTACATAAATTAAATCCCAAGAATCTTTCCCCTTTTATATCTTACAAATATGAATTCCCTGAATCTATTTCTATTTTTGCATTGCCATTTGGCAAATATGCACAGATTTCTAAGAAATAGTTTGCTATCCTCATCATCTTTTACCTGCATCACTTCCCTGTTTTATCATATTCATATCACCGTTAGGATAAAACCCAAATTTTGACATTTCTCAGGAGGCTTCTTGATATAGTTTTACCTTACTGTAAAATTTTCTCATAAATAGTTTCATAAGTATTTTATTTCAAAATCACTAATCACTAGCATTCCTTAAAGGTGGCATGTTTTTTCTTGTTTACGTACCTTTGCTTATGATGTTCCCTCTGCCAACTAATCTCTTCATTTGACAACTTCTAAATTAATGTTTCACAGATTCCCTTTTTTTAAGGAAGAATTTTCTGAACTTTCTCTTTGTTTCTCCGATACCTCATTTTGCCATTAACATAGTTTTTATTGCTTTGACAGACTCAAAGAAGGATATAGACTTATTTTCCTCTCCCTAATGATTAATGCAGGACTTCCTGGGTGGATCAGTGGTAAAGAATCTGCCTTCAATGCAGGAGACATGGGTTCGATCCCTGGGTTGGGAAGATCCCCTGGAGAAGGAAATGGCATCCCCATCTTTTATTGTTGCCTGGGAAATCCCATGGACTGAGGAGCCTGGAGGGCTAGTCCATGGGGCTGCAGAAGAGTTGGACCTGACCTAGAGACTATACAACAGCAACAACGACTAATACAACTGGGCTTTAAGTAGGTGTTCAACAGATGTTTGTTTGTGTTGTTATTCAGCCTCTCAGTCATGTCTGACTCTTTGCGACCCCATGGGCTGCAGCACAGCAGGCTTCCTTGTCCTTCACCATCTCCCGGAGCTTGCTCAAACTAATGTCCGTTGAGTTGGTGATGCCATTCAACCATTTTTGTCTTCTGTCATCTCCTTCTCCTCCTGCCTTCAAATCTTTCCCAGCATCAGGGTCTTTTCCAATGAGTCAGCTCTTTTCATCAGGTAGCCAAAGTATCGGCTATTCAGCATCATCCCTACCAATGAATATTCAGGGTTGATTTCCTTTAGGATTAACTGGTTTGATCTCCTTATTGTCCATGGGACTCTCAACAGTCTTCTCCAGAATCAAGATTCAAAGGCATCGATTCTTCAGTGTTCAGCCTTCCTTATGGTCAAACTCTCACATCCATACATGACATGACTACTGGAAAAACCATAGCTTTGAGTATCCAGACCTTTGTTGGCAAAGTAATGTCTCTGCTTTTTAATGCTCTGGCTAGTTTTGTCACAATTTCTCTTCAAAGGAGCAAGTGTCTTTTAATTTTATGGTTGCAGTAATCGTCCACAGTGATTTCAGAGCCCCAAAAAATAAAGTCTGTCACTATTTCCATTGTTTTCCCGTCTATTTGCCATGAAGTGATGGGACCAAATGCCATGACCTTTGGTTTTTGAATGTTGAGTTTTAAGCCAGCTTTTTCATTCTATTTCACTTTCATCAAGATTCTCTTTTTAGTTCCTCTTCACTTTCTGCCATAAGGGTGGTGTCATTTGCATATCTGAGGTTATTGATATTTCTCCTGGCAATCTTGATACCAGCTTGTGTGTGTGTGTGTGTGACATTTCACACACACACACACACACACATATGTAAGTAAATAGCTGATATACTTGGCACATAAGTTAAATAAGCAGGGTAATAATATACAGCCTTGATGTACACCTTTCCAATTTTGAACCAGTCCGTTCCACATCCAGTTCTAACTGTTGCTTCTTGACATGCATACGGGTTTCTCAGGAGACAGGTCAGGTGGTCTGGTATTTCCATCTTTTTAAGAATTTTCCACAGTTTATTGTGATCCACACAGTCAAAGGGTTTAGGATAGTCAATGAATCAGAAGTAGATGTTTTTCTGGAACTCTCTTGCTTTTTCTATGATCCAACGAATGCTGGCAATTTGTTCTCTGGTTCCTCTGCCTTTTCTAAATCCAGCTTGTGTATCTGGAAGTGTTCAGTTCAAGTACTGCTGACACTTAGTTTGAAGGATTTTGAGCATAACCTTATTAGCATGGGGCTTCCCTGGTGGCTCAGCTGGTAAATAATCTGCCTGCAATGTGCGAAACATGGGTTCGATCCCTGGGTTGAGAAGATATCCTGGAGAAGGGAACGGCTACCCACTCGTGTTCTGGCCTGGAGAATTCCATGGACTGTATAGTCCAAGGGATTGCAAACAGTCAGACATGACTGAGCGACTTTCACTCACTCACTTAACAGGGGAAATGAGCACAATTATGTGTTTGAACATTCTTTGGCATTGCCATCTTTGGGATTGGAATGAAAACTCACATTTTCCAGTCCTGTGGCCACTGCTGAGTTTTTCAAATTTGCTGGCATATTGAATGCAGCACTTTAACAGCTTCATCTTTTATGATTTGAAATATTTCAGCTGGAATTCTGTCTCCTTCATTAGCTTTGATGGTAGTGATGCCTTCTAAGGCCCACTTGGCTTCACACTCCAGGATATTAGTCTCTAGGTGAGTGATCACACTATCATGGTTAATCTGGGTCATGAAGATCTTTTTTGTATAGTTCTGTGTATTCTTCCCATATCTTCTTTGTATCTTCTGCTTCTGTTAGGTCCATACCATTTCTGTCCAATTTATTGAACCTGTCTTTGCATGAAATGTTCCCTTGGCATCTCTAATTTTCTTGAAGAGATCTCTAGTCTTTCCTATTCTGTTGTTTTCCTGTATTTATTGGCCTTGTTCACTTAGGAAGGCTTTCTTATCTCTCCTTGCTGTTCTTTGGAACTCTACATTCAGATGGATATATCTTTCCATTTCGCCTTTGCCTTTTGCTTCTCTTCTTTTCTCAGCTATTTGTAAGGCCTCTTCAGGCAACCATTTTGCCTTTTTTCATTTACTTTTCTTGGGGATGGTTTTGATCACTGCCTCATGTACAATGATATTAACCTCTGCCCATGGCTCTTCAGTCACTCTGTCTATGAGATCTAGTCTCTTGAATCTATTTGTCATGAAACATTTGTCATTGAATTTTCTTTAATGAACTAAGTTAATTTTCCAACTTTACTTTCCCTAGAGCATAGGAGTATATTAGGGCTATATGAATGTCGCTGCCTCAGTGAGAAGACTAGAATGCACAGGAAATGATTGTCCCAAGTCACTTATGACAATCATCTTACACTTTTGGCCTAGAACATTAGGGTAAAAAACATTGAGAAGACAACCACTAAGACAGTTGGACAAAGATGCTAAGACATGCTAAGTCATTTGAACTTTGTCCAGAGGCGATATGGTTATATTACTTGTTAGAGAAATCATAGTTGAGTACTGATGACCTGGTAAGGAAGTAAACTTGAAGAAGTAACAAAATGGAATGATCAGTATTGAGTATAATTGGATTTTTTTCTTAATTTAACTGCATGTAGCTGGTAAGGGAAATAAAAGGGATTAGTAATGCATGGTTTCTCTCTTGAGCAATTAGAATGAGAATTGTAGTATTTACTTAATTAAAGTCTCAGGACAAAGGGGGAAAAAAAAGATAAGTGTGAACCAAGAATCCGATTTTGCATATTTTGAATTTAGATGCCTATAATAGAAATAAGAAATGAATATTCAGGAAAACTTTTTTTGCAACATTTTGGAAATTAGTTTGTAATATTGCTAAATTCTTCGAGCTAGTTATAAAAAGAAAAATAAGTAGTAAAATGATTTTGAAAAAGTTTTAAGATTGTGGTAACGGTGGTCTCTGTTTCATGGTGGTCTTTATTTCATTTGATGACGAGAATATCTTTTAACCTGGCTTGTTTGTTTAGAGTGGTTTTGATGTGTATGGAATATTTAAAGATACAAATGTTGCATCAACCAATTGAGGCTTCTAGTCATATTGCAATGTTTATAATGGTTTTCTTAAACTAACACTATTGGAAAGAATGAACATTTGGGGAAAAAAATGGTTGGCTTCATTTAATTTTTGTACCTCTTCAGATTTCATAATTTGTAATAAATGGTGGCGACATAGTATACGGTTGAGAGTAATTTATTTGTACTAAAATTTTAAGAATCATTTTAGGAATCATTCACTTGGAAATTGATTTTATATTTTAAAATAAAATGTGTTAAAAAAGACAGCTCATAAGCATATCTCAGTTTTTGCAAGAATATTTAAGATGCTCTTTATATAAACAAATCTAATCATATCAGACAATGGAATAATAGATCCACTTCAGAGTATGTGTCATTTTCCTACAAGAAGAAAGAAGTAGGCACAAGTTCATTCTTGTTTTTTGATATGGGTATTTTTATGCTCTTCTTTATTCTGTCACATTACATAAAATATTCTAGGTTGAAAGTATTTTCCACAGTAAGAGTGGATTTCAGTCAATCTGAGATAGAAATAAAAGCTGTGGGGATATGCTGAATTAACCATTTTAGTAAAATATTTACTTTGCTTCAATGTTGGAATGTGATTTTTAATAGTTTTTTTTTTCTTTTTAAACAAAATTACTTATGTTATCTTGGCTGATTTCTTTATTTCATACCATTAGAGTAACATTCACATAAAATATATAGGGAAATAGCCATTATTCTAAAAAATAGTTTTGTCTCCCTTTTCTTCTCCTTCTCCAAGACAGACAAAAGAGAAAAAAAAAAAATGACCTGTTTAATCACTTTGGAAATCATGACATAATTTCATGGTTACCGTTTAGCTGTGCCATGTTTGAAATTTCCTGTTTAGGTTGAACAGATCTATTTCCAAAGCCTTAAAATATATCCTACCAATATTTTAATTCAGATTTTACAATTGCTGCCTTCTCTGCCAGATGCTGTTGATGATCTGACTATACCCTACTGCCTTAGTATCTTCCAGATAAGCTTTTTCACTTGAATTATTGCCCCAGAGTTTGTCTCTGGGTGCCTCATAAACTCAGATGCCTTTTTTCTTTATCTCTAAACTTATGTTAGAAAATGAAAAAGAATATGGTGAACAAATAGATAAACAGGCTTCTAAAGAAAATTTTAGCTAAGTTAGAATCATTTCACAATATTCAGATGGCTCAGATACAAAGAGGCAGAAATAAAGTATTTGAGAGCCGTCTTTAGTGTATAATTTGAAAAAGTCAAAAATATAGGTCTGGCTTTACCAGTGGTCTGTACTGGAGCTGTGGAGGGAGGCTGAACAAAAGAGTTAGATGTGTTTTTGTACTTGTGCCCCCCTCCTCCTCAAAAAAGAACACTGTTTTTGCTGTTTTGGCAGGAAGAAATACTATACTATAAATTTTTTTTTCTGCTATTTGAATTTATGTCAGAGGTCAATTTGAAATGATGGAATTAAGGGAAGGCATAATTTATGCTGTTGCATCTGGAAGGACTTTTCCTTTTTGTCTGTCGGAATAAAAATGTAAAAATCTTAACGAGCTGTTTTATGTCTGTTCTAGTTATAGCATGAGAATAAATGGAAGGGTAAGCTCCCCAAATGCTTCTCTGTAGCAGTCGAAGTGAAATGAAAGTTAAAATAGATTAGTACTTTCTACAATTTTCTTTCACCTTCTTAATCAGGGACAGAGTATGCGCTTGGTTAGTCTCATTAGCTAATAAGTGGAGGCGACAGCTGGGCCAAGTTGTCATACAGCCTGAGGGAGAGAGGGGGTATACTGTCAACCAACCATCACTGTTTAATAGTAACATATCCATGAGTTAAAACATTTAACTCATTATCTAGCAGTCTTACTCTTTGCCCTTTTCTAGCAATCTGTTACTCTGCTTTTCCAAAAAAAAATTACATGCTTTACCATGGTTTTCCTATTATTGGGTACTTTCTTGAACTTTCACAAGAAATGTAATTAGAATTTTAGAACAAGCATTATAATATCTAAATTATAATACACATAAAGGTAATTATTGATTACCTCTATTGAGTCCAATTTTAATTTTATTTTTAGTTATATGTGATCCCGTCTGGTATACACAATAGAAAAGAAGCCGAAGGAGAATTTGGATGGCAGCTGTGTAATTGAAAGTCAAGTGTCTGCGTATTCTTTCAACTATATTTGAACATACCTACCCAGGTAAGAATAAGTGATTGCTCATTTCTATACTTAACACAATTTTGAAAAATGGTTTGAAACTATAAAAGATGTCTTTATTTTGTACAGATTATTTAAAAAGATAGTCTTATTGAGCAAAATGGTAAAATACATAAAAACAAAATAAAATTGAAATCATGAATGTATGTTCTCTAAAGATAACTTCTTTTATTATTTTGTTCTATATCACTTGTTTTTTGTTTTGTTGATTTTTCTCTTTAAACAGTGTTGGACTAATTAGTATATGTATTTTTTGTTGAATTTCTTTATTGTTTTTGTAACAGGTCTATTTCGTTCTATTTGAGAATATGAATTAATGTTCATATTTTCCATTGTATCTGTTAAATATAAACGTACATGGTTTAAAATGTTTTTAGATTGGGCTTATTATTCAGAGAATATCTTTGTAGATAAATTGATGTAAATAGTGCTCATTTTGCATGAGTAGAGTTACTAAAATTAGCATCACTGGTTCAAAGGCTATAATATTTTAAAAGCTCTTTATTCATATTGCTGAAATTACCTCCAGACGGTGATAATGAGTTGTAGTTTTCATTAGTCATTTTTGAAAATATTTGTTGACCCACTGATTTAGAGTTTTCCATTCAAACAGTTTCCCTAACAAACCTAGTTTGTGTTGAATTAAAAATTAATTAAAAATTAATTAATTAAATTAATTAATTAAAAATTCAAAATTGAATTAAAAATTCAAAAAGCTAAGTTAGGATTCTAAATTTTGGTTGTGAGCTGTAGCATCCTCTACTCACATGTTTTCAGCCAGTTTGTCTCTTACACAACTAAGCCTAGAAAGAAAGTGAATATTATATGTGCACAATCCTTTCACACTGTCTAAAAGTACATTATTTATAGATGACAGTGAAGTATACATTTATTTGATTAATATCTGCTGAAAACATTATTTCACTCAGCTCAAGCACTGTGATTATTTGATTACTGATTGTATGATGGTGGTGATAATGGATATTAGGGGCAGGAAAACATAAAAATAGTTGCTAGTTGCTTCCTTCTTATAATTTTCAATAAAACATGATGAAATAAGAAACATATTCCAGTACTTTAGGCACAGATAGGATGTATTAAATGCCAAGAAAGAAGTAAAAGGCAAGGATGATTGCTGATAATGATACTTTCAGCTTGGGAACCGAACCCTTCACAATTGAGAGACCAGTTGAGTTGCGCTTTTTATTGGAGGTAGGATTTGACAGGTAAACATTTAAATAGAGGGTCAATTGGTGCATAGATATGGAGCTGAGAAAGCCTGGGGGTATTCAGAGACTTGGAAAAGAGAGTAGATATAGCAAAGTGATGAGAATTGGATTCCTGCACTTTGGCATTTATATTTCATCATTATATGAGGGACAGTTATGGGGGAATAAGATGGTCTGTGCTTTATTCTAAGAAGATTAATCTGGAAGTGATATGTCTGTTAGACTAATGGAGAGCAAATTCAAAGGGAGGGAGAATAATTTGTAGGCTTTTCTGTTCTATTTTCATCAACATCTGTTTAAACACTTGTTATTTGCCAGGCACTATGGTAGGGACTGTAGGAAAAAAAGATGAAGAAGAAATAATCCTCACTTTTGAGGCACTTATAGTTACACATGCATAGTAAAAAAAAAAAAAAAATGGAATACATCATGACAGAGTAACAACTGAATCATACTCAAGATAAGACTGATTGGTAACTAGTTATATTGAGATGTAGAATACCAGGTTATCAACTAATACTGTTTTTCCAAAGACATAAAATCTTATTAAGGTTATACATAGAAGCAGTGTTTCTAGACTTTGCAAGAATTCAAACAAGAATCAGTGAAACTTTACCTGTGGTGAAAATAGTGTAAATGAAAAATAAGGCAGTGGTAGATGTGCTGGAAGGTTAGGGAGAGAGCTTTTTATCTTAGGAAAGAGGGGCAGGTTGGCATTAACAGATATGAGGGGGGAACAGCAAAACTGGGATTTTAATGTGGGTAAAATAATAGGTTTGGTGTTGCCGTGCTCTCGTGTTTTTTGCTCATATCTTTGCTAAGGCACTTAGCATTTTAAAATTTCATTGCAATTCCTTATGTAATTAATTGAGGATTCATTTATTCACTATGAAAAGTGATGTGAGTTTCTTTAAAGTTACAAGTATGATAAGAGTGAAAATAAGTTACACCAAATAAAACATAAGACCTGATTTGATTCATAGCCATTGTGTGTATATATATATACATATTTACTATATATATATAACTTAGTGTTTCTAGCAGTCTCAAAAGTGGATGTATGTTCATGCCCTAAGGGCTTAAGTAAATTTGTTATAGAAGTCTTAGTGTAATGGACAGGAAAATTATCCTTACCACTTAGAGGTGCCTTAAATTTTGCATTGTTGAAAGGAAAGGGAACTTTGCTAATACGGAGTTATAAATAGATAAGTTTGTAGAAGTTAAGAATTCAACTTCACCAGGAAGTCTTTCCTGGTTTTTGGATCTGAGACCAGATCTTGTGCCACTGATGAACCTTAACACCACTTATTAAACATTCCTCAGTTGCACCATGCATTGTGGTTTTGTCTATCATTTCCTGAGACTAAGATTCTTGAGAATTGAGTCATCATTTCATTTATCATTCCAGATATAAATTCACTCTAAATAAAACTCACCAAAATGTTGGTTTTATAGATACTCTGTAAATATTTCTTAGATGCAAAATTGAATCCATTTCCATGATTTGTCTTCATCATTCCTGCCCCAGCTTGGATATTTTTGTGACCGCCATGTTAGTTTTCTATCTCTATGGTAAATCACTTTAAAACTTAGCAGCTTAAAACAGCGCTTATGTATTATCTCACAGTTTCCTGTGGACTACAAATCTGGGCGCAGCTTAGCTGGTGCTTCTGGCTCTCGGTCCCCTGCAGGAATAGTCATTTCAAAGCTCAGCTGGGGCTGAAGCGTCCACTCCAGACTCAGCCATGGAAGGCCTCTCTCAATAGGGTTGCCTCCATGAAATTAAAGCTAGCTTTCTCTGGGGCAAGCAATCCAAGAGAGACAGCAAAAGTGAGCATCCGTGATGGAAACCGCGTTCCTCTATAACCAAATCTAGGAAGTGTCATCCCATTTGTGGTAGTTTAATGATCACCTCTAAAAAGATAGCTCAAGTCCTAACCTGTGTTACTTGTGAATGAGACAGTATTTGGAAACAGAATAAAGGCTTATAAAGATAAATGGAATTAAATAAAGGATCTTGAGTGGGAACATCCTGGATTAACTAATGGGCTTTAAATTTCATAACATGTATCCTTATGAGGTATACATAGAGCAGAAAGAAGGTTCTGTGAAGTCAGAGGCAAGGACTGGTATGATGCAACCACAAGTCAAGGGTTGCCTGACACTACTAGCAGCTGAAGAGGCAAGAATAAAATCTCCCTTAGACCCTTCAGAAGAAGTGTAGTCTTTCTGACACCTCGATTTCCAACTCTTGTCCTTCAAAACTATGAATGAATGAATTTCTGTTGTTTTCAGTCCCCCAGTTTGTGGTGGTTTGTTATGGAAGCTGTGGGAAACTAATATACCACCCTTTTCTGTAGTCTTCTATATTTTAGAAATGCATCATAGATCTAGCCCACATTCACTGGTAGGGGGTCACAAAAGGGCATGAATAGCAGGAGGCAGAAGCCATCTGAGTCTTGCTATTCTATTAGATTTCCGAATCCCTCCATTTGCTTGATATTTGATATCTGTATACCCAGACCATTAGAGTCATTATCTCACATTCTTAAAAACCATGATCTTTCTTTTTGTATTTCCCAACTCTTTGATTAGAATTGTTATTCATTTGGATAGCCAGATTGGAAAACTTAATTTGAATTTCTGCTTTTTTCTTAATACTCATAACCTTTAATCTATTAACTGGTCTTTTTCATTCTATTCCTTAAATTTTTATCATCTATCCCATTATTATGTCTTTCTAAAGTAGCAGTAAGTGCTACTAAGTGCTCTGTCTGTTTCTGAGCATTTCCCCTTCAGACCTTTTCCTGCAAAGTGACTTTTGAAAATTCAAGTGGAATTACATAATTTCCTTATGTGAACTGGCTCTTGACTTCCTAAATCCAAAGTGTATCTTTAATCATTCCTTAATATAGGTCTAGAAAATTGTATAAAGCTTTCCAGATATATTATGTTCTTTCATTTTTGCTTGCCTCTCTCTGGGATTCTCTTTTTCCAGTAATCAGATAGGTGTGTGTTTGTTTTTTGTACCCAGAGCACCCCGCAGAATGCCTAATACAATGGCAAGCACAGAATAAGTTTTCATCTCTTGTAAATTAATGTTAAAGATGAAAGATGAAGAGATGAGGCTTGAAACAGCAATAAAATGACTAAACTTACCTTTAAGATGGAAACACATGTAAGAGAAAGGAAAACTATGGACTAATTAATGATGGAGCAAGACTGGACAGTTTAAGGGTAGAATAAACACAAAGGCATGTTCAGTGTAAATGTGTGAAAAAAAGAGAGTTTTAGTTTTGAGACCCTATATAAAGTTTAGATTTGAATGTGGCTGTAATGTGGTTTTAAGAGTATTAAAAGGTTCATCTTCACAGAGTTTATGCTATATTAGATAGGAAGTGTAAGGAAGATGATGCAGATAATAAGAAGTAGAAGAAACAGATGACAAAAATGCAATGCAACGTTAAGAAAGCAGCAGAAATTTTTTTTTTTGCTCCCTTCCATTGTATAATAATAAGTAAGACTAATACTTACTTATTAATACTTATGTCTTAAAGCAGAGATGTTACTTTGCCAACAAATCTGTCTAGTCAAAGCTTTGGTTTTTCCAGTAGTCATGTATAGATGTGAGAGTTGAACTATAAAGAAAGCTGAGCACTGAAGAATTGATGCTTTTGAACTGTAATGTTGGAGAAAACTCTTGGAAGTCCCTTGGACAGCAAGGAAATCCAAGCAGTCAATCCTAAGTGAAACCAGTCCTGAATATTCATTGGAAGGACTGATGCTGAAGCTGAAACTCCAATACTTTGGCCACCTAATGTGAAGAACTAACTCGTTTGAAAAGACCCTGATGCTGGGAATGATTGAAGGCAGGAGAAGAAGGGGACGACAGAGGATGAGATGGTTGGATGGCATCACCGACTCAATGGACATGAGTTTGAGTAAGCTCCAGGATGGTGATGGACAGGGAGGCCTGGCGTGCTGCAGTCCATGGGGTCGCAAAGAGTTGAACGCGACTGAGCGACTGAACTGAACTGAACTGAAGTAAAACTAATAGTCTCTTGTCTGAAGAATGTCTCTGGGGAAATCCCTCAGTGGAGAGCATATTCAAATCGTATTCAGCAGATGTGTTATGCTTAATCAGCATTTAAATACCAAAGGAAATCATCTTTAAGCTGTTTGCAGAAACTGCAGAAAGCCATTTTACTTTAACTGACCTTTGATGGTACTTTAAAAATTTACATTTAGTACGTCTATATGTGTAAACCATACTTCCATTCTAATAATTAATGATATTCAAATTAATCATTACCTGTCTAATATTAACATTAGTTTTCAAAGGGAAAATGCTTTGTATATTTATGTAATATGTAATTGTAACGAATGGTTTATTCATGAATAAGTTGCTATTTGAATGAAACAGTGAAAACAGGGAAAGTGGCTTTTTACCAAATATGTTCGTCTCTGTGTTACAGAGTGGTGATCTTATGGGCGTTTAGCTTAAACTAGTTATGTGATGAGGGTATTATATAGTCTATCAAAGCCTTAACTGTTTAGAGATAACATTCTCTTTTCTTTTGACCTCTGAAGGTTCCCCAAGAGCTAACATCCTTTACAAAATGATTTACCTTGTTTTTAGAGCATAATCTACATTGATGAAATTTAGCTTAGCAAAACGATTCTTTTAAAAAGGATATTTTTTACATATGAAGACAGAAATAAATGATTAAGAATGATTTACATAGTTATGTGCAATGAATGAAGAGATGGAAGTGGCTATCTCAGAGAAGGAAATTGTTAAATGATGAGTTTTGAATTGCATAGTTCATCAGTTCAGTGGCCTGACAGTCTAAACTGTAAGCATTTTGATCAAATGACTACCTGTAATGGTCAACATCTCTTTATATAAGCAGTCTGTTCTATGTATTAATATTAATCACATCTACAGTTGACGAGTCTCTATAAATTACAGTTCTTATTTTGCACATAACAGAAAGGAGTTCTATGTACTTTAAGCAAAAATGTATTTTGTTGAAAGGATATGAGTTAGCTCATGGAATCAGAGGGTAATCAGAAAAACAGTTCTCAGGAAAGACAGGAGCCAGAGCATTTCCAGGGATCTAGAGAGCAGGAAGTGGAAAGAGACTGAAAAGTCCTGCCATGGAACTAAATCTGGACCAGTAATGTGGTTTAATGCTATTCTTCCCACATTCACAAAGCCAGTGTGCATGGCTGGGTTTCAATCATTTGCCCTCTGCCAGGAACCGTGGCACTTGATTAACAATTCTCCTGAGACTGCTAGCATGTGGAGAGGGTAGGTTCCCAAAAAGAGTTTCAGAGTTTTAGGACTAAGATGGGGACTAGGGCAGGCAAAAACAATTGATGTTTCTAAAGCTTTTCTTCAGAACTGTCATTCGGAAAGTATCAAACTCTAACAACAAAAAACTTGGAGAATAAAGATTTTGCCAGTAAAATTAGCATAGATTAAATAGTAATGTTGCTCAGGTTTTAATAGATATCTACTCTTAGGAAAATTTTCTTTGTTCTTTCTTTTATACATATGTCTATTGTCTGTCACGTGCCAAGTGCTGTCCTAAGCAGTGAACATAAAGCTATAAACAATAGAATTCATTTTTGCTTTGTATAGTCTTAGTGAAAACTGAAATATATATAACAATTAATATATTTGCAGGAAGTCTAGAACCAGAAGTGTAGTAGTTTCCTAGAGCTGCAGTAAGAAAGAGCTACAAACTGAGTGGCTTTAAAAAACAAAAATTCTAGAGGCTAGAAGTTTGAAATCTGGGTGTCAGCAGGCTCCTGTGTCCTCCAGAGAGTCTAAGGGAGCATCATGCTGTGTTCCTTCCAGCTTCTGGTGGCTGACGGTCTTTCTCGGCCTGTGGCAGCCTACCTCCCCCTCTGGCTCCATCTCACATGGCTTTCTCCCCTGTGTCTCTGGGTGTGTCCTCTCCTCTTCTTATGAAAATACCCGTCATTGGATTTAGGGTCTATCCTAAATCCAGAATGATTTCACCTCGAGATCTTGAACTAATTACATCTGTAAAGACACTGTTTGAAAATAAGGTCACATGCTGAGGTTCTGAATGAACATGAATTTGGGGGAGATGGTGTTTATCCCACTATAGGGAGGGCACATGATACACTTGGTGTTCTTTGTAGGGTCCCAGGGCCTATTTTGGGGTATGCTGGTGAATCCCACTTGAAGGAGATGCCTGAGAGTGAACGCTCAGCAGAAGGAAAGGAATGTACAACGGACCCTCCCAGGGCTTGTGAGGAGGCATGGTTCATTGGAAGAAATGAAAGTATCAGTAGTTCAGTTCAGCTGAAGCAAGGAGTACACAGGCCTGGTAAGAGGGGGAGAGGAGAGAGGACAGAGAAGCGGTTAAATGGACCAGATGATAAGGGAACATGTAAGGGCTTTGACGTCGTCCTGATATGGTAGGTGCCTTTGAGGGAGCAGTGGCAGTGTGTTAGTCACTCAAGTCCTGTCTGATTCTTTGTGACCCCGTAGACTGTAGTTATAAAATGAAAAAAAAAAAAGAGAGAGTGAAAGAGTGAAACTAGGACACACAGCTGTATCTACAGTAAGATCGAAGCACCATATCTGGCAACCTTCAACCTTTAATATTAAACACTAAAAGTAAAGGCACTTAAATGTTAGCAGTGGTGACTTTAATTTTACTCTTTCTAACATTTTTAAAGTACAGTGGGTCCAAAGAGCATATACTACTTTTATAATGGTGGGGACAAAAGCATTTTTTTGGTAAATTTTAGCACATTAAATAAACCTGATATAAGATTTACATAGCGTAGTGTTTTTAAAAATAAGTAATTGATTTCAAGGATTGGGTATCTTTTGACTTAGGAGGGAAAAGAGTTGTAAGTGAATAATTATACCACCTGAAGAAGGTATTTCATAAAATATCCTGAAATATGTATGGAGATACTGATTGCACATCCTCAGTTGGATTAAGTAGCCATTGGCTAAATCAAGAAAAAAAACATCTACTTTTGGACATAAGATAGGAAATACATTTGGACTGAAAGCATTTTTCTCTTGATTTTGAAAACCATGTCAGTGAGTGAGCAATTTAATAAAACATAGAAATTGATCCTTTTATGTAAGTTATCATAGCTAATGCCAGGTTACCTTATGTAAGGTGATTAGGCATAACATTCCTGTGAAGATTTTACTAATTTTTCTAAGACTAAAGTGTACTTAGATTTTTGGAATGCAAAATTAGAGCTTTAATGTTAAATCTACTTTACATATCCAAGGGTCATGCTGTGAGAACAGAACACATTTGCATGTTCTTCTGTGTTTTCTACCCAGTTTCAGAATATTAAACAACTATTCCATTAACATAAACTGGATGATGTGATGGAACAATTAGAACTCTCACATCATCTTTAGACTATTTTTCTCGAGGTTACCAAGAGATACCGTAGCTTAATTAATGTCTCATAATAATGTTTATAAAATGTTTATCAAAGAAAATCATTTGATTAATACTTCTGTGGAGGGTTTTTTTTTTTTCCTGAAGTATTGATAATTGCTTAAATAGCATTGTTTGATTCATCAATAAAGTTGTTTGCTAATCCTGACCTGAGATGATGTATAAATATTATACTATTTAAGTATAGTTCAGAGTTCAAACATTTTACTTGCTAATGACTATAAAGTAAGCAGACCTTCTTTCTTAAAAATAGTCAGCTGTGGTACATATATACCATGGAATATTACTCAGCCATTAAAAAGAATTCATTTGAATCAGTTCTAATGAGATGGATGAAACTGGAGCCCATTATACAGAGTGAAGTAAGCCAAAAAGATAAAGACCATTACAGTATACTAACACATATATATGGAATTTAGAAAGATGGTAATGGTAACCCTATATGCAAAACAGAAAAAGAGACATGGATGTATAGAACAGACTTTTGGACTCTGTGGGAGAAGGCGAGGGTGGGATGTTTCAACAGAATAGCATCGAAACGTATACATTATCCAGGGTGAAACAGATCACCAGCCCAGGTTGAATGCATGAGACAAGTGCTCTGGCTTGGTGCACTGGGAAGACTCAGAGGGATCGGGTGGAGAGGGAGGTGGGAGGGGGGATCGGGATGGGGAATACATGTAAATCCATGGCTAATTCATGTCAATGTATGACAAAAACCACTACAATATTGTAAAGTAATTAGCCTCCAACTAATAAAAATAAAAAAAAAATAGTCTTGAATATATTCTAGTAAAATATATACTGGAAATAAATTTCTTGGTTAATTATTTATAAGAAAATATAGATACCAATAATTATAATAGAAAAGTAAACATTTCAGTAGAAGGACTGCGTGCATGCTAAGTCACTTCAGTCATATCCGACTCTTTGCAACCCTACGGACTGTAGCCCATCAGGCTCCTCTGTCCATGAGAGTCTCCAGGCAAGAATGCTGGAGAGGGTAGCCATTCCCTTCTCCAGGGGATCTTCCCGACCCAGGGATTGAACCTGGGTCTCCTGCATTGTTGGCAGATTCTTTACCAGCTGAGCCAACAGAACCCTACTTTCAGTGGAAAGCTTGACTTTTTTTAATAATTTGTTTTTAATCAGAGGACAGTCGCTTTACAATATCGTGTTAGTCTCTGCCATACATCAACGTGAATCAGCCACAGGTACACACATGTCCCCTCCTTCTGGGACCTCCCTTCCACTTCTCAGCCCACCCCGCCCCTGTAGGGCGTCACAGAGCACCAGGCTTGAGCTCGCTGCGTCGAACAGTGAATTCCCACTGGCCGTCTACTCTACACGTGGAAATGTGCATGCTTCAGTGTTACTCGCCCCCTTGGTCCCTCCCTCTCCTTCCCACACTGTGTCCACAAGTCTGTCCTCTATGTCTGTGCCTCCATTGCTGGACTTTTTCAAGCAAGTTTATATCTCTTGTATCAGTTAGCCCATCCCCACTTGCCATATGTAAAATTTAACTTAATTAGGACTGTTATGGCATCACCGCCTCAATGGACATGAGTTTGAGCAAACTTCGGGAGACAGTGAAGGACCTGGAAGTCTGGCATGCTGCAGTCCATGGAGTCACAAAGAGTTGGACACAACTCAGTGACTGAACAACAGCAGCAGGACTATGAACCTGAAAGTCTGCCTGCTTGGAGTTTATAGGCTTCCCTCCACTCCCATTCTTGTTTTCTAAACTTCTGAGAATTAAAAATCAGTCCTAGTAGCATTAATAATATTAGTGACAATGTCCAGCATGTACGTGTTGTTTTTAGCTGTTTGTATAACGGAACCTGTCTAATCCTTATATTTTGAAGTAAGGGACTCAGTTACAGATGAAAAAGCTTAAGCAGAAAGCGGTAAAGTAAATTTGCCCAAGATCAAATGGTAGAGAGGGGATTAGAACCCAGGTAGACTGTTTTATCCACCATACTCTGCTTCATGAAGAAGATATAGATTAATATGCAAGAATTTTAATCCAAAAATATCAAACACCTCATCAGTATTCCCTGTCATCTTCTTGTGGAGAGATCTGACATACAGCTCTGTGATAGCTGGGCTACATATTTCTTATTTCCCCACATTTTTGTACCACTCATCCTCCTCATATTTCATTTATTTCAGATCCCTTGACTGTTCTCCTACTGCATATTCAGTTTTATAGTTTTATTTACATGTTTTCTAGTATACAGAAAGATTCCAAGGTAAACCTCTTATTTTGTTTGCTTAGAAAAGATGAGAATATCATTTTGAGAAAGTAAAACATTAGTTCTGTGTCCTAAAGATAACACTAATACAAGCAGCAATAGTAAGTTTCCAGGGTAGTGAGAATATTAAAAGAGTTTTTGATATCCCCTTTCATAATTTAAACTTACACTTGATATTAAATTTTATTGTGAGAAGAAAATTACACATTTTCTATTCCTTGTGATAAACCAAGCACACACAGCAATACTCCTGTTATAACCTCAAATCCCCGGATAGACCAGAAAATAAATATATATAATTCAATTTAGAACTGTACTGGAATATAAGTCAGAGAACCTTCAATAGACCAAAAAATATGAAAAATCCATAAAAGGATGCACTGTCAGATTTAAAAGGGAAGTCACAACTACAGATAGTCCCTGGGGAGGGCAGTTTGAGGGAGGGGCTATACAGTATATGCACAGCTAAGTCCCTCACTATTCACCTGAAACTGTCACAATGTTGTTTAATGGCTATTATTGTTCAGTCACATCCGACTCTGTCACCCCATGGGCTGTAGCTTCTCTGTTCATTGGATTTCCCAGCAAGAACCCTGGAGTGGGCTGCCATTTCCTTCTCCAGGGGCTCTTCCCGCCCAGGGATAGAACCCCCGTCTCCTACGTCTCATGCACTGGCAGGCCGGTTCTTTGCCTCTGAGTCATCAGGGAAGCCCTACCCCAGTACAAAATAAAAAAACAATTTTTTAAAAAGAAAACAAACCACAGGCCTTGGGTAGGACACTTAACCAAAGGTGCGTGTTGCATTAAGAATGCACCATTCTCAGAAGTGGCAGGTTCTAGCTTCCTGGAGAAGCCTTGAGCTGGGGATGAGTAATTACATACTTAGCTATGATGCAGAAGAGCTTTGTCAAGTATTCAAACTCATAAAAGAAAGACCCAGTTATCTTCTGTGGTCTGGATACTGAAGATATGTGCTTGGATTAGAGAAAAACAGTTACGTGTTCTGGTCTTAGCAACCATGAGGAGAATCAGAGAACTCTCTCCTCTCACTCTCATTGAAGACAGATTACAGTACTGAGATAACAAGAGATAGATAAAGTAAGCAGAGTGCAGTTAACATGTAACAGCAGGAGGATGGGGGGTATTCCTTGAATAGCAGAGAGTAAAGCAAAAAACTGAATTAAAAACTTGATCATATTCCTTTACCATTTCAACTTGTAGTTTGTATGTATGCCCAGCCGTGTCCAATGGACTGTAACCCATCAAGCTCCTGTGTCCATGGAATTTTCCAGGCAAGAATACTGGAGTGAGTTGCCATTTCCTTCTCCAGGGGATCTTCCTGACCCAGGAATTGAACCTGCATCTCTTGTGTCTCCTCCATTGGCAAGCAGATTGTTTGCCACTGTGCCACCTGGGAATCCCCTGCTGTTCAATTTGTTATGCTTTAACAATTCAAGGCATAAATGAGAAACAATTCAACCTAAAATTTCACTGTATATTTGAAATGTTAGGGATAGTGTTAAAAATTAGGAATGAATATAGAGGACCAAGGTTATTTTATCATTTCAAATTAAAACAAATTGTTTTTTGAGAATGCTACCTTTTTGTTGTTTTAATGTAATTCTTTCCAAAATTAAAGCATGATACATAATTTTTACATTAAAACACCATCAAATATTTCAGCGTTAAAACCATAAAAAATATTGCAGTGTTCAATGATGTCATCAAAGTTTTAGTAAATTATTTTCTGATAATTGTACCTCAACAGCAGGGAGAAAACTTTTTTGCCTCTGTAGAGTCTGAGTTGTTTAGTTTTTGTATAGAGTTTGGGCTGTTTTTTCTCACCGTTTATTCACACTCTCAGGGACAATTTAAATAATGATGAAAAAAATAAACTCTTATGAAATACTTTATTGAAGTATTGGAATACAAAAAAGTAGAGAGTACACTTCTCCATCCCAACTCTCACTTAGGAATTAAATTGAACCCAGTTTAAAAAGTAGCAAATGGCACTCTAGTTTGTCAGGCTTTTATAATGACAGGTTATTTATTCTAGAAATAGAAAGCTGTGTGTCTGTCTGTGTGGTAGGGCATAAGGAATGCTTTTTCTGTCTGTCTTCTGAGCTATGGAAGTTTCCAAATAATAACAAAATATTTTCATTGTCTTTATTCCAAAGTTACACTGTAGATTTTTAGCTTTTTAGCTGGCTTGTTTCTTTCCATTTCCAAACCTAGATATAAGGTTATTTAGCTTTTTTAACCTATTATTCCCAAGCCTAACAGATTTCCAGTCATAGTCTTAATATTTCACTGCAAACAAACCCATTAAATTAGTGCTGAAAAGGTGTTGGATTTTTTTTTTTTTCTTCTATCCCTGATATTTACAATGCTAGTGAAACTTGAAATTTTCTGGAGTCCTTTGTTTTTTGCAACTTGCAAAATTGCTAAGTTACTGTTTTTGGTTGTACAGAATCAAGCATTTCAGTAACTAGTCAGTATGATTTGGTATAATGCATGAATATAGACAATAATGTATATTATTTAGCATATATTTTTAAGAGCCCACTCCTTTGCAGCCCCCCTTCCGTCTTCCCACTGGTAACCACTAGCTTATTCTCTTTATCTGTGAGTCTGCATCTGTTTTGTTATATTCACTACTTTATTTTATTTTTTAGCTTAGACATGTAAATGTATCATGTATCATACAATACTTGTCTTTCTCTTTCTGACTTATTTCACTGGGCATAATTCCTTCCAAGTCCATCCATATTGCTGCAAATGGCAAAAATTTTATGCTTTTTATGGCTGAGTAGTGTTCCATTGTGTGTGTGTGTGTGTGTGTATACCACATCTTCTTTATCCATTTATCTTTTGATGGAAGCTTAGATTGCTTGTATTAATATTTCTTGGCCATTGTAAATAATGCTGCTATGAATATTGGATACAATTTGAAGTCTCTCTGAGAGGTTAATCATGGATCATATCTTAAACATAATCTTTCTATATCTATAAGTTTTATAGATTACATTTGGAACTATTTTCAGTTATTTTATAGAACAACATGTGTGTTCACATGTTGGCAACACCCAAGACAGGGCTAAGTTACTGCTTCTAGTCACTCACATCGTTTTGGGCTAATAAGTCTGCAACTTTCATTACAGTATTTTCTATGAATTTTTTATGGCAAGTCAAATCAGAGGATTGCTGTCTTGAACCTGAATTGCTGCTGGGTTTGAGACAGAGCATCAATTTATGTGCAACATGTTAATTTGCATGATTCAGTGATTCTCTTCCAATACTCCAATAGTAGGAAGCATTTTCCTCCTGAGGCTTTTTTTTTTTTAATCTCAGGATAATATATACTCTCTCCTTAACCATCTAACAGATGCAAAATGTAGTTAAGAGATGACTGATGCTATGATGTTTAAATATTTCATACTTGCAAATTGCTACTACAAAATTTTCAGTTAGCATTACAAACAGATTATGCTCATTTTTTATCTGCTTTTTGGTACTTCTTGGAGTTCACCTTGAATATCATTTATCTTTCCTCTGTAGTGATTCCATGTTGTTGGATCAGGATTTGTGTCCCCAATTTTATAAAAAAAAATGGAGATTTGGCAAAGCCCAATTAAATATTACGTTATTCCCTTTCATCTTTAATGAATGGCATAACAGTTCCTTGTTTTTATTGATGATTAACCCAATGTACACTTCAGTGCAAAAGCATCATGCTTTCACCTTTCACTTTGAATCTTTGGATGGGTTTCCGATCAACTTTTGGCTTTCATGAAAGGCTTACACTCCTTGAACAGCACGTTTGATTAAACAATTAATCTAAAACTGTATCAAGTCAGGTGAGCAGCTTCTGTTCGGCTGGAAGGCCTGTATCAGTGTCCTAGAACTAGTCCACTCTTCCAAATCTCCCAGGGCTTTGTACTGCTGCTGAAACTTTAATTCTGCGGTTACTTCGTCTGTCTTCTCACACCCCCTTATTTTCAGACACTGAATCTTATCCATTAATTTTTTAAAAAATATAATGCATTCATTTGCTTCCATTCTTAGTGACAGCCTTATTTCTCTACCATCATCTTTTGCCTGAGCTACAGCAACAGCTTTTTAACTTCTAGAAGCTTCTTCAACAATATGAATATATTAAAATATAAATCTACATGCAGATTTATTATCTCCCAGTCAACTTCAGTTGATTCCTATTGCAAGGCTTAAGGTACCAAACAGGTTTCTTCCTGGCCTTATCTCTTCAGCTCTATCTATTGCTCCTGCTTCCACCTTTCTCCACTCTTCATCTTTATTGGCCTATTTTCAGTTCTTTAAATGTCATGTTTGCACACCTTCAAACCTTTCCCTGTTCCTTCTGTGTGGTAAACTTCAATTCCATCTTTCAAATTATAGTCTAAACATTACTTCCTCCAAAAAGGACCCCTTGATATTTCTTTTATACTAGTTAAGGTTTTCTTGTAATAAGCCACCATAATACCCTATATATCATTATGTTTTTCTTCTGCTTATGTGTGAGTTATTTTCTCCCGTTTCTGTCTTTGCTGATGGTGTATAAATTCCATTAGGCATAGCTTAATTCTGTCTTGCTCACTTGTATTATAATATAATCCACAATGTAATTTCATAGTAAATATTGTTTAAATAAGGGACTGAATGATTGAAAGATACCTTTATTACTACTTTTAAAGACAGGGTATTTCTTGAGAGAAGTCAATTTATCCCTTTTATGTATCTTCTAGGTTTTCTGACACTGTCTCTAAATTAAAGAACTTAATAATTAAAAAATCTATACCTTAACCCCATACACTAATTATGATTAAAATGAATATTGGCAGATAAATCATATTATATAAGTTGGTTATTGTATTTGTTGAGAGATGTTCCTATTTCAGTTTGCTTGTTAAACTCTGCATTTTTTAATGTATTAAAATTAAGTTAGTGTTTTATAAGGAAAATATTTTATTTAATGGTCGGTTTTTATATGTTTCTAGTCAGTGACAAGTTTTTGTTATATGTCTACTTTACTGAATTCTGTGATTGTCTTTACAAAGAAGCAACAAAATATATTTTTAAATTGAAATATTGACTACAGCTGTGTAACTATTAGGCAAATCTTTTTTATGACTTATTAGTATGATTCTAGCCAGTAGGCAGTATTCCAAAGCATAACACTTCAGTAATCTTCATTGGAAAAAAAAGTAATTTGTGTATTTTTTAGAACTTAATTTAGCAAGAACTAAGTGAAGGGTTTGACAGATGAGATGCTTGCCCTCCCAATGTGTTCAAAAGAATGCTGAAACTGGAAAAGCTTAATATGTCATTAGCTTGATAATTCCTCTTAGAACTCAACACTATTAGTCATTAGAAGGAGGTTTTGTAATATGTCAGGGGCTTATAATTTGTTCTATTCTAAAATAGCATTTGTGACAGGAAAATGATTTCAGTTTATGTATTTTAATCTATGTAAATTTTTTAACCATACAATGACAGAAATTGTTCTGGTCTTCTCAAAAAATAAAATTTACATAATTAGACTAGTTTATAATTTCTTAAATGGAATTAATTTGCATGACTGTTTTATTATTATAAAACAAAATTCTAACAGAGTGAATAGGTGATATTATAACTCCTTTATAACAATTTATAGTTCCTGGTTTTATGCACTAATATTATATCAAGGGTATATATGTTACATGTGCAATGTCTTAAAATGTTTGAATGAAGTATTTAAAGATGACTTTTAGCAGTATTTACTTAAAGTTCATTTGCTTCATTTTCACAGTCCCAAATTACTTTGCAAATAGCCAAGATTCCTTACTATAGATTAATATGATCTGGAGAGTTTTCTTCATATAGTCCATTGGAGTTTCTGATAGAAAAAGGAGTAAATCTTAGGAAATTGTGTATTTTGAAGACAAAAGTAAAGGGCACATTGTAGGGACTTTCTAAAAAAAGATTATAGCATAGAGGCTACTAAGGTTTGTATATCTCATGGTCAATTAGCACAATCTCAGATACAACCTATTTTATCAAAGTAATAAAGCAATTTTATCTCAGAAGACTACAGGACTGCATATAATCTGTCTGTGAAATACAACCCAGATACTGAAAAGTTTAATAATATTAATAATTGCTGGAAGTTGACTTTTTGAAGAATCCCATGATAATTTATAGAGAGGGCAATGGCACCCCACTCCAGTACTCTTGCCAGGAAAATCCCATGGACGGAGGAGCCTGGTAGGCTGCAGTCCATGGGGTTGCGAAGAGTTGGACACAACTGAGCAACTTCCCTTTCACCTTTCATTTTCATGCATTGGAGAAGGAAATGGCAACCCACTCCAGTGTTGTTGTCTGGAGAATCTCAGGGACAGGGGAGCCTGGTGGGCTGCTGTCTATGTGGTCACACAGAGTTGGACACGACTGAAGCGACTTAGCAGCAGCAGCAACATGATAATTTAAAGAATATGACACTTATTCTTCCGACCTAGCAAATTTCAAAGTATGTTTAGATGAAATGTTAATATCTGTTTAAATCCTTTGTCAATGTAGAACAAATTACAAAAAAGGTGTTTGCAATTGGAGAAGAAAGAATAGAAGAATGTAGAACATGCCCTTGGAAGAGAAGAAAGAAGTGAACAGGGATGAATTAAAGTGGCAGTTGTTTCCAGTTTTCTGATTGCCATCCATCACAAGACTAAAAAGCTTAAGATTATGAAGACCTGAATGTATATGCTAACCGAGTGCTGAAAATGAGAGTTACAGTAAGAATAAAAGGAAATATTATCTACATTAGGTTCAGTTGCTTGTTGCCCAAGAATCCATTACCGAGAGACAAGTGCTGGGTAAAAGAAAAGACAGCTTTGTTGAGGAAGCTGACAATCCTGGGGTGAAGGTGGACTCATGTCCCAAAGAGCAACTTCCAGCTCCCCAGGTTTTTCTGGGAGACTTTCCTGGTGGCTCAGACGGTAAAGCGTCTGCCTACCATACAGGAGACCCGGGTTCTGTCCCTGGGTTGGGAAGATCCTCTGGAGAAGGAAATGGCACCCCACTCCAGTACTCTTGCCTGGAAAATCCCATGGATGGAGGAGTGTGGTGGGTTACGCAAAGAGTCAGACACGACTGAGCGACTTCACTTCATTTTATGTAGGAAAAAGAAGAAAGGGCTTTTATTTTCAGAGATGATTGCCTTGGTCACATGATTCCAAGTGGCCATCAAGTCTCTCTTGCAACTGGAACATTATCTAAGTCAGAAATCTCTGGCTAACTAGTTCTGAAAAAAAGCAAGAAACAAGGGACAAAGACAAACTGAAGCAGATAGAACTAATCTTCAGTCTCGACAGGCATCATCAGCTTTTTTCATTCGCACCAAGCTAAGCTAAGTAAATGGTGGTCTAGAGTAGAAGTCTAGGCTTCCCAGGTGACTCAGTGGTAAAGAATCTGCCTGTCAAGCAGGAGACGTGGGTTTTGACCCCGGGTCGGGAAGATCCCCTGGAGAAGAAAATGGCAACCCACTCTAGTTTTTTGCTTGGAAAATCCCATGAACAGAGGAGCCTGGCGGGCTACAGTCCATGGAGTCACAAAGAGACAGACATAGCTAAGTGACTAAATAACAACAGGGTAGATGTCAGGTATGGTAAGCCCTGAGTCACAGCCCTATCATAAGTCAGAAGTAGGGTTGAAATGATGTAGGGAGCTGAGAGTCTCTAGTTACATCTCATGGCCTGTTATAAAAATACCTTTATTATTGAAAATCTCCTCAAGGTAACATGAAATGAGTGCAACCATTCTCAGCTAAAAGTAGATCTCATGGTTTACAAAATAATATAACCAAAGCAAGATGCCCCAGTGCTCTGTCTTAGAAAACAAGTTCCTAATCCTGGAATCTTTTACCTATCCCGTGACTAAATAATAATATTGAGTTTGAAAAAGAAAGGAAATATATAATCATCTAGAATAAAGTAAAAAATGTACTTTAAAAATGTTATTGAATTTATATTTCCAGTGATTTTTTTTCAATATTTATTTTTATTAAGTATTTTTTTCACTTTTAAATGAAGTTCTTTCTGCGTAGCTTTCCTCTTCTTGTCCTTTCCTTCTTTCTAGCCCTCTCTTCCTCTTTTTCCCCTCCTTTCTTCTGTTCTCCCATTGAGAGTTTTTTTTGGGATGATGAAAATGTTCGGCATAAATGTAATTAGATAGTGATGGTGCATAACTTTGTAAATATTCTAAAACCCACTGAATTGTGTATTTTCAATGAGTGAACTGTATGGTATGTAAATTATATATCAAATAAAGGCCAACCAGAGGTTAACTGAGATGACTGGACTGGAGTAAGTAAAGTACACAGATACTAGGTCTTTTCTCAGATTGATTACAGCAAATCATGAGGCTAGACTTTTAGTTTCAGGACTCAATTGGTAGCCCTTTTTGGTCTTAACAATCTCGTGCTGTTTAGTCTTGTGATGGAAGAGCTGGACTGACAATCAGAGAACTGGCATCCGTCTCAGTGCTAATTCACCTGTATCCATCTGTGGACTTTGTGTCCTACCTCCTGGGAAGAGAGACTGTCAGAAGTAATTCAGAGACAGGATTGAATGAATACAGGCCACAAGATGCAAGCCCTTGAACTTACAGTATTCACTTGAAAAGTGAATAAAAAGCACCCAAACATATAAGACGTTTACTGCATTTCATCAGATATAGTTGGATAAATATACTTGAACATTTATGTTTAAAGTCTGGTAGAATATATTCATTCTCAGATAGATGCCAACTCATAATGGTGAAGATTAAGTTTTTGAAAAAAGATATTTTAATTTCTGTTTTTGAAAAAGTTTTAGATGCTAAGAAAATACTTTTTGTCTACACTAGGAAATTTTTCAAAATACTTAACAGTTAATCTGAGGCAGTGAGAATCCTGCCAATTTGAATAGAAGTGACATTATACAAATAAAAGGTTGTTGTGTTTCTATTGTCTGTAAACAGTGTCAATTTGGCTGTTTTTGTTGCCTCATCTTACTCCTTACAACAGGAAATTCCTTTTCCTATTCTCTGTTATGGCAAAATGTGGCTGCTTTTTAATGACTCTGAGTGCTTCTCAGGAAACGGCTGGAAGCTTTTAAAGCATGTATAACAAAAACTACTGTAATGATGTAAAGTAATTAGCCTCCAACTAATAAAAATTTAAAAAAATAAAAAATAAAAAAAAAAAAAAAAAAAAAAAAAAAATAAAGCATGTCTCCTTGGATTATAAAGGATTGTTGCTTTGTTGCCTTTGTTCAAACTAGTGCTATTTGCTAGAATTACCCAATGGTTTCTTTACACTTACTTCCTTACATTCTGTGCCAGAAATTGCTTACACACTCTAAATTATGCAAATAGCTCAGGTGATCCATGTTAGGAAGGAAGATCCATTTTTAACAGTTTTTCACAATGGAAACTATAGTATAATTTATTCCAATCAGTTAAAAAATAGCAAAAAATACATTACTATAGACTGTCTAGAGAATTTGTTCATATTTATTCAACTGTGCTATTTTATTCATTTATTTATTTTATTTATATATTTTATTCATATATAAATTTATTCACTGGAAAAATTAGTTTCTCTTCACTTTACAAAGTTGTTCTTTTGTAAAACATGAGTCCAATCTTAGTGAAAGTTTAGCTTAATGGGAGTTTGATGCCATGGGAAAAATTCTTTAAAATAATTCAGAGGACCTTTGTTGATTATCTGGTCTCACCCTCTCATTGACAAAGAGCAGATTTGTTCTTTTAAGGTGGAGCTTTTATTTCCCCTATTTAACATTTTTGAATCAGTCACAGTCATTAATACATTCGGTAGTCCTACCCCCATAGGGCTGTGCAAACTATGAAATTTTAAATATGTGTCTAAACTAAAAATTGACATTTAACATGGAATATTTGTGTGTGTTTGTGTGCATGTGTGTGTGTGTTTTGTTTACAGAAAGATGTAGGTGATAATACAGTGATAAAATGTTAATATGCCATTTTTTTTTCTTTTAGAACATTATTACTAAAATTTCAGATTAAAAATATGAAGGGTTATCATCACCAGCTCTTTGTTGTGGTTACTTCCATCCACCCATTTAGTCATTCATCAGTTGATTATTTTTGTCATTTTGTCACATATGTGTCAGGTTTGGGATTAAAACCATAAGGAAGGAATAGCTTTTGCATTTGAGAATCTTTTTTAATTTCATTTGAGAATCTATTTATTTCACTATAATAGAGTGAAAGCATGTATAAATTAATAATTTCAAATACTGTGACAGAATATATGAAGGCTTATAGGGAGAGTAATTATTTGTTTGGGAGTGGAGCACTCCAATGCAAGAGGAAAAGCTTTATAGGAAGAGGGGCAGGTAGAGCTGAAGAATGAAAATTTGAAGGTCTCTGAGCAGAGAATGGAAAATCACATCTTTATTTTTGGAAATATAACTCTAACTGCTTTTTTCCTTACACATAGAAGAGCACTTCAAATAGAGCTAAGTAGCTATTCTTTGTTTTTAATCAAAGATAAAGTGTTAAACCTCTTTCTTCATGTTTTCTTAATTTTTAAAATATTTCTCATGTTGTTGAGGCAGTCCAAACATGGGTTAGGAAAGAATTTCCAGACATAAAGCATTTCAGAAGGGAGTAAGTTTGTTAAGAACAAAGAGCAGAGATAAAGTGGGTACTGCAAGCTCAGCAGGCTGACCTCCTGACAGGCCAAGGAGAGTCAACAGATTTCGTGCGTTAATAGCCAATTTGTATAGTCTGAAGACAAAGAAAATTCTTGCTAAAAGGTTGGCATTGGGTGATTGGCTGGGGTGCTAAAGGGTATTTATTGGGGTGGGCATCTTTGCCTAATTGGGAGTCAGGAAGCTTGTTAGTGGTGATCAGGGGCCTTTGGCAACAGTTACAAAGGGGCTCAGTAGGTTTCAGAGGTGACCTTGATTCTGGGCTCCACTTCTGTGGCCTTGGTGCAAAGCCTCGCACCTGAGGTCTTGGGGGCAGGACTCAATATGTGTGTCAAAAAATTCAAAATTAAAAAAAAAAATTCATTCACAATAGTACATAAACACTGAATAACCACTGGACATACTGATATTTTATTGACTTTTTCGCTTCTCTTTAGCTTTACTTTTTTATGCATCATATGTTCAGTTCAGTTCAGTTCAGTTCAGTTCAGTCGCTCAGTCGTGTCTGACTCTTTTCAACCCCATGAATCGCAGCAGGCCAGGCCTCTCTGTTCATCACCAACTCCCGGAGCTTACTCAAACTCATGTCCATCGAATCGGGGATGCAATCCAGCCATCTCATTCTCTGTCATCCCCTTCTCCTCCTGCCCCCAATCCCTTACTGCATCAAGGTCTTTTCCAATGAGTCAGTTCTTCACATCAGGTGGCCAAAGTACTGGAGTTTCAGCTTCAACATCAGTCCTTCCAATGAATACTCAGGACTGATCTCCTTTAGGATGGACTGGTTGGATCTCCTTGCAGTCCAAGGGTCTCTCAAGAGGCTTCTCCAACACCACAGTTCAAAAGCATCAATTCTTCAGTGCTCAGCTTTCTTCACAGACCAACTCTCACATCCATACTTGACCACTGGAAAAACCATAGCCTTGACCAGATGGACCTTTGTTGGCAAAGTAATGTCTCTGCTTTTTAATATGCTCTCTAGGTTGGTCATAACTTTTCTTCCAAGGAGTAAGCGTCTTTTAATTTCATGGCTGCAGTCATGATCTGCAGTGATTTTGGAGACCAGAAAAATAAAGTCTGACACTGTTTCCACTGTCTCCCCATCTATTTGCCATGAAGTGGTGGGACCAGATGCCATGATCTTAGTTTTCTGAATGTTAAGCTTTAAGTCAGCTTTTTCACTCTCCTCTTTCACTTTCATCAAGAGGCTTTTTAGTTCCTCTTCACTTTCTGCCATAAGGATGGTGTCATCTGCATATCTGAGGTTATTGATATTTCTCCCAGCAATCTTGATTCCAGCTTGTGCTTCTCCCAGCCCAGCACTTCTCATGATGTACTCTGCATATAAGTTAAATAAGCAGGGTGACAATATACAGCCTTGACGTACTCCTTTTCCTATTTGGAACCAGTCTGTTGTTCCATGTCGAGTTCTAACATATGTTAATACCCTTTAAATACTGTATTTATTCCTTTCAAAATTCTCCAAATTCCTTTTAATATTTTAGTCTAGAATTCATCAGATTTCATTTAAAGTGCTAATTAGTGATAGTTCAACTAGGAATTAGTTCTTATCAATGCCCTTTAAAAACAATAAATTTGTGTATATGAATTGGTTAATTTCTAAGAATAAATTCAGTTGTCAGGTTTGTACATATACATATGTATGTGTATGTGTACATGTATACATAGGTGTTACACATACACCATACACACATATAATTTACATATGATATATATATGTGTGTTCACAACTTAATTCCTGAAACTGAATGACAGGCCATTCCTTCAACCTTTCCTACACTTAAATAGCCTTGTCAGTCTGATGTTGTATTTGTTATTTGCAAACATGAAATTTAAAAATATAAACTTATTTTAGACTTGCTTTTCACTTTGTATTTGAAACTCTGATGCATTTTCTAATTTAATTAGATGTATGTACATCTATTTAAAGTAAATAAACATTCAAATTAAATAGGTAATTTTAATAACATATTATTAATTGGTTTTGAACTCAGGCAGGAATTTTGATTAACAAAAAAATCCCTGCACCTATTTAAAAAGAAATTTTCTCAACTGTTACTGAAAATACCTTTTTCCTTCCTAAGCCTTTTCCAGGACACACAGGCTACAGGATGTAATAAGACTCTCTTTCTTACTGTGACTACAGGAAAGCGGAGAGTTTCTCTGTGCCTGTGCTAATTAGAGGCACTGACCCTATAGAGGCACTATTTATTTCTCTGCTGCTTCAGTTTCCAGACCCCTGGACTCCTCAAACATCTCTCTGACCTCCTTTCTGAGAACTACGGCTTAGAAGATGAGCTGCTCAGAAATCAGGTAGAGATTCAGGTTAATCTTTAGTACCATGTAGTCTGCTTTTCAAAAGTCAACCACGGATGGCGTCTTCTCCTTAGCTGTTTCCAGTTTATTCATTGCTTCTGAGGATGAAAAAGTCATGTTCTACCAGCTGAGGGTGAGTGTTTGAGAAACTCAATTTGCTTATAATTGATCCCTGCTTTTCTGTAGCACTATACTCAAAGAGCACAGTAAAGTATTGATGTTATGCATCCCATTTTAAAGATGAGGAAATATCTTTATTCCTTTAAAACTGTTGAGTATGTCTGTAGAAACAATTTATTCCCATGTAATAGCCCTATGAAAAGAAATTAAATTCTAGAAAATATGGGACTTACCCTTGGCCATACAAATAATGATAGTGAGAATTAGAACTTGTTTTCCTTATGTAGTATTCTTTGTGCTGCACAATGTTGCTTACACACATAAGGCTCTTTCATTAGTTTTAAGTAAAGCAATATAGTTTTACAGAGATTCCATGACTGTGATCTGACTGCATTTTAATAGTACTATACACTTGTAGAGCATACTCTGTTAAAAATTCCTGACAAAGGATTAAATTTTAAAAATATGAAAAACAAAATTTCTGTGCTAACTAGTATTTTTTAACTCCGTATAATTTTAGTAACTCAAGAGTCAGTTAAAGGTATTTTATGAAATATTTAACATATCAAAATCATTTTCAAAACCATTAACACAAATATAAATGTTCATGGTTAGTTAGCATTTTAAGATAGATAAAGTTGAGCTGAAAATAGCACTTTTAAAATTTCTGTTTATTTTCAGACTTCCATCATGTTTCTATTTTTAAAAGTATATATGTTTCTGTGTGTATATATATGCATATATGGGTATATACCCACACCATATGTATATGTATATATACATATGTGTATGTATATGTATGTGTGTGCACTTGAGTTTCAGTCCTAAAAATAAACCTTCTTAAAAGTCAAGTGTATCCTTGCCTCATTTCAGGATATTTTGGTATTTCATTTACTATAGATATTAAAAGATAATTGTGTCTTAAATGTGCAACTGTTAGAGGAATTGTTCTTTACCTTATGATAGAAATCTGTCTGTTATATTCATTTGTCGCATGTAAAGCTGAGTAGCTGAGAGTGTTATTTGAACTGATGACAAAGAGGACTACAGACTACTAACACATGAAACATACCAATTAAAAAATTGCAACTCTTTTAATCTGAAAATTTTTACAAATTTTTATATGTGTGTAAATTTTGTAGTATAGAGAATACTTTATCAAAATTACTAGTTGAATCCACTATAGTAGTTATAAATTGTTTTAAATTTTTATTAAGAATAATTTCAGACATGTGCAGAGTTCACAGTGGTGTAATGAACCCTCGTGTATCCCTCACCCACCTTCAGCAATTTCCGTGCGTGGACATTCTGTTCATCTACATGCTCTTTCCTTACCCCTCTCCTAATACTATTTTGATGCAAATTCCAGCATTCTTTAATTTCATCTGTGAGTATCTGTGTGTGAATATCTAAAAGTAAAATTATTTTAAAGTGTAATTACTATGTCATTAGGACATGAAAATAATTGTAGTAATTCTTTAACAGCATCAATTGCTAACCATGTTTAAAATTCCCAACTGCCTCATAAACATCATAGTGTTTTCAATTTGCTTGTTTTAAATATAACTTATATTCCTTAACAAGTCCATAACTTACATTTTTCATGTCTTTATAATCAATTTTCTCTTTTATCTTTTTAATCAATTTTCTCTTTTATCTTTCTCTCTTTCTACCCTCCATGTAACAAATAAATGTAGAAGAAAGCATTCCTTTTTGCTAGAGAGTTCTCACTCTCTGGATTTTAATGATGGCAACCCTGTGGAGTAGTTTAACATATTCCTCAGTTCTCTGAATTTTCTGTACAGATGTTAGTTAGTTGGATATAGAGGTTTGATCAGAATCAGGTTTGATTTTCTTTCAGCAAATCTGTTTCCTGGTGTAGAGTTCTTTGTAGAGTTCTTTCATAAGTGTAATTTTTGCTCTTTTTTGTTGTTTGATGTTAAGGAGCCACTGATACTCAATGGCTCCACTAGTTTATTAGGGATTGAAATGTACGTTCGCATTCTGTCATTACTTTTACACTTAACTAGCAGGATACTTCTAAAGAAAATCCTCTTCTAGGTTAACCAATGAAATAGTTTACATGGGGAAGTCGAGATAAATGGTTGGTTCTTTTCCTTTATTTGCTGGCTCTTGAAATGATGAATTTGTTTTCTAGCTCTTTTCAGTGTTGAGGGATGAGTTATTATCCTTCCTTATTCTTATTAGCTCAGGAATTTAGACATATTTGACATTTTTCCATGCATTTCAGTTATTATTCTAATTGATGATGACTTTTCCATTGGGGCCTTCAAACCTTATACTTAGACTCTGTACAGTTCTCGTCTCAGACATTGACTCAGCCATTTGTTCAAGGAACTTTGGTTCTTTAGTGAGAAGCACTATTTTTAAGACCAAAACTTGGGTGCCAGAGTACTGTTCATTACTTCCGGAGTTGGCTATTTCTAACCTTTCAACATTCCTTTCTTTTGAAAGATAAAAATATGTCTAGAGTTTACACTGATTGTTCCAATTTGATATCAGGACTGTGGAGTTTTAGTTAGCTATTTCTGTTTCACATATGTATCTTCTTTCACCTACATTCACTTTTCACTTACAACTCTCAGTACCAATGAAGATAATAGAGTATAACATTGTTTATTGTTTCTGCTTTATTGACTATGCCAAAGCCTTTGACTGTGTGAATCCCAATAAACTGTGGAAAATTCTGAAAGAGATGGGAATACCACCTGACCTGCCTCTTGAGAAATCTGTATGCAGGTCAGGAAGTAACCATTAGAACTGGACATGGAACAACAGACTGGTTCCAAATAGGAAAAGGAGTACGTCAAGGCTGTATATTGTCACCCTGCTTATTTAAATTATATGCAGAGTACATTATGAGAAATGCTGGGCTGGATGAAGCACACGCTGGAATCAAGACTGCAGGGAGATATATCAATAACCTCAGCTATGCAAATAACACCACCCTTATGGCAGAAAGTGAAGAAGAACTAAAGAGCCTCTTGATGAAGGTGAAAGAGGAGAGTGAAAAAGTTGGCTTAAAGCTCAACATTCAGAAAACTAAGATCATGGCATCTGGTCCCATCACTTCATGGCAAATAGATGGGGAAACAGTGGAAACAATGCAGAGTTTATTTTTCTGGGCTCCAAAATCACTGCACATGGTGACTGCAGCTATGAAATTAAAAGACGCTTACTCCTTGGAAGGAAAGTTATGACCAACCTAGATAGCATATTAAAAGGCAGAGACATTACTTTGCCAACAAACATCAGTCTAGTCAAAGCTATGGTTTTTCCAGTGGTCATGTATGGATGGGAGAGTTGGACAAAGAAAGATGAGCACTAAAAAATTGATGCTTTTGAACTGTGGTGTTGGAGAAGACTCTTGAGAGTCCCTTGGACTGCAAGGAGATCCAACCAGTCCATCCTAAAGGAGATCAGTCCTGGGTGTTCATTGGAAGGACTGATGCTGAAGCTGAAACTCCAGTACTTTGGCCACCTGATGCGAAGAGCTGACTCATTTGAAAACACCCTGATGCTGGGAGAGACTGGGGTCAGGAGGAGAAGGGGATGACAGAGGATGAGATGGTTGGATGGCATCACTGAGTCAATGGACATGAGTTTGAGTAAACTCTGGGAGTTGGTGATGGACAGAGAGGCCTGGTGTGCTGCAGTCCTTGGGGTCACAAAGAGTCGGACACGACTGAGTGACTGAACTGAACTGAACTGATTGTTGTCCAACTTTATATACAAGAGACTCAGAATCACAATGCCAGGATTGTCTCACCTATACCATCACTGAAGTTAATTTGTTTTGCTTGCACTTCCTTTTGTTCCTTATGACCTATCACCTTAGAGATATTGGGTCAAATTGTTCCGTTTCAGAGTCACAAGAAATAGCTCTTGTTTATGTGATTATACTACCATCAAGATACATATTTATGATCATATTTTTCCTTTTATTTTTATTCTAAGGAATTACCATTTTAAAATTGGGCTTTAAAATTTAGTAAAAATTTACCTCTTTTCAAAGTTTAATCAATTAAACAATGTATACTTAAAGTAGACAGGGCTCATTCTTTGTCCTTTGCAGCTTCCCTTCACTATAGGTAATCAGTGGGGCCAGGAATTATGATACAGTCTTTCTTTTCTCAATAAGGAGTTTCTGTTGTATAGAAGTGTTTTAAGAATAGTATGAAGAACTCCATATAATCTTTGCCTGGCAAAGATTTCCTAGCTTTTCATTCATTGAAATTTTACTGCATTAAGCATATATATTTATTTTCTTTCTCTTTCCCCCTCTTTCTCTTCTCTCTCTCTCTCTCTATATATATATATATATATGTATATATATATATATGTATTCATACATCCATTGTATGGAGCATAATAACACACACACAAATACAGTATTTTTTTCACAACTGTTTGAGATGAAGTAGCAGACATGCTCTCACTTTACCCTGTATTACTTAAGCGACTTTTTCCTAAAAACAAGGACATTCTTCTTTACAACCACAGTATAGCCATCAAAATCACAAAATTAATATTGAATTCCATCATCACAGGAACACAAGAGATTAAAATAAAAAGAAGTCTACCCACTCCAGTATACTTATCTGGAGAACTCATGGACAGAGGAACCGGGCAGGCTACAGTCCATGGCGTCACAAAGAGTTAAACATGACGGAGGGACTAACATTTTCACTTTCATGTCATAGCATGTTCTAATACTTTAGTCCTTTAAATGATTAGATAATATTCCATTGTATGTGTATACCACATTTTTATTTAGCCATTCATCCATCAATGAGTATTTTGGTTGTTTCCACCTTTTGATTATTGTAGATAGTGCCGCTATAAGCATTTGCCATCAAGTATTTGGGAGCTTGTTTTCAGTTCTTAGGGGTCAGCTCCTGGGCCGTGGGGTAACTCTGTGTTTACCTTTGGAGGAACAGCCAAGCTGTTCCGTAGTGATTGCATCATTTTATGATCTCTCCAGGGATTTCACGCTCACGGACGCTTGCTGCTGTCTATTTTTTAAGGTTATTATAGTGACTCTAGTGAGTGTGAAATGGTATCTCATTATGGTTTCAATTTGCATTTCACTAATGATTAAAGATGTTGAACATCTTTTGGTGTAGCACTTGTTGGCCATTGGTATATCTTTGGAGAAATGTCTATTCAAGTCCTTTGACCATTTTTAATTGGGTTGTCTTTTTGTTGTATGAGTTGTAAATGTAAATTTGCCTTTTGTAATTGTTTCTCTTCTTAATTTGCCTGACTGAAGGTAATACTTCAGGAAGAACTGATTGGAATGTTTCCTTAGTTCTCACAGCAATTCGTCTTTACCTTCGTATTTCAAAGATATTTGCTCTATCCAAAATCATTAGTTCCCATTTTCTTTTCTTCAGTTGTCTTTTGCTATTAGCATTGTTGCTAAAACTTTGATTTCAGTTTGACATTTTTCTTCTTTATGAGTGCCTTGGAGTTTTTGCCTACATTCTCAAAGATTTTTTTTTTTTAACTTTAAATTTTACTGGAATTTGACTAGAATATGTCTTGTTGGTCATGTTGGTGACTTTGCCCAAGTATGCAATGTAATATTCATGTGACATATATTAAATTTTTTTTTCATTTAATAAAGTTTAATTTTTTTTTAATTTAATTTTATTTTTTTTTGATTGTGTACGTGTAGTTTTATTCATAATAAAGATGTTCACAGTAACTTTATTCATAATAGCAGAACACAAGAAATGCCACCAATGTCCATCAATAAGAGATAAATAAGTTGTGATATATCTGTACTATTCTATACATAGTGGAATATTACATCAGTTCAGTTCAGTCGCTCAGTCATGTCTGACTCTTCATGACCCCATGGACTGCAGCACACTAGGCCTCCCTGTCCATCACCAACTCCCAGAGCTTACTCAAACTCATGTCCATCACGTTGGTGATGTCATCCAACCATTTCATCCTCTGTCATTCCCTTCTCCTCCTGCCTTCAGTCTTTCCCATCATCAGGGTCTTTTCCAGTGAATCAGTTCTTTGTATCAGGTGGCTGAAGTATTGGAGTTTCAGCTTCAGCATCAGTCCTTCCAATGAACATTCAGAACTTTTTTCCTTTAGGATGGACTGGTTGGATCTCCTTGCAGTCCAAGGGACTCTCAAGAGTCTTCTCCAACACCACAGTTCAAAAGCATCAATTCTTCGGCACTCTTTAGTACCTATTCTGTCCCATTTTCTGGCTGTCTCCTTTGAGGACTCATTATATGTTGGATTATTTTTTCTGCATTCAATTTTTGAGACTTCCTCTCAAATCCTTTGTATCTCTTTCTTCATTTCTTTTTTTCTAACTTAAATAATTCTTCCAATTTTTACCTTTAGTTCTTTATAGCACTATAAATAGTGTGTTTGAATTCTTCTGGTTTAGTTTTCCTTTCCAATATTACTTATCTCATTTATTTCCGAATTTTCTGAGATTTGTCACTTAATTTTTGAGTTTTTTGATGTTTGCTCTGTCATTTTTCATGCCTTCTATAATTTTTTAAGTTATTTTGAAGTTTATTATTAGAGGCTTAATTCGATCTGTTGCTAAATCTTTTGGCTCGCTTTCATTGCTTATAATATTATTCCCTTCTCATTTTTCTTATATATCTTATTACAGTCCTATGAGATTCTAATATAATCTTTTTGTATTTTAATTTTTTTGGCATGAGAATAGGTTTGCTGAAACAAAGGTAGTGGCTTTCAGTATCTTTTCTAGCTTCACAATACTAAAATTTTCTGTTCTGTGGTATAACCTCATACTTTCAATTCTGGCCTTGTCTTCTCTGTTAAGTTTTTATAGACTTTTTCTTCAGTCACTATTATTCCAGTTTATCTCAGTTTGTTTCTCTTTCCAGAAGTTATCAGTAATGGGAAGCTTTAATGTGTAGCTTTTGGAAATTCATGGCACTTAGATTGCTCTGACCATTTTGAACCTTCACCCAAATCTCTTGCCCACTCCAGTGAGTTGGCAGGGAAAATGCCCTCTCAGTTATACCAGCTCCCACTGAGAACCTCTTGGCTATTCTGGTGTGTCAAAAGACCTTCTATTTCCTTTATTTTCTCCATCACAGGTGCTGATACTACTGGTGTCTCTGGCTGTCAGTTGTTTACCCTCATTTAGTTGAATTATGAGATTCTAGGAGGCAGCACATGTATTCGTTTTCTATATCTTGTAACAGATGTCATGCCGTCTAAAACTCTTCCTTGATTATAGCTATCATCATTTATTTCCTCACAGTTTTTGTGTGTTGAAAGTTCCATAGACTCTCTAGCTGGGTTCTCTGCATAGGGTATCATAAGACTGATACTAAGATGTTGGCTGGACTGCTTTCTCATCAGTAGACTCAACTAGAAAAGAATCAGCTTCCAAGACTCCATGGGTTTTTGTCAGAATTCATTTTCTCTCAGCTGTACATTTCATGGCAAAGCCGGTTAAAAAGAGTCTATGTCTGTTCTTAAGATACCTGATTTGGGGGGAAGGCTGCTCTCTCTTCATGAAAGTTCACAGCAGGCTGTTTGCTTCTTCTACCAGGAGAGTCTCTCTCTTCAGATAGAGCCCAGTGCATCTTTTTAAGGGCTCTCATTTGATTAAGTTAGGTCTACCCAAGATAATTTCTTTTTTTTTTTATTAACTTATAAAGTCAACTGGAGACCTTCATTGTATCTTCGTTGTATCTCCACTTTTACTCCAATCACCTAATGTCATCCCAAGAATGACACCCCATTATTCTCTCAGATCCTACCCACATTCAATGGGAAATATTTAAATGGTATGTACACTAGCAGGCAAGAATCTTGAAGTTATCTTAAAGTTCTGTCCATCACATTTGTCACCTAATTTTGTTGTAGACTTTGTTTCTGGATATTTAATTTTGCTCTACTGATTGTGCTTTGTTTCTTTTTTAATGGAGGACTTCACATCCTATCCATCATCATCACCTTTTCCACAAATTCTGTAGTTAAATTTTTATGCTAACAAAATTAAATGTGAAATAATATAATAACAAAAGACACCATAGTATCATAGGTATGATCTTCCTGCTTTATCAAAGTGTAAGTCCCTAGGCCATCATCATTTTGTTTTGGAATTACCCTCATCATAAATTTAGATTCTTTTCTCCCAAGCACCCATCATAAAAACAGTTTCATGCCTCTTTTTGTAGTATACATTTTATTGTCTTTTTTCTTTGACCAGTGGTTTCCAAAGTGGAATACATGAATTTCTATAGGGAATTGGAGGAAAAAAAAAAAAGAAATGTTAAAAGTTTTAATCAAAATCAATTTTTATCTCATACTTTATGCCTTGTGTGTTTAAGTATATTTCATGATATCCTAATATTGAGAAAGTAGTACATAAATTTAATTTTTAGGTTAAATATAGTATATTATATATGTACATATATTAATTTGCACATGTGTTGGGGCATATGCTCAAGCATTCTCTACAAATAGTCTTCATAAAGAAAACATTTTGAAGAATACTTTCTTTGATCAGAAAGTACTTCAAGAAGAGCTATGTACTTCTATCTCTAGCTGTATATCCTTGTGAAGTGTGGAAGTCTTAGTCGCTCAGTCGTGTCCAACTCTTTGTGATCCCATGGACTGTAACCTGCCAGGCTCCTCTGTCCATGGGATTCTCAAGGCAAGAACACTGGAGTGGGTAGCCATTCCCTTCTCCAGGGGATCTTTCCAACCAAAGGACTGAACCCAGGTATCCTGCATTGCAGGCAGATTCTTTTTTTTTTTTTTTTATTAGTTGGAGGCTAATTACTTTACATCATTACAGTAGTTTTTGTTATACATTGAAATGAATTAGCCATGGATTTACATGTATTCCCCATCCCAGTCCCCCCTCCCACCTCCCTCTCCACCCGATCCCTCTGGGTCTTCCCAGTGAACCAGGCCCGAGCACTTGTCTCATGTACCCAATCTGAGCTGGTTATCTGTTTCACCCTAGATAATATACATGTTTCAATGCTGTTCTTTTGAAACATCCCACCCTCGCCTTCTCCCAGAGTCCACAAGTCTGTTCTATACATCTGAGTCTCTTTTTCTGTTTTGCATATAGGGTTATCGTTATCATCTTTCTAAAGTCCATATATATGTGTTAGTATACTGTAATGGTCTTTATCTTTCTGGCTTACTTCGCTCTATATAATGGGCTCCAGTTTCATCCATCTCATTAGAACTGATTCAAATGAATTCTTTTTAATGGCTGAGTAATATTCCATGGTGTATATGTACCACAGCTTCCTCATCCATTCGTCTGCTGATGGGCATCTGGGTTGCTTCCATGTCCTGGCTATTATAAACAGTGCTGCGATGAACATTGGGGTGCACGTGTCTCTTTCAGATCTGGTTTCCTTGGTGTGTATGCCCAGAAGTGGGATTGCTGGGTCATATGGCAGTTCTATTTCCAGCTTTTTAAGAAATCTCCACACTGTTTTCCATAGTGGCTGAGCTTTTGCACAACAAAGGACACTATAAGCAAGGTGAAAAGACAGCCCTCAGATTGGGAGAAAATAATAGCAAACGAAGCAACAAAGGGTTAATCTCAAAAATATACAAGCAACTCCTCCAGCTCAACTCCAGAAAAATAAATGACCCAATCAAAAAATGGGCCAAAGAACTCAACAGACATTTCTCCAAGGAAGACATACAGATGGCTAACAAACACATGAAAAGATGCTCAACATCACTCATTATCCTTACTCCGAGCCAGGGAAGCCCAGTATGAGGTATGAGAAGGGCAGATAGGTCTGTGGACAGAGCTAAGCCAGGACTGCTACCCCACATCCAGAAACTCTTCTAAAATATCTTTTTTAAAATATTTGTTTTTATTTATTTATTTGGCTGCATTGGGTCTTAGTTGTGGCATGTGGGATCTTTGGTTGCACTTTGTGAACTCTTAGTTACAGCATGTGGGATTTAGTTCCCAAACCAGTGGTCGAACCCAGGCCCCCTGCATTGGGAACATGGAACCTTAGCCACTGGACCGCCGGGAACACCCCCAAATCTCAGTGACCCCATGGACTGTAGCTCACAAGGCTCCTCTAACCATGGAATTCTCCAGACAGGAATACTGGAGTGGGTTGCCATTCCCTTCTCCAGGGGATCTTCCCAACCCAGGGATCGAACATGGGTCTCCTGCACTCCAGGTGGATTCTTTATTATCTGAGCCACCAGGGAAGCCTGAGCTCTTGGCATATAGGTAAGAAAATAAAATTTGGCTGTTCTGCAATAAAAATAATAAGTGATTACTTACCTGGACCGCAGCATTATTCATCATAGACTTACCTTCTTTTATAAAATTTACCATAGCAGTTCTGCTTGAATGACATTTCTAATATATATTTGTTTTTAGTATATGAAAACCACCACTGAATGAAATTTTTCATATTATTTTTCATTAGGGAGATGCTGAGGGACAGAAAAGCCTAGTGTATTGTAGTCCATAGAGTTGCAAAGAGTCAGACACACCTGGATAACTGAACAATATTAGTATCTGTTAACTGATAGGACAAATACAAAGCAATGTTTCAGAATCTTTTCTAGAAATGTAGGGAGTATGCTTTTTAGGCTACATTTTGTACCCAAAGAAAGAAGAGCATTAAGGGCTAAATTTACTGATTCTTTTTGAAACTGTTCTTCAGGGCTCTTTAAAATTCAGAGCCCACATGATCTAATTGGCAGTTGCACATATCAAGTTGAAGTTAGAATTGATTATACTTTGGTATCATCTGTTTGTTCTATTTAGAGGTGAAATAGCATTTCTTTTTTCACTTTGGCTTCAATATTTGCTTGGCAAATAAAGTTCTTGGAGTTGTAAGTTACATCAGCATAAAAGACAAAGAAGAATTAAAAAACAATTAACTCTTAAAAAGGATGTTTAGCAGTTCTGAGATCAAAGGTTATCTGCTAGTATCTTGAATCTTATTATCCAGAAACAGATAATAATTCTCCAGATGCACTCAGCATGGTGCCTGCACATTACTTGTGAAGCAAACATACTTTCTGTTAAGAAATATTTTTTGTTGTGTTTTTTGCCCCAGTGAGTGAAGGATTTAAAATAAAACGCCAATTTATATGGGTATTTTTGAAGATTTTTAAAATTTTATAACCATTATGTTTAATCCACCTTAAATAAGAGTGTTTTATTATTTCAAGAAAATAAAATTATTTTAACTAAAACAGGTTTGGAAATTGATGTTGGAAGCTAAGACATGTATTAAGAATTTGTTCTGTCAATTGATAAGTGTAAAAAAGTAGGAATCAAAATCTCAACAATTTAAACATTGAATAATATAGAAGGATTTTTTAGGTTACATATAAATTAGACCTTATTAACACAAATATAGCGAAATCTGCCAGATAGTCCAATCAATTGCATAAGCTTTGTTACTTTAACATTGACTTGAATATTTTTAAATATTACAATGATTGTACCTTATAGTACTTCATAACGCAAGTCAAACCAACATGAAGAATAAGCATCTTGCATATTTAAGATGTCACACTCACTGGTTTTGTGGTTAGAAAAAAGAAAAGTGGGACATGAGCTGCACTGCCACCTAGCCTCTTTCTTTGTTCTAATTGGAGCTAGCCTCAGGCATGAAGAAAAGAACAGATACAGGGCATTTGCTTCAAGGTTATTTTTTAAGAGTTTTCCCAAATTAGTAGTAATGTTAGTACAGGACTGTAAAATGTAATTGCTTAGAAAATGTCAAAAGAGAAACTTTGACTCACAATTTATCCCCAAATTTGCTCCTCGCTTGTTTTTTCCCTTCAAGATCACTGATAATCTCACTTTCTCTCAAATCTACTATACCCAACAGTCCATCTGTTAGTAAGAATTTATGGCTCTATCCTCAAAATACATGCACGATTTCACCAATTTTTATTTCTGTGTGCCTGACTCCTTACAACAGGCTCTTTTCTCTGTCATTTCTCGAAGCCCCTACTTGGCCTCCCTACTTCCACTCTTGTACCACGTTCCCTCACCTCAACAGTCTAGTTTCCATTTATTGTCAGCATGATAACTTTTAAATAAAAAGTCAAGTCTTTTCAGTTATTTTGCTAAAGCTTTCCAGTGCCTTCCTATTATACTTAGAACAGAACCCATGCTACTTACCATGTTTACGAAGCACTGCAGCGTCTGGCCTGCTGACCTCTGTCTTTACCACTTTCCTTCCTACCTGCAACCTCTGCATACTGGCTTCCTTGCTATTTTTCAAATTGCCAGCTTTGATTTTTCCTCTTGCTTTTGTCAGAAATTTCCTTGATTTACTACCTCGCTTCACTTACATTTCTACTCAAAGTCATTTTATCTTCCTTTTCTAAACCTGCAATCTAAAGTTGTGCCGCATCATATTAATTTCTAACCTTTTGCCTTATTTTTAATAGTACTTTTGAGTGCCTAAAATTCTATATTTTATTACTGCCCCCTGCCCAAAAGTCATCTCTTTTGTTGTTGGAAGAGGGTGTTTGCCGTGACCAGTGCATTCTCTTGGCAAAACTTCCCTGCTTCATTCTATACTCCAAGGCCAAACTTGCCTGTTACTCCAGGTATATCTTGATTTCCTACTTTTTCATTCCAGTCCCCTATGATGAAAAGGACATCCTTTTTTGATCTTAGTTCTAGAAGGTCTTGTAGGTCTTCATAGAACCATTCAACTTCAGTTTCTTTGGTATTAGTTGTTACGGAATAAACTTTTAGATTATTGTGATATTGAATAGTTTGCCTTGGAGATGAACTGAGATTGTTCTGTTGCTTTTGAGATTGCATCCAGTACTGCATTTCAGAATCTGTTGTTGACTATGAGGGCTGCTCCATTTCTTCTAAGGGATTCTTGCCCACAGTAGTAGATACAATGTCATCTGAATAAAATTTGCCCATTGCCATCCATTTTAGTTCACTGATTCCTAAAATGTCGATGTTCACTCTTGCCACCTCCTGTTTGACCACTTCCAATTTACCTTGATTCATGGACCTAACATTCCAGGTTCCTATGCAATATTCTTATTTACAGTGTCAGACTTTACTTCTCCACCAGACACATACACAACTGGGTGTTGTTTCACTTGGGCTCAGCCTTTTCATTCCATCTGGAGCTATTCCTCCGCCCTTTTTCAGTAGCATATTGAGCATGTACCAACCTGGGGTTTTCATTCTGTCTGCCCTCTGATGGATAAGGATTCATCTCACACACTAGCAAAGTAATGCTCAAAATTCTCCAAGCAAGGCTTCAACACTAGATGAACTAAGAACCTCCAGATGTTCAAGCTGGATTTAGAAAAGGCAGAGGAACCAGAGATCAAATTGCTAACATCCATGGGATCATAGAGAAAGCAAGAGAGTTCTAGAAAAACATCTACTTCTGCTTTATTGACTATGCCAAAGCCTCTGACTGTGTGAATCACAACAAACTGTAGAAAATTCTGAAAGAAATGGGAATACTAGTCCACCTTACCTGCCTCCTGAGAAATCTGTATGCAGGTCAGGAAGCAACAGTTAGAACTGGACATGGAACAACAGCCTTGTTCCCAATTAACGGAGTACATCAAGGTTGTATATTGTCACCATGCTTATTTAACTTAGAAGGTGAGTACATCATGTGAAATGCCAGGCTGGATGAAGCAGAAGCTGGAATCAAGATTGCTGGGAGAAATAGAAATAACCTCAGGTATGCAGATGACACCACCCTTATGGCAGAAAGCAAAGAAGAACTAAAGAGCCTCTTGATCAAAGTGAAAGAGGAGAATGAAAAAGCTGGCTTAAAACTCAGTGGTCAAAAAAATAAGAACATGGCATCCAGTCCCATCACTTCATGGCAAATAGATGGGGAAACAATGGAAACAGTGATAAACTTGATTTTCTTGGGCTCCAAAATCACTGCAGGTTGTGTTTGTAACCATGAAATTAAAAGACACTTGCTTCTTGGAAGAAAAGCTATGATCAACCTAGACAGCATATTAAAAAGCAGAGATGTTACTTTGCTGACAAAGATCCATATAGTCAAAGCTATGGCTTTTCCAGTAATCATGTATGGATGTGAGAGTTGGACTATAAAGAAAGCTGAACACCAAAGAATTGATGTTTTTGAACAGTGATGCTGGAGAAGATTCTCGAGAGTCGCTTGGACTGCAAGGAGTTCAAACCAGTCAATCCTAAAGGAAATCAGCTCTGAATATTCCTTGGAAGAACTGATGCTGAACCTGATGCTCCAGTAATTTGGCTACCTGATTCAAAGAGCTGAATCATTGGAAAAAACCCTGATGCTGGGAAAGATTTAAGGCAGGAGAAGGGGACAATAGAAGATGAGATGGTTGGATGGCATCACCGACTCAATGGACATGAGTTTGAGCAAACTCTGCGAGATGGTAAAGCTCAGGCAAGCCTGGCGTGCTGCAGTTGATGGGATTGCAAAGAGTTGGATATGACTGAATGAACGAACAACAACCTGCCCGAGAATATCAGGAGAGCAGGTAGTTTGTCTTCTTCAACTAATCTTCCCAGCATTCAGATTCATGCCTGGAAATTGAGAAGATGCTCAGTAAATATTTGTGAAAAGGAAGAAGAAAAAAAAATGAAGGACAGCTGGGAAAGAGGGAGGAGGAAGAAAGAAGGGGCGATTTCTTTAAGGCCTATTTTCACTGTCCTTTTAAAAGGAAAAAACTGTTTCTTCTACTCAAAACACATCTGACAAATGATGTGTGAGTTTTTCCATACCAATCTATTCTCCAGTTCTTGGTGGACACAACCTGGATGTCCTCCAATTGAACTAAATTCTATCAGTGTCTACATGTTTTTATCACAGAGCTCACAGGCTAATGGGGCAGTCCCACAAGACTTCCCCAGCTTCAGAAGCCGATCACATGTCCCAGATTGTTATAAATTGGGAGATTTCCACAAACCCTCTTCAGGTTCAACAATTTGCTCATAGAACCGATGAGACCAGTCTACTTACTATTATCGGTTTATTACAACTGCTATTTTAAGGGACACAAGTGAGTAGTCAGATGAAGAGATGCGCGTGATGAGGTCCACACGGTCCTACACACAGGAACTTCTGTCTCTGGAGTTTGGGATGTGCCACGCTCCAGGCTCATGGATGCATTTTGCCCACCAACCCATAAGCTCTTCAAACCCCTTTGATTAGGGTTTTTTTCTGAGATTCTGCTATGTAGGCATGGTTGATTAGATCTTTGACCACTAGCATTGAACTCAATCTGTAGCCTTCGTCCCTTTCCTCCCAGAGGTGGCGGTAGGGCTGAAAGTTTCAACCCTTTAATATAATCCTCTGACAAGGAGCCCCATCCTCCTAGAGTCACCTTATTGACATAAACTTTAATTTGGTAGAGAGGAGCTTATTACAAATAACAAAAGGCACTCCTTGCAACCCTAGCATTCAGGAAATACCAAAGACTTCAGGAGCTCTGCCCAGTTACAGAATGAAAACTAAATATACATCATTTATTATATCCTAATGTCACTTCCTCTAAGCTGGAATGCTCTTCTCTGGCATTACTTTAGGTACTTGTCTCCTTTGATAGTTTTATTCTCTGTTATTTGTGGTGGTGGTTTAGTTGCTCAGTCATGTCTGACTCTTTGTGACCCTATGGACTGTAGCCTGCCAGGCTCCTCTGTCCATGGGATTTTACAAGCAAGAATACTGGATTGGGTTACCATTTCCTTCCTCAGGGGAACTTCTGATCCAGGGATCAAACCCAGGTCTCCTGTATGGTAGGCAGTCTCCTGCATTGCAGGTGGATTCTTGACCAACTGAGCCATTTGTCTTGGTGGGCTGTCATCTCCTGAAAGCTACTGTCTTTGATTTGAGCACCAAGTATGATGTGTGCTCTTTGCTCCCTCATGTCCTGCTCTCTGTGATCCCATGGACTGTAGCCTGTCAGGCTCCTCTCTCCGTGGGATTTTCCCGGAAAACATACTGGAGGGGATTGCTGTTTCCTTCTCTAGGGGATCTTCCTGACCCAAGGATCGAACTGGTATCTCCTACATTGCTGGCAGATTCTTTACCATTGAATCACCTGGGAATCCCCAAATTATTATAGGACCTTAATAAATAATTGTCTAGTGAACAGGTGACACTACTCAGCTGTGCTAGGTGGGTTTTTTGTCAGGTACCTTCCAAATGTGAGAATGAATTGTGATTTTATTGTTATTCTTCCTTACTTTCTGCTGATACTTTCCATGGTTTTTATTTGCTTATACTATGTTCAAATAAGCTAATAAGGTAAAGGCTATTTGAGTGACTTTGGGTAAATATCAAGCTAAACTAATGTTGACTGACTCTTCCCTCTATTTCATAAAAAAATACCCACAACCCAAAAGTTGAGAGTTAGGTTTTATTTGGTGGGAATGTTAGGACTCCAGCCTGGGAGTCAGTATCTCAGGTGACCCTGAGAGAGCTGACTCCTAGGAGGCAAGGGAGGAGCCAGGCTATATACAAGTTTGCAGCAAGGGGCAGGTAATCTGAATATTAAAAGATTACTGTTAATTAAGAAAACACCAGATCTCTCACATGAAGAGACTTAATGATCTTCTAATTAAAAGATGCTTGCTCCTTGGAAGAAAAGCTGTGCCAAATCTAGACAACATGCTAAAAAGCAGAGACATCACTTTGCCAACAAAGATCCCTATAGTCAAAGCTATGATTTTTCCAGTTGTCATGGATGGAACTTAGAGTTGGAGCATAAAGAAGACTGAGTGCCAAACAATTGATGTTTTCAAACCATGGTGTTGGAGAAGACTCTTGAGAGTCCCTTGGACTGCAACAAGATCAACCAGTCAATCTTAAAGGAAATCAACTCTGAATATTCACTGGAAGGACTGATGCTGAAACTGAAACTCCAGTACTTTGGCTACCTGATGTGAAGAGCTGACTTACTGGAAATGACCCTGATCCTGGGAAAGATTGAGGGTAGGAGAAGGGGGCAACAGAGGATAAGATGGTTGGAAGGCATAATCGACTCAACCGACGTGAGTTTGAACAAACTCTGGGAGATAGTGAAGGACAGAGAAGCCTGATATGCTTCAGTCCATGGGGTCACAAAAAGTCGGACAGGACTGATCACTCAACAACAACATGGATAAGAAGATGTCTGGGCTGGCTGAAATCATTTCCTTCATATGCATCTAGCTATCTGGGACCAACCCTGCTTTCTTTATTGTTCACATACCAATTCCTTGTTTACTGAAAGAGATGGCAAATGTGGTAGATGGTGGCCCCTCACATCTCCCCAGCTCCTCAGTGCTTCCTTGGGAGGGAGTAGCTGATGGCTTCCAAATAGCTGACTTTGTTTCACCTGTGTTCAGAAATTTGCATATAGAGAAGGATTGTTTACTGATAGAGCATAAAGCAGAAAATATTTCATTTCACAGTAGATATCCAAAAAGTGTTTGGGCATACAAACAAATTCTGAAGAAAGAAAGGGGAAATTCATGCTGGGATAAACATATGGGCTTGCGTACTTGTGTGCTACATTGCTTCAATTCTGTCTGACTCTTTGTGATCCTAGGGACTGTAGCCTGCCAGCTTCTCTGTCCATGGATTTTCTAGGCAATAAATTCTCTCTGGAGTAGGTTGCCATGCTCTCCTTGAAGGGGCTCTTCCCAACCCCAGGGATAGAACTCCCTTCTCATATGTCTCCTGCATTGGCAGGAGCGTTCTTTACCACTAGTGCCATCTGGGAAGCCCAGAGATACGGGCTTAGACTTGCTTAAAACAAGGGAACTGACATCCAGCTGCATATATAAAGCTTGAGTATTGCTCCCACTATGAAAAGGAGTTTAAAAAACAAAACAAAACAAAACCTATCCAATGATCCAGATAAGCAATTCTGCACACTTATCTGCACAGAGTCTTGGATAGGAGAAAAGGCATCATTAAGTAATAAATTCCAGGCTTAAAAATGCAGGGAAGGGAATTCAGTATATACTACTAGTGTGAGAAATCTGTATGCAGGTCAAGGAGCAACATTTAGAACTGGACATGGAACAGACTGATTCCAAAAGGAGTATTTCAAGATACTCCAAGAAAGGAGTATTTCAAGGCTGTAAATTGTCACCCTGCTTATTTAATTTATATGCAGACTACATCATGGGAAATGCTGGACTGGATGAAGCACAAGCTGAAATCAAGATTTCTGAGAGAAATATCAATAACCTCCGATATGCAGATGACACCACCCTTATGGCATAAAGCGAAAAAGAACTAAAGAGCCTCTTGATGAAAGTGAAAGAGGAGACTTAAAAAAAGTTGGCTTGAAACTCAACATACAGAAAACTAAGATCATGACATCTAGTTCCATCACTTCATGGCAAATAGATGGGGAAACAGTGTAAACAGTGACAGACTTTATTTTTGGGGGGCTCCAAAATCACTGCAGATGGTGACTGCAGCTATGAAATTAAAAGACGCTTACTCCTTGGAAGAAAACCTATGACCAACTTATACAACATATTAAAAAGCAGAGACATTACTTTGCCAACAAAGGTCTGTCTAGTCAAAGCTATGCTTTTTCCAGTAGTCATGTATGGATGTGAGAGTTGGACTATAAAGAAAGCTGAGCACCAAAGAATTGATGCTTTTGAACTGTGGTGTTGGAGAAGACTCTTCAGAGTCCTTGGTCAGCAAGGAGATCCAACCAGTCTATCCTAAAGAAAATCAGTCCTGAATATTCACTGGAAAGATTGATGCTGAAGCTGAAACTCCAATACTTTGGCCACCTGATGCTAAGAACTGACTCATTGGAAAAGGCCCTGATTCTGGGAAAGTTGGAAGGGTGGAAGAGAAGGGGATGACAGAGGATGAAATGGTTGGATGGCATCACTGACTCGATGGGACATGAGTTTGAGTAAACTCTAGGAGTTGGTGATAGACAGGGAAGCCTGGTGTGTTGCAGTCCATGGGGTTGCAAAGAGTCAGACATGATTGAGTGACTGAACTGAACTGAGTGTGGTGCAGGAAACTTGGCCTAGAATTATAAAGTCTTGTCCAGGACAAATCAGAGTTAAAAAAAAAAACAAAAACTGTGCAAGAACATTTAATTTCAAGTCCCTGCTCGAATTTCGTCTTCAAACATTTCATTGGCTAATTTGGTTCACATACCCCACAAGCCCTAAAGCCAGCCACTTTCGGGTTATGTCAAGGGCTATGTATATAATGATGGAACAAGAGAGTGAAGAATTGAGAACAATAATTCATTCAACCACGGGATGGGACAGGAAATAAAGGATGGAAGAGGAAATAAACTGTATATAGTAAGGTATGGGAAAAGCACAAAATAAAGTTGCATGAACAATAGTCTCAATAAATGTAAATAGATAACACTGGTTGAGTGACATGTTATCAGACTGAAATAAATATAAGTTCAGCCATACTAACTTTGTACAATGCTTAAAATCGTATTATTGCTATGTATCTTTAATGTCATTTTAATAAGTCCTGTTACATAATATAAAAAAATGAAGCTAGCACAGAATCCCTCCATTTATACAAATAGTAGATATTCCATAAATATTCAGAAATCAAACTTAAAAGTTTGGGTGGAATTCTTTTTTTTAAAAGAAACACTAAATTATTTCCTGAAATTAGGACTACAATTAAATTATCAGCTTTAAATTATACTCTTCTCTGAATGATAACTATTCTCTGATAGATTTCATGAAGATTGGAGTCTAAAACGCATGAATTTTACTAATGAAGAAATCTTCAGTCCCTCACTTAAAGCACATTTATCATTTCATAGGGCATTCTAATCAGCTTGGTTCTCCAAGTTCCTGTCAGGTAGCAAATTAGAACCATTAAATTAAAGTTAAGAGGGGGAAAAACTATCCCAGAAAAATTCTTAAGCAGGCAAAAAGACATACATACAAGAATGTCTTTATAACATCCTTTATCTTGAACCAAAAAAAATTTATTAAATTATTTTTGGTTAAATAAATTATAGTGTATCTATACAGTAGAATGATAATTGATCTTTTCCTTTCTATCCTTATTGGGGTAAATTGACAAATAAAAATTGCATTTGTTTAATGTGAACAACTTGATTTAATGTATATATATATATTATTAAGTGATCATCACAGTCAAACTAATTATTACATTCATCACTTCACATAGTAATTGGTTTCTTTTAATGGTGAGAACAAACAAGATTTACTCTAGCAAGTTTCAAATTTCCCGTACAGTGTTATTAACTGTAGTTACCCTGCTGTACATTAGATTCTCAGAACTTATTTATCTAATAACTGAAAGTTTATATACTTGACCAGCATTTCTCCATTTTCCTGATACCCCAGCTTACGGCAACTACCTTTATTCTCTCTGTTTCTATGAGTTTTACTTTTTTTTTAGATTCCACATTAAGTGAGATCATGCATTATTTATTTTTCTGTGTCAGGCTTATTTCTCTCAGCATAATATTCCCCAGGTTCCTCCATATTGTCACAAGTGGCAGGATTTTCTTAATTTTTTTTAATGGCTGAGTAATATTCCATCATAGACGTACATCATTTTCCTTATCCATTCATCTGTACACTTAAGTTGTTTCTATATCTTCGCCATTGTGAATAATATTGCAGTGAATGAGAGAGATATCTTGTTTATCTAAGGTAAGGGTAGACAGCATGGATCTCTTTTGGTTACCATTTCCATGGAATATCTTTTCCTATCCCTTCACTTTCAGCTTATGTCTGTCCTTAAAGCTAGGTGAATCTTTTATAGTTAACGTGTTATTGGATTATTATTATTATTTTTAAAATCCTTTTTAAATCCATTCTGTACCGCTTGGTTGGAATGTCAAAGTGATTATTTATATGTCAGGACTTACTATCCCCATTTTGTTAATTGCTTTCTGATTTGTTTGTGGTTTATTTGTTCTGTTTATTCCTTTCCCTCTCTTTCTATCTTCCTTTGTGATTTGCTGATAGGGACTAGAACGAAATCTGGAGGTACTTCAAGGACACAGATGGGCATTCCTCCTGCCAGTTTCCTCAGCGGGCGGGAGTGCCTCTGGTTTGGGGCGCAGTGGGGCTGGAGCTGGGCTGCTTCAGTAGCCTATATAGGACCAAGGGCCTTCGTCCTGGAGCATGGGTGGGCCCATTTCCCTCCAGTTCCTTGAGCAGGCAGAACCACTCCTAGAAGGCAACTGAAAGGAGCTAGAGCCAGGTGAAGGGCTGCTTCCAGATCCACCAACAAAAGGCCTAGCTCTGGGGACACGGAGATGTGTGTCTCGTGCTGGGGGAGGGGGCCCGTGGGTGGCCAGGACTGCTTTTGGCCTGTGACCGAGAGGGACTGGATTCAAGTTACTGAGCCATTTCAGGCTCTGCAGCAGAGTCAGGTCCGTGGGCTTGCCTCGGGGCACAGACACGTGCGTCTCCTGCCCCACTGCTGGCTGGCAAGAGCATTCCTGGGCTACAGTGGAGAGGAGCAAGAACCAAGTTGCAGGGCCTGTGCAGAACTGAGGTTGGGGCACCAGCCTCCCAGGGCTCAGACAGATGTGGCTCCTGGCAGTTGTCTAGGAGAGGAGGGATGCTCCCAGCCTGAGGCTGGATCCCACAGATCCCAGAAGAGCACTGTTGTGCCAAAGTGTTGTTATTGAAGGGCAATGTGAGTAGGAAGGGCTCCTGTTCCACCATCTTGCTGATGTCATTTGGGCAATTGACATTTTAGAGATGTCTCAATTGACAGTTAGAGATGTGACAAGTTAAAGAAAGACTACAAATACACACAAATGTTTGTGTGTGTGTGTTCTGTAACATTTTGCACCAAACCATTTTCTGATAGTCGGCATGATCTTCATGGTGTGTGTCTAGGGGGAAGAGATGACAGGAAAAGAGAGAGAAGGGAATGGTAGTTAAGCTGGGGAGAGGGATTTCTACCTTTTCCCTTTCTGTATCTCTGTATTTTAAAAAATTTTGTAGCAGATATGCAAACTTTGTCAGGGAAAAAAATGATACAAAATAGAATGCAAAATATTAGAGGCTATATTGAGCACTGTTTATGAGTAACGTGATTCAGGAAAACTGTAATGAAATGAGACTAACTTGCATCAAGTAGCATTAAATGATAAGAAAAGGAAGTTATTTATATCCTTGTTCATTTATGCATGAAAAAAAAACATGCAACTATAATATCTAAGAGAATTTAAAAGTGAGGAAATAATACAGAAGGGATAAACAAGGTAAGTGAAACTGAGGTGAACTGTTTTATGAATGCATTTCCTGAAGGTCTAATGTATTTGCTCAAACTGAGCCACAAATATAGATTCTAAGATTTCTATAAGCCTGAGCAGATAAAGAAACATAGTTCACCGTGTTCATTATGTAGAAGCATATCTATTTTGGGGGAAGCTCTAGAAAAGTCATTTTGCACTGAACTGAGGGCAGAGTTGATAACTATTGAAGCTTCTTTCAAGCCTCTCTGTTACCAAACTTAGCTGTGTGTGCTGTGCCCAGTCACTTCAGACGTGTCCGACTCTTTGCAACTCTATGGACTGCCAGGCTTCTCTGCCCGTGGGATTCTTCAGGCAAGAATACTGGAGTGGTTGCCACACCCTCCTCCAGAGATCTTCCTGACCTAGGGATCGAACCCATATTTCCTGGACTGCAGATGAATTCTTTACTGCTGAGCTTCTGGGGAAGCCCAAACTTAAACTATGGCAAGGTCTCATTCTGAAATTGATAGAAGCCAAATTGTCTAAAGACAGAAACTATCAGAAAAGTTACTCGTGTAGAATACCTCAATCCTCAAGGATAAATATTTTGTGTGGAAACACACACTCAAGTATTTATTTTGATATTGTAATATTTCAACTTTGTTGTGAGTCCTGTCTTCAATTTACCACCTATGTTGTGTGTTATGGCTACAAATTTTGATTAATAGTAATATTGACAAGCTTTTTAGTATAATTTTTGCAAGAGTTAGTATGTATTCAAGATATCCAGATAATTGTTTGCTATCAACTTGAAAGTATACCATTAATAATCATGTACTTTATTACCTAAGTAATAAAGAGAGTATTATTTTTGGTAGGCAAAATATAAAATTCCACTTATATCCTCCCTGGGAATTTGCATTTCTATTAATGATCAATTAATCCTGATCAATTAATCAGTTCCCAGATGTATGCTGGGTCTTTACTGTGTGCTCAGCATGGTGTTAGGAACTGTGGGAGGAAGGATGGAGAGAGGGAGATGTAGGAAGTGGCCTCTACTCTGGGCTGCTTACACGGAGGGCAGATGTATTTGAATAGCATTGAAAAGCCCTATTGGGACAGATGGAGCTTGGGGTTGGCACCCTACACATCAAAGTGTAGAGATGAATAGAGCAAAACTGAAATCTATAGAGTGCTTTCGTGTTTACATGCCCATATATTCGATCTTCTCAGAATCCATGTATTTAGAAGAAACCACAAGATTTTTCTTATAGTCTCTTGCACATATAATAAGTGATAGCTGTAGATCAGATCCTCTACAAGCCCCATGACATGCTTTTTCACTTAATCCTAATTAGAAACTGAATGGTTATTAACATGTTTAAAGTCTGGGATCTGAGACTGAGGATGGTTGATAGTTAGCCTAAATTACCCTCTAAATTTTATAGCTGGGAATGAAACCACGCTTTGCCCTCCTCCAAATCCAGGGAGTTTTGGCCAGTGTTCCACAGTGCTCCAATCCTCCCAGTGGCGCTCTTGCTGAGACTTGGGCTCCACTGTGTGGCATCGGAGAACCCCTGCATGCATGTTTGCGTTCAGGCTCCATCACCCACAGTGAATCTTCTAGAAAGATACTGAAAAGAGGAAACCTCATAGTTCATATTTTCTTCTTCTTTTGCTTCAACTATTATCTATTTAAAATATATATATATATTATTTACAATGGTAGGCACAGAGCCAAGTGATTCAGTTTTATATATGATTTTTATATATATATATATATATTTATTTATTTCTTTTCGGAGTTATTTTCTTAATTAATGTTAACTCAAATGATGAACTGGGAGGCCTGATACTGTCTGGTTTACCTTGAGCCCAGCGCTGTGTACCAACCACTGTGCTTTCTATTTTCTTTGGTTTGGTTAAATGAATCAGTAAGGCCCCTACCTTTCTTGTTTAAGCTAAAATTGATTTGTTCATTATTTGGAACTGACGGAGCTCTGATCAATACAGCTTTGTAAGTTTAAAATAATGCAACAGATCTAAAAGAGCTTCTGTTTACTGAACAAGAAAACATTTTGAGTTAGACTTTACAATGATGGGTTGACAGGTTATGATCATTGGTCATTGGTTTTTAAAAACATGAAAGATAGCCTTTAAAACACTAGATGAAAAATATCAAATGTCAGATAATAAAAATGTTACTTTATTTTTAGAATGTCAATGAATTATCTTTCTGATAATAATTACAGAATTTAAATTCTTTGTGCAAAAATAAAATAATAGACATATTTGGAATTAAAACAGTGGTTGGTGACATTTTAAATTTATATGTAAATGTCAAAATTAATTTTCTTTTGATGTTTTTAAATGAAGTAAGTGAAGCATGATTTTACTTAATGATGTATTGGTGTTTTTTCTAGATGTCTAATGACATTGGGACTAAGAGTTCCTATGGCACTGTCATTGTCCATGGTGGTAATTCAGAAGGAATCTGTTTTATAATTATGAATCCAAGCTGAGAGTCAGTCCTATACAGTAGGAAGTTCAAACATATCCATGAGTCACATCAACTTACACAGTAAGACTCTAACTCTGTCACTTTGACTGACACTTAGATTTGGGTAAATCATTTTGCTACTTTAGTCCAGATATGGTCATGTTGAATTGCTACCACTCTGATAATGTTATTTTGAGAAGTAAATGAGATGCTGTATTTAAAGCACTAGTTTATTGCCAGGCACACACTAGAATGCCAAATATATGGTATGTAAACTCTTTAGAGTTCCCTGAAAATGAAACTGAGGTAAGAATGCTAGTTACTGTATTAGCCATTGGTTCTTTTTATTCCATGCCCATAGACAGTATGACCCCTACATGTGTCTTACTCTCTTACCATTGATAACAAGAAAACTTTTAATTTCCGGGGGAGAAAAAATTAAAATCCATTTCTATCAGGAAAACCATAACAAAGTATCAGTTATTGACGTTATTATAGTACTATGAACCACAATAGCTCAGACGGTAAAGCGTCTGCCTACAATTTGGGAGACCCATGTTCAATCCCTTGGTCAAGAAGATCTCCTGGAGAAGGAAATGGCAACCCATTCCAGTATTCTTGCCTGGAAAATCCCATGGATGGAGGAGCCTGGTAGGCTACAGTCCATAGGGTCTCAAAGAGTCAGATACAACTGACTGACGTCACTTCACTTTCACTTTATAGTACTATAGGAATATAGAATTAATGCCAGTTTCTTTGTTTGTTCAGTCACCAAGTCGTGTCTGGCTCTTTGTGACCCAAAGCACTGCATCACGCCAGGCTTTCCTGTCCCTCATCGTATCCTGGTGTTTGCCCAAGTTCATGGCCATTGCACTGATGATGCCATCCAGCCATCTCATCTTCTGTTGCCCTCTTCTCCTCCTGCCTTCAATCTTTTCCAGCATCAGGGTCTTCTCCAATGAGTTGGCTCTTCACATCAGGTGGCCAAAGAATTGGGGTTTTACCTTCAGTATTGTCCTTCCAATGAATATTCAGGGTTGATTTCCTTTAAGATTGACTGGTTTGCAGTCCAAGATGCTCTCAAGTGTCTTCTCCCAACACCACAGTTTGAAAGCATCAATTCTTTGGCGCTCAGCCTTCTTTATGGTCCAACCCTCACAACTGTACGTGAGTACTGGAAAGACCATCAGATCAGTTCAATTGCTCAGTCGTGTCTGACTTTTTGCGACCCCATGGACTGCAGTATGCCAGGCTTCCCTGTGCATCACCAACTCCCGGAGCTTGCTCCAACTCATGTCCATCAAGTCAGGGTGCCATCCAACCATCTCAACCTCTGTTGTCCCCTTCTCTTCCTATCTTCCATCTTTCCCAGCATCAGGGTCTTTTCCAATGAGTCAGTTCTTTGCATCAGGTGACCAAAGTATTGAAGTTTCAGCTTCAGCATCCGTCCTTCCAATGAACACCCAGGACTGATCTCCTTTAGGATGGACTGGTTGGATCTCCTTGCAGTCCAAGGGACTCTCAAGAGTCTTCTCCAACACCACAGTTCAAAAGCATCAATTCTTTGGTGCTTAGCTTTCTTCACAGTCCAACTCTCACATCCATACATGACTGCTGGAAAAGCCATACCTTTGACTATATGGACCTTTGTCGGCAAAGTAATGTCTCTGCTTTTTAATATGCTGTCTAGGTTGGTCATAGCTTTTCTTCCTAGGAGCAAGTGTCTTTTAATTTCATGGTTGCAAACAGCATCTGCAGTGATTTTGGAGCCCAAGAAAATCAAGTCTGTCACTGTTTCCATTGTTTCCTCAATCTATTTGCCATGAAGTGATGGAACCAGATGCCATGATCTTTGTTTTCTGAATGTTGAGTTTTAAGTCAACTTCTTCACTCTCTTCTTTCACTTTCATCAAGAGGCTCTTTAGTTCTTCTTCACTTTCTGCCATAAGGGTGGTGTCATCTGCATATCTGAGGTTATGGATATTTCCCTTGGGAATCAAGAATTCCAGCTTCATCCAGCCCAGCATTTCGCATGATGTACTCTGCGTATAAGTTAATTAAGTACAGTGACAATATATAGCCTTGACGTACTCCTTTCCCAATTTGGAGCCAGTCTGTTGTTCCATGTCCAGTTCTAACTGTTGCTTCTTGACCTGCATACAGATTTCTCAGGAGGCAACTAAGGTGGTCTGATATTTCCCATCCCTTTAAGAATGTTCCACAGTTTATTGTGATCCACACAGTCAAAGGCTTTGGCATAGTCAATAAAGCAGAAGTAGATTTTTTTTAGAACTTTCATGCTTTTTCTATGATTCAGTGGATGTTGGCAATTTGATCTCTGGTTCCTGTACCTTTTCTAAAACCAGCTTGAACATCTGTAATTTCTTGATTCACGTACTGTTGAAGCCCATAGCCTTGACTATATGAACTTTTGTTGGCAAAGTGATCTTTGCTTTTTAACACACTGTCTAGTTTTGTCATAGTTTTCCTTTCATGCAAGTATGTCAAAGCAGAAATCAGATAGCTACACTGACCATATAATTGAAAAATATTAGATCATATTAGATCATGTAGTCTGTGTCAGTTCAGAAACAAGAGGTAAAGTCAGAAGGATATGGTTTGGATTCTGATATACTAGAATTTCTCAGATATTTTGATCTCTTATAATGGTGAAAGAGAAAACTATAAGCATCCTAGAAGATTTGTGATAAAACATTTAGATAGATGTTTGATAGTATGTGTAAGGTAGCACTGCTAATTATAACTTATCTAGTTTTAAGAAATATGTTTAGCTCTTTCACCTACATTATTGCAGTCAATCGGGACCCATATTGTTTTCTTCCTTTGCAACCCCAATTTTAGTTATGCTATGCCATCCAAAAAAAAAAAAAAAAGCCTACTTCCCCACATCACTAAAAAATGAATAAATTAAAAAAAAAACAATCATTTTATGTAAGAAGTATATCCTCTATTTACCTTCCATTCCATACAAAGATATATTTGTATGGTATTTGTGTGAAAGTCTTCTAGAACTTGTCATTATAAGATTTAGGGTTAGACATTTAATGTGTCTCTTACCAGCTGTTTGCTCTGGGAAATATTTAAAATCTACTGAACCTCTGCATACCCATCTATGAATAGTATTACCTGCTTCAGAGAATGGCTGTATGAAACAAGAACATATATGAAAGCACCTAGATTTCCAGAGCCTGACACAAAATAAGCACACAGTAGATGTTTGGTGAATTACACAGTATTCTCAAATTTAGTTGTCTATCATTTCCCACCTTCATTTTCCCCAGCCTTGTAGAGAAACATAATATTTATCCTACAAAAATATGTTAACCCTGTAGGAACCCTGCTTTCATGTAGTAAAGTTAGCTATGTATAAACGTGTCATATAGTGAAGTTAACCTCAGGGGTAGAGAATTTGTTTTACTATTTTTTATTCTTCCTTCATCCATAAATTTTTTTTTGTATTTTTCCATCACCACTGAATCTCTCTCTAGGAACCTCAGCTTTGGCCTGCCTCCCTATATATCTATGTATGTTTCTCACTAAAGAAATTATGTGGAATGAATACTAATTGGTAGTAAATATACTTATAGTAACAGCATTATGGAACTCAACATATAACAGTATGAGAATACAGATGGCATAGTCATGTGGGATATTGCTGCTTCTGTGGATTGGTGTGTGTAGTATAGGGTATATAGCACAACAATAAAGCTAGAAAATTTAAATGGATATTTCTGCTATAGATCCACCAAGTGAAAATATACTTCTGCTAATGTGAAGGATTGCAAAGCAATTCCCATTGCTATTCTAAGATTCAGAGTCTTGGAATATGCCTGGAAGTAATGCATTGTAAAAGGTTATACAAGACTATGACCAAAATGAATTGTTGCCACATTATTGGCAAATTCAGTGAAAAATTGGTTTCACTTGAATTTAAAGGAAGTATAGTGTAGCATTAACTCAAATTGCCTCAATAGAGTTTCTTTTCCCTCATTCATTCAAGTATTTAGAAAGTTGTTCTGCCTCCGATTTTCTTTCCTTTCCTTCTTTTCTAATAGTGTGCATTTAGATTTCAGCTAATTCAATTTCTCTAAATCTAACCAATGTTGCAATATATATGATTTGCATATTTAATACATGCAAATTCATGATTACCTAAAATAATACTAATGTGTATGACTATTAAAATTATTAAGAATACAGTATTTAATCAGTATATAAATATATATATATTATCTACATACATGTAATTATACATTTTTCTCAAATGCAATAATCAGTGCATCTGTGGACTAAGATGTATAACTATCCTTTTCTTTAACTCTCTTCAATTCAGAATGTCTTAAGGTACAAGAAATGGAAGGCATGAGGACATAGGATTTCTTTTTTAAGATAAAGATGTTTTCCATTTAGTAGGTACATTTGAACTTGAAAAGGAATTGTTCTTCCATAGTCTAAAGCAGGGAACCCAATAGAAGCAAAGGTGGAATTCCTCCATGTTTGGGGAGCCCCAAGTTCACTATTCAAAAGAATTTCCAGTTCAGTCTGAAGCACTGTTTATCTCCCAGCTGAAGATCATTAAACTTCAGCCACATTCTTGTCACTCAGTTCCTGATTTTGCCCAAGGGAATAATAAGTTTTACCTTTACCTTATGGTAAATCACTCATTTAGTAAATGATGATATGTTCTCATTTAAACTGTGAAACATAGGGACTCTTTTTAGCTTAAACAAACGCAGCACTGGTATCGTCTCTTAACCTTCTACTTTGGTGGTGATTTCTAAATTTAAAAATTTTTAAAGACTAGTTTTCTACTGATTTTCTTCAAACAGTTGATGATCTTAAAAACATGATACATTGCAGAGGAAAGACACAGTGTTGTTTTACTTCACCTGGCTAAGGTTGGTGTAGAAATTATCAAAGACTTTCACAGCAATTGGTCACTTTTGTCAGACTGCTGAGTGAGCACATTTGTGTAACGTCAAGGGAATGAGCTGGGCTGCATATTGTCACGTAATGTTTGCATTATGAGAACAGAATGTTAATAGAAACAAAAAGCACTGGGAAACATGAGAAGACTCCAGATTTGTTTCTCTTTAGAAGAACATTTTGATTTCACTTCCACCAAGACGATTTCTTTGTCATAGTGCATATACTGTATTTTTATCCTTAAATAGTGATTATTTGCTAATGATGCTATTAGATGAGTTAAGTGGATCCAGCACTTCAAAAGTGTTTACACTTTGCCAGTATTCCTTTAATTAAAAAAAAATGCTTATTTTAATTTAGCTTTCTTAATCTCTGTATTAATATTATTCTCAGTATCAATACCATGACTGAAAACACAATGTTTGTAAAGTGTTCTTTGTTCGGCACTTGTTAAAGAAGGTACATCAGGGATACATACCTCTTATCTCCTCTCTCAGTTTACTTTTATCTTTGATGATGTCCCTGCTAGCATGTACTAGGAAGAAGACTAAATTTTAAATTGCATCAAGGCATTTCAAATCCACTGAAGTACTCGGTTTCTATGTATGATAGAAATATATGTCATAACACACAGTAAATTAAAATTTTAACTTAAAACCAAAGATAATGCTGCGTGGTAAGTTGCTTCAGTCGTGTCCGATTCTTTGCAACCTCATGGATGGTAGCCCTCCAGGCTTCTCTGTCCAGGGGATTTCCCAGGTGAGGGTCCTGGAGTGAGTTGCCAGTTCCTCCTACAGAGGATATTCCTGCCCCAGGGATTGAACCCAGGTCTCCTGCATCTCCTGCACTGGCAGGCAGATTCTTCACCACTGCACCCCTGGGAAGCCCATAGTCACAGTATTTAACATATTCTAGTAGGCACACTTAGCTTTCTAAGTGCATGAAGGCTAGGGACAACCATTCTTGTTATTCCTGGACAGACTCGTTTCTTCTCTATCTGGTTGTCATTAAAACTGAAACTTGTGTTTTTGTGACTTCATAATGAAAGAAAAGCAAGCACCAGATCCAGAAACAAGTGTGTGCTTCTACAGAGAAATCACAAAATGAGGAGACTTTTCACCTTCGGGTCACTAATCTGAAAGCAGAGTCTGCTTACCAGGTTGTGCCTACTAGCAATTTCTAGGATACAAAAGTGCAAAATAGAGAGGGAATTAAGACAGTGGAGGAATAGGACAGGGAGACCACTTTCTCCCCCACAAATTCATTGAACGATCATTTGAACGCTGAGCAAACTCCACAAAACAACTTCTGATCGCTAACAGAGGACATCAGACACCCAGAGAGGCAGCCCATTGTCTTTGAAAGGAGTGCTGTATGGATGGAGAAGCCTTGAGGCTACTGGAAGAATAAGACTGAAATCCAGAGGCAAGAGGCTTAAACCCAAAACCTGAGAACACCAGAGAACTCTGGACTACAGGGAAGATTAATTAATAAGAGATCATCCAAAAGCCTCCATACCTACACTGAAACCAACCACCACCCAAGGAGCCAATAAGTTCCAGAGCAAGACATACCACGCAAATTCTCCAGCAATGCAGGAACATAGCCCTGAGCGTCAATATACAGGCTGCCCAAAGTCACAGCAAACCCATAGACCCATCTCAAAACTCACTACTGGACATTCCATTGCACTCCAGAGAGAAGAAATCCAGCTCCACCCACCAGAACACCGACACAAGCTTCCCTAACCAGCAAACCTCAACAAGCCAAAGATCCAACCCACCCACTGGGAGAAACCTCCGCAGTGAAAAGGAACCACAGACTACCAGAATACAGAAAGGCCACCCCAAACACAGCAATCTAAGATGAAAAGGCAGAGAAATACCCAGCAGGTAAAGGAACATGAAAAATGCCCACCAAGCCAAACAAAAGAGGAGGAGAAAGGGAATCTACCTGAAAAAGAATTTAGAATAATGATAATAAAAATGATCCAAAATCTTGAAAACAAAATAGAGTTACAGATAAATAGCCTGGAGACAAGGATTGAGAAGATGCAATGAATGTTTAACAAGGACCTAGAAGAAATAAAAAAGAGTCAATTAAAAATGAATAATGCAATAAATGAGATAAAAAACACTCTGGAGGGAACCAACAGTAGAATAACAGAGGCAGAAGATAGGACAAGTGAGTTAGAAATTAAAATGGTGGAAATAAATGAAGCAGAGAGGAAAAAAGAAAAAATAATTAAAAGAAATGAGGACAACCTCAGGGACTTCTGGGACAATGTGAAACACCCCAACATTCAAATCATAGGCATCCCAGAAGAAGACAAAAAGAAAGGCTATGAGAAGATGCTATGAGGAGATAATAGCTGATACATGAGGAGATAAAAGCTGAAAACTTCCCCAAAATGGGGAAAGAAATAGTGACACAAGTCCAAGAAACCCAGAGAGTCCCAAACAGGATAAACCCAAGGTGAAACAACCCAAGACACATATTAGTCAAATTAACAAAGATGAAACACAAAGAACAAACATTAAAAGCAGCAAGGGAGAAACAACAAATAACACACAAAGGGATTCCCATAAGGACAACAGCTGACCTTACAATAGCAACTCTTCAGGCCAGAAGGGAATGGCAGGACACACTTAAAGTAATGAAAGAGAATAACCTACAACTCAGATTACTGTACCCAGCGAGGACCTCATTCAGATATGAAGGAGAATTAAAAAGCTTTACAGACAAGCAAAAGTTGAGAATTCAGCACCACCAAACCAGCTCTTCAACAAATGCTAAAGCATCTTCTCTAGACAGAAAACACAGAAAGGTTGTATGAACGTGAACCCAAAACAACAAAGCAAGTGGCAACGGGACCATTCTTATCAATAATTACCTTAAATGTAAATGGGTTCAATGCCCCAACCAAAAGACAAAGACTGGCTGAATGGATGCAAAAGCAAGATCCCTATAGATGCTGTCTACAAGAGACCTACCTCAAAGCAAGGGACACATACAGACTGAAAGTGAAGGGCTGGAAAAAATATTTCACGCAAACGGAGTCCAAAAGAAAGTAAGAGTCGCAATACTTATATCATATAAAATAGACTTTAAAATAAAGGCTGTGAAAAGAGACAAAGAAGGGCACTACATAATGATCAAAGGATCAGTTCAAGAAGAAGATATAACAATTATAAATATATACACACCCAACACAGGAGCACTGCAATGCTAACAAAATGAAGGGGGGAATTAACAATAACACAGTAATAGTGGGAGACTTTAATACCCCACTCACACCTATGGACAGATCAACTAAACAGAAAATTAACAAGGAAACACATACTTTAAATGACACAATAGTCCAGCTAGATCTATTGATATCTATAGGACATTTCACCCCAAAACAATCAATTTCACCTTTTTCTCAAGTGCCCACAAAACCTTCTCCAGAATAGATCACATCCTGGCCATAAATCTAGGCTTGGTAAATTCAAAAAAATTGAAATCATTCCAGTCATCTTTTCTGACCACAATGCAGTAAGATTAGATCTCAATTACAGGAAAAAAAAAATGATTAAAAATTCCAAAATATGGAGGCTAAATAACACACTTCTGAATAACCAACATATCATAGAAGAAATCAGAAAAGAAATAAAAATATGCATAGAAACAAATGCAAATGAAAACACAAAAACCCAAAACCTATGGGACACTGTAAAAGCAGTGCTAAGGGGAAGGTTTGTAGCAATACAGGCTTACCTCAAGACACAAGAAAAAAGTCAAATAATTAACCTAACTCTACACCTAAAGCAACTAGAAAAGGAAGAAATGAAGAACCCCAGGGTCAGTAGAAGAAAAGAAATCTTAAGAATTAGGGCAGAAATAAATGCAAAAAAGACCATAGCAGAAATTAACAAAGCTAAAAGCTGTTTTTTTGAAAAGGTAAATAAAATTGACAAACCGTTAGTCAGACTCATCAAGAAACAAAGGGAGAAGAAACAAATCAACAAACTTAGAAATGAAAATGGAGAGATCACAACAGATAACTCTGAAATACAAAGGATCATAAGAGACTGTTACCAGCAGCTCTATGCCAATAAAATGGACAACTTGGAGGAAGTGGACAAATTCTTAGAGAAGTATGACTTTCCAAGACTGAACCAGAAAGAAATAGAAGATCTTAACAAACCCATCACAAGCATGGAAATCGAAACTGTAATCAGAAATCTTCCAGCAAACAAAAGCCCAGGACCAGATGGCTTCACAGCTGAATTCTACCAAAAATTTAGAGAAGAGCTAACACCTATCTTACTCAAACTCTTCCAGAAAATTGCAGAAGAAGGAAAACTTCCAAACGCATTCTATGAGGCCACCATCACCCTAATTCCAAAACTAGACAAAGATGTCACCAAAAAAGAAAACTACAGGCCAATATCACTGATGAACATAGATGTAAAAATCCTTAACAAAATTCTAGCAAACAGAATCCAACAACATATTAAAAAGATCATACAGCATGACCGAGTGGGCTTTATCCCAGGAATGCAAGGATTCTTTAATATCCACAAATCAATCAATGTAATACACCACATTAACAAATTGAAAGATAAAAACCATATGATTATCTCAATAGATGCAGAAAAAGCCTTTGACAAAATTCAGCATCCATTTATGGTAAAAACTCTCCAGAAAGCAGGCATAGAAGGAACATACCTCGACATAATAAAAGCTATATATGACAAACCCACAGCAAACATTATCCTCAATGGTGAAAAATTGAAAGCATTTCCCTTAAAGTCAGGAACAAGACAAGGGTGCCCACTCTCACCACTACTATTCAACATAGTTTTGGAAGTGTTGACCGAGCAATCAGAGCAGAAAAAGAAATAAAAGGAATCCAGATAGGAAAAGAAGAAGTAAAACTCTCACTGTTTGCAGGCGACATGATCCTCTACATAGAAAACCCTAAAGACTCTACCAGAAAATTACTAGAGCTAATCAATGAATACAGTAATGTTGAAGGATATAAAATTAACACACAGAAATCCCTTGCATTCCTATACACTAACAATGAAAAAACCGAAAGACAAATTAAGGAAACAATACCATTCACCATTACAATAAAAAGAATGAAATACTTAGGAGTCTATCTACCTAAAGAAAGAAAAGACCTATATACAGAAAACTATAAAGCACTGATGAAAGAAATCAAAGAGGACACAAGCAGATGGAGAAATATACCGTGTTCATGGATTGGAAGAATCAATATTGTCAAAATGACTATACTACCCAAAGCAATCTATAGACTCAATGCAATCCCTATCAAGCTACCAATGGTATTTTTCACAGAACTATAACAAATAATTTCACAATTTGTATGGAAATACAAAAAACCTCGAATAGCCAAAGTAATCTTGAGAAAGAAGAATGGAACTGGAGGAATCAAGCTGCCTAACTTCAGACTATACTACAAAGCCACAGTCATCAAGACAGTATGGTACTGTCACAAAGACAGAAATATAGATCAATGGAACAAAATAGAAAGCCCAGAGATAAATCCACGAACCTATGGTCACCTTATCTTTGACAAAGGACGCAAGGGTATACAGTGGGAAAAAGACAACCTCTTTAACAAGCTGGGGAACCTGGTCGACCACTTGTAAAAGAATGGAAGTAGAACACTTTCTAACACCATACACAAAAATAAACTCAAAATGGATTAAAGATCTAAATGTAAGACCAGAAACTATAAAACTCCTAGAGAACATAGGCAAAACACTCTCTGACATGAATCACAGCAGGATCCTCTATGACCCACCTCCCAGAATATTGGAAATAAAAGCAAAAATAAACAAATGGGAACTAGTGAAAATTAAAAGCTTTTGCACAACAAGGGAAACTATAAGCAAGGTGAAAAGACAGCCTTCAGAATGGCAGAAAATAATAGCAAATGAAGCAACAGACAAAGGATTAATCTCAAAAATATACAAGCAACTCCTGCAGCTCAATTCCAGAAAAATAAATGACCCAATAAAAAAATGGGCCAAAGAACTAAACACACATTTCTTGAAAGAAGACATACAGATGGCTAACAAACACATGAAAAGATGCTCAACATCACTCATTATCAGAGAAATGGAAATCAAAACCACAATGAGGTTCCATTACATGCCAGTCAGGATGGCTATCATCCAAAAGTCTACAAGCAATAAATGCTGGAGAGGGTGTGGAGAAAAGGGAACCCTCTTACACTGTTGGTGGGAGTGCAAACTAGTGCAGCCACTATGGAGAACAGTGTGGAGATTCCTTAAAAATCTGGAAATAGAACTGCCATATGACCCAGCAATCCCTCTCCTGGGCATATACACCGAGGAAACTAGATCTGAAAGAGACACGTGCACTCCAATGTTCATCACAGCACTGTTTATAATAGCCAGGACATGGAAGCAACCTAGATGCCCATCAGCAGACGAATGGATAAGGAAACTATGGCACACTATACACAATGGAATATTACTCATCCATTAAAAAGAATACAATAAAAAGAATACAGAGTGAAGTAAGCCAGAAAGATAAAGACCTGTACAGTATACTAACGCATATATATGTATTTTAAAAAGATGGTAATGATAACCCTATATGCAAAACAGAAAAAAAGACACAGATGTATAGAACAGATTTTGGGGCTCTGGGGAGAAGGCGAGGGTAGGATGTTCTGAGAGAATAGCATTGAAACAAGTATACTATTAAGGGTGAAACAGGTCACCAGCCCAGGTTGGATGCATGAGATAAGTGCTCAGGGTTGGTGCACTGGGAAGACCCAGAGGGATGGGATGGAGAGGAAGGTGGGAGGGGGGATCAGGATGGGGAACACATGTAAATCCATGGCTGATTTATGTCAATGTATGGCAAAAACCACTGCAATATTGTAAAGTAATTAACCTCCAACTAATAAAAATAAATGAAAAAAAAATACACTTACAAGTTAAAAAAAATAAAGCTACTGAAAAATAAAAAGAAAAATGCAAAATAATGAGATGGACTCACATCACATGGTTCACATCTCCTTTTTAGATATTAAAAATGCCAAGGACTACAAGGAGACTGTTTTTCCCAACATATTTTTAAAGTTTTCACCCCTTACTTAAAAGTATTTTCTCCTGCTACCTTCTACAATTCTCATGGACCAAGATTTTTTTATGTTCCAATTCTGTACTCTTCAGTGCTTAAATAGGTCAAGTGCACAAACACGTGCACACGCAAACTCATATGACCATGTTGAATAGTCTGAATGCATGTTTAGATTTCAGTCCTCATCAGGTCATTAAAATTGCCTAGAAATAGCATTTGTTCTTGTCTTTGAGATGACTATTTTCTTACCCCTCCTTTCTTCTTCTTTTCTCGTCTTTAATCCTTCAATCCCTTCACTTCCTCACTCAGGGCTAAGGACATGCATTTTAACTGATACAATATATGCAATTGGAAGAGAAATTCCATGTTTCCTTACCACTTAATCTGCTGAACTACCAAGTATTTTTATATGTTTCAATGACTCAACCTTACTTTCAAATATGAGTGAATGACCTTTCCTTTTATCTAAATAAGTCACTTCACTTGTGGATTTGATTGTATATCCCTTTTATGCCTGTTCAAGGAATTTGTTCTTGTGTTTATCCCCTCTTTTTCTGTGTCATCAATTTTCTGCTACTAAAGTTATTTTCTCATCAGCATAAATACACATGCAACAGTACTAAATAAATGTCTGTTCCTTGAGTTCATCACCCTTATGTCCTGCCTTATTTCTTGCTTCCCTTTATAGAAGAAATTCCATGAGTTTTCCACTTCCTGTCTTACTACCTCAATTGTTCTGTCCGGAACCAGCATCAATCAAACTGTCTTAGCCCCTTCACCCCTGAAACTACGATGCAAAAGTCACCCACAGTCTCCATGTTTTGAAACTGATAGCTATTTCTCAAGCTTCCTCTTTGTAGATATGTCAGTATTATTTAATCTTTCTTTTTTTTTTTTTTACTGAAAATATTCTTCATTTGCATGCCAGAACTGCACAATTTCTTGGGTTTAATGTTGACTTCAGTGGCTGTTTCTTAACCATCCCCCAGCTTAATCTTTTTATTCTGCCTAGTTTATAAAATTTGGCATGCCCATGGGCTCAAGTATCATTTCTCTATTCATATCCACTTCCTAGCTGATCTCATCATCTATAAATTGGTTACTTCACAAATTACATTTCTGTTTCTACCCTGCCTGCCAGTCGCAGACTCCTGTACCTAACCATTCACTCAATTTCTCTTCTTAGATGTCTAATAGATGTCTAAGAACTAGCATATCCAAAACAAAAGTCTTGATTCCACTTTCCAGCCTTTGCTTTCCCCAACTGTCCCTTTTTCACAAGTGATACTATGATTTACTCAGCTAAAAATAAAAAGGAAAGTAGTTGTCCTTGATTTCTCTTTCCCTTACTTTCAATATCCATCCGTCAATTAGCCTAGTCAGGTCTCCCTTTGAAATATAAATCAGAAGATATTTCAGAAGGTCTGAGGACATGACACAGTGAAAAAAGTAGCCAGAATTTCAAAAACTTTGTGGCAGAAGTTAAAAGAGAAATCTCGTACTCTAAAGATTTTCATCTCTTGGTGGAGTGAGGATGATAACGATGCTGATTCTCAAGAACTGGAAAGAACTGAGATTAAATTAGAACAAAGAGCACAAGTGTAGGGAGTGAGATGTTCCTGTTCCTCTGAGATAAGAGAGATGGTGAAGAGAATAGGCAGAGATTGATGACTGGGTATTAGGATCTCAACCTTAAAGTGAGCAATCATCATTGTCCAATTGACTAGTGGAGATAATAGGAAAAAAAAAAAGTCTGGGAATATGGACAGGCTGTCATCAGTCACCTCAGTAAAGTAGGAGGCAAAGTTATCTCTGAGCATATGACTTGGTGAGCATAGAAAGTATCTGAAACAGCCACCACGAGGTACCAAAGGAAAAGCAATGAAAGGAACACAGAGTAGCCAGGAGGTCCCCGTCTAGATGTCTCCATTGAATGGAAGGTATTGTTTTCTAGTCTGAAATGGACTTCTGCATTTTCCTGTGCTGAAGGCAGCAGCTCTGACATCACCGCATAAGTGTACCACAGAACTCCCTGTTCCCTGGGCGACTGAATAAAGAGAAATGGCATGAGAGCGTTAGCCTTGTGCAAGGGTGTATATACTGATTGCAGGTGCGAGGTATTGAAATAGTCATACTCATTAGGGCTGTTCATAGTCATGATCTTCCCTCTGATTCTGTTCCTTTATATGCTCGTTCTTTACCCCTTCTGCCTCTTCAGTAGCTAACATTTTATTGTGATTTTTGCATCTATTTCACATATAAATGGGCATATTCTTATTTTTTATGTAGTTTTTGTTTTGGAATAAAATTATATTAATACTAATTAATAAATTAACTAAACAGCTTTTGTTTTCTATTTTCTGACAAAACATGTTCAAAATAGGAATTAATGGTTATTTAAACACTTACATACATACTGTTACATATATATACATATAGATAGGTTTCATTTATAATGTATGCATCTGTCTCTATTTTTCTCCTTTTATAGTCCTACTTTAACTATTATTGCTCTTACGATAAAATGTGAAATTAGTGTCTCTTTCCATTACAAAAGCTGGGTTTATTTCTTATTTCACTGTTCCAAAGAATATTTTTAGTACTTTCTTGCCTGGAGAATCCCAAGGATGGGGGAGCTTGGTGGGCTACCGTCTATGGGGTCGCACAGAGTCGGACACGACTGAAGCGACTTAGCAGCAGCAGCAGCAGACCAAAATAAATTTTTTGGTGGTAACAATTCTGAGGCATTGTCTTCAATGTAGTTTTACTCCCACATTATATTATAGTTTCTTCTTATGACATTCACAATTCAAAGTTCTTTTGTTTCAGAATATATTGAAAATATTGGTTACTTGTCTTTTTTGCATCCTGTGTTACAGTTAGGAAGTTTATTATTAATTTGGTGCTTGTTGCTATGTAGGTAATCTGTTTCTGCCTGTCTGTGTTGTGTACTGTCTTGCAGTTTACTATTCTAAATTTTACTCTAATATGCCTAAGTCTGAAACTTTCTATTTGATATTTTTCATAATCAGTTTTAATTCTGTGAAAATTCACTTCATAATTTTTTTAAATGTATCTTGATCTCTCTTTTTATGTTTCTCTCTTTCTAGTATTCCCAGTATCTAGATGTTGGCACTTTTATTTCTATGCTCTAAATCTCTCAGTATTTCTTTGATATATCTCTATACTTTTTTTGTAGTCCTCTAGGAGAGTTTCTCCATTTAATCTTTATGTTCAATAATTCATCCATTAATTTTACCAATTCTGCAGATTATTTTTATGACCTTTTATAATTCCAGACATTATATTTTCATACTAATATTTTCCATATGGTTCACTTATTAATGACTTGTTGTTCTTTTTTCATTTACAAGTATTTTCCCCTTGTCCTTAGGTAGATACTATCTTCATTTCCTTCTATTCTTAAAATTTTGTTTCTATGAAAATTTTAACCTAGAAAGAATATTTGCCTTATTAAATTTTTTTCTTCATTTTTTGCTGTTGAAAAAATCACAGTGTCTGCTGGACTTCAGTCTGAAAATATACATGAAAATCCAAGTGAAAGTTGCTCAGTCGTGTCCAACTCTTTGCAACCCCATGGACTGAGGCCCCCCAGGCTCCTTTATCCATGGGATTCTCCAGGCAAGAATACTGGAGTGGGTTGCCATGCCCTCCCCCAGGGAATCATCCCAACCCATGGATCAAACCCAGGTACCCAGCATTGCAAGCAGATTCTTTACTCTCTGATCTACCAGGGAAACCTGAAAATATACGTGGCTTTACGAACAAAGCTAGTGGAGGTGATGGAATTCCACTTGAGCTATTTCAAATCCTGAAAGATGACGCTGTGAAAGTGTTGCACTCAATATACCAGCAAATTTGGAAAACTCAGCAGTGGCCACAGGACTGGTTTTGCCAATAGTCATGTATGGATGTCAGAGGAGGACTATAAAGAAAGCTGAGTGCAGAAGACTTGATGCTTTTGAACTGTGGTGTTGGAGAAGACTCTCGAGAGTCCCTTGGACTGCAAGGAGATCCAACCAGTCCATCCTAAAGGAGATCAGTCCTGGGTGTTCATTGGAAGGACTGATGCTGAAGCTGAAACTCCAATACTTTGGCCACCTCATGCGAAGAACTGACTCATTGGAAAAGACCCTGATCCTGGGAAAGATTGAGGGCAGGAGGAGAAGGGGACAATAGAGGATGAGATGGCTGGATGGTATCACTGACTCAATAGACATGAGTTTTGGTAAACTCTGGGAGTTGGTGATGGACTGGGAGGCCTGGCGTGCTGCAGTTCATGGGGTCGCAAAGAGTTGGACACGACTGAGCGACTGAACTAAACTGAACTTTTCAAATTATTCATTAATTTATATTGTTTCACCAGATGTATTATTTAAATTGATTTCTTTTTGTCTAACACAGAAAATATTTCTTATGTCAGAGAATGATCATGGCTATTATCATTATAGGCTTATTTATAATGTTTTCTTTGATGAAGAAGTGCATTGTATTTATTTGCATTTTTTGTCATAACTCTGTACTGTATATGTAATAAGGTAAGAGTATAGCTTTGTTAATTGGACTACTGAACAATCTTGGAAATTTTCCTAACTTTGAAAATATCTTCAAAGTAATTCAAGATTTTTCTTTGTTACACATTTTCAACAGATTTTGGGAACTAAGATATATACTTGTATTGCAATAAAATGTAGATTGTTTTTGAAAACAATCTGTTAATTAACTTTATAATTGAAGTATAATTAAATTTGTTAAGTCACTTTGTAATTTAACTGATATTCACTGTAGATGTGAACTTGATGCTAGGGATTCTAAAAATGAAATTTTTACAAGCCAGATTCATTTACTTTTCTAGGGTATCTTTTTGCAATTTATTCGATGGTGAAATGAAGGCACACATGAATGTGAGAGAATGAGAGGGCTAGCTCCATTTGATTAGATTTAGTCAAAGGAAAATTTGCAAATTAATTCCTTGAAGTAGGTAGATGTTAGTTTCCAGAACTTTCTAAATATGGTCAAATGGAGTGTCAAATAAAAAATATATTCAAATTTAGGTTGAGAAGAGAGACCTTATTTGGTAAAATTACTGCAATAATGGGAGTATGCTATTGCAGTAGGGAGAATATGCCAAGGATTGGATCTGCAAGCATTTCCAAGTCTAGACAGAAAAGGGCTATTCTCTTGTAAGGAAGAGTAACGAAGACTGGAAAGAATAGGATGTTGGTAGGAATGTAGGATGTGTGAGGATGGTACATTTAGAGACAGTAGACCAGAGAATGTTTTACTCTGAGGTTCTCCTCTTAGAAGAGACTATGAAGGAAGGCTGAGGGTGGGTCAAAGTTCAGGAGCCTGTGGAAGCAGAGAAGCTTAGCTAGTTTGGTCACATCTAAGTAGCAGGTATTTTGTCCAGATTGGTCAGTAATACAGACAGTTCCTCTAATCAGTCATTGTTGTTCAGTCACTCAGTCATGTCTGAGTGACTTTGTGACCCTAGGGACTGCTGCACGCCAAGCTTCCCTGTTGTTCACCACCTCCCAGAGTTTGCTCAACTCATGTGCACTGAATCATTGTTGCCCTCCAGCCTTCTCATCCTCTGTTGTCCCCTTCTCCTCCTGCCCTCAATCTTTCACAGCATCAGGGTCTTTTCCAATTAGTTGGCTCTTCACAATAGGTGGCCAAAGAATTGAAGCTTCAGCTTCAGCATCAGTCCTTCAAAGGAATATTCAGGACTGATTTCCTTTAGGATTGACTGGTTGGATCTCCATGCTGTCCAAGGGACTCTCAAGAGTCTTCTCCAACACTACAGTTCAAAAGCATCAATTTTATGATGCTCAGCGTTCTTTATGGTCCAACCCTCACATCTTATGACTACTGGAAAAACTATAGCACCATAGCTTTGACTATAGAGGCCTTTATTGGCAAAGTGTCTGCTATTGGCAAAATGTCTCTGCTTTTTAATATGCTTTCTAAATTTGTCATAGCTTTTCTTCCAAGAAGAAAGTGTCTTTTGATTTCAATCAATCATTAATGAAGTAAACAATAGGAATTTGGAAGGTCTAAGTCTGACCCTGTTCTGGGTAAACAGGAGAATGCTCTGGATCTTATCTAAGTAATGTGGGAAAGGGTGGTTCTTCGTAGCAAGCCATTATCAGACACAAAGGGTGGGGGATTTCCTTAACCTTTGTTATTTTCCAGGATTACATGACTAGGGTAAAGTTCAAATCATCAAGGTGGTGATGAAGATAGAGATTTCTCAGAAGAAATGTTTTGGCAGCTGGATAGGAAATGGTGGTAGAAAGCTGACAGGAGGGTCACCAGCAGATTTAAGATCACCATGGTTCCACTAAAAGTTAAAAATATGTCGTTCTGATTGTAGCCACAGAGGCAGAATGCATTATTTGCTGTGGTCAAACAGTATTGCTCCTAGGCAAGTATAGAGCCTATAACAGTAACAGTAATGCCTCTAATACTAAGGAAAGCATGATTTTACAATAGAAATATTGGAAGGATATGTTTTGGAGGACTAGATTTTCTATCAATGTGCTCTTACCAAAGCCATTAACACTGTAAGATGCTGTAGACATCATGTGAAAAGATGTTTCTTTTAGTTTCTTCTAGGACTGATGCAAAGAGCTGGTAAAAGGAATTGTTTCCCTCTGTCTTAAAACTGTATATAAAATGATTAAAATGGCAAATCTATTCAGTTCAGTTCAGTTCAGTCACTCAGTCGTGTCCGACTCTTTGCGACCCACTGACTGCAGCTCCAGGCTTCCCTGACCATCACCAACTCCCGGAGCTTACTCAAACTCATGTCCATCAAGTCAGTGATGCCATCCAACCATCTCATCCTCTGTCATCCCCTTCTCCTCCCGCCTTCAATCATTCCCAGCATCAGGGTCTTTTCGAATGAGTCAGTTCTTCCCATCAAGTGGTCGAAGTATTGGAGCTTCAGCTTCAGCATCAGTCCTTTAATGAATATTCAGGACTGATCTCCTTTAGGATAGACTGGTTTGATCTCCTTGCTGTCCAAGGGACTCTCAAGAGTCTTCTCCAACACCACAGTTCAAAAGCATTAATTCTTCAGCACTCAGCTTTCTTTAGAGTCCAATTCTTACATCCATACATGACTAATGGAAAAGCCACAGCTTTGACTAGACAGACCTTTGTTGGCAAAGTAATGTCTCTGCTTTTTAACATGCTGTCTAGGTTGGTCATAACTTATCTTCCAAGGAGCAAGTGTCTTTAATTTCATGGCATGCTGTTACCATCAGCAGGGCTTTTGGAGACCCCCAAAATCAAGCCTGTCACTGTATCCGTTGTTTTCCCATCTATTTACCATGAAGTGATGGGAACAGATGCCATGATCTTAGTTTTCTGAATGTTGAGTTTTAAGCGAACTTTTTCACTCTCCTCTTTCACTTTCATCGAGAGGCTTTTTAGTTCTTCTTTGCTTTCTGCTATAAGTGTGGTGTCATCTGCATATCTTAGATATTTGATATTTCTCCCATGAATCTTGATTCCAGCTTGTGCTTCATCCAGTCCAGCATTTCTTATGATGTACTCTGCATATAAGTTAAATAAGCAGGGTGACAATATACAGCCTTGACGTACTCCTTTCCCATTTTGGAACCAGTCTGTTGTTCCATGTCCAGTTCTAACTGTTGCTTCTTGACCTGCATTCAGATTTCTCAGGAGGCAGGTAAAGTTGTCTAGTATTCCCACCTCTTTAAGAATTTGCCACAGTTTGTTGTAATCCACACAGTCAAAGGCTTTGGCATAGTCAATGAAGCAGAAGTAGATGTTTTATTGGAACTCTCTTGCTTTTTTGATGATCCAATGGACATTGGCAATTTGATCTCAGGTTCCTCTGCCTTTCCTAAATCCAGCTTCTACATCTGGAAGTTCACATTCACATACTGTTGAAGCCTGATTTGGAGAATATTTAGCATTACTTTACTAGCATGTGAAATGAGTGCAGTTGTATGGTAGTTTGAACATTCTTTGGCATTGCCTTTCTTTGGGATTGGAATGAAAACTGACCTTTTCCAGTCCTGTGGCCACTGCTGAGTTTTCCAAATTTGCTGACATATTGAGTGCAGCACTTTCACAACATCATGTTTTTAGGATTTGAAATAGCTCAACTGGAATTCCATCACCTCCACTAGCTTTGTTCGTAGTCATGCTTCCTAAGGCCTGCTTCATTTTGCATTCCAGAATGTTGGCTCTAGGTGAGTGATCACATCATTTTGATTATCTGGATCATGAAGGTTTTTTGTATAATTCTTCTGTGTATTCTCGCCACCTCTTCTTACTATCTTCTGCTTCTGTTAGGTCCATACCATTTCTGTCCTTTATTGTGCCCATTTTGTATGAAATGTTCTCTTGGTATCTCTAATTTTCTTGAAATCTATGCACTTTTGTAAATCCTTGGTTGTTAGAATTTATCATAAAGATAAAAACTAGTTGCCATACATGTCAAAAATTAAAAATCAAAATGGATAACATTAAAGCAAGACATTTAAGTGAAAAAATCCTTTTCAATCTAAATATCCTAATGACAGGCAAAAAATTTTGAAACTCAGGTACAAAGTTTTATATTGCTGCTTTATCTGTAGAAATCAACTGAATCTTAACACAATATATATTTTATGAATTCCAGTCAAGATCCCTTCAGTCTTTAATCCTAGACTGTGATAGCATTAATTGAGCAGTCAAGCTGTTTTATTCTAGTCTTTCAAAGGAATTAAGAGAGTTTTGCCAAAGATAATGCTACCTCAGTGGTTGGATCCTACAAGTTCTCACTCACAGTTAGGATAAGGATATCAAAGTGTTTGGTCAAATGATGAAAACAGCAGATCTAAAAAGGTATAATTCTTTTGTGTGCAATGAAAATAAAAGGGAGAAATAGTGTATTGTGATTTTTAAAAGGGGGGAAATATTAAGTAGAAGTTGTACAAAGAACTTCAAAATCTAACATTCAAAATGAAGCTTAAGCTAGGTTACTCTTAGGTTCACATATAGGAAAGCCATGTTTATTCTATTGTAATAATGTCCATTTCGACATGGAGTTTTGTCTTTATAAATACTTCTTTTAGCATAATTTATTTTGATTATCTCATTTGAGAGAAAAGTAACTGACCTCCCATTAAGAGCATAAGATAATGAAGAAAATCCAGGGAGAGAAATACTTCATTTATCATTGGATGAAGCTTTCATGAAAAATCTCTATCTAATGTTGAAACAGACTGATATAAGCCTGCCAAAATTTAGCTCAGAATTTTATAGGCACTTATGGAAGTATATTGAGATACTCATCATGCCACTGGGATAGCTCAGATGATTTGAGGTTTCCACTGCATCTCCATCTCTGGAGTTTTCTCTTTTCATTGAAAGAACACAAAAAAGGACCTGTGTTTATCTTCATTCTGGAGGGGATGAGTGGTGGTACTCAGGCTGATACTCAGTCCTGATACTCAGTCCCCGTACTGAGTTTTGCGATATCCCAATGTCGCCATAATTACGGACCAGATACTTACTGAACAGTACTTAGCTCTGGAAATGACTTCTGAATATGTTTCTTTCAAATCCTCTTAGAATAGGCAGTGTCAGTAAATTTCAAATTCCGTAGCTTTTGTCATCAGTAAGAATAGGCTGTATATGCTCATTTTTCCTTTTGATTCATTGTAGCCTCTCAGTGAGTGACAACGATGGTGTGGTCACTCACCTATTGTCAGACATCCTGGAGTGTGAAATCAAATGTGCCTTAATAAGCATTACTACTAATAAAGATAGTGGAGGTGATGTAACTCCAGCTGAGCTATTTAAAATCAAAAAAGATGATGCTGTTAAAGTGCTGCAGTCAGTATATCAGCAAGTTTGGAATACTAAGTAGTGGTCACAAGACTGGAAAACGTCAGTTTTCATTCCAATCCAAAAGAAGGGTAGTATGAAAGAATGTTCAAACTAATGTATGATTGTGTTCATTTCACATGCTAGCAACATGAGGCTCAAATGAGGCTCCAAGCTAGATTTCAGCAGTATGTGAATTGAGAATTTCCAGATGCACAAGCTGGTTTTAGAAGGTGCAGAAGAACCAGAGATCAAATTGCCAAAATCCTTTTGATCACAGAGAAATCAAGATAATCCCAGAAAAACATCTATGTCTGCTTCATTGACTGTGCTAAGCCTTTGACTGTGTGGATTACAACAAACTGTGGAAAATTCTTAAAGAGATGGGAATACCAGACCACTTCACCAGTCTCCTAAGAAAGCTGTATACAGGTCAAGAAACAACAGTTAGAACTGGACATGGAACAACAGACTGCTTCAACATTAGGAAAAGAATGCATCAAGGCTGTATATTGTCACCCTGTTTATTTAACTTACGTGCAGAGTACATCATGAGAAACGGTGCGCTGGATGAATCACAAGCTGGAATCAAGATTACTGGGAGAAATATCAACAATCTCAGATATGCAGATGATGCCACTATAATGACAGAAAGTGAAGTGGAACTAAAGAGCCTCTTGATGAAGGTGAAAGATGAGAGTGAAAAAGCTGGCTTAAAACTCAACGTTCAAAAAACTTAAGATCATGATATCTGGTCTGATGACTTCATGGCAAATAGATGGGGAAAAAGTGGAAACAGTGACAGATTTTATTTTCTTGGGCTCCAAAATCACCACAGATGGTGATTGCTACCATGAAATTAAAAGACGCTTGCTCCTTGGAAGAAAAGCTATGAGAAACCTAAACAGCATATTAAAAAGCAGAGATAGCACTTTTCCAACAAAGGTCCGTCTAGTCAAAGCTAATGTTTTTCCACTAGTCATGTATGAATGTGAGAGTTGGACCATAAAGAAGGCTTAGCACTGAAGAATTGATGCTTTCTTATTGTACTGCTGGAGAAGACTCTTGAGTGAGTCCTTCGGACAGCAAGGAGATCAAATCAGTCAGACCTAAAGGAAATCAACCCTGAATATTCATTGAAGGACTGATGCTGAAGCTGAAGCTCTAATCCTTTGGCCACCTGCTTCAAAGAGCTGACTCACTGAAAAGATTCTGATGCTGGGAAAGATTGAGGACAAGAGGTGAAGATGGTTGGATGGTATCACAGCCTCAAAGGCCATGAGTTTGAGCAAACTCCCTGAGATACTGAAGGACAGGGAATCCTGGTGTGCTATAGTCCATGAAGTCCCAAAAGAGCCAGACACGACTTAACAACTCAACAACAGCCTTTATTTTACCTTACTCTTCAGTGCTAAATCACTTCAGTCATGTCCCACACTTTGTGACCCTATGGACTATAGCCCACCAGACTCCTCGGTCCATGGGATTCTCCAGACGAGAATCATGGAGTGGCTTACCATGAGCTCCTCCAGGGGATCTTCCTTACCCAGGGATCAAACCTGTGTCTCTTATGTCTCCTATGTTGGCAGGCGGGTTTTTTGTTTTTGTTTTTGTTTTTTCTTTTTTTTTTTACCACTAGTGTCACCAAACCTTACTTTTAGCATTGCAAGAAATTCAGGTCCTTTTGTTGTTGTTGTTGTTGTTGTTCCCTAGACCTGGTATTTCTGGATCTTTTATGTCAAGATCTTCTCATATATAAGCCATTCTGAAGAGTTTGCCACATTGTGAAATGCTAAAGCTCTTCTTAGGCCTTTTCCCATTCCTAATAAAGGGTGTTGCATAGTAGTCTGGGCCCTCAAGGAGAGCCAATGGATGGCTCCCAGAAGGCGATTAGCAGTGTATCTAGGAGCTGCATGCCCCTAGTCAACACGCCCACAAGTGCTCTGCCCTCCTACCTGAAACCTTGCCCCACCCTCACCTTTAGCCCTTGCCCGTTAGGGAAGTGACTGCTCCCATGCACTCTGAAGCTTTCCCTGTGAACAGAACAGCCGTCTGTGCATCATCCTCTGTCTTTCAAGGGTGTCTCCCTCTTTTATAGGGTTCATTCCCCACCTGTAGAGCCACATATCCTTCTCCCTTACTCTCAAAGATGGTAAATCCCTTGAAAGCAGGGGCCGCGTCCTACTTATTTTTACTTTCTAATTGCTGTCAAGATCAAGCTCAGTTGTGTCCGACTCTTTACGACTCCGTGGGCTGTGGCCAACCAGGCACCTCTGTCTATGGAATTTTCTAGGCAAGAAAACCGGAGTGGATTGCCATTTCCTTCTTGAGGGGATCTTCCTGACCCAGCGATAAAACCTGTGATTCTTGCATCCCCTGCGTTAGCAGGCATACTCTTTTACCAGCGTGCCACCTGGGAAGCCCATTCCTATAATGTTTGTCATACAACATGGTCTCAAAGTGTAGCTAGTGGAAGGACAAAGGTTTTTTTTTTTTTTTTTTAATAAATGTTAGATATGAGTGAATATCATTTAAAAAAAAAGGAAAGTAGTGATAAGCATTTATATCTCAAGTTAGGGAATTTCAGAAGACACTAAAATTGCTATCTCTTAGTAAATTACAAATGTATAGCCTCTAAAACACATGTCACATGACTTCTCCTTTGAAATGTCTCAGTTTGCGTACTGGTTTGTTTTCTTGTCTACACTTAGTATTGATCCACAAAAGCAAAGAGCCCTTTGCAAATTACTGTCCTAAAATACAGGGAGGAAGAATATCAGAAGATGTCTTAGAATTGGGAGATTTAAGCAGAGAACATTTACAATAGACACTAATTAGATCCAGAACAGTGTCAGAAATGAACTGAGTCCTCCCAGGAGGATTTTTGAAATTTCATTTACTATGGAGAGCAATGAAGTTCCAATTGTCAGCAACTACTTTAGAGTATTTAGCAATGTGGAGGCGTTAATGCAGGATCTAAAATTGTCTGACATTGTCTCAGGATTACCTTCTTGAATTATATATTCAAAAAGCACACAAAAGTTTTGAGAGTAAAAAGAAATGTGTTGTATATGCATTCACAGGCAAAGATCTATTTTAACTTCACCTGGTTTTCCCTTCTGTACAGAATTAAATCTAATGATTAATCATCATTACTTTAGCATCATCTCTGATCTCTTAGTGAACAGGATTTTAAAGTGATGTATGAGTTACATAAATGTGAACCATGTTTTAATCAATTTGAGGTTTCTTTTTTTTTCTTTTAACCTTGAAAGAATTCCAGGAAAATTTGATATTAAATTACTCATAACAATAAAAATGAAATTCAGAGCCAACTACTTTACAGCTTTTAATATTCATACTGTGTAGAGTTTCTTTAGTCATTACAGTGTGATTTAATTTTTAAAGCAAGAGCCTGGGAAGCAGGTTGCAAAGCAGGAAACTGCCATTCATTAAAAAATTCACTCTAAACTTCTTCTGAACTGATTTATAAGTATGTATAGGAACTTACCAAATTTCTGTTGGTAAATAATTTTCAAACTTGTATACTATGGATTATTCTAAAAAAGTGATTGTTGGCTTCAAACTTCTTTTACAATCAGGGCTAAAAAGGTTAAATTTATACAGTCAATGAATATGAAGTGGATTCATAGTGTTTTGTTAATGTGTTTACTGATTTTTATGAAAAATTTGGGATTAAAATAATTAACTTAAAGACATCTGCCTTTAATGTTTATAATCCATTTAAGAACTTTTATTTAGAGAATTTAAACTCCCAATTGGCTTTAAATTTAGAATCGTTATGTTTCTATACATTGTGAATAGTTTATTAATTATGATTTTTTTCTTGATCACGTTTACACATCCCATTTGTATTTTGTACATAGCTAGAGTTACTTGCTTGCCTCTGGATCCCTAAGAAAGATAAGAGCAAAAATGTACAATACATTATGGTATTTTATAAAGAAATTAAAAATGAACCTGAAAAATCACTCTTTAGTTCAATTCAGTTCAGTTCAGTCACTCAATCGTGTCCTACTCTTTGCGACCCCATGGACTCCAGCATGCCAGGCTTCCCTGTCCATCACCAACTCCTGGAGTTTACCCAAACTAACGTCCATTGAGTCGGTGATGCCATCCAACCATCTCATCCTCTGTCATCCCCTTCTCCTTCTGCCTCAATCTTTCCCAGCATCAGGGTCTTTTCCAATGAGTCAGTTCTTCATATTAGTTGGCCAAAATATTGGAGTTTCAGCTTCAGCATCAGTCCTTCCAATGAATATTCAGGACTGATTTCCTTTAGAATTGACTGGCTTGATCTCCTTGCAGTCCAAGGGACTCTCAAGAATCTTCTCCAACACTTCAGTTCAAAAGCATCAATTCTTCGGTACTCAGCTTTCTTTATCATCCAACTCTAACATCCATGCATGACTCCTGGAAAAACCATAGCTTTAACTAGACCTTTGTCAGCAAAGTAATGTCTCTGCTTTTTAATATGCTACCTAGGTTGGTTGTAGCTTTTCTTCCAAGGAGTAAGTGTCTTTTAATTTCATGGCTGCAGTTACCATCTGCCGTGATTTTGGAGCCCAAGAAAATAAAGTCTCTCACTGTATCCATTGTTTCCCCATCTATTTGCTATGAAATGATGAGACTAGATGCCATGATATTCGTTTTCTGAATGTTGTTTTAAGCCAGCTTTTTCACTCTCTTCTTTCACTTTCATCAAGAAGCTCTTTAGTTCTTTGCTTTCTGCCATAAGTGTGCTGTCATCTGCATGTCTTAGGTTATTGATATTTCTCCTGGCACCTGGATTGCAGCTTGTGCTTCATCCAGCCCAGCATTTCACATGATATACTCTGCATATAATTTAACTAAGCAGGGTGACAATATACAGCCTTGAATACTCCTTTCCCAATTTGGAGCCAGTCTGTTGTTCTGTGTCCAGTTGTAACTGTTGCTTCTTGACCTGCATACAGATTCCTCAGGAGGCAGGTCAGGTGGTCTGATATTCCCATCTCTTGAAGAATTTTCCACAGTTTGTTGTGATCTACACTGTCAAAGGTTTAGCATGGTCAAGAGGGCAGAAGTAGATGTTCTTCTGAAACTCTTTTGCTTTTTTGATCATCCAACGGATGTTGACAATTTGATCCCTGATTCCTCTGCCTTTTCTAAATCCAGCTTGAACATCTGGAAGTTCTTGGTTCACATACTGTTGAAGCCTGGCTTGGAGAATTTTGAGCATGACTTTCCTAGCCTGTGAGATGAGTGTACCTGCGGTAGTTTGAGTGTTCTTTGGCACTGCCTTTCTCTGGGCACTCTTGCCTTTCCCCATATATAATTAGGTGATCTGTTTCTTCATCCAGCTTCAGTTTTTTTCATACTTTCCAGATGTCACTCCTGTCTTTTAGTTTGCAATGTTTCAGATGTGAAAGCTGCTGCAATCATAATCTTTGCTCCTCTATACATAACATCTTCTTTTCTGACTGCTTTTAAGATTTTCTCTTCATTCTTAGTATTGGTTTCTTCATTTTTCCAGAGAAGTTGAATCTTACATTTAGATACATTATATTTCTTTACTGCATGTTTTTTTTTTTTTTTCTGCAAGTTTTTGATCTTCACTTATTCCTTGAGGATAACAATCATGTCTGTTAGCTTCTAGGTGAAAAGTAATTCTTGGGAGGATACAGAAATATTTGATCTTTATTGTATTACTTTGCATCTTGAATAATGTTTGACACTGGTGGTCAGTAAATAATTTCTGACTAAATGAATAAATTAATTGTAGACAAGTTATTTTTAATCATAATTTAAATAATAGTAATATCTTTCAGAGCATAGAAAATAAACCATCTTATATGGTTACAATGCATGGCATAATTATCATGGCATTCTAATTCTTACTGTACTCTCTACCTATCTTGTATTAATAGTGTGTATCATGAGAAGACGAGTAAAGTGTGAGGTGAATAACAGAGTGATGCTACTGTGTCATCATCTAAGTCTACAAAACAGTGCTTAACACTAATAGTTTATAATTGAGTTAACTATTTTTATTTTCCTTTGAGAGTAGAAATGCAAGGACATAAACAGCAGTAATTGCACTGTAAAAATGACTTTATGATAAAGATTAATCTCTCTGTTGTGCTTTAATTGCTATGTAGATTTATGGAGAGTGCTATGGACTGAATCCTCGTGTTCCCTCCAAATTAATATGTCGAAGCCCTTACCCCCAAAGAAAGGGTATCTAGAGATGGAGTCTTTAGGATCTAATTGGGTAGAAGGTACTTATTAAAACCTGACCATGCTGGCACCTAAAGTATGACTCTCAAAATTCTAGCCTCTACAGCTGTGAGAAATAAATTTCTGTTGTTGAGGCCACCCAGTCTAAGGTATTTTGTTATGGCAACCTGACCAGACCAAGAGAAAAAAAATTTGTTACTGAGAACAAATACCTAAAACTGTGGAAGTAGCTTTGGAACTAGATAATGGGGAGACGCTTGAAGAGTTCTGAAGTGTATGCTAGAAGGAACCAAGAGTATTTTGAAGGGACTGCTAAAGACAGTTCAGGTCAGAGGTCAGAAAGAAAAAAAGAGAGCTGGAGGGAAAGTCTCCATCTTCTTAGAGAATCCACAGATAATCATGAGCAGAATGTTAGTAGAAATACAAATGTTCAAGCCCATTCTTTTAAGGTCTTGGGGAAAAAATACAACATGTTTTTGAACAATGGTGAAAAGGTGATCATTGTTAAAAAAAAAAAGGCAAAAAAACAAAAACCAAAAAAAACTTGACTGAATTGTATTTTTGTTCTAATGTTTTGTGGAGGATAAAACTAGGAATCAACAAAATTGGATATTTAACTGGAGGGGATTTCTAAGCAAAATGTTAAAGGGGGAACTTGGTTCTTTTTAAATAATTATAGTAAAATGTAAGAAAGAAAGAAAGTTGTTATGCACAAATTAATCAACACGTAAAAGTTTGGAAAATTCTCAGTCAATTCATGTGGCAGAGAATAACCAGGTTATGGAGAAACTGTCCTTTCATAAGATTAATGTCTGTGTGATTCACAGACCTAATCAGTTACTCTAACAGAAACACTGCTGGTTTCAGCTGAAGGAAATGTTGATGGGATGAAATGATGAAAATATTTTGGATTTCTTAGATCCCACAGGATAGGACCATACATCTATTTGGCTGTGAATGCACACTGTTCTTCAAGTCTAGGGGTGCATCATCCAGATGATGATTCAGGGATCATCAAGGCTCCCTCTGTGGTTTCAGGGACGAGGAGTGGGAAATGCCCTATTGCCTTGGTTTCAAAAGATAGGCAGCAGCTGCCTGGAGAATGGGGCAAAGAGTTGCCCAGCATAGCATGATGGAGGGGAGAGGGGCATGATATCCACTTGTCATAAGCAGATGACTCCTGTTTATCCACCACTGCTGTTAATGATAATCCAAAACATTACCATACTTTTTACTGACAAGTTCAGGGAAAAGTTAACCTTCTTTCTTCTTAAATTTGCAAGTAAATATAATTAATGAAAGATGTAAAAGAAAAAAGACAAGAAAATTAAGGAACTTTGGAGAAATTTTATTTTATATATTATTCTTGTCTGCTGTGCCACTCATAATATTGAGTAATGTTTTTCTTATGTGTTTTCTTATTATGTTTATTCTTACCCATTGTCCTTCAGGATATTTCAGAATATTGTTTATAAACATCTAAAAAATTTAAAAAGAACTTGTAATTAAAATAGTTTGCATAAAAGGGGTGGTTCAACATTCCTTTATTTAAGCTTTGCTATTTTATGTTTTTATAGGATATAAAGTGTGATTGAACTGAACATCAATTTGGTTGAGCTTCATCATGAACCGTGCTTTTAGCAGAAAGAAAGGTAAGTGTACCCATTTATAGAACCTGGGAGTCAATTCAATATTATTGGGAAAATCAAACAGAGATGTTAAGAAATCACTTTTTCTGATTATCAAACCATGTGACTTCAGAATGAAGTTAGAGTAGAACAGAAACCTGCAGACATTGCTAATTAACCTTCTTTGGTTATCAGCCTAATGAAAGAGTGGAGCTGTTTAATATATTTAGTCCAGAAAACATGACAATATGTTCTCTGGAAGTTTTATTCTGTGATGTGAAATTGCAAAAAATAGTGATCTGACGTAAAAAGTTAGTCCTAACTTCACTTTTCATAGCGTAATGCTAAATTTCCTGAGCTTACATAGGTTATAGTGATTTAAATTAACTTATGCATAGGTGTGTGTTTGCATGTACACTTCACTTATTATTGAAAACTGTATAGGATTGACAATAAGTGAATTGATAGCAATGAGACCAAAATAAATTTGTTATTAATTTTAAAGTAGAAATTTAAAACAAGTATAAATATATCATAATTATCAGTACAGGAATGAAAGAAACAGCTGTTGTTGTGTTAGTTGCTCAGTCGTGCCTGACTCTTTGCGACCCCATGAACTGCAGCCCACCAGGCTCCTCTGTCCATGAGATTTTCCAGGCAAGGATACTGGAATGGGTTGCCATTTCCTTCTCCATGTTATTTCTTAAAGTGCAGGAAAACATGGCATCTGACAAAATATTTCATGATACATTTATAGGAAAGATAGAAAAATTTGATAGTTTTGTATAGTTCAGTAGAGTTAGAAAATGTATCTTGCCATTCTAGAAGGAGTTCTTTGGTGGTGGGCACTGGGCTCTTTCCTGTTTAACATACTATAAATGAAGTGGGAGAGAATACTTAAATAATGCTACTCAAGTTCTTAGGGGACTGAAAGTGGGAAGAGATAACAGATGTGGTAGGATTGTAGGTATGTGGAGGGAAAATGATGAGTTAATTCATAATCTACACTATAAAGTTAATAAGATAATGTTAATTGCCAAACATGGGTTCAGAAAATACAACACTTCTGTACTTATTTCTATATTGTTATTATTTAGAAAATGCAGTTAATTGCTGTGTAGGTAAAACATGGCTAAACTTTGCTGTGTAGGTAAAATATGTAGGTAAAACATACATAGGTAAAAAATAAAGTCAAGATTCTAGTTCATTTTCTAATGAATGAATAATGAACTATCTTGAACCAGGAAATAGATTATTCCATTCTACTCCATGTCCTCAGTCAGTGTGTTCTTGCATTAAGGGCTTGACACATTATAACATGCATGGTTGAAAAAGGCTAGGATGACTTCAATGATGATTACAAGTGGAAGCATGACTGAGAACCCATGGTATGGTCTTGCAATGTTTGAAGACCTTTTAATGTTTTAATTCTGTCATTGGGTTATGGAACAAAGTTTAATAAAGATTGGTGTAAATCATAATATCATAGATTAAACATAGGAAAAAAAATTCCAACAAAATTTTGCCAAAATATAATGGAATTATTCAAAGTATTTTCATTTTCTTTTCTGAAATGAGAGGTGTTCAAACATTTGGGTATGGTTCAGAGGATTAATATATTCAGTAGAGATTAGGTAATGTGAAGAACTTTCAGGCACTTTTCAACCCTAGGAAACTAAGAATTTATTATTTTACTTATTCTTCAGAATAAGGGTAATGCAAATGACATTTATTGTGTTTTGTAGCTTTCTTCTGATTTAAAACATATACCAAAAATAAATTCACATTTCTTTTTATTCCCTTTACCTAGTAAAAATTCTGGAAATAATTCTCTGAAATATGGAAGTATTTTTAATAAATTAATAAAAAACCTCACATCACAACTTATCACTTTAAACATGCTATCATATTTTTTAAAGATATTTCTAGAGCTTTGATTTTTTTCTAATTTACTCTTTATCTGAAGGTAATTTGGAGTGATTTTAGTTGAGAAATCCCAAGAGTTGGATAGTAAGATGAGTAAACAGTGGTTGTATATTTGTCTTACTTGAAGACAGTAGGAGTACAACTATAAGGAAAATTATTGATAGAAGATAAAGAAGCAGAAGCAGTTATTATTTCCTGTTTTGCTTCATTTTCTTTAAATTTCTTTTGACTCCTCTTATTTTGCAAGTCTAATGGTTAAATATCCTTATCAGTAAATTATTGATCAGTATTTCACTCGAATTCAGTTGGAACTCAGTGCAGAAATTCTACCTTAAGTTCACCAGTCACTTCAAATGCTTTCATTTAATATGGTTGTTAAAGAAAACTTCTTGGAGCCTGTGCTCCAATTTCAACCAATAGCACTATCTGTTGAATTTTAATTTGAGATGCAAAACTGGAATTTTATGAGCGAATTCATACATCTTGACCATTGGGAACTGTAATTATAGTTCTAGAAAACATGTAAGTCAAGTCATCTTTCCAATAGCTAGTATCAACATATACTTCACTGTACTCTAAACAAAGAAAGATTGTCTTCTATCATTAAAAACTTATTTCATGTATCCAATTTTCTCAGTTATTACATGCAAACTTACTAAGTCGTCTTGGCTCTCAGAAACCCAAGGAAAAGAGATTGTTATCTTAAACTTAAACATAATTTTCTTTTCTTTTTATTAAATCTCCCAATTAGTATTTGTTTGGTATTCTTTGAATTGGCCAGGCATTTCACTGATTCTCTTTTCAAATGCTTTAATGGTTATTAGAATGGGTTTCCCAGGTGGCATTAGTAGTAAAGAACCAGCCCCCCAAAGCACGAGACTTTAGAGACATAGCTTCAGTCCCTGGGTCAGTGGGTTCGATCCCTCAGTTGGGAAGATCCCCTGGAGGAGGGCATGGTAACCCACTCCAGTATTCTTCCCTGGAGAATTCCGTGGACAGAGGAGCCTGGCAGGCTACAGTCCACAGAGTCTGAAGGAATCGGACACAATTGAAGCGACTTAGCATGCACACAGGCAGAAGTGCTCGTGGGTTCTGAAAAAATCTGAATATACTAGAATTGCATCATTTTGGACTATTTTGAAGATCTCTGTAAAAATTATCTAACCTCATAATCATAGATTACATTTTAATGAATGTTTTATATCTTCTTTCCCTATGTTAGCTTACTTTTGTGAATTTTTAAAATCCTATGTTCTATTTATATCAAAAATAATTTAATTTTAAAAATGTAAAACATAGCACATGACTAAATGTGATTAAATAATTCAACTAGTTATACTTTGTGTTCTTTAACATATGAGTTGATATACTGATGAGTAGGTGTAATTGTAGTACAAAGCACTTGAAATTTCAATAATATTTAAATATAATTCAGTAATTTTCTTTTCATGAAAAATTGTATTCAGATATATCCATTCATCCATCAATACTTAGTTTTAAATTTAATATATTAAAAATAGGTGCTTTCTCTTTGTTAAGCTCTTATGATAATGAGAACAATGATGTTTCTTGAACCTTTCTAGATGAGCTCTAAATCTAAATACATTTTGAACACCAGATTCATTGGTCCAGTAGTCAAAGTGGTTTGCTACTGCTGCTAAGTCGCTTCAGTCATGTCTGACTCTGTGCGACCCCATAGACAGCAGCCCACCAGGCTCCTTCATCCCTGGGATTCTCCAGGCAAGAATACTGGAGTGGGTTGCCATTTCCTTCTCCAAAAGTGGTTTGACACCTGTCAAATATTTTGAAATGCTGACATTTACTTTTATGTGAATGCTCACTATTAAGTTAGAGATTATATTTTATAATTTTAAGAAAGGAACACATTCTAGTGTCTATATTCCTGTTTTTTCACCAATTCTCTGTATCTAATATCTTCTTTGGGTCCATAAAATGATCAAAGACCATCATCTATACCCTCTCTACAAGGTCAGCCACATCTATTTAAGTTAGCGTGTAGGTTTGTTCTGTTTTTTTTTTTTTTTTGCCAAAATATAAATTAGTATGACATTAACGACTCATTTTTGGAAATCCTTCAGGTTTAGTAAGTGCACTACCTATACAAGAGGTGTGAAATGAACACCCATTAAATTGTCTGCACTTGGTGTGTGGGTGTAGATCTTTTGTCATTGTAGCCACTGCAGCTTATCCAGTGATGATTTAATACTGTGATTATTTCAGTCTGTCACCAGTAACAATTGGATATACCCACCCTCTTTTTAGGTTACTGCAGTATGAGACTATGACAAAGGCAGTATCATCAGTTTTCAACTAATAGTGTCTTATAGGAAAAAGCAATTATCTCTCTGCCTCAGGATTGGAATGAACCATCATGTTCAAAGTTTAGTTAGACTTTACATCCTCCTGAGCTATGTTTAGTGTCTTGGAAAAAGAGACATGAAAGTAATTGTGTTAAGGGGTAAAAAAGGAAATTAGATATGTTTTTAGGTTTCCTGAAGGCAAGTCTTTGGTGTTTTTATTACTTTGATGTACACTGTTGTGATTATTTAAATATGCAAGTACAAGACTATTTTCCACATCTAAGTATAAGTTATTCTTGAACTAGTCATATCACTATTCAGTACCGATCATAAAATCCTAAAATCATAAAATTGTTAAAATGAAAATCCATACAAGAAATAGTTTTATACATCAGTGTCTGTATATTAATGCTTCTTTTTGAAGCCTAGGATGTATTGCTTCTCAGGATATTTCACCCAAGTGCGGTTGTCACGTATCCACTTCAGCAGTCAGAAATAGCCCTAAATTGCACCATGAGCACAGGATTTTATAGATCCCTCATGGTTTTGTCTTCAAATTTTTTTTGAATATTGCATTGTAACCCATAAACATGTTTCATATATAATGCAGTATCCTTTAAATGGTTTAAAATAATTAAAATTCCAGAAATGTATGCCATTTTCTCTGTCTTCACATTCCCCCAGTTTGATAACATATTAATGGTATTGAACTTGTTTCTGTTACCATCCTTTTTAAATGTTCCTAATTGAATGCTAAAAATGCTTTGTTAGTAACCTGATTTTTATTTTAGTATATACTTATGTATATTTTTCATGGTAAAAATATGTCTTTAATTTTATTCTGTTTATAGTACTGATTCTAAATTTTTGAATTCCCATAAGGAGTAAAATACTCACAAAAATCAACTTAAGAAGAAAATATATTTGAAGATTGAGAAGTTTTACTACAGACAATTGCAGTTTGTTAAAAAAAAAAAAAAAGAAACAAATTTGATTTGTGTAAACATTAACCTGTTTTAACAGCTTTTTTCCTGCTTATATGTTCCACAAAATGTTTTGGAAGATATGTGGAATATATAAATCAAATTCAAAAATTGAAAGGAAAGTTTATTTTCTATTATTGTTAATAATGTATAATACAAATTACTTTCAATATCTTCTATTCTTTTAGTTACTTTTATTTCTACTATTCTACTATGCTCAATTGCCCAGTTGTGTTCAACTCTTTGTAACCCATTGATAACACCCTGCCAGTCTCCTCTGTCCATGGAATTTTTCAAACAAGAATACTAGAGTGGTTGCCAGTTCCTCCTTCAGGGGGATCTTCCCCCTCCAGGGATCAAACCCGTGTCTCCTGCATTGGCAAGGTGGATTCTTTACTGCTGTGCCACCTGGGAAGCTTCATTATTCTACTGCATTAATTTGAATCATGTAATGATTTCAAATTACTGCATTTAAGATTATTTATATCTGAAACATCTGATAGTTGACACTCAGTCAATGTTTCTTTAAATCGAGACTGAGAAACTATCCTAATATTAATTTTTAAGTGAATTTAGTAGATTGATTTATTTCAGTTTTGTATAAATGTAGTTGTTAGTCTAATGTTAAAATGTCCCCTTACAAATTGTCAATTTTTGATACTAAAGAATAATAGTCATGAGTAAAGAGCAGATTGCTATTTATTGTAAAAGTAATTAGCAAAAATAACCTATAATTCATGAGACTATCAAGTGAAAGGAAGAAAAACAGTTATTCACATGATTGATATAATTACTCATAGCCCAACTGGTTTTTAAAAATGTATTCTTGAAAAAATTCAGAATTGTTTTATTATTTGAAAACTTATAAAAGGAAAAGATTTTTAAGTTAAGGAGAGAATCTTATAATTACTTTGTGGTTATATTGTTATTAAATTGACTAGCTATTCTTTTTCACTTTAGCAAAACTGTCTTAGAATTAGGAGTGTACCCACCTGTATCAGACTCTATAAATGCTAATGCATGAATATGACATCCTTAGAACTCATGTTTTACTTTAACATTGTGTATTCTTCATTGCAGACAAAACATGGATGCATACTCCTGAAGCTTTATCAAAACATTACATTCCCTATAATGCAAAGGTAAAATAGTTCATATGGTATTACTGAATATTATTTTGGTATAGTATTATTGCTAGTTTATGACTGATCTTAAAAAGATTGTTTATGCTTTGTTATTTCTTAGTAGATAATCCCTGAAAAATCTTTGCATAAATAAAGTAATTTTTTAGCATATAAGGGAAGTTGTTTTACTTCCTAAATAAGTATTCTTTTTATAATTTCTGTTTAAGTCATGAATGTATTTTCTTCAAATGACTTTGGCTGTTGTTAAAATTATTTGCAGTATCATGGCCTTAAGAAACAAAACAACAAATAAATTAGTTTCCTTTAAAAATACTTAATGTTTCATTACACAGACAAATATAAAACTAGTCTGGAAATGAGCTTCAGTGTTAATGAATGCAATTATAACACACAAAAAAGGGAGACAAACAAAGCTTAAACTATTAAGAAAACACAGGAAAAGTGCATATTTTGTATGAATCTTTTGTTCAAGTCCTGCATTTTAATAGAGAAATAGAAACAATCCATACTCCATGTCTTCAAAGATTTGATTCACTGTTGTTGTTGGAAGACTGTCCAAATGAATGAATGCCATTTACAGAAGGGTCTTTAAAGAAAGGTGTTATTTTATAATTAATGAACACTAAACACAGAGTAGATTTCAGAGAAGTCTGTTTAAATTTGGAAGAGACAGAAGTGAATTTTAAAGAGTTGTATTTGGGAATAAGAGAGTGGGCCAGACTTAAGCAACTTCAGAAATGGCAGGGGGAGGAATAGAAAATGGTAAGATTATTTTTATAAACAGTGAACAGTGGGTTAGTGTGATATAAAGAGATTAGTTATGAAGAATTATCTCAGGAAAAGATTTTCTAAAAAATTATTGAATGGAGAGCTCTTTGGAAAACCTCTAGAGCACTGGTCTGAGTCTGAATCAGCAGGAAGCAGCATTTAAAAGGCCATCTAGAAGAAATTCTTCTAGAGGGTTGCTCAGCAGTGAGCTTTCTAGCGTGCAGCAACTATATGTTTTCTGCCTGACTGTGCAGCAAAGAGAATGCTCAAAAATGCTTTCTCTGTAAAATTAACATATTGGAAATCACTACGATGCTCATGAATTCCCCTGTAAAGTTAACATGAGGATTGATTGCCATGAATTAGCATGAAAAGTTTAGTTAATAGCTTAAGAGAAAAAAAAAAGTTAATATTACCCATCTCTTCCACAGATATTCCTCATGTTAGCTATTGATACACTGCATGAAATCCTCATAGAAAAAAATTTAATGAAGAAAACCACTATAACTTTAAAGCCCATGCCCAGTTTTTTTTCTGTTATCAATCATAATAGAATTATATCCTTCATGTGAAACCACCAGACATTATTCACTTTTATAAACGATTGAAGTACCTCATTTTAAAAACTTGTTTATAAAGGATTGAAAAAAGTTTACTGTAATTAGAACTATCGTTAACTCTTTGAATTAGTGTGACAGTGGCCATCCACTTGTCTCCATGGCTACGTTGCCGTTGCTGGTTCACGGGCCCATGATGACTGTAAGACACCCGGCACAGAGCAGAGGGCCCGGCAGCATCGGCCACACTGGAGTCAGTCGAACGTGGAGGAGCAGGTTGCTTCCATTCCTTCTCATGTGGTCTCCTGAGAGATCCTGTGGCCCGAGTAGCATTAAAAATATTTGAAGAACATTCTTTTTTTCTGAATTCCCTTCTTTGTGGCACTTTAAAGACTGACTGATTGTTTAGTGGTGTTTTTGAAATTTTTCTCTGTCTCTTCTTAGAGTATATGTCACTTGCAAAGCAAATCCATGTCCACAGAAAATATCTTGGGGCAACAGAAGTAAAAAACAGAATCTATAACCAGATTGCCTTGGTTTAATCTTGACTCCAACACTGACTAGCTCTGTAGTTTGGGGCATATTATCTAACCTTAGTCTATGGTTATTAATCTGTAAATAGGGATAAGAGTAATTTCTCAATTAGGATTGTTATAGATATAAAGTTGTTACATGAAGTCTTAAAACAGTATCTGGAAAAAAATAACTACTACTCGTAAGTGTTAGCAATCATTAATTTATCTTTTGTAATTTTTCACTGGCTTTACCAAAGTTCCTGTCTCACTCTAGTTGTTCAATATGCATGTATTTTATGAATTGATGCATAATAACATATCCAAGATAATAACAAAATTGTTACATTTCATTGACTCTCAAAATATGCCAAGCACTGTTCTGGTGTGTTTTTACATGATTTAGTATTTATTTGAACCAATATAGTGATTATTAATGTTATCATCACTTCACAAAAGAGAAAACTAAGGATGCAAATTTAAATATTATGCCTGTTGTCAACAGGGCTTCTCAGAGGGCTCAGTTGTAGAGAATCCACCTGCTAAGGCAGGAGACACGGGTTTGATACCTGGGTCAGGAAGATCCCTTGGAGAAGGACATGGCAACCCACTCCAGTACTCTAGCCTGGGAAATCCCATGGACAGAAGAGCCTAGGGGGCTACAGTCCATGTTGTCTTGAAAGGGTCAGACATGACTCAGAGATGAAATAACAACAAAAACAAAAGAATTGTCACAAACTTAGTAAGACAGAGCCAGGCTTAAAAAACTGACGTCAGTATAACTTCAAAGATTTGCTTCTTTTTCTGTATGTCATCTGTCAGTTCAGTTGCTCAGTTGTGTCCAACTCTTTGCCACCCCATGGACCGCAGCACACCAGGCTTCCCTGTCCATCACCAACTCCCAGAGCTTGCTCAAACTCATGTCCATTAGGTGGGTGATGCCATCCAACCATCTCATCCTCTGTCATCCCCTTCTCCTCCTGCCTTCAATCTTACCCAGCATCAGGGTCTTTTCTAATGAGTCAGTTGTTCACATCAAGTGGGCAAAGTATTGGAGCTTCAGCTTCAGCATCAGTCCTTCCAATGAATATTCAGGATTAATACCTTTAAGATTGACTGGTTTGATCTCCTTGCTGTCTTCTTCAACCCCACAGTTCAAAAGCATCAATTATTCGGTGTTCAGCTTTCTTTATAATCCAACTCTCACATCCATACATGACTCCTGGAAAAACCATAGCTTTGACTAGACCTTTGTCGGCAAAGTAATGCCTCTGCTTTTTAATGTGCTTCCTAGGTTGGTCATAGCTTTTCTTCCGAGGAGCAAGTGTCTTTTAATTTCATGGTGGCTGCAGTCACCATCTGCAGTGATTTTGGAGCCCAGGAAAATAAAGTCAGCCACTGTTTCCACAGTTTCCCCATCTATTTGCCATGAAGTAATGGGACCGGATGCCATAATCTTAGTTTTCTGAATGAAGCCAACTTTTTCACTCCCCTCTTTCACTTTCATCAAGAGGCTCTTTAGTTCTTCTTTGCTTTTGGCCCTAAGGGTGGTGTTATCTGCATCTGAGGTTATTGATATTTCTCCTAGGAATCTTGATTCCAGCTTGTACTTCATCCAGTCTGGCATTTCACATGATATAGTCTGTATATAAGTTAAATAAGCAGGGTGATAATATACAACCTTGATGTACTCCTTCCCCAATTTGGAACCAGTCTGTTGTTCCATGGCTGGTTCTTACTGTTATTTCTTGACCTGCATAAAGATTTCTCCAGATGCAGGTGAGGTGGTCTAGTATTCTCATCTCTTTAAGAATTTTCCACAGTTTGTTGTGATCCACACAGTCAAAGGCTTTGGCATAGTAAGTGTAGCAGACGTAGAAGTTTTTTTGGAACTCTCTTGCTTTCTCTATGATCCAATGGATGTTGGCAATTTGATCTTTGTTTGCTCTACCTTTTCCAGATCCAGAATGAACATCTGGAAGCTCTCAGTTCATGTACTCTTGAAGCCTCACTTGAAGAATTTTGAGCATTAATTTTGAACATTAATTTGCTAGTGTGTGAGATGAGTGCAGTTGTGAGGTAGTTTGAGCATTCTTTGGTATTGCCTTTCTTTGGGATTGGAATGTACCTCATAACACTTCATTATTCATTAGTTCATTAAATGACTGGTATGTATAAGGCACTATTGCTAAAACTTGACTGAATGTTGGTGAAGTTTCAGAGCTATATGACATAGCCGATATATTCTTACGGAGCTTAATGTCATAGGGAAATATTTTTTAAAAGAACTTACATAAAAGGCAATCTTGTTCTTTCCCATTCAAGTCACATTTAATAGAGTGCTATGGAGATTCGTATAGTGGTAGTCATTCCTATTTTATGTGAGGAGGAGTGAGGTAGGTTTTCCAAGGGTCAAAAAAAGAGTGGAATGACCATTTCAAGCTGAGACATATGGAGGAGGATGAACTCTGTCAAGAGGGCCTAAAGCCATCAAAATGACAAGAGTTGTGCTGGGCATAAAATGATAACACTGGTAAAGTACTTTGTCAGCCAAGGTTCCATCTAAAACACAGAACTGGTAGAATGGAGCACCACCACTGCCTCTTCCACCCACCCTCTCCCCCTCTCCCACACACATAAACACATTTATTTCAAGATATGGGTTACACAACTGGGGATAGGGTTCCGGCCAGCCAGGTATCTGCAGTCCATAATGAAGACCATCAGAAAGCACTGGCTGAAAACTGCTGGGCAGGAACTGACGCCTACCAAAGGTAGAATTTCTCATTCCCCAGGAACATAGCAGGGCAGTTAGGCTCTGTTAAGACCTTTAAATTGATTGTATCAAGCCCAACCAGTTTATCCAGAATAAGTTCCTTTACATAAAGTCAATGATTATAGATGTTATTCATATCTACAAAATAAAGAAAGTGAAAGTTGCTCAGTTGTGTCCGACTCTTTGTGACCCCATGGACTTGGAGTCTCTGGAGTTCTCCAGGCCAGAATACTGGAGTAGCCATTCCCTTCCCCGGGGCATCTTCCCAACCCAGGGATTGAACCCAGGTCTCCCACATTGCAGGAAGATTCTTTACAAGATGAACTGCCAGAGAAGCCTGATATACAAAATAACTTGATGGCAACTCCTAGACTAGTATTTGATTGAATAACTGGATAGTACAACCTGGTGAAGTTAACACATAACACTGACCATCAGAAGTAATATCCACTAATGATGGACAAGGCCTTACAGCTGAGTTGAGAAGGCTTTCAGTGGTAGAGGAGCAGTTTGTACAGTGAACTAATCAAATAGGAGTTTAGGGATATAAATCTATGGGGATCTGAAAGTTTATTTGAATCGAGAGAGAAAGGGTGACATTAAACTTCTTATAACGTTACTTTAATGGTACAAGCGAATATTTCCAAGTTTATATGGAGTAGTAGATCAGCATATAGTGGAAAATAAAGATGTGCTAAATATTCCTGGGAGAGAATTGATGCAACCAAGGAATAATTTGTTTATGGGGAAGACAAAAATATATATCTTCATTCTCTCTGAGAGAATGATCATATCGCTAAAAGATTCCTATCACTTTGTTTTTGGCAACCACTGGTTACAAATTAATCTGATAAATTTAGTAGAGCTGTTTAAGAATTACAATTCTTCATGGGGAAATATGTAATAACATTTAAATGTTTTAAGTTTGAAAGTAATATTCTACTTTTATATTCTAATTCCTTTAGTTTCTTTTTTAGGAACATATTTTAGTTCCACATTCTTTCATTTTATCTAATATTGTATAGCAAATACTCATTTAATATTCATAGTATACCTATTTCAGATCACATATAGATATAAAATATAGTCGTTGGTTTCAAAAGTTTTTTTTTCCTCAATGTAGCATTCATTAGTCTCCTTTTGTTGTTTTTGTTGTTGTTTTTATGAGCAGTGACAACATTAATACTAATCATTGGGAATTCTACATATTTCCTATGTACCCTCTACTGATGTTTCTCAAACTGAACGTTATGTTCTGTGAAAAAAAATTGGCTCATAAAATCAATGCAATGGGCCATTATAGGTATGCAATTAAAGATGAAAAAGGATAAAAGAGAGAAAAAAAAAAGTTTCAGAATGCATAAGATAAACATCAATTTACTCCAGAAAACCATGGTTCATAATCTTATTGAGAGTTTGAAAGCCACTGCCTTTAATCAGTAACCTGCCTATATGTAGTACTAAAGACTTTACCATCGTTAACTATAAATTTTGAAATAATAATGGGGAGGGGGAGTTTCTTAAAAGAACAATTAATTTTTAATAGAAGAGATGATCCACATATAAGTTTAACCACATGTCCTCATTGAATATGATTGTCTTAATGTGATTTCTGAAACATGTAAATTAACATGGTATGAGTAATAGAAACATATGGTAAAGTGTAAATATAGATTCATTTGTGTATATATACTTATTCATTTGAATTGAGCTCCTAATTTATGCCAGGTTCTCACTGAGACAATAGGAATTGATTAGTGAACCAAACAGATAAGGTCCTGGCTCCCTGGGACTTACATATAATAAGCAAAATAATAAGACTTTTTAAAGAGACAGCTAATAAGGAAACAATGTGTGCATTTTATTAATACAGTATTAGTGTTATTGGGGTCGAAAAGAGTTGGACACGACTGAGCAACTGAACTGAACTGAGTGTTATTTATTCAGCATACTACATATTATGTAGTAAATACTCATATAAATAATGTAGTGTTAACACACTATTTTATTTATTAATACAGCGTGCCAGACTGTAGTTATTACTATGTAGAAAAGTAAAGCAAAATGTTGAGGGTTGGGAGAAGTGGGAAAGAGGGTGCTGTGTTACATGAAGTGGTCAGGGAAGGTCTCTGAAGAGGGCAGAGGCCTCAGGGAAGTGAAGGTGTGAGGCCTGTGGCTGCATTTGCAGATCAGCTATCACGGGCAAGGTAGGACCACGTTTGCCTAGCCAAGTACTAGCCAGGCCCCGGATGGTGGAACTCAGTGGATTATAGAGAAGTGATAGTAACTGCATGTGGAGGAGAGCAGAAAGGGCAGAGTATGTCCTATAGTTCTTGAGGGCTCAGACCATGCTACCCCAAAATACGCCACAGTGGCATATTGATTCATCATTTAAATAAAAGTACTTTAAAAATCACAACACAGGAGGGACACTCTAACCCGCCTTTCTGTCTCCCTGAAAGCACTGAATAAATCTTCGGTGTTAAAGGTAGGTCCCCCCTGCCTGCATCTGAAGGTGGTAGGGCACCCATATTACCAGAGATAGGGGACTTGGAGGAGAAGCCTATATGCACCAACCTCGTTACTGCTTTAGTACCACAAGCCCAGATTCTGTTTAGATTCTTCACTAACTGAACACGCCAAAACCAAGTTTCTTTGTCCTGTTAGTAGCTCACAAATTTATTGTTTCTTTGTCTAAAAAATTTGAAAGTATAAAAGCTGCGTGCTGTGGACACTTCTTAAGTCCGGTCCTATTTTTATAAGACCTCATTGTATGTGAATTAAAATATGTTTCTTTTCTCCTATTAATCTATATTGTATTAATTCTATTATTAGTCCAGTCACAAAAATTCAAGAAGGGTAATTTCCACCTCTCTGGCATTGGTCACTGTAAAATTTGAGAAACACTCAATTTAAAGAGTTTTGAGAGAAACAGTGACAAGTGAAACAAGCTTTTAACAGAAATTAGCTGCTAAGAGGCAAAGGTGAACACACATCAGGAGTCCAGTGGAGAGGTTCACACAAGGAAAGTGACTCTGACTTGATGCTGGATAGGAGCTGAAGGAGAAGAGTGTGGGCATCTGAGTATTTTGAAGGCAAAGCTGATAGGCTTTATAGGTGGATAGTGGATTTGCTTTCTATTGCTGTTATAATTAGAACATTTAAGTGTAAATTTAGGGGTAATTTTTGACCACCCTTAAAGAATGCTCCAACTACCGCACAGTTGCACTCATCTCACATGCTAGTAAAGTGATGCTCAAAATTCTCCAAGCCAGGCTTCAGCAATAAGTGAACCATGAACTTCCAGATGTTTAAGCTGGTTTTAGAAAAGGCAGAGGAACCAGAGATTAAATTGCCAACATCTGCTGGATCATCGAAAAAGCAAGAGAGTTCCAGAAAAACATCTATTTCTGCTTTATTGACTATGCCAAAGCCTTTGACTGTGTGGATCACAATAAACTGTACAAAATTCTTAAAGAGATAGGAATACCAGATCATCTGACCTGTCTCTTGAGAAACCTGTATGCAGGTCAGGAAGCAACAGTTAAAACTGGACATGGAATAACAGACTAGTTCCAAATCAGGAAAGGAGTACATCAAGGCTGTATATTGTCACCCTGCTTATTTAACTTATATGCAGAGTACATCATGAGAAATGCTGGACTGGAAGAAGCACAAACTGGAATCAAGATTGTCGGGAGAAATATCAATAACCTCAGATATGCAGATGACACCACCCTTATGGCAGAAAGTGAAGAGGAACTAAAAAGCCTCTTGATGAAAGTGAAAGAGGAGAGTGAAAAAGTTGGCTTAAAGCTCAACATTCAGAAAACTAAGATCATGGCATCTGGTCCCATCACTTCATGGGAAATAGATGGGGAAACAGTGGAAACAGTGTCAGACTTTTATTTTTTGGGGCTCCAAAATCACTGCACATGGTGATTGCAGCCATGAAATTAAAAGATGCTTACTTCTTGGAAGGAAAGTTATGGCCAACCTGGATATCATATTTAAAAGCAGAGACATTACTTTGTCAACAAAGGTCCATCTAGTCAAGGCTATGGTTTTTCCAGTGGTCATGTATGGATGCGAGAGTTGGATGGTGAAGAAAGCTGAGCGCTGAAGAATTGATGCTTTTGAACTGTGGTGTTGGAGAAGACTCTTGAGAGTCCCTTGGACTGCAAGGAGATCCAACCAGTCCATCCAAAAGGAGATCAGTCCTAGGTGTTCACTGGAAGGACTGATGCTGAAGCTGAAACTCCAATACTTTGGCCACCTCATGTGAAGAGTTGACTCATTGGAAAAGACCCTGATGCTGGGAGGGATTGGGGGCAGGAGGAGAAGGGGATGACAGAGGATGAGATGGCAAGATGGCATCACTGACTTGATGGACATGGGTTTGGGTGGACTCCGGGAGTTGGTGATGGACAGAGAGGCCTGGCATGCTGCGGTCATGGGGTCGCAAAGAGTCGGACATGACTGAGCTACTGAACTGAACTGAAGGAAGACTATGGGATTTCCCTGATGGCTAAGGCAGTAAGGAAGCCACCTGCAATGCAGGATACCCAGGTTTGACCCCTGAGTCAGGAAGATCTCCTGGAGAAGAGAATGCCTACCCATTCCAGTTGTTCTTGTCTGGATAATTCCATGGACAGAGGAGCGTGGCTGACTTCAGTCCGTGGCCACAGTCACGGGGTCATAAAGGAGGACTGTAGTGTTTTCACTCCTCGCATCTTTTGGTGACACTGCTGAACTGTCCTTTCTATAAGAAGGTGAAATACTGGGAAACTTTTCATGAACTTACTATTCTGTTGGTGTGAGATAGTCATTTCTCACATGAAGAACTGTCATATTGTTCATGAAAACTTTTACTTTTTAAAAGTTTTATTCTAAAATATATCTGTCTCCCAAAAGGATGATGTATTTATCTTTTTATGAAATTTCTAGCTTTGTCAAAGAATATAAGAATACAGTTCTAGAGAGATTATACTACTTTGCACCATATGGCAGTAAAGAGTCAGCATTCCTTGATTTTCTGCTTACTGTGTTCCAAGTTCTGAAAGTGAGTGAATCCAAAACAAGTAGAAACATGGGTCTTGACCTTAAAATCTTATGACTTCCTTGGAGAGAGAGAACAGGAACATGAAACAAAAAGTTTGGAAGGAATCTAAATAAATGATGACCAACAAGTAAAATACAAAGATCAAAGAGAGGTTTTTTAAAGAAAGATTGTTACATTTCATTGATTTCTAGAGGTATCACAACTTCGTATATGAAACACACATTATTTGAAACTTGTTATGTTTGACAAGAGAGAAGATTCAGCTGAGCTGTGACCCTCTAGGTCTTCCTTACTTAGTGAGTTGTGTAGTTTCTAACCAGGCTTTTTAATTCTTCACAGCCTGATCTCTCTCAGCATTTATAGCCTGTAAGCTCTTGCTTGGCTTAAAAACTACAACAACAACAACAAAACCAGAGAAAAAACAACAAAGAACAAAAAACAGATGAAATCTCAAATATGCAGTGGTTACAGCCTGTGTATACTAACGCTGAGTTAGTTGTAAGCCACATCTTAAGCCACTTAAGATTGAAACTTCTAGCTAAATGTATGCAGTAGTCATTGATATGGGGAAATTAAAATCTAGATTTGTGGTGCTGGTGTGCTCAGATGCAGCCCAATAACTCCATCAATGCTATCAATTTAGTAGACACATTGTAGCTGCGGTGATTGGAACAGCCACTTCTCAGTCAAACTTTTTTGTTGTTCAGTAGCTAAGCCATGTCGGAAGCTTTGTGACCCCATGGGCTGCAGCATGCCAAGCTTCCCTGTCCCTCACCGTTTCCAGATTTTTCTCAAACTCATGTCCATTGGGTCGGTGATGCCATCCAACCGTCTCACCCTCTGTTGCCCCCTCGTCCTCCTGCCCTCCATCTTGCCCAGCATCAGGGTCTTTTCCACTGATTTAGCTCTTTGCATCAGGTGGCCAAAGTATTGGAGTTTCAGCTTCAGCAGCAGTCCTTCCAATAAATATTCAAGGTTGATTAACTTTAGGGTTGACTGCTTTGATCACCTTGCTCTCCAAGGGACTCTCAAGAGTCTTCTCCAACACCACATTTCAGAAGCATCAATTCTTTGGTTCTCAGCCTTTTTTATGGTCTAACTGTCACATCTGTATGTCACGATTGGAGAAACCATAGCTTTGACAATTTAGACATTTATGGAAAAGTGGTGTCGCTGCTTTTTAATATGCTGTCTAGTTTTGTCATAGCTTTTCCTTCAAGGAGCAAGAATCTATTAATTTCATGGCTGCAGTCACCATCTGCAGTGATTTTGGACCCAAGAAAATAAAGTTTGTCACTATTTCCATTTTTTCCCATCTACAATGCCAAAGAACACTCAAACTACCTCACAATTGCACTCATCTCACACGCTAGCAAAGCCATGGTCAAAATTCTCCAGGCAAGGCTTCAACTGTACGTGAACCGTGAGTTTCCAGATGTTCAAACTAGATTTAGAAAAAGCAGAGGAAACAAATATCAAAGTGCCCACACCCGTTGGATCACTGAAAAAGTGAGAGAGTTCCAGAAAAACATCTATTTCTGCTTTATTGACTATGCCAAAGCCTTTGACTCTGTGGATCACAATAAACTGGGAAATTCTGAAAGAGATGGGAATACCAGACCATCTTACCTGCCTCTTGAGAAACCTGTATGCAGGTCAGGAAGCAACAGTTAAAACTGGACATGGAACAACAGACTGGTTCCAAATCGGGAAAGGAGTACGTCAAGGCTGTATATTGTCACCCTGCTTATTTAACTTATATGCAGAGTACATCATGAGAAATCCTGTGCTGGATGAAGTAGAAGCTGGAATCAAGATTTCCAGGAGAAATATCCATAACCTCAGATATGCAGATGACACCCCCCTTTTGGCAGAAAGTGAAGAAGAACTAAAGAACCTCTTGATGAAAGTGAAAGAGGATGGTTCAAAAGTTGGGTTAAAACTCAGCATTCAGAAAACGAAGATCATGGCATCTGGTCCCATCACTTCATGGCAAATATATGGGAAAACAATGGAAACAGTGACAGACTTTATTTTTCTGGGCTCCAAAATCCCTGCATATAGCAACTGCAGCTATGAAATTAAAGACACTTGCTCCTTGGAAGAAAAATTATGACCATCCTAGGTAGCATATTAAAAAGCAGAGACATTACTTTGTCAACAAACGACAGTCTAATCAAAGCTATGGTTGTTCCAGTAGTCATGTATGGATGTGAAAGTTGGACTGTAAAGAAAGCTGAGCACTGAAGAATTGATGCTTTTGAACTGTGGTGTTGGAGAAGACTCTTGAGAGTACTTGGACAGCAAGGAGATCCAACCAGTCCATCCTAAAGGAAATGAGCCCTGAATATTCATTGGAAGGACTGATGTTGAAGCTGACACTCCAATACTGACTCATTTGCAAAGATCCTGATGCTGGGAATGATTGAAGGCAGGAGGAGAAGGGGATGACAGAGAACGAGATGGTTGGATGGCATCACCGACTCAATGGACATGAGTTTGAGTAAGCTCCAGGAGCAATGATGGATAGGGAAGCCTGGTGTACTGTGGTCCATGGGGTTGCAGAGTCAGACACAGCTGAGAGACTGAACTGAAATAAACTGATTTGCCATGAGTGGTTGGAACCGCTTGTTATGATATTATTTTTTTGAATGTTGAGTTTTAAGCCAGCTTTTTCACTCTCCTCTTTTCACTTTCATCCAAAGTCTCTTTAGTTCCTCTTCACTTTCTACCACTAGGGTGGTATCATCTGCATATCTGAAGTTGTTGATATTTCTCTGTGCAATCTTGATCCAGCTTGTGCTTTATCCAGCCCGGCATTTCGCCTGATGTACTGTGCATATAAGTTAAATAAGCAGAGTGACAATATACAAGCCTTGATGTACTCGTTTCCCAATTTGAAACCAGTCCATTGTTCCATATTTGGTTCTAACTGTTCCTTCTTGACCCACATACAAGTTTCTCATGAGACAGGTTAGATGATCTAGTTTTCCCATCTCTAAGAATTTTCCACAGTTTATTGTGATCCACACTGTCAAAGGCTTTAGTGTAGTCAATGAAGTAGAAGCAGATGTTTTTCTGGAACTCTCTTGCTTTTTCTATGATTCAACGGATATTGGCAATTTGATGTCTGGTTCCTCTGCCTTTTCTAAACCCAGCTTGTACATCTGAAAGTTCTCAGTTCATGTATTGTTGAAGCCTAGCTTGAGAGATTTTGAGCATTACCTTGTTAGCATGTGAAATGAGTGCAGTTGTGTAGTAGTTTGAACATTCTTTAGCATTGCCCTTCTTTGAGACTAGAATGAAAACTGATTTTTCCAGTCCTTTGGCCTTTGCTGTTTTCAAATTTGCTGGCATATTGAGTATAGCACTTTCACAGCATCATCTCTTAGGATTTGAAATAGCTCAGGTGAAATTCCATCACTTCCACTAGCTTTGTTTGTAAGCTTTGTTTGTAAGGCCCACTTGACCTCACACTCCAGTCAAACTATCTGGGTTCATATTTCAGCACCCCCCCCAGCTAATATCTGAATTATGTAACTTTTCTGTCCCTCAGTAGAAAATGAAGTTAATGATTATGCCTACCTTATTGAACTATGAGGCTTAAATGAGTTAATATATTTTAAAAATCCCTTTGGTCTCTTTCTTAGGTATCAAGAGTTTATTAATATCTTTATTATAAAAAGTGTTCTGTTAACTCTGGAATTGAACTGGCTGTTATTATCTCTTGAGAATAAATTAGCCTTTGCACTATTATCTGAAAAACAGCCAAGTTCTTAGACTACATCTATAAGCATGTATTCTCAGAGATGAGAATACATCTCCAAGTTCTTAGAATACATTTTCTAATAACAGATATCATCTCCTTTTTTACAAAAAATTGCATCAGGAACAATGAGAGCAGCCAGGGTATGTATAGTGGCTAACCTGAAAAGTTCAGCTGGGGAAGGAATGGCTTTTCCTGCAAGCATGGCAGGACACAGTGCTGCTGACATTGTAGGTTAATATACAAGAGAAGTCTTTGATTGTTACAGAAAATTACCCTTGTAATCATACTCTCCTATTTTTCTGAGTTTTCAACAACTGCATTCTGAAGCAGGATGTTAATGTGAGAATCATCTGGGTTTTAAAATCAAATTCAAAATTATAAGGAAGTCCACATCAACCTTTTAAAATTGCTATGCAATTTTATAAGTAAGGTGTTAATGAAGAGAGAATAGTAAAACATTATGTGGTCTAATGAATCATGGTAAAGGAAGGTTTTTAATACAATCTTAATCATTCTACTAATGCTTCTAAAATTATGTTTAGTGAATATGTGGTAAATAACCCTTCAATGAAATGTTAATATTGGTTTTTGACTTAGAAGAACATTTGAATATGAAAAATAAATGGTATTTATAGCAAAGTCAAAAGTAAATAAATAAATAAAAGGCACTCCCTGGTGGTCTGTGGTAAAGAATCCACCGGCCAGTGCAGGGGACATGGATTTGATCCCTGGTCTGGGAAGACCCCGCATGCCATGGACCCACTAAGCCCGTGTGCCACAACTCCTGAGCCTGCAGGCCTAGAGCCCGCGCTCTGCAGTGGGAAAGCTGTGCACCACGGCTGGGGGGGCCCCTGCTCACCGCAGGAAAGCCCTCACCCAGCAACAAAGACCCAGCGTAGCCAAAAATAAAAATAAATGCATGTCTTCAAAGGAAGTCAGGAAATAAAAATATTCAGATTGAACCCTTTGGAAGCATTAAAAGTTGGGCAAAAGCTACATCTTTGTAATCAATGAGATGAATTGTTAAAACATTCAAAATAGTTTAAAATTCCAAATTCAGGAGATTCTTTACAGCAGCTTTGTAACAGGCGGAATCATTAGCATTCTCCAGTTTTGCTGGTTGTAGATACCAGGGAGGATGTAAAAAACATGAAGAGCTCAATTGCATTCTATGTAATTCATTTTATTTGTTCAAAAATAAGTTTTTAGTTAGTCTCAAAACCATTAAAAAAAACAGTTTTAAGTAATACCTTTAAGTAAATTGTCCTAGATTTTATAAGTTCTCAATAATGCTGATATGCACAACTTATATTCATTCCGAACTTCTTAAAATCTGTTGAATGAGCATATAAATTAACTGTCCTTTCATTAAAAATGGCATATACCATTATATTTATTGATAATAATCTTGCATCTGTAACCATTTGGAAGTGTCCTTTTATGTGCCACATCAACACTGACAGATTCTTAAAAGAAACTTAGAAAGCTGTATTATTTTTCTATTGTTTTCTTTAGAGTGGGACGATATAATCATTTTTCATGTTAAACAATGTAAGGACAAATAAGAACAATATAGTAAAAGCAGGAAGTTTGTTGAATTAGGACTTTATGATTGGTATTTGCTTATAAAATACAGGAATAAATGGGAAAAAAAGATGACAGTAAACACTAAACATTACCTAACTTCTCAATTCTTGAGATGAGTTTATAAAATGAATTTTTGAAAATCATAGGCCTATTTTAAATACCCCCCAAGTTTTCCCAGGTAATTGAAATATTTCTTTTAAATTTTATTTATTATTGTCATATTTTTATTGAGATATAATTAGCATACAGCATTATTTTAGTTTCAAGTATACAACATAAAGATTCGATATTTGTATATATTGTGAAATGATCACCACAGTAACTAAACTGAACTGAAACATTTGCTCAGTCGTGTCTGACTCTTTGCGACCCATGGATTATAGCCCACCAGGCTCCTCTGTCCATGGAATTCTCCAAGAAAGAATACTGGAGTATTCTCCAGGAGATCTTCCCGACCTGGGCATTTAATAGTTATTAAACATAATGTTGAAGATCGTCATCATTGTGAACTATTACTCTATATGAGAAAGCTCAGATATGGCTGTTAGAAATTACTGAATAGAAACTAAAAAATCCCACGTTAGTTATTCCTTATGTTTCACTATGGACTACAGTATCTTACCAAAAAAAGATATTGTATGTGTTAAGGTGCAAAGACTTTTAGTGTTGAAAAGGACTTAAGGAATCATTTATCCCAGCATCATTTTCTTGATAAAGTAAATTGAAGCCCAGAGAGGTTAAGTGATTTGCTGAAAGTGTCCATAACAAGATAGTAAAATTAAGAGGAGAAATCAAGTCTCCTATTCAACATCTTTTTTTCTTTCCATTGTAATATATAATTCCCAATTTTAAAGAGATAACCTACTTACCAGGTAGATGAATGAAACCAGAGATAAATTGAGTATATATACATGTCTACCTTTTGTATATATTAATATGAAATCTATTCCTCTATAAGATGTAACTGATCCCTTGGACCTCAATTAAAACCAGACAGAACATAAAAAAAAAGGAGCCAAGAGTTTGGCAAAGATATGAGCCAAGTAGATCAAAGTCTTTATATTGCCTGCCTAACAGGGAGGCCACAAAGTCTAAGCTTTTGTATTTTATTTCCCTTATTGTGCTTTGCTTAATGGTATTTCTGTTAATATAATTCTTGGATAAAATTGCTTCTGGTGTTATCTATCCTTAAATGCTTCTCCATCTTGAAAGCACCTAAAATGGGGATTTTCTGAATACAGGATACATTTATTATTTATATCATATTTCTACATGGTTATGTTTGGCAATATGTGGAATAATAAGAAAGCTTGTTCATAGCCAAAGAATGTAAAAAAGGTAAAGTTTAATTTGGTCTCAAATGAGTCAAGCAGTAACATTCTGAAGCCTGAAATGTGAAACTAAGGGATTTCTGTAAAAAGGACAGATAGGAGATACTGTAGTTTGGTGGGAAAGTGAAAAATGGTAAAAATAAATAAATAAATAATGTTTTCATCAAGATCACTTCAGTAGTAGTTTCAATAAGTAACTAAAATAAGTATATGCAAAATATAGGAAAATTAGCAAAGAACTAAGCATTTTTTTGAGCAAGGGACCCAAGAGAAATAAGAAATGGGAAGGAAGTAGAAGGGATTGTTACAGCAGTTAACCTCAGAGTTTTGGAAATTAGATTTCAACATGGAATTGTCATTATCAGTAGTTATGTGGGTGCATTTCAAAGACTGATTACAAGGCTTCTAGGTGGAAGAAAGTTGCCTCCAGAGTTTTCTCTTTGTCATTTGACATGAGTCGTGTGAGATAAGGAAAGAAGTCGACTCATTTCAGAGATGAAATCTCTTCTGATTACAAATCAAGATGCCACCTCATTGTGTTCTTACATTTTAAGACACATTTGGATGAAGTAATCTTATCATCCCTTAAGAAACATGTACATAAATACATGTATTTTAAATCAAACTAAAGTCATTTTTGTCTTTCTTCTAATGTTACTAACTGTGGGAAACTTGATCTCCAGAGCAGAGATGGATATTTTTACATTTAAGAATGGTTTCCTATTGTGTGCCTACTTCCTTAGTTTCCAAGAAACTATTTATCATCTTCTCTTTTTTATTCCTTCCTGCTGGAGCTAAGCTGTTTCTTTTTCTGAACCTTTAAAAAAATCATATTCAAAAAGTAAAAGTAGAGTCCAATGTCAGTCTTTATATCAGATAGTATCGGAGCACCTCCTTTCTCTGTAACTTGCATGGTTGTGATAGCAGATCAGTAAAAGAAAGGGCTACTGGGAGCGAAAGTCTGAGAAAAGATAAATCTCAAAGTACAGAGAACCCAGAATAAAGCATAGAAAAGGCAATTGTCCACACTGTAAGTCTGCACTGTATTATTTTCTAAGAATAATAACCTTGTTATTTTGTAAACATGATATGTGTTATTAAAATGTAAGCTGTGCAGATAAGCGCAGAAGTGTAGACGTCAAAATGCACTGCTCAAAATCCTATCAGGCAGAAGTAACCCCCTATTAATTTTTGAGTAACTGAAGTCTAGGCATCTTTTTCTGAACAAATACAATTGCAAGAATACATATACAGATTTTAAAAAATGATATTCAACAGTATATAAACAAGTCTATACCAATAACTTTTTAAGTATTTTGTCTATTATCTTATTCAATTGTCACAAATGAAATTGAGACTATTAGTTGCAATCTTCAGATTTATTTTTCAGCCTGCAGTTGTCATGCAATTTACTCACTCAGTCATGTCCAACTCTTTGAGACCCCATGGACTTAGCCTACCAGGCTCCTCTGTCCTGCAGTTCTCCAGGCAAGAATGTTAGAGTGATTTGCAATACCACCATTAAACAATAGAATTGTAACATTAAATTACAAATAGTTAAATAACTAAGAAGATTAAGGCTGGAAATGAGTAGATATGAAGACTTAATTGTATAAGAAGGAAATTTTGACAAGCAAGCTCTTTTATAATAAAACCCATTGAACTTTAATTTAACAGAAGAAAAAAAAGAAGTCAGTCAAAAGAGTTTCTAAATTTCCAATATGTGTATCTTTGCCAAGAGGAATATTAGTTCCTAAAAGATTGCTCTAAGGTTTTGTGTGCTTAAGTTGCTCAGTCGAGTCTGACTCTGCGACCCCATGGACTGTAGCCTGCCAGATTCCTCTGTCCAAGGGGATTCTCCAGGCAAGAATACTGGAGTGGGTTGTTATGCCTCCTCCAGGGGATCTTCCCAATCCAGGGGTTGAAGCCAGGTCTCCTGCAAGGCAGGGGGGTTATTTACCCTCTGAGCCATCAGGGAAGATCTCAGTTTAAAGGAGGCCAATTATGAAAGTCATTAAGTGTCTGCCATCCTTTTGTTTTTCCTTCACAGCACGTTTTGGTTTTTGATAGTATGCATATCTGAATGAGGTGGGTAGTGTCCTTCATTTCCTCCATCTCACATGCTCCACTCCCCTCCCCAGTTTCTGGTGCTTATTTCAGTTTTACTTGCCAGAATTTGCAACATTCACATTTTGTTCTGAAATACAATTCCCCTAGTAGTTTAATCTTAATTACTTATTGAAATAAATTCAGACTATGAACACTCCAGTTACCATTTCTTCTCTATTCCTGAAATATGTATTTGATTTTCCTCTTAAATTTATTCAAAAGGCTTCATAACTTCAGTATTTCATAAGGTATTTCACATTTGAGAATATCTGCTTATCACCTTAGATCTTTCTCTCAGAACATTAGTCCCTGCTGTGCAGTCTTTCCTCATTCTCTATTGAGAAAGATATCTAAATCTACCCCACCATCTCCCCTAGAAGATGTCTTCCTTTTTCTGTATGGATGCTTCATTTTTTACCGTTAAATTTCAATAGCATAACTTATGGGTCCGACTTAAGTCCCAGCAAACATGCCTTGGAACCAGAAAATGAAGTCATCAGCTGTACTGGAAAGGTTGCTCAGAGGACTAGTGAGAACAAAATTTGGCTTATGTTCTTCAAAATATAGCAATAAATTCACTTGTTCAAAGAACTATATGGTTATTAAGGGTCATTATGCTATTAGATCAGCAGAACCAACAGTTTGGGATCTGGGGAGGCAGTATGGTGTGAGCAAAAGGGCACTAGGCTTTGGAGTCTCATAAAAATAAGTTGAAAGCAAAATCTATAACGTAAAAGCAAGCCTAGTATTTAACCCAGTTTTCGCATCTCTAAAATGCAAATGATACCTTCCTCATAGAGCTTTGGTGTTAGTTAAAAAGAATGTCATCTGTGTAGTGCCTGGCACATGATTGGTGCTCACTTAATATCAGCATTCCCATTCTCTTTCTTTCAGGCATACCTAGGTTTAAGAGAGATTTGGCGTAACATTGTTGCTATGGAAAATAGTTTCCACAGTTTGGAGTTATTCACAGATTGGAGTTTTTAGAATATAGCACTTTTCTTTAGGAGATTAGTACCTGATTCTTTGCATATTTGAATAACATGATTATTCCAAGATTCAATGTTATGAAATGTTAGAACCAAGTTGAATAGACTTGCACAATCCCTTTGTCTTCCTACCCTATCTCTCAGACAGATTTTATCTGTGATGGAATTACAAATGGTGAGCAGCAAGACTGTGATAGATGGTTAATTACTTTTGAGGAGATACAGAGTCAGAGAAGTGTAACACCTCACCCCAGATTCTGCAGGTTCAGTTGGTACCCTGATCGGCATCAAGCAGTGAAGGGACTTGATCTACATTTAGTTGATCCCCAGTTATAATCCTAAATAATTAAAACTTGATCTCTATCTACCTCAGGTTTTGCATTTATTTCTGAGGATTACCACACCACTTACTTGGTTACATGTCTGTTTTTATTGCTCATTAGAATGGTATTACTCCAGGCTTGCCCACACAAACATCTGACTAGGCAATGGGATAAAAACAAAGATGTCTTAACAAGCAGAGAAGCTATTTTCATTTGCAAGTATTCAGACCAAATAATATGCTACAGGAATTACTGGGGAAAAATGAATGAGATTGAATATTACCAGGAGAAACATGTCAATAAGTTTAATTAAAAATGTGTAGAAAGAGGGAGGAAACAAATAATTTTTTAAAATATGGGTAGCATTTTGCAGATGATTTTATATGTTTATATGCGAGTGTGGCAATAGCAGTTTAAAGAAGTAAATAAGGTGTTATAATTAGTGAATTGTCTGTCCTTTCCTGGAAAAATAAATAAAACAAAAATTTTATAGCAGAGATGTGATACAGGGCATAGACCTGTATCAGGCAATGTATGAATGATACTTGTATAAATTTAGCTTAAACCTATCTATTTAGTAGGTTCCGTAAGTAATTGGGATTCCCTCGTAGCTCAGTCAGTAAAGAATCTGCCTGCAATACAGGAGACCTGGGTTCAATTCCTGGGTCCAAAAGATCCCTTGGAGAAGGAAATGGCAACCCACTCCAATATCCTTTCCTGGGAAATTCTATGGACAGAGGAGCCTGCAGACTACAGCCCATGGGATCGCAAGAGTCGGACATGACTTGTCGGTTAAACCACCACCATAAATAATGTTCTTCCATATGTTTTCCAGTATAATAAAAATTGCAAAAATGCAAACCCACATTACTTTATAGTAAATGATCCAAATAAAAGAACATTAATTGATTAAGTGAGTGCAATGGCACTTTTAATGGCCACCAGCATAAAATGGAAAGCTTTGTCATTAAAAAAAATAGTTGATAGGATTATTACAAGTTCATATGATTTGGTTTTTGGTTTCACCATTAATCACCTTGTGATAGATGATGTGTATAATTGTATCCATAGTGAGTTTGATTTTAGGGCACAAATTAGAATCTTTTTTAAGCCAGTTTCGAGAGCCAACTGTGTAATTTCAGAGTACCTGACCAACAAAAGACATGAGTGTTTACAGTTGTTTACAGGCTGATTCAGCCTTCTTCTTTTTTAGCATATAGTAGGTGCCAGACACCAGGTGTATAAAACCCTACTCCATAGTCCCATGGAAGAGACTGTCTCCAAGGATTACAAAAGCCTGGATGGTTATCAGGACACACACGACTCCTTGGGTTTCAAGCAAGTCCTTACTTATGTAAGGCTTTAAAGAATGAAAATGTCACAGCAAGAGAAAGAATTCACACAAAATCATGAAGCGTCCTAGAGGCTTCCAGACATCCCTCTTTAGAGTCTTTGGTTAGTCTCACAAGATTCGTCTCCAGATTATGAGCCACCAACACGTATGGAAGGAATTTTGATTTCAGAAGACTGCATTCTTATCTTGGCCAACAATTTAGTTATCAGACTTCTACACATCCCAGTGATATGCTTATAGCTGGCTCACTGTCTTATACACCATGTGACACCTTGAGTTGTGCGGAGGAGCATCCATGGGAAGGGTGAAGGAAGATTTCCTAATGGAGATCCAGAACCAACATAAATGATCTTAGTGATTAAAGTGAAGTGGCTATTACAATCAGAGGGAACATCATGTACAACCTCCCAGACATTCCAGAATATAGCTAATTTTAGAAAATCTAAGGCTCTCTTATGATTGTATTATAGACTATATCTCTATATATATTGTAGAATCTATCTATATATATAAGATCTCTATATATAGAATATATATACATATATATGTATACATATACATATATATACATATACGTATATACATATATGTGTGTGTGTATATATAAGTAAAATAGATAAGGAATTATAAAGCTAATCTCTCAGTTGTATTCCTGGGTGGAAGGAGTGCGGTGATACACGCAAACATGAGCAGGAGGATAATGAATACAAGGTCAGAGATATCTCTTGGTTCTAGACATTGAATTTTAGGCCCTGTGGAATATCTAGGTTTGAGATATGCAAAAAAGGAATTTAAAACCCAGAATATTGAGCATAGTGTTTTGTGACCACTCAGTAAACACAAGCAACTAAAAGACTAATGCTGTGATCTTGCATTTTAAAAGCTCTGATAATTTCTGTCAGAAATCTATCTGTTATAAATAGGAAAGCAAACAAAAATTGCTTTTAAATCTGTCTCATGCTGTGAACTTATGTTAGAACAAACTACAGTTTTCAAGTTTCAATACCATCAAAGGAGAGGATGTTTTTCTCAGTTAACAAAGGCACTTGCAGAAGATCAGGTGAAAGCTGGCTTCCTGTGGAGAAGGAATTTTGCCTTGAGAATTTCATTATGGTTTCTTCCCACCATATGGAGTCAGAGACATTCCCTTTCTGTTACATTTTCTCTTTAACCCAAGGATTTTTCACTGACTTCTGAAATAATTAATTGAAGTTAAATTCACACACACAAACTCATGTACACAAATGTACCTCATGTATATAAGGTACCCACATATATACACACTCATATAAATAAGCCACATATAAGAACTTTGAATTTACTAAGTCTTACAGATCAAAGGACAGATGGTACCAATTTTAATTCTATCTTCATAGCATTTTAAAATAAGTAATATCTTGAAACCTGATTTTTTTTTCTGAATGATGAGCCAGTTTCTTTCAAAGTACTAAGTAAATAGCAAGAATCATCAGTATTATATTGTATATGCACCTCATCCTCCTCATGATGAAGTGTCTAAAAAGTAATCACAAATGTCAAAAAGTCGTTTTTGAACTACAATTTGAACTACAAAATTACCTATGCCATTTGGAATAGAGGCCTCTATACTTTTGCAAACTGGCATGTCTTTGCTGCCAAGTACTTCTGCTTTACATTTGTTTATGCTTTTGCATTACAGTGAGATAGTCAAAATTAATATTATTATATTTTACAGATAAGAATACCACCTCAGAGTACTGAAATTACTTATGTAAAGTCACACCTTGTGAGAAATAAAACCTGGTCTTCTGTGTGGATGAGTTCTTTTAGGTTCTAACCTATTTGAAAGGTAATGTTTTTCCTCTCCAAGGTGCCTTCTCTAGTTTCAGAAATGAAGTAATAGGGAAAATACTGTATAACTAATCTTACATTTTTAAACAAGTAAGGATTATATTTTTATTATCACGTATACTCAATATGAATTTTACATTAAAACAATCTGCTGCATAGAAATATACAAGAAAGGAGAAAGTTGCTCTTGAGAGGGAATGCTGTTACTTGCCACTTTATTGCCCCATTTTTTAACCTGTACATGCCCTTTATGCACTACCCTAATGCAAATAGTGTTTTAGTAAGTAGGGCATGCATATCCCATACCAGATTAAGAGCTGTCACAATGCTTTGTGGCACAAAGAAACATCATCATTGAATATGCAGAAGTAATCTTATTTGGGTTTATTTAGAAGCAATCAGTATTTCTTAAACTGATGTGCTTATAAAAACTGAAGATTTCCTATTCACTTATCCTGATTTAGTAGTTCCAGGGTGAGCCTAACAACCCACATTTTGACTGCAGTGTACTGGAGAAGCATTGGGAAAGTTATTTTCTTTGTATTGGAAGATACAAGTAGTAATAAACAAGCAAATGAAATACACAGATAAAGCCTATTTTAATCAATACTGTCCACCTTGCTCCCTCCCAGTCTTTGGGGAAAGCTAATAATGAGCAGCAAAATTGAATGGCTTTAGTTTCAGTTCCCCTGCTGTTGCACACCAGCCGTGGCAGTGTTAATAAGCATTCAGACCGTCCAAAGGTGACGACTGGGAGAGTAAAAAGAAAACCGCAGTATCTGAGTGATCCGTTGTACTGGTGATACCTGAATAAATAAAACTTTCAGGGACAAAAGTCTTGTAATAAAATAAACTATGCTAAAATAATGACTAAATTTCCAGTGCATTGGAAATACTTCGCTTAAGCTGCTCTTGGATGTGCTTGGGTAGTGTAGTCATCCCTATCAAGATTTTCTGGATAGCCATCTATGATTAACAAGACTTGGTGAACTCCAGTTTATGCAGTCGTTTGTTTTAGTAATCCCCTGCCTACCTCCGTTTTCTCCTCCACCCTCCCTCAATGATGACCCTTGTTTTCCCCAACTTTCTTTTCCCTGAATTCACATCCTCTCACCTGCAACTTTCGATTAAATTGGGAAAGGGTTAGTGATTTGGTCATTGGTTTGTGCTGATCGACCAACTCATAGTTTAGCAGTAATAATAGTCCTACTAATCTTGTGACTGCTTATAACATGTTAGACACATATTCTATATTTATCTTCATGTCAATACTAAGAGTTAGGTATGTAGATTAACAATTTTCTCTACATAGTTACCTACTTGGTTATTATTATGGCCCCTATTCTAAAAATAAGGAAATTAAGCTTTAGAATAATTAAATACCTTGCCTGTGGTTACACAGTTATTAATCAGCAGAGTTCTCAGGTTTGGACAGCATGATTTTAGAGCATGAGATTCTAATCACTATACCATGCCGCCAGGTCTTAGAATTTGAAGCCCTTTGTCTTTATGGGAGTAGAGAATGTCTCTTGTTAGAGACTTTCTCTATCTTATTCCACTCAGTAGGAGGGCCTATATTTCATCCCTTGATAAGCTCCTACTCTTCTGATGAATTATTTGTGATGAATAGTTTTTAAGCAATTTATTCCTGAGAAATTAGCGGAACAGACAAGAACAATTATCCTTTTGTCACTGTGTCCTTCCAGAAAGATCTGTCCGTAGGCTGCCTTCTCCTCTTCTCTCAGGCTGCTTTTCCCTGCCTTGAGTGCTCATCATGTCCCTTTCTCCTATGCACCAGGTTTTCTAAAACCAAATTTTTCTCTCCCTCAACTTATATCCTTCATTTTATTTAGAACGTACACTTGTTATTTATTTGCCCTGATTTCATAGACAGCCCACTCATACTTTATTAGAATCCCAGCACTTAGGGAAGCCCTGGCAGAGTGAGAAGTGATTGTGGGAGGCTTTGAGTAGAGAAGGATGCTGGAGGATGGGATGGATGGTTTTACCCTGGGCAAGTGCCAGTAAAAAGAGGGAGACGGAGGAGAGAGAGCAGGACTCCACCAGCTGATGGACCATGGATGGAGGAGTTTCATCAGGCATTTAATTTGGTGTGATTGCCCCCTAGCTGGCAAGGAAATTCTTCAGGAGAGATTATCTATACAGTTTAGAACACTTATTTTCTAATTTGTCAGAATTAGAACTTATACTCAGTTTTAACCAGGAGACTACTGCATGCTGGTTATCAGCGCTTAAAGAATTTGCTTGAGTCAATTATTTATTATGCTCATAAGATGCTGTATATAGTTTTAATTTATGTAGAAATAGATAATAATTGCCTTACTAAAGGTGACAATTTTCTGCCTTTAGTCTACAAATGTATGGAACATTTCCTGATGTTTTCATTACACTTACCTGAGGTATTATATTGAAAACAGTACATGGCACATAATAGATGTTAGAAATAATCCTTTTCTCTATGCTTCCTAGCCATCTGCAAGAATTTCATTTAATCACTGAGTATTTCAAAATTCCGGCAGAGCATAACTTCTTGAAGGAGCTTTTAAAGGACACTCTAATAGAGTTTTCTTGGAAAATCTCCTTTTCCTGTAAACATAAGTAGATATGAATACAACTGCCGTGGGCTTTGCATATAAACCACTCACTGAATAATTTCTACAAATAACTGAGAGCACATTTACTCAGCTAATGCCTTATGAGTCCCTGAGTCAGTAATGCTGTCATCGTGTTTATTTTTATAATACTATGTAATATAAAGTTTTACTAATTGATGTACATTTAAATTAATTTTCATAAATCTATACCTACCTATATCCTAACTTTCTGGATGTAACTTTATGTTAATATATACTTATTAAAATAAAGTACTGACAAATATTTTTTTGAATGTTATAATTGGCCCAACACATTTTTTACCCCTGATGATTATCACCCTTAATTTAGTACTACAAAATGTCTCAAAAACAATGCTAACAACAATACTTAGGAACGCTAAGTAGGAAAAATAATTCAGTTGTCACTACCCAGTACTGTAAAAGGAACTGTCATGACTTCTACTTCCAACATTAACACTGTGGAGATAAGGAAAGCTGTAAGAAGAATGTATCATCTGAAAAATAAAACTGACAAGATGTCATGATTCATATATTTTCAATTTGGAAAACTTGACTTTAGAAACTCATTGAGACTTTTAAAAGCTTGGTGCATCTACTGAATGTGGAAATCACGTCCAGGAGAATCCTTTTTAAAGTCGAGCTTGAGTTGCTTGTGTGTTTATCCTGCAGTGCCCCAAAGTGCATTTCACAGCCAAGAATTATTCATGGTTGACTAAATTAAATGCTGATACAGTAATTAGAAAGAAAGTTATTTAGACAGGTAACTGTGTAGGACAGAATGTAAAGGCAAAAGTAGTTAATGTTTTATACCATTTTGATTAAAAGTGATAGGTATTCCTCCAATGTACTTTAACACAGTAGAGAAGATGATGGGTTGAGATAAGGTTAGTAATAACTGTGAAGTCACTTTTCTTATTCATAGTTATTATAAAAATAAAACAAATATCAGTGAGCTATTTGAAATTTAATGAACTATCAAACACTCTGCCAGTGAAATCACATATTAATCCAGTTACATTTCAGAGTCTCAGCATATATATGAAACACATCTGTTTTTATTTTACCTTGTCAACAGTGAATCATATAGTGAACTGATGGTGCTTCTTTACACTACTCGAAGAAACTGAAGCCCAGTTTGTGATCTACTTCTAGCAAATTTACAGGATTACATGGTTTTTTACTACAAGCCTGTTTCTACTCTATATTCTTGATTTATTTTTCATTTGGTTCATTTTTTCTTAATTTATTTTATCTTTCTCTATTTTATGACTCTTTATTGGACACTTTAAGTGCATTTTTGGACATAGTAAAATTATTTTTTAAATAAATGAAAAAAAAATAGTTTTTTCTTTTTTTCCTTCAAAGAAGGAACTATGCCTGGTTCTCTGGGAGCTCAATATCAATCAAGAGCAAAATCCTCTTTTTCCTGCACCTCCCCTCTAAACCTTACTTATTCTTGCTCCAAAGGAAAAGAGCTCCCTTCTGAGGACTTTAAATCCCCTGTTGTCTTTGCCAACCTTGAACCCTTTCCACAAGTGATTTTTTTTTCCCACACAGCTCTCCCCAGAACACCTGGCCTGGCAAGCCATTTGCCTTTCCTTCTCCCTAAAATCCCCCAGCTCTGAGTCTCATGTTACCAAACCATGCCACTCTTCCTCTCCTCGTTGAAATCATCTACAATCCCCAGGTCACTTCCTCGTTCCTTCAGTATTTTAGTTTCTGCTTCATTGTCATTCTCCCCAAAATAACTCTATACTAGGAAGAATATTGGGGCTTCTCAGGCGGCACTAGTGGTCAAGAACCCACCTGCCATTGCAGGTAGATGCTAGAGACAAGCTTTCAATCCCTGGGTCGAGAAGATCCCCTGGAAGAGGGCATGGCAACCCACTCCAGGATTCTTGTCTGCAGAATCCCATGGACAGAGACGCCTGGGTGGTGGGCAACAGTCCATAGAATCACAAAGAGTCAGACATGACTGAAGCAACTTCACATGCACGCACAGGGAGAATATTTTACAGAGCAGTCAGTATAGTAGCAGATGTCTTTGTGAAGTAGTGATCTCCCTGTCAACAAATATTCCTAAGAAAACAGTCATAGCATGCCAAATCTTTGGATATGGCCTATAACTAAACATCTTAGATAGATTCACCCATTGGATGCAGATGTGCTGTTCTAGCTAGCAGTGGAATTATCAATGTAGCAGTCTATTCATACAGAAAATCATAACCAATGGGTTAAGTACTTTGGTCTCAAATAAATACATCTAGCTATGTATGCATTGGACTTGAGACATATACATTAGAGGCATTGAGATAGTTTACATATTCCCTAAGTATCTTGACCATCACAAACTGGATCATTTAACAGGGCAAGTTTCAGACTTCAACTAATTTACAGTCACTGAACCAGTGTGTTTCTGGTTACCTCAGACTAACTTCTTTTGTACTATTTGGTTGGTCAACTGCATGACCTCATTAATGAGATCACTGCCCACCTATACAGTACGCTGACTTAAATCAGATTCCCATTTCTTAGACTCCTAAAATTTTATTGGGCATTAAAAGGCATTAAAACTATAGGCAGGGTGAACTGGCATGACAAACACTCTTGCCTTTGTACTGACATATATATAATTTCAAAGTAGTAGATAAAAACCAGAAGCTGATGGTTATGGTTTTTTGTATAGTATATCTGCATCATCTAGTGTGAAAATGAAAGTAAGCATGTTAGTCACTCAGTTGTGTCCTCTTTGCAACCCCATGAACTCTAGCCCACCAGGCTGCTCTGTCCATGGAATCCTCAGGCAGGAATACTGGAGTGGGTTGCCAGTTCCTTCTCCGGGGGATCTTGACCCAGGGATCAAACCCAGGTCTCCTTCATTGCAGGCAGACTCTTTTCCATTTGAGCTACCAGGGAAGCCTGTTTTCTATAACATACCTGGATCATGTGGTATGGGACAATTTAATTTCAAAGAGATTCTCTGACTTTTGCTATATAATAGTTTCCGTTTTCTTACTTCATTAAGTGAGACAAACCTACTAAATACTAAATACTATATTCTCATTTTCTTCAGCAATCCTCAGAATGACTCCATATAGAAATATCACTACCATTTTTTTAATAAAAACTGACATTTGAAAATATAGATTGACCAAAAATCTTTGTAATGGCAGACCTAATATTCAGATCTTAATTTGAATTCATAGATTCCTTCTATCATTATATCACTGTGCAGAATAAAGTTTGACCTAATCATTAGGTAAACAGCCAATCTTTGAGGACAATAAAAATGAATAAAGTTGAAGCCCTTGACTTCAGTGTTAACATGAGGTTTTGTATTTTACACTCAGCATATATGGTAACTGGCTAAATTTGCTATCCTAATAACAAATGGAAAATTCAACCCAAGTACAGAAGAACCAACTACAATCTGAATTTCTTCCTTCTCTCAGGAAGTGTTTTTAGAGCAACAAGCCAGAAATCATTTCTGTGGAGAGGCTAACAAGACTGTTGAGAGAATAAGAGAAAGTTACTTGCCCTTCTCAAGACATTTTCCCTATCAACCACCCGCTTTGCATTCCTTCCTGTAGGCTGCTGGCTGGGTGGGTTTCTACAGGCAAAGCTTGAGAGATGGTGTTTCAGTGACTGAGGCTCCCCCAACCTCAATGAGATGTCATCAAAGACTTAAAAGGCCCCTCCCCATGGTGTCCAGTCGTGTGAAATGCTGTCTACCCTCATAATTAATCATGTTTAAATTACAGCAACTCTTAGTTTTTAGTAAATTCCTTTTGGAGGGAAGAGCAAGTATTGAGGCTTTATAGAGTGATGCTTCCTGATTTTGGATAATCTTCAGTAATAGAATGTAAATGTTGAGGACAAAGAGAAATGCCATTTGTTTTCTAATTTTTACATGTCGCAGCATCTATAATTTCTACTGTGGCCATATATAATTTTGAAATTTATACTAGATTAGCTCTGAAATGAGATGCAAATAAATATGATTTTAATGCTATTATAGCCTTGTTAACAGTTCATTTATTTGTACATTTTAATAACATTTATTGCTTTTAAATGAAAACAAACTAATCTCAGGATTGTAATATATTGTCTGATAGGCAAGGAATTGAAATGGCATATCTTAAAATGCATGAAATAAAAATATATTAAAAATAAGTAACTTTAAACTTTAGTCATATTAATAGTGGAACTGCAGATAAAGTAAACGTTCTTCTCAAATACCAGTTTTGCAGTCTGAAAATAGCAAATATAAGTATTTCATGTGTTAATCAAATATATTTATGGCAAATATAAATGTATATAGTTCTTTCTGAGATAAGTAATATACTGCAATGTAATCTGTATATATAAAGGGAAGTTTTTATATAGTTTGGAATTATAGTCACTGACCATGCTATTAAGTTTTTAGAAGTATTCCAATAAAAACATAAAGGTCTATATTAATACCAGGATTATAATTTTCAAAGGGCAACTGAAGAATACTCTCAAAAGCTGCCCAGGAATATGTGACAATTGATTTCTTTAAAGGCCAAGGAAAATCAAATAAAATCAGCATATAGCAGGGATCAAGTCAAACCAATCAAGCATTACAGTGAAGACTAATTGGTGCTAATTAATGCTAACTGACTTCAGGTTTTAAAAAAAAGCTAAATAAAATTGTTTTCAAAAAGAAAAAGGCATATACTTAAAAATTAAACTGGATTATCATGTTTAATTAGAAATATCTAGGATTGACCTAATGGTAACAAAAACAGGAAGAATGAGTTGTGATAATAGAAGCAGAATAGTGGCTCACTTTCACAAACAAGGAAGAGAGAATTAAGCTATTAGCTAATGAGATAAAACAGCATATGTCCTCATAGCAGTATCTGATTGCAAGGTAGACTCCTTACATAAACAGACTCACTGATAGTGCAAACTCAGGGTGACCCACTCGTTCTCCTGGTTCCCAGTAGGAATTGCCAGGATCCTGCCATTGTTGGATGCTTGATGCACATGTAGTTCCCCATCTGCCACTTAATTATCCAGAGTCATCAGCTTCCCAGCAGATTTATTTAAAGTCTATTAATAGAACTATGTTGAATCTGTAAAATCAGAAGGGAAAAAAAAAACACACTGACTGTTTGTTGAAAATAATCACAAAGCCTGTTGTTCAGTGTTACTTTAGGATAATCAGTACTTATGTATTATTTAGGAGCATTTCTATTTTCAAAAAAAATTTATTTAAAAAATTTATTTTTATACAATTTTTAAAGCCTACTTTCCATTTACAAAATATTGGCTACATTCCCCGTGGTGTTCAATACATCCTTGAGCTTGCCTCACACTCAATAGTTTGTCCCTTTCACTCCCCCACCCCATTTTAACAGCTTTTCCTACAGGTAACTACTAGTTTATTCTCTATTGAGTGACAAATAAATTCAAGGGATTAGATCTGATAGAGTACTTGAAGAACTATGGATGGATGTTTGTAACATTTTACAGGAGGCGGTGATAAAAACCATCCCCAAGAAAAATAAATGCAATAGACAAAATGACTGCCTGAGGAGGCCAAACAAATAGCTGAGAAAAGAAGAGAAGCAAAAGGCAAAGGAGAAAAGGAAAGATATACCCATCTGAATGCAGAGTTCAAAGAAGAGAAAGGAGAGATAAGAAAGCCTTCCTAAGTGAATGATGCAAAGAAATAAAGGAAAACAATAGAATAGGAAAGACTAGCGATCTCGTCAAGGAAATTTGAGATGCCAAGGGAACATTTCATGCAATGAAAGACACGATAAAGGACAGAATCAGTATGGACCTAACAGAAGCAAAAGATATTGAGAAGAGGTGGCAACAATACACAGAACTATGCACAGAAAAAGATCTTAATGACCTGGATAACCATGATGGTGTGATCGCTCACCTAGAGCCAGACATCTTGGAGTACAAAGTCAAGTGAGACTTAGGAAGCATAACTATGAACAAAGCTAGTGAAGGTGATCGGATTCTAGCTGTGCTATTTCAAATCTTAAAACATTATGCTGCAAAAGTGCTGCATTCAATATGTCCACAAATTTGGAGAACTCAGCAGGACTGGAAAAGGTCAGTTTTCACTCCGATCCCAAAGAAGGGCAATGGCAAAGAATGTTCAAACTACCACACAACTGCATTTACTTCACATGCTAGCAAGGTAATGCTCAAAATCCTTCAAGCTAGGCTTCAACTGCATGTGAACCGAGAACTTCCAGATGCACAAGTTGGATTTAGAAAAGGCAGAGGAACCAGAGATTAAATTGCCAACATCCGTTGGATCATAGAAAAAGCAAGAGAATTCCAGAAAATCATCTATTTCTGCTTTATTGACTATGTTAAACCCTTTCACTGTGCGGGTCACAACAAACCGTGAAAACTTCTTCAAGAGATGGGAATACCATACCACCTTACCTGCCTCTGGAGAAACCTGTATGCAGGTCAAGAAGCAACAGTTAGAACTGGACATGGAACAATGGACTGGCTCCAAATTGGGAAAGGAGTATGTCAAAGCTGTATATTGTCACCCTGCTTATTTAACTTATATGCAGAGCACATCATGCATAATGCTGGGCTGGATGAATCATGAGCTGGAATCAAGATTGCCAGGAGAAATTTCAACAACCTCAGATATGCAAATAACTCCAGAAAGTGAGTTATCTGCAGTTATCTGCAAATAACTGGCAGAAAGTGAAAGAGGAGAGTGAAAAAGTTGGCTTAAAGCTCAACATTCAGAAAACTAAGATCATGGCATCTGGTCCCATCACTTCATGGGAAATAGATGGGGAAACAGTGGAAACAGTGTCAGACTTTATTTTGGGGTGCTCCAAAATCACTGCAGATGGTGATTGCAGCAATGAAATTAAAAGACACTTACTTCTTGGAAGGAAAGTTATGGCCAACCTGGATAGCATATTAAAAAGCAGAGACATTACTTTGCCAACAAAGGTCCGTCTAGTCAAGGCTATGGTTTTTCCAGTGGTCATGTATGGATGTGAGAGTTGGACTGTGAAGAAAGCTGAGCACCAAAGAATTGATGCTTTTGAACTGTGGTGTTGGCGAAGACTCTTGAGAGTCCCTTGAACTGCAAGGAGATCCAACCAGTCCATCCTAAAGGAAATCAGTCCTAGGTGTTCATTGGAAGGACTGATGTTGAAGCTGAAACTCCAGTACTTTGGCCACCTCATGTGAAGAGTTGACTCATTGGAAAAGATCCTGATGCTGGGAAGGATTGGGGGCAGGAGGAGAAGGGGACGACAGAGGATGAGATGGCAAGATGGCATCACTGACTTGATGGACATGAGTCTGAGTAAACTCCTGGAGTTGGTGATGACAGGGAGGCCTGGCGTGCTGCAATTCATGGGGTCACAAAGAGTCAGACACGACTGAGCAACTGAACTGAACTGAACTATGGCAGAAAGCAAAAGGAACTAAAGAACCTTGGGATGAAAGTGAAAGAGTGAAAAAAACTGGCTTAAAACTCAACATTCAAGAAACTAAGGTCATGACATCAGGTCTTATCCCTTCATGGCAAATAAATGGGGAAACAATGGATGGAAAGTGTGACAAACTTTATTTTCTTGGGCTCCAAAATCACTATAGATAGTGACTGCAGCCTTGAAATTAAAACAAAACAAACAAACAAAAAAATGCTTGCCCCTTGGAAGAAAAGCTATGACCAACCTAGACAGGATTATAAAGCAGAGACATTACTTTTCAGACAAAGGTCCATCTAGTCAAAGCTATGGTTTTTCCAGTAGTCATGTACGGATGTGAGAGTTGGACCATAAAGTCTGAACACTGAAGAATTGATGTTTCCAAACTGTGATGGTGGAGAAGACTCTTGGGAGTCCCTTGGACTGCAAGGAGATCAAACCAATTCATCCTAAAGGAAATCAACCCTGAATATTCATTGGAAGGACTGATGCTAAAGCTGAAGCTACAATGCTTAGGCCAACTGGTGCGAAGATCCGACATTGGAAAAAACCCTGATGCTGGGAAAGATGAAGGCAGGCGGAGAAGGGTATGACAGAGGACAAGGTGGTTGGATGGCATCACCGACTTAATGGACATGATTTTGAGGCAACTCCAGAAGATATTAAAGGACAAGGAAGCCTGGCATGCTGCAGTCCATGGGGGTGCAAAGAGTCAGACACAACTGAGAACCTGAACAACAACAACCTTTATAAGTATAGGGATATTTATCTGCATTTTGTGAAAGAAGATACTGCTGCTCAGAGTTAAGACTCATAAACCTATGAATGGCAGAGCCAGAATTCATAACTAGTGTCCATGTGGTTCTAAGACCCTTTTCCATGGCTCCACCAAGCCACTTCCATAATGATCTTTGACTTTTCTGTGCATCACTGTATCGAAGTATCTGGAACAGTGCCTGACATATAGTAGGTCCTCAGTACAAATGGCTCTTGGTTAAAAGAAGTCCTGCTCAGTGAAGAGCCTGCTTTCACTCATGCCTCTGGGCACCCCACATGGAAGGTAATAGAATAGTGCACTCAAAGTCACTGACATTAAGCTTGCTTCAGTCTGTTCCGGGTCACAGGTTGTTGTTTGTTAGTTGTGTTCTTTGATGTCTCTGTCTTTCCTTGAATGTGTTTGAAATCAGGGGGCAGGAGTCAGTCTTCCTTGCTTGTACCATGGCAGCACATCTGCACTCAACAGTGCTTCGTAGACTGATCAGGCCATGTTAATCATTGACAGAAAGTCTGCTGAAAGAAAGAAAGAAATCTGCACTACAAGGGTATCATTAGCCCACACTCATTTTTCATTTGAAAGAGCTATGCACAGCCTATGAAGATCTAAAAAGTAGATTTCCCTTTGTTCCTAGAGAAAGGAGGATAGCAATTTGAGTAGTAAAGTCCTTTATTGTGGTCACTCATTTCTGTGATATTTAAATGTGAAGAAGTTCAGTTCAGCTTGGGATGAAGTCTTCTTGGGAGCAGCCATGTGGGCATGGCTGAAGATTTAAACTGATCAAGTACAGCCAGAAAACTCCACTGAGGCAATTATTATTGACTTGGAAGCTCTCTTATTGCAGTCTATTTAGATTATGGTTGAATAATGAGGCTGGAAAAGACCCTGATGCTGGGAGGGGTTGGGGGCAGGAGGAGAAGGGGCTGACAGAGGATGAGATGGCTAGATGGCATCACCGGCTCAATGGACATGAGTTTGGGTAAACTCCGGGAGTTGGTGATGGACAGGGAGGCCTGGCATGCTGCAATTCATGGGGTCACAAAGAGTCGGACACAACTGAGCAACTGAACTGAACAGAACTGAACTGAACTGAATGAGGCTGTGGATAGAGTGGAATCAAAGAAAACCTGTGGAAAATATAGGCACCCTTTCTGGGCATTGAAGATAAGGCTGTAGGCTACAGCACAATTAGTAGGTCAAGGATTTGGATCTGTTTTGTTCACTGCTGAATCCCCGGTATCTTGAACAGATACTGACACATAGATAGTATACAATAAATATTATTTAAATAGAATAGAGTATAAAAATAATGAGGAGGAGGAGGAAGTATTGGAAAGGTTATCCCTTTAATTGGAGGGTATGCTTTAAAAGCTCTTGAATTTAGACTTTTAAAGAAATGTTGTCTCCAAGAGGGATAAAAAGATAAATTCAGCTCAGGAGAGATGTGAGGGTTCTTTGAAATGTTAGGGCCTTCTCCAAATAAGTATATCTGTTTTGGACAGAGTTCAGGAACACAAGAAGTTTTGGGTCAATTATGTTATTGAAGTTTCAAAAGAAAGTAGAATAACAAGCAGGCTTTCCTGGTGGCTTAGATGGTAAAGAATCTGCCTGCAGTATGGGAGAGCTGGGTTCGATCCCTGGGTTGGGAAGATCCCCTGGAGGAGGGTATGGAACCCACTGCAGTATTCTTGCCTGGAGAATCCCTATGGACAGAAAAGGCTGGCGGGCTACTGTCCATGGGCTTGCAAAGAGCTGAACACAACTGCGCAACTAAGCACAGCACAGAATGATACGCAGTATTACTTTTATATCAGGTTTGGCTTATGTAAGTATTGCCAAAAGCTTAATTAAATCCCATGGAAATTAAGAATAAGAAATGGGTCCTTGTTATCACTGTTATTAACATGGTTTTGTAGGCAAGGAAAATGAAAAATTGGTAACAATATCAAGAAAGAAAATAAAATGTATTATTGCTTTATTGATAATTACATTCTAGTAGATTCAAATTTTTCAAAATAAATGAAACTACTAAGTTTAGTAAGAAAATTTAGTAAGTCACTTGTTTAACTTAGTATGAGTAGAATGCTAGCATTCTCGTTAAAAAATAGATATCCAACAAGCAACAAAGGTTTACTGTATAACACAGGGAACTGTATCGTGTAATAACCTATAATGGAAAATAATTCTAAAAATAATGTGTATATGTATAACTGAAAAAAAAAGAGAATTTGATAAGTTGACAAAATACAGGCTGTTTCCTATACTAGCAATAAGTCAAGAAAATTTATTTACACTAAATAATAAAGACAATAGGAATATATTTAGCAATAAAAGTACTTGACCTTCCTGAAAAGCAATATAAACACTTACTGCAAAGGTATCTGCAAGTCGATATTTCATAGATATCCTAAAAATCTCACACATCACCTTATGTAATTGATTATGTTGCAATTAAATTACAGTAAGAATTCAGAAGAATGAATGTTTGAAAATAATAAAATTTTGAGGGAAAAAATACACCTCTGTGTGGGTTAGAATTCTAACTGCCCCTGCTGTTGTTGCTTTTCACTTGCTAAGTCATGTCCGACTCTTTGCCACCCTGGGAATGGTCTCTGTAGCCAAAATCTGATTACTAGTGGCTTAAAGTAGATTTTATTTCTTGTTTACTTCATCTGTCGTGGGCGGGTTTGACTCCTTTATTTTCTTGTTATGACTATTATTTTATTTTTGTATTTTAATTTCTAAGCATAACTTCCGTGAATATTCACTCTGCTCCAGTCACTAATTGCATTTTCTCATTTAATTCTCACAGCAATACTGTGTGTTAGCCCCGTTTTATGAACGAGGAAACTGAGGCTTTGAGAAATACAGTAAATAATTGGTAGAGGAAATTGAGGTTACCTAACTATTAAGCCAACCAAGTATTTTTGACTTCCTCAGATTTTAAGCTTATCTCACAGTAGATAGAAACTATAATATATAACAGCCAAATGGATATAGCATAAATGGGTAATATATATGCAGCATACTATATTTTCATTGTTTCTGTTTTATGTAAAAATGGCAAAAATGAAGAGTGTGTGTCTGAAAACTAAGAGAGCTAGAATCCTAGCCCTAGCTGTACTACTAAAAATCTTTGTGACCACCTTCTTGGTCCTCAGTTTATGTTATCTATAAAATTTGGGACCTGAATGATGATATCTCCAGAGTCCACAATCAAGTGGTTCTCTAATGAGAAAATGGATTATAAAGCCTGTCTGGATCCAAAGCCCATGCTCTTGGTTTTCTGTGTAAGTTGGTGTCTTTATATCAGTAATACTTCTATCTATAACAACACAGGTGAATGCTCTTCCCTTCACTCCACCTTCTAAGTCTTCAGATGTCAAGGAAAATTTGACTGTGGAGAGGCCTCTAGCACAGGACAAAAACTCAGCACTTCTTATTGTGACCATGTGATTCAAAACTCGATTGGAGACCCTTCCACAATGCGCAATGAGCTGTTTCTTGTATATAGCAAGTAAATTTGTTTTGGCATAAACTTGGAAATCTTGTTTTGAAAGCAAGAGCCTCTTAAAATAATACACTCTGTATTCATGTAAAATAAGAAGCCGTTACAAGATACAATTTAATAAAAAGTTACTACAATAAAATGAGAATAAATATCAAATGAAATTTAAAATGTAGACTTTTAAATACTAACACCAATATTTTTTTATTATCTATTAAATCCTGCCCATCCTTTAAAGGATAACTTTTAGAGTATCTAATTTAAAGTATATCCTTTCTTTTTTCGTGGATCTATTTTATTTTTTAGAATTGTGGTTTTGATGATTAAATAATAGATTTAAATTCAATTGATTCTGACCTTTCTTTAGCAATTGACTTTTATGATGGGCTTTTTAAAAATGACATTTCCTGTATTGCTTGGTGCTGTGACATGGCAAGTCAGCCAAATAAGGACTATAAAATTAAATATGGCTTATCTGCTATGTACAGTTGAGTAGCTGGAAGGTTTAAGTACTGTGTTTTTTTGTTTTTTGTTTTACACATATGCAGTCAAGTTAATACCAAGAAAATTAGCCCCATCCTGTTGGAGTCTTTGCAACCCTGGTTACAAAGATAGTGACATTCTCATTTATTTTTTTCTGTGCTAAGTCACTTCAGTTGTGTCTGACTCTTTGCAACCCTATGGACTATAGCCCTCCAACTGTCCATGGGATTCTCCAGGCAAGAAAACCAGAGTGGGTTGCAATGGTCCCCCTCAAGGGGGTCTTCCTGACCTAGGGATTGAACCCGCATCACCTATGTCTCCTGCGTTGGCAGGCGGGTTATTTACCACTAACACCACCTGCGAAGCCCATATTTTTTCCTACATAGTTAGAATATCCATTGGTCGTTTTGCTCCCAATGGTTATTTATTAGCCTTGATATTAGATAAAGCTTCTATGATGTATAAAATGGAAATTATTTCTCTGTAATATTTTAAAATAATTATCTGTAGAACATATTATCTTACATACAATGGGCAAGTTTTAATGTGATATAAACAAAGCATGTATCTCATATATTTGTCATAAGTTAAGCTCTTTCATATGTTAAATAGTGTCAGATTTCATAGCATTAACTCTTTAGTTAATTATTTTAATTATTTACCTGGCATTTTTTAAAAACCTACAGTATTCATGTTTATAGAATGATTCTAAAAACATTTGGGAAAGCAAAGCAGATTGTATAGTTGGGTCCATATGATGTCCAACACTGCTCTCTACTGGCAAAGAAGCAAGTCATAAAATAAACTAGCTGTTCAAGTGAAAAAAAAGTCAATTTCAAGTAATATTTGAAAATGAAGGTGTCATCCTCAGACTTTCACATATGTTTCTGAAAAATGCTTATTTTAGGCATAATGGAATGCAATGAAATAACTGGAAGAAGTGACTACAGACATCATCTGAGATTAGTTAGAAGAAAACCTGTCATTTTAATTAATTGAAAAATAGTTACGGGAGTTTTGGAAAGTATTAAGCCAAATATGAAACAACTTAATAGCATTCAAATTTTGAAAGTCTATAAAGTAAATATTTTTGTATATAATAGTGAGTTTACTGACGCTTTATGTTTTTAATTTCAACAAACTGCTGCCACTAAAATATCTGCTATGAGTACATTTACAAAGTATCTAAATGCACTGAGCAAAGAGATGCATAGGTTGAAATATTTGCATGGAATATGTTAATATAATTACCTTTAGACTATAAAAATTTGCTCAATATTTGTCAAAGTCTTTATTGATGATTTTCCAAAGACATTTTATAGTTTTGTAAAATCTGTGAAAAATATATGCTACGTTGTTAAACCTTTAAACATATAGACTAACGCACAAGACATTTTTAGATCACTATCATCTTACTTTTCGTGGTCTAATATCTTCTAAATGTCCCTTTGTTTTATATCTTTTCTCTCTGTGCATATTATTTAGGATTAATTTAATAGCTAGTAGCCTTTTAATAACTAGTAGCCAAAATGTAAATGCAAACACACAGATGCACTCATACAATAATGCCCAAAAGGGAATCGGTAATATACAGTAATTTAAGAGGGTTTTTTTTTTTTTTGTAAGGTTGCCTAATACTGTCACTGGCTGATTGTTTGGCAGACTACTTTTATTGTAATGAATTTAAAGCATATTACATTTTCAATGATAATTACCTCTTGATTATAAGAAAGAAGTTGATGCTTATTTTCATTGTTACATTTTTCTGTAGTTTCTAAATTTCCTATAGAGAACATACATTACTATTATAATAAAATATTTATTCATAAGTAAAAAGAAAAATTTTGTTGCAGATTTTCAAAGCACAGGCACATACTTGTGCATGGGATTTACACTTGGATTTAGGTAAGGTCTAATGCCTGGTCTTTCTAAAAAAAGAACAACATGTGCTGAAAAGAATGTTGTCTCTTTGAGACTATGAAGAAAAAGAATTGATAAAATCTTGAGTACTTAAAATATTCTGCACCCACCATTATCATGGCCACGGAACAAATAACTCTTTCTTTTGCTCTTTTGCCACACTGAAAAATAGTACTCAGAATCTACATGTATAAAGCAAAACAGTCTGATATTATACTCTCTTCTCATCAGTGTTATTTTTTTGCTGCCACATGGAGGAGCTAAGACATAAAGTTGCTAACATATGAAAGCAATGGCTTTTACTGAGTTGAACATGTTCACCATACCAATGTTCCATTTTCTGAAAGATTATTAAAAAAAAAAAATCTGTATTTTTTATTTGGGTAAATTTCTAACAAAAAAGAGAATTTTTGAGATTGACTTTTTTTATTCGGCATAATTTCCTTAAGAGTCATTCAGGTTGTGTGTGTAACAATAGTCCCGTCTATTTTTATTGCTGAATAGTGTTCCATGGTATGGATGTACCATAGTTTGTTTAACCATTCACCCACTGAAGGCTATTTGGGTTGTTTCTGACATTTGACTTTTACAAATAAGTCCACTATGAATATCATTTCAAAAATATTTACAAGAATATAAATTGTCATCTCTTTGGTATAAATACCAAAAGGTGCAGTTGCTTTGTCTTAAGATAAGTTCATGTTAGTCTTCAGAGAAACTACCAAACTATATTTCAAAGTGGCTGTAACATTTTACATTCCCAGAAATAGCAGCATCCTATAATTTTATTTGCTTATCTGACAACCTTAATTACTAATATTAAGGACCTAACTTTCTTGATCAGTAATGAATCTGTCTGCAATGTGGGAGGCCTGGGTTTGATCCCCGGGTTGGGAAGATCCCCTGGAGGAGGGCATGGCAACCCACTGCAGTATTTTTGCCTGGAGAATCCCATGGACAGAGGAGTCTGGCAGGCTATGGTCCATGGGGTCACAAAGAGTCAGACACGACTGAGCACCTAAGCACACACAACTTTCTTGATTCTCCTTGCTGTTTCCCCCAACATTTATTTCTCTTGGCAACATTCTTCTCTCTCATCTCCCACTGCAGCGCGGCGGCTACCTGCGGAAGCCATGGTTCTGGCACTCCTCTGTCCTTCCATTGAAACCTCAGTTCCAGGGTCTGCTTAATCCATACCTTTTACCCAGAATACTCCTTCCCCAAGCTCCACTTTGGTCTCCCAGCTGTTGAGTCTGCTTCTTTAGCTGACACCTCAGAGGAGCTTAAACTCAACGTGTTTGAGTGTGTTTCATTTCTTCCTTTCATTTAGGTCTCTGTTAAATTGTCACCTTTTTTAGAGGAAACTTTCCTGATCTTATATAATCTAAGATGTATTAGAAATCTGTTTGTGATCTAGATATAAATATAGAAATATATAGATGCATTCATATATATGTACCTGCATACATACACACACAAGTATGCTCACTGGGATGTAAGTTACACTCAAACATGGGCACTTTTCACCGGTTATATATCCAACAATTAGCAAATGCTTGACTCATAGTAAATACTTTTTTTATTTATAATAATGAGTATGTGTAACATTAACTAGTTATTATTTGGGGGCTTAATTCAATTTTTATTTTATCAAAGTTTGTTGTTGTTTAGTCATTAAGTCATGTCCGACTCTTGCAACCCCATGGATGTAGCCCACTGTCCATGGGATTTCCCAGGCAAGAATACTAGAATGGGTTGCCGTTTCCTTCTCCAGGGGATCTCCCTGACCCAGGGATCAAACTTGTGTCTCCTGCATTGGCAGGCAGACTGTTTACCAGTGAGCCACCAGGGGAGCATTTATCAACGTTATCTATGTCCATTTTAAATATTTCCCCAAGGTTTATAATGAAACAACAGAATGTTACCCAGCTGTTTCCCCAAGTATCACTCACGGAGACAACTAACTTCAGCTATTTGTTTTCTTCTTTGTTTCTGGATAAGCAGCTTAACTGTTGTGCCTCAACTTGTCATATCTGTAATGACTGTCATCCTCCCTTAATTCCTGGGATGCATTTCTTCCTTTGCTGTATTTTACATACTTTCCTCTTCTCCTATGGAGAAGTGGGACAAGGGAATTTAAATTTTTAGCCCATCTTAGTACATATTTTTCCCCCTCCTGGTAATCTGTAATCTTGCCCTAAATCTTTTTTTTTTTTTTTTTTTTTTGGTTCCTTAGAATTTGAAGTTATTTTTCTTCCATTATTGCTGATGTGAAGTCTGATGTATTTCCTGGCCTTTGTGGGATGTTTGTTTCTCTCTGGGTCTTTTATGGTCTTTCCTCTGTCTCTAGTGTATTGATGATGAGCCTGATGTACTGTGTCTGTGTGTGAGTTTTCACTCATTACAGTGGTGTAATCTTGCAATCCACAACTCCCCTGGCCTTGTTTCTCCTGCTAGCTAACAGCTCGACTGAGATGGGATGAATTAACCCCTTGGCCATGGCTTCATTCTGGTCCTTCTTTTCCTTCCCCCTTCAGACACCAGGTAGAGTGGGAAAATATAGAAACTAAAGTCCTTCCTCTAACCTGTGTTGTGTCCAAGCCTTTTGACAGCACTATGACGAGAGTATTTCGGCTTTTGGTGGGTTAGTGCGCCAGACTGTGTGTTCCTGAATGTAAGCATTTAAGCCCTTAACAGCTGTTAAGGCAGTTCCTCCCAGAATTAGCACCTGAGGTTAAGATTTGGGAGGAAGTAGATCGTTAAGGAAGTGTTCCCAGGAACAGCCTGTAAAGGACACGGGAAGGCAGACAGATGAGGGGAAGAAATCAAGTGAATCCCCAGCTGCAGCCTGATTCTGAGGAAAGCTCTGCATCATGATGTTACACCTTAGAGTTTGCCCCACTTCCCAGCAAAGGGGCCAGCCCTCTGTACTTCTGCATCAGTCATTGGTTAAAGAATTGTTGTGATAGCAGAAAACTCCCAGGAGTTTATAGGTCTCAGTACTGGCAAAGTAACCTCATTGACTGAAGGGAATTCTCTGAAAGTCTTGGTGTGAGCCCTCACCAGCAAAGCATGGAGAAGCTGGAGGGTGGATCCCAGTGCTGATAAAGAGGACCCAAGCAAAGCTGAGCAGCACCAACATCCACTAAATTCTAGTTTCATCTCCAAAGAATCAGCAAATTAAGAAGTGGCCATCCCTCATAATGTGTTTTGCAGTTTACGAGATTTTTTGTTTTTTTCTCTCTCATCTCTTATTGCAATTGGTCTTCAGAGCAATTTTGTAAGGAAAGAGGAACAAAATTATTCTTATTTTTCAAGAATCGTGACTTTTCAAACATTTTCAAACTCTAAGCCTAGGGTTTATTCCAGCATGTTGCATCACATTCAAGAGTCTTGTAAATATTTTATATAGACATGGAATGCATACAAATACAAACCTTAATCAGAAGAAGCATTATGACTTTTTTAACTTAAAATAAACTATTATGAGGAATAATCTGCTTTTCAGTTTTAAAACTGTTCCCATTCAGTGCATCCAACATTACACAGAAGAAAAGGGTTAAGTGGCAAGCTCCATATCAGATGTCTTTTAAGTTTAGTTCCCACAGCCTTTGAAGGCCTCTCCCTGTTTCATTACTCAGATGACTTAATTAAAGCCAATGTGAAGGAAACACATTAAAAGGTTCCTGGAGTACCACAAGAGGTTGATTCATTTAGAAAGTACTTGGAGTTCTTCCATCATTTTCCCATATGGACCTATTTACATATAACACTTATGACTCATGACATTGCTGCCAAAGTAAGGAATATTTTTCCATAAATATTTCCAGTAACTCTTACAGTCTGTTAGCGACACATCAGACACTTCTTGTAGTTCAATAATCACTTATCTATAAAGAGTTTGCTTTCACCTCCCAGTTCTGCTAACGCTAGACCAACCACTAATGGGGAAGCTCTCCGTGATATGATAAATACAGAGATGCTGAGAACAGTTTACACCTTAGATTTCTCAGAACTAAACAGCTTCTATTGTGTTAGCTCCCCTCCTGTCGCTTAGACCCTTTATCCTTTCTGGATGATCTAAGACAGTGCTTTTCAAACCTGGCAGCACATTAAAATCACCTGGGGAGCTTCAACATACACAGATGCCCTAACTCTGCCCCCAGCTAATTAAATCAGAGTCCCAGGCACTGGTCTGTTTAAAGCTCCCATGTAATATTATCATACAAAGTTGAGTATACTGACCTGAAACAGAAGAAGATGTGATGGGTCCGCTGGTGTCAGGAATCAATTTGGTTGTCTTCCATATCTTAGTGGCAACTTTTCAATTCCTTTTTAACTGAGAATTTCTTCACTTATTTTGGTCTTTTTTGCAGGTCTGGTCAACCAACTTGAGATCATTTTGGGGCAAACATAGTGCTTAATGATATTACATCTAAACCTAGTAGCAGTTTTTTGACATAGTTTAAACATATTAGAAAAAGAAACTGTTGTATCTTATAGAATCTGAAAACTGAAACGTTTTTATCTTAATGCTTCTGAGCTTCACTTTCTTTCCATGAGCTCATCAGAAAGGGGATCAGCAGTTATCTCCTATATTTTCATCTCAGCTTTTCTATCAACCTTCCACTATTCTCCTGACCTGTTACTATTTCCTAAGTCTGTTCCTTAGATTTTTAGTACAAGAAATCACCTGTGATGGTTTTAGAAATATAATTCCCTAGGCCTACCCTTATTAGGCCAAAGAATCTGCATCATTATATTTTAACCTGCTTCCTAGGTAATTCTCATGAAGGTAATACATAGAGCCCAGTTTAAAAAACAAAAGTCTAATTTCTTTATTTATTGTTATTTTTTCAAGAATGAAAGAAGGAATCACGGTCAGTTCAGTGGCTCAGTCGTGTCTGACTCTTTGTAAACCCATGAACCACAGCACGCCAGCCCTCCCTGTCCATCACCAACTCCTGGAGTTTACCCAAAACCATGTCCATTGAGTCGGTGATGTCATCCAGCCATCTCATCCTCTATCGTCCCCTTCTCCTCCTGCCCTCAATCTTTCCCAGCATCAGAGTCTCTTCAAATAAGTCAGCTCTTTGCATCAGGTGGCCAAAGTATTGGAGTTTCAGCTTCACCTTCAGTCCTTCCAATGAATATTCGGGACTGACTTCCTTTAGGATGGACTGGTTGGATCTCCTTACTGTCCAAGGGGCTCTTAAGAGTCTTCTCCAACACCACAGTTCAAAAGCATCAATTCTCCGGTGCTCAGCTTTCTTTATAGTCCAAATCTCACATCCATACATGACCACTGGAAAAACCATAGCCATATCTAGAGAGACCTTTGTTGACAAAGTAATGTCTCTGCTTTTCAATATGCTGTCTAGGTTGGTCATAACTTTCCTTCCAAGGAGTAAGCATCTTTTAATTTCATGGCTGCAGTCACCATCTGCAGTGATTTTGGAGCCCAGAAAAATAAAGTCAACCACTGTTTCCCCATGTATTTTCCATGAAGTGATGGGACTGGATGCCATGATCTTAGTTTTCTGAATGTTGACCTTTAAGTCAACTTTTTCACTCTCCTCTTTCACTTTCATCAAGAGGTTCTTTAGTTCTTTGCTTTCTGACATAAGGGTGGTGTCATCTGCATATCCGAGGTTATTGATATTTCTCCCAGCAATCTTGATTCCAGCTTGTACTTCTTCCAGCCCAGTGTTTCTCATGAGTGTACTCTGCATATAAGTTAAATAAGCAGGGTGACAATAGACAGCCTTGACGTACTCCTTTTCCTATTTGGAACCAGTCTATTGTTCCATGTCCAGTTCACTTTGATATTGCTGTTTTGTTCCCTTCCATTCTGTGAGTTAACACATGAGAAAGATTCTACTTAATTATTTGATGTAAAGTATATACACATACTGGAGAAGGGCATGGCAACCCACTCTAGTATTCTTGCCTGGCGAATCCCCATGGACAGAGGAGCCTGGCGGACTACAGTTCAGGCAGTTGCAGAGAGTAGGACATGACTGGAGTGACTTAGCACCCACACATACACATATACATACCCATGCTTATGTCTATGTATTTAATAACTGATGAATTCATATCTCACTTTGGTGTTATGATTGGTAGTATGTGACAAGAGAAGAAGTCTTTGGAAAATTATATATGTCTAATGAATGTAATGATTATTTGCTATATATTTAAAAATATTCTGTAGATAAAAATATCCACATGTCAATTCTAATTTTTCTTTAATGTTTCTTGATATTGGCCTCCTGTTTAGGAGGTGTTGTATTGCTCCAGGATAGATATTTTATTACAATGTGGTAATTATTATAAAACTTTGTTCTTTTGGGGAGGATAGGTTAGGTTTTAACTAAAAACCTCTAGGGATCCTTTAATATTATAGAGCATGTATTTTTTTTTAATTTTTTAATGTACTTTAGTTTATGGTTTTGATGAATAGTGTATATTGAGTATTTAAAATGTGTGTTTTTAAATTTTATATGCTAACTGGAAAACAGAAAAATGTTGATTTACGTTATAAACTGCATTAAACCACATTAAATTTTTAAAATATATTTTTGACAACATAAAAAAATGTATATACTTTAAATTTTCAGCTAACAATTTTTTAATTGTTCACATGTTTTAAATTTTAAATTTGAGATCAACTTTATTCCTTTGGGCCCAACAAAATAACTTTAATTTTCTTTCCATTAAAATTCTGCAAGCAAATCATTTAGGAAAAGTGTACTTTTAAGAAGTCTTAGAATAATAGAATTGTATGTGACTAAGTAATGTGTTAACATTTTCATATAATGTAAAATAATATAAATTAATAACTCCTCTGTGCTGGATTTGGATTTGAATTACTATCACATCATTCTATTATTCCATGCTATATTTTAAAACGATTTCATGATAGATGACGTGGCAACACCTGTCTCACAGTGACCATTTTCAGTTTCTTGGCAGCACAGAAGTAGAGCAGCCCAAGGGAACAGAAGTTGTGAGAGATGCTGTAAGGAAACTCAAGGTAAGCAAGCCCTCGAAGTAAGTGTCTCATATACTGAACTTACCTTCGGTCATCAGTAGACTGATGCAATTTCAAAGCATCAATAGCTCTGTGGCAGATAAGTCTTAGTAAAAATATGCTGTTAAATGAATACCACTAGATCAAGGAAATGTATTTAATGATAACTATGTAGACACAATTATTTTTCAGAATGTGGCACAGTCTTCATGGTTTCTTAAGGTGTAATTTTTTATACTCAACAACAGAAAAATGTAACAGCAATATTTCATAAGTGTTGCCATTCTGTAGCTTGCCTTCACTTTGCTTGGGCAATGTGGACTCATGCCCTAACTCAAAGACAACAATTTCCTATAGTTAGAATATCGAACCCCCCAGTTGAAAATGTAGAAGTAAAGTTCATTCCAAAGCAGCATTTTGCAGTGACACTGTACGTTAAAGACATACTAATGGACAAACCTACAAAGGTCTGGCCATATCCATGAGCAGACTCAGGGAACTGGTGAAAATAAAAGCAGAAAAGAACAGTAAGCAGCTCCACATACTCATAATCAGCAAATTTCCTGAGAAAATCTTACATAATTGCCATGCATTCTTTGCATGTTTTTCTAATTGCGTTCCATCCCCAAAGACATTGTTTCCTCTGAGATATTAAGAATCAAAAACTCCTTCATCAGAATTCTCATGTTTATCATCACATTAAGAAAATTTAACATAAAAATATTTTGTTAACACACTTTATTGTTATTCTCTCTGGTTGTTCTCAGAATATTTTTGAGAAACAACCCTCTACTAACTTTATTTAGTTTTGAGATTATCCAATTATTCTATAAGATGGGTAGGCCTCTGCACCAGACAAAGCCACATAAAATGTATTAGTTTGCTTTGAGAATGTCATATTGGGTGGAATTTACTGAGTGTTTAAATTGAGAAAAAAATTGAAGAGAGGTGGCTTGTTTTCTGGGTAAAGAAGTAAAAGTAGATAAATTTTATCCATTTATTTTACATAATTGTTATATTTTAAAAATATTTTATATTTTTCCTGTTTTTAAAGAAATATACTAAAAGGTTCCAAGGTGATATCACTCCCATTTGGGAAAAAAAGGGACAAGTCAATCATTACTTTTAACAATTCATTAGACAAAAAAAAATTAGACTTCCCTTGTGACTCAGTTGATAAAGAATCTGCCTGCAATGTGGGAGACCTGGGTTTGATCCCTGCGTTGGCAAGATCACCCTGGAGAAGGGAAAGGCTACCCACTCCAGTATTCTGGCCTGGAGAATTCCATGGACTGTATATCCCATAGGGTCGCAAAGAGTTGGACACAACTGAGTGACCTTCACTAGACACAAATGTACCTGTGCTTGTTTGGCAAATACTTTTAAGCCCTAAAACAGGATTTAAAAGGTCTCACAATTTATGGACAACACTTAGTATAAGATTCCATCTAAATGTTCAAAATGTTGCATACTTTGGACATGAGTCCAACTTCACTATAATCAGAATGTTTATAAAAGAATAATGATATTTACACTTACTGTTTCTTTGTAACTAGGAGGTCCTTTATGAAATGAACCCAAATCCAAACCTCAAAGTATTCAATTATTTAGTGAGTGATAATATATAAAAAGATATTTGAGATGAAATGTCTTCTGAAAAAGGCTAGTATTTATGTGATTTTGTGAAACTTTGTATTTAGTTCTTATGTAGTTGCATGTTTGGAAATGTACTCTGTTAATAAAGGAATGTGATTTACAATAAGATAAAAATCATGCAATGTAGTTTAAAAAATGTATACTCAGTTGATAATAGCTTTTCTCTTTCAAATACCTTTCAGAATACTTAATCTTATAAACAATCTTTAGTCTGTTGATTGCAAAATGTTTGTAGATCAGGGAAATATATATAAAGGTAATGATTCATGAAATAATTAAAATAATAAAAAATGTTATTTATTCATTTCTATCTTAATTTTTTTGTTTATTGTGTCAAAGGTCGGAAGCTACAACTCAAAATATATGAGTATTTACATTTAAGAACTTAGACACTGGCTCCTCTTTAATTCTGTCATCATGTAAAGATAGCCAGAAGATGGTGCTATGGTTCTACTAAAAAAAAAGAAAAAGAACAATTTGCTTATTAACTGGGTTTTGGGTACACATATCTAATTTTAATTTACTGCTTATTTTTCGTAAATATATGTATTCTGTGTACTTTCTTATCCACTATATTTCAGTATTTGATTTTATTTTCCCCACAAGGTAACATTTTATTTAAACCTTATAATTTTTCAGATGTTTGCAATATTAATCTATTAGCTTCTGACATTAAAGAAATATTCAAAATTTAAGGCTAACACAAGATGATAGAAAACATCCATGATTTTCAATAATGTATTTTTATGCTGCTATGATTATTTATGCCTAATTATTTCTCAAGAAAAATGTTAAAACTTTATTTTATTGGGTACTATTTTTCTGTTGTTTTGTGGAGAATTTACAATTTATAAAGTTTTCTTCAATATCATAATTTTTATGTGTTTACTTTCAAAAGTTCTATATATGACAAAACAATATATTTTCTATTTCTCGATCACATTCAACAATTTCCATCTCTTAATCATGTTTTAGTCTATGATTTAAGAAAATGCCAAAATTTTCAAAAAGTAATAATTATAAAACCCTTTCAACTTCTTACTTTTAGTATCCAAGTTACTTTTAGGAATTTTATTTTTAATAGTGATTTATTTATTTTTAATACAACTAGTGCAGATGTCAGCAGGTTCATAAACAATGTCAGAGGTTTCATAAACAATCTGTTTGTGATATTTACATGTGGATGAATTTTGGTATGCAGGGCCAAAACTTCTTGGATTCTTTGGGAGATAACCAGGGAGCAGCATTCCTGGACCCCAGTTTTAGAGGACAGACCCCCCTCACCCAAGCAGAGCTAGCTTAAAATTACATGAAGGCATGTGGACTTGGAAAATAATAAAAAGTTCTGTTAAATCTAGGCCCACCAGTTTCTCCACTTGACTTCACGCTCTCTGTGTAGCCTATGCAAATGGTTTTTGTTTTTATAACCAGTTATTTAATTAATGACATGATTAGAGCTTATTTAAATTCTTAAAACATACACACATAACTGATTTCCCTGTGAGATTATAAAAACTTTTAATTAAATCAACAATTTATAAGAACCACAAAGAGGATTAGAATTAATTCATTAATTTTAAATACTTAATAATGTGTATTACATTAATAATATAGTTAGATTTCACTTTTTTAAGTCCTTTGAGAAATGAATAGAAATTGTTATGAGGATGATACTGAAATTCAGTAGTGCTTTTTTTAAATTTTCTTCAGCTGTTCTATTTGCCCGTGGTATACATTTAACGTAGTATTTATGCAGTACTTTTTACAGTACTTCTAGTAATACCTCATCATTTTGTGATGATAAAAACTTGTTTTTTTTGTTTGTTGTATCCAGATAGCCTCCAGAATTCTTAGGCTTTACTTCCTTTGAACATTTTTATTCGATTATTATATTCAAGTTTTACTAGTAGACCACTCTATCTAGATTATCAAAAAATATATCCACTAAAACAAAGATGAGGGGGCAAAAAAAAAATTTCAAAAAGACCTTTTAAACATTAGAATTCAAGTAGTAGGTAGGATAAGAAAAGAATACAATATAAGCATGAATATATCTTCAAAATATAAATTACAAGTATTTCAGAATGCAATTCAGAGATCTGCAAGTAGGAAAAGACTTAGAGGGGTCATGCAAGCTACAGGATAAGGTTATCTTTAAAAAATACAAGCAAGAATGAGAATATTAAACTGTTTAAAATACAGATTGAACGAATATATCCTTCAGCTTAAATGTTTTTCAAGGTCTGTGAAACAGTTAAGGCTGATTGCTACAGACCTATTTTATGACCAAAGTAACTTCCCTGAGACTTATTTTCTCATCTTTGAAATGGGCCGATCAGATTGGATGATCTCTGAATCTTCTTTGAGCACAATCACTTCATCTTGATATGAAGCAAAGGCAAGGGTTTCATAGGCCATAGATCAGATATTTTATGTTTGTTTTTCTTTTTCTGGCTCATTCTGTTTCCCTCTCCCTCCCTCCTTGCCTCCCCTCTTTCTTTTCTCTGCTTGTAGCCCCTACTTCTTCCCCTTGTTCAGCTTTCCACCTTCTTTCTTCCTTTGTTTTCTTTCTGACAGAAAAGACATAAGAGATAAGTTTAATATTCGTGGTTGTTTTGTGATGGGCATTTGGAAACTAAAAGAGGTCAGAAGAACCGTTGTGTCCTGATGTGAAAAAGGCTTCAAGAGCTATTGCTCATTGTCCATTTCTGGAAAAGAGCAGCACCCAGGAAGCCAGTTTAGACTGTTTCCACGGCCAGCAGTGGGGCTGGCTTTGTTCAGATGCATTCACATGGATGGAAAGCAGCTGATTTATGTTGTCCGCCTCCATATGTGAAAACCCCCAAACTGTTTTGATTATAGCAATACAGGAAGAAGGTTATGAAGGGAAAAGAAACAAATTAATCCACTTTCTTTGGGAGAGAGCTGGGATAATTTGTAAAGGGCTGCACTGAAGAAAAATAAGTTTCTTAAAGAGAAAAAAAAAAATCCCTGGCATGAATTAGTCACATTTATGTGCAGAATGTAAGCCTGCTTAATACTGAGGGAAAAAACTGCCTGTACTTATAGGATAGGACAGAGAACAAACTAAAAAATTATACCATCCAACATGAAATAAAACAAATGGAACTCCTCCACCCACCCACCCTGCCCTGGATATCAAGGCAGACACTTCAAGGCATCCTTACATGCATTAATTATATTATTCTCCATGGCAGTACAAAGCCGTGAAAAGATAGAGGTCTTTAGCCACTCTCTGTTCTGGGACAGAAGTATATCACATGTATTTACATCTGTCCTAAATTAAAAAGAAATATGCAACGTAAATAAATACAACACACAAAAGATGACCAAAACCCCACGCTGCCTTATAGATAATCTATTTTTAATCAAGTTAGGGTGATCCGTATGCTAAAAAGGAAATAACTTTCTGAAGCCCTGTAAAAAGGGTTAGTAAATACAATTTTTTTCAATAATTTTTTTCTGTTTCTTGAGAAGAAAAGTAGGGGAGGGAGGAGAGAAAGAAAGACAGGAGAGTAGCATTGCCAGATAAAACCAGTGCTTTTAAGTATCTCCAGAATGAGTCTAGTTCTGAGTATTTTAGCAAGCATAATTATTTCAGTTTGAATATGGTAATCTGTCTCTTTTCATTCATTGATTTCTTTAGGACAGTATACCAAACAATGTAAGTATCTGGAAATGCAAAGGTCTAGTGCTCTGGACTGCAAGTTTCCTAAAGTCATAAAAAACAAAAGATCCCCAGAAAAAGATATCTCTGCTTATTTTCACACAAAGAGTTTTCATTTTCTGTTTGGTATGAATATGATTTTTGAAATATCATGAAAGAAGTATATTAAATTTTTTTAAAGTTATTGAGAATCAGCCTGATTTTAGCGATCATAATGATAGATCACTGTGATTTCTAACTATTTGGAGGCTGTGTGGGGTTTATAAAAATATAATGGGCAATAGGCAATAATTTATTTAATGAAATTTCAGCATTGAATGTAAACTCTAAATATATGTTTGTGTTCATTTTCCATAGACAAAATTAGTTTTGTGAATAAATTTTCATTTGTAGTTTGCAAGACATATCAAGAAATCTGAAGGCCAGAAAATTCCCAAAGTTGAGTTGCAAATCTCAATTTATGGAGTGAAAATTCTAGAACCTAAAACAAAGGTAAGGTTTATTTTTGAACATCAGAAGCATTCTACTCTTTCATTAATTGCAGTCACATTCCTGCGTTAATAAATATTTAAAATATGTTACCCAGTGGCTCAGCGGTAAAGTATCCACCTGCAATGCAGAAGGTGCAGATGTGGGTTCGATCTCTGGGTCAGGAAGATTGCCTGGAGTAGAAAATGGTAACCTACTCCAATATTCATGCCAGTAAAATCCCATGAACAGAGGAGCGAGCTGTGCCAAAGTCATGGAGTTGCAAAGAGTTGGACACGTCTGAGCGTGCTCACACTCACCCACTGAAACTACCTAGTTCTCAGTTAATGACAATTCAGAACTCTATAGGATTTATAGGGGGAAAAATAATGTTTGGATTTGCTTTCTGAGTGGTTTGTTCTTCAGCCTGTGTCTGGGATATAACAATCTATATTGAGTGTATTCAGTGGTATTGGTCTTGTATTTAGGAATTTTTCTTCATATGCTTTGAGAGAGATGCATTTAAGTTCGGTTCACAGAGTATGAAAGAAGACAAAAGCTGTATGATGTTCATTACAGCGTCCTGACCGACCCTTATTACCTGTAGACATAATCAGTGTGTATTAGTTTACTATGGTTTCCATAATAAAATACCATAGACCTGGTGGCTCCAAAAATAGAAATTAGTTTCTCACAGTTCTGGAGGCTGGAAGTCCATGAGTAAACTGAGAGCAGCAGGCTTGGTTTCCTCTGAGGCTTCCCTCCTTGGCCAGCAAATGGCAGCCCTCTTGATGTCTCTTTGCATGGTGGTCTGCACATACACTCCTGGTGTCTCTCTGTGTGTCTAATTTCTTCCTCTGAGAAAGTCACCTCCTCTTACAAGCTGGCTTAAAACTTAACATTCAAAAAACTAAGATCGTGGCATCTAGTCCCATCATTAATGGCAAATAGATGGGGAAAAAGTGGAAACAGTGACAGATTTTATTTTCTTGGGCTCCAAAATCACTGCAGAGGGTGGCTGCAGCCACCAAATTAAAAGACACCTGCTCCTTGGAAAAACATCTAGACAGCATATTAAAAAGCCAGACATCACTTGGCTGACAAAAGTCTGCATAGTCAAAGCTATGGTTTTTCCAGTAGTCATGTAAAGATGTGAGAGTTAGACCATAAAGAAGGCTGAGCACCAAAGAATTAATGCTTTCAAGTTGTGGTGCTACAGAAGATTCTTCAGAGTCCCTTGGACAGCAAGATGAAATCAGTTAATCCTAAAGGAAATCAACACTGAATATTCATTGAAAGGATTGATGCTGAAGCTGAAACTCCAATACTTTGGCCATCTGATGCAAAGAGCTCACTTACTGGAAAAGACCCTGATGCTGGGAAAGATTGATGGCAAGAGGAGAAGGGGGTGACAGAGGTTGAGATGGTTAGGTAGCATCACTGATACAATGGACATGAGTTTGAGATACTGGGACATACTGAAAGACAGGCTACCCTAGTGTGCTATAGCTAATGGGGCCACAAAGAATGGGACACAACTTAGGGAATGAATGACAACAACAGAAGGACACAAATCAGATTGAGGAACCTCTAATGACCTTACTTTAGCTTAATCAGCTCTTTCAAGCCTTACTTCCAATTAAGTTGGAAACACAATATAGTTTTGTTTTGAGGTATGGGGAAGGAAGCCTTCAACATATAAATTTGGGTAGGGGGACAAAATTCAGCACATAACACATGGTAACACTGTAAATGTGAGGTTCTTGTATATCTCCCCTACAGATCCAATGGGGAAAAAAAAAATGAAAATATAATCTCTTCCAGATTCCAAAGTAGGAAAAACCACTAGACCATTCAGGTATGACCTAAATCAAATCCCTTACAGTTAAACAGTGGAGGTGACAAATAGATTCAAGGGATTAGATCCAATAGGCAGAGTGCCTGAAGAACTATGGACAGAGGTTTGTGACACTGTACAGGAGGCAGTGAACAAGACTGTCCCCAAGAAAAACAAATGCAAAAAGGCAAAATGGTTGTCTCTTCAGTTCAGTCACTTCCCACTCTTTGCGACCCCATGGACTGCAGCACGCAAGGCCTCCCTGTCCATCACCAACTCCTGGAGTTTACTCAAACTCATGTCCATTTGGTCGGTGATGCCATCCAACCATCTCATCTTCTGTCATCCCCTTCTCCTCCCTCCTTCAATCTTCCCCAGCATCAGGGTCTTTTCAGAAGAGTCAGTTCTTCACATCAGGTGGCCAAAGTATTGGAGTTTCAGCTTCAACATCAGTCCTTCCAATAAATATTCAGGACTGCTTTCCTTTAGGATGGACTAGTTGGATCTCCTTGCAGTCCAAGGGACTCCTAAGTCTGAGGAGGCCTTAAAAAAAGCTGATAAAGGAAGATAAGCTCAAGGCACAGGAGAAAAGGAAAGATATACCCATTTGAATGCAGAGTTCCAGAGAATAGCAAGGAGAGATAAGAAAGCCTTCCTCAGTGATCAATACAAAGAAATAGAGGAAAACAATAGAATGAGAAAGAAGAGAGGTCTTTTCAAGAGAATGAGAGATACCAAGAGAACATTTCATGCAAAGATGGGCTCAATAAAGGACAGAAATGGTATGGACCTAACAGAAGCAGAAGATATTAAAAAGTGGTGGCAAGAATACACAGAAGATCTATACAAAAAAGATCTTCATGACCCAGATAACCACGACGGTGTGATCACTCACCTAGAGCCAGATGTCTTGGAATGTGAAGTGGACCTTAGGAGCATCAATGTAGTGTGTACACAAAGCTTGTGGAGGTGATAGAATTCCAGTTGAGCTATTTCAAATCCTAAAAGATGATGCTGGGAAAGCGTTGCACTCAATATGCCAGCAAATTTGGAAATCTCAGCAATGGCCACAGGACTGGAAAAGGTCAGTTTTCATTCCAATCCCAAAGAAAGACAATCCCAAAGAATATTCAAACTATCGCAATCATCTCACACACTACCAAAGTAATGCTCAATATTCTCCAAGCCAGACTTCAACAGTACATAAACTGTGAAATTCCAGATGTTCAAGCTGGATTTAGAAAAGGCAAGAAATCAGAGATCAAATTGCCAACATCCACTGGATCATCGAAAAAGCAAGAGAGTTCCAGAAAAACATCTACTTCTGCTTTACTGACTATGCCAAAGCCTTTGACTGTGTGGATAACAACAAACTATGGAATATTCTTAAACAGATGGGAATAGCAGACCACCTGACCTGCCTGCTGAGAAATCTGCATACAGATCAAGAAGCAACAGTTAGAACAGGACGTGGATCATCAGACTGGTCCCAAATTGGGAAGGGAGTACATCAAGGCTGTATATTGTCACCCTGCTTATTTAAATTATATACAGAGTATCATGCAAAATGCAAGGATGGATGAAGCACAAGCTGGAATCAAGATTGCCAGGAGAAATATCAATAACCTCAGATATGCAGATGACACCACCCTTATGGCAGAAAGCAAAGAAAAACTAAAGAGCCTCTTGATGAAAGTGAAAGGAGAGTGAAAAAGTTGGCTTAAAACTCAATGTTCAGAAAACTACAATCATGGCATCTGGTCTCATCACTTCATGGCAAATAGATAGGGAAATAATGGAAATAGTGAGAGACTTTATTTTGGGGGACTCCAAAATCACTACAGATGGTGACTGCAGCCTTGTAATTAAAAGATGGTTGCTCCTTGAAAGAAAAGCTATTACCAACCTAAACAGCATCTTAAAAAGCAGAGACATTACTTTGCCAGCAAAAGTCCATCTAGTCAGAGCTATTGTTTTTTTCCAGTAGACATGTATGGATGTGAGAGTTGGACTATAAAGAAAGCTGAGCACCAAAGAATTGATGCTTTCTAACTGTGGTGTTGGAGAAGACTCTTGAGAGTCCCTTAGCAGCAAAGAGATCCAACCAGTCCATTCTAAAGGATATCAGTCCTGAATATTCATTGAAAGGACTAATATTGAAGCTGAAACTCCAATACTTTGGCCACCTGACGCAAAGAACTTACTCCTTGGAAAAGACCCTGCTGCTGGGAAAGATTGAAGGCAGGAGGAGAAGGGGATGACAGAAGATGGATGGCATCACCAACTCAATGGACATGAGTTAGAATAAGCTCTGGGATTTGGTGATGGACAGGGAAGCCTGGCATGCTGCAGTCCATGGAGTCACAAAGAGTTGGACACGACTGAGCAACTGAACTGAACTGATTCCACATTCACATTAATATGTAGTTGTAAATGTAATTTTCACCTAAAATTCATATGTTGAAGCCCAACTCACAATATGGCCATATTTGGAGATAGAGCCTTTAAGATAATTAAAGTTAAATGAGGTCAAAATTAGACCTTAATTCAATAAGACTGGTGTCCTTACAATAAGAGAAAGAGACATCAGGTGTGCGTGAATACAGAGGAATGCTATGTGAGAACATAGCAAGAAGACAGCCATCTGTAAGCCAAGAGGCGAGGCTTTAGCAGAAACCAAACCTGCCAATTCCTTGGTCTTGGACTTTAAGCCTCCAGAACTGTGAGAAAATAGATTTCTATTCAATCTGTAGTATGTTGTTATGGGAGCCCTGGAAAATAAATATAGTTCTTTATTCATAATGCCTCAGAATTATTGTTTAGTAATTTTGATAAAATCATGAAAGTCAGTTTCAAAAAACTGATTAACATTCAACCCCAATTATTTTACAAATATATATTAGCAATGCTTTCTTTTAATACAGTAGCATGTTTACTGACCAGGCTTCCCTGGTGGCTCAAATGGTAAAGAATCTGCCTACAATGCAAAAGACCTGTGTTCAGTCCCTGGGTTGGGAAGATCCCCTGGAGGAAGGCATGGTAACCGACTCCAGTATTTTTGCCTGGAGAATCCCCATGGATGGAGGAGCCTGGCAGGTTGCAATCCATGAGGTCGCAAAGTCGGACACAACTGAGCAACTAAGCAAGCTTACTGACCAGTTAATTCAATTTGAAAGCCCTAGGAAATCTAGCCTGTAAACAGATTATGAAAATATTTTCATAGATCTTCAGAGTATACTAATCCATCATTTGCCACTGATATCTTCAATCGATGTGTGTAACAACCCCTGACAATGTCTTGCTATTCAAAGAGTGGTCTGTGTTGATACTGTTTAAAAAAAAAAAAAATGTCAGTGAGGAAGAGACTGGCCAGTCAGGCAAAGTGTAGGAGAAGGATAGTCTCAGGAAATATGCCTTCAGCAGAAGCCTTAGTAAGTTGAGCATTTGTACCTCCTTGCTATTGAAATGGCTGAATCAGGCTATCTAGCAGTAACTAAACAATCATACGGTATACAGCCTCATTTTAATTTTCATGCTTGCAAACAACTCTTTGATGACTTATCTTTGGTTTTGTATGCAAGGAAAGAATGCACTGCTGTAGACAATTTATCTTAACATTTACTTTTATAGCTCATTTTTGTGTACTCATTTTCAGCCGATGATCAGTAAAGTGAATAAGAGTTATAGATCAAATCTCAGCAAGCAGACATGTCAATCTCTGAACTTAGAAGGATCCAGTGACAGATGCTATAGTTACAGTTCTTTTTAGCTCAATCAGTAAAGAATCTTCCTGCAGTGCAGGAGCCCCAGGTTTGATTACGGGATGGAGAAGATCCCCTGGAGAAGGAAATGGCAACCCACTCCAGTATCCTTGCCTGGAGAACCCCATGGACAGAGGAGCCTACAGGCTCCAGTCCATTGGGTCGCAAGAGTCAGACATGACTTAGCAACTAAACCACCATACATATGTATACACACACAGTATATATATATACTGCATATATAGTATTTATCTTACTACTAATTAACAAGCTTAACTCAGTAATTTGGAAGCTGAATGTGTAAATCTTCTTCATTCATTGCTCCAATGGAAAACATTGCAGAGGTTGCAAGGATGATTTTCCTTAGACAGAAGAGGTTCAAGAGTGTTTGAGTTTACCATGAAGACATGTACTGTATAATATGTTTCATATGAAATTATATACAGATGAAGTTATGTTTTAAGCTGTAATATTAGTAACAATAAAAAAGATTCTGGTTCAAAGGGTTCTGCCAATTCTGTAACCTTTTGGAAATATATGAATCTATCTAGACCTCAGTACCCTCCTAAGTAAAACTGCATAGTTGAAAGTAATGGTATCTGAAGATCCCTTGTAGCTCAGGAAACCCATGAACCTCTGATCCTCCTTCCCCTTGTGTTTTTCTAAGTGCTATTGAAATGACTTAGCTAAATACTGAGTCAGGAGGTTTATCTCATTACGTTTTTATTTAAGTTGAGGTGTATGTAATTATAAAACCAGAGTATGACAGATGATGTTTCATAAGTTGTATGTTATTAGCACAGCTGGTATTCCAGAAAAAGAAAAAAGAAATCTCTTCAACTATGTTTATTTTCATCTGTGTTCACAGGAAGTTCAACACAATTGCCAGCTTCACAGAATATCATTTTGTGCAGATGATAAAACTGACAAGAGGATATTCACTTTCATATGCAAAGATTCCGAGTCAAATAAACATTTGTGCTATGTTTTTGACAGCGAAAAGTGTGTAAGTATGCCAGATGTTTTAGGGTGGTTTGCTCTACTTTGCAAGTCAGGAATTATCTTGTTTCCAGCATTAGTAAAATATTTAGAAATGAACAAGGTCTGCAAATACTTAACTTCACTAATAGATTCTTCCTGTCATGAGAATATGCTTCAGAATTTCATCCCTAACTAAATTTCACGTTCATGTGCACAAGCTTGCATGCAAATATCTTTCCTTAGAATGTCATCCTTATGTTATATGTTTACCTGTCTTATAATCACTTGACTTACTTGAAATTTTAAACTCAAATACAATTTAGCAATATGCATATAATGTAAAAGAGTAATGGTAAAGCAAAGTATTATTTTCAGGAATGTCATGGATCTGATGAAAATAAATATTTTAAACTGTAGGAAATGAAATTTGTATGGCTCCTCAAAAAAAAAAATCTTATACTTTAAAACTCTGGTTCTTGATTTTCATTATTCAGAAAACTGTATATAATGAAATGTGATAGAATTGTGTGTACATGTGCCTAGGTGAGTGATTGAGCTTGTGAATATAATCTAAAGTTCTTAGCAAGTAAGAACAATTAGGATATTCCAAAGTTAAGCTCTCTAACAATTCTTTAATCAACTGGAATCCTTAAGGAAAACCCTATATCTTGACTATATGCATAAGCTAATACTAATGATAGCCTAGTCTGAGGTCCTGTTATAAAATGTAATATGTGAATTCCAAGCACACATTATAGCCATTGATAGCTTTAAATGAGGAAGAACATTTAATCTCAACAGGATTGCCTTAGACAGGAAGAAATTTAGTTTATTTACTATTCATTTTATCATACTGCCAAAATAGCAGGGAATAATATTGCTATCACTATAATTTATTTCTTTAATTTCAGTATGTGGGCTTCTTAAAAACAAATACTTTTTTATCTGTCCATGTAACTCCTGCATCAGGTGGAAAATAGATGCTCAATGAATTTTTTCCTTTAAAAAGGCTATGTGGATAAATTGACAAAAGGTAGAGCAAGTTATTATCTCTATCTTTTAAACGTTGGTTCTTTAAATAAGCAAACTAATGTGCTAACCTATTTGGCATCATAATATGTTTTGAAAATTTGATGAATATTATGAAATGTCTTGTCAGAATAATATCCTTATTTGTTTAAGACAATGTTATGTAAACTATATGGCATTTTGTATGAAATTAAAAAGTTCTATTTGAAATGTATCCTATTGAATGAATGCTGTATATTTAATGTCCCAGGTGCTTCTTAACCATGATTACTTGCAGGTGTTTTCTCTGTAATTGAGAAAATTAAAGTTGATATTTGTTTAATATCTTCTACATGTAAGATATTATAATCTTTTACCACTTAGGACAAACAGTAAATTCAATTGTCCTTCTTTCGTGCCTTACCTATAGAAATAAACTTCCTTAGGATTTTTTGAAATATTCAAAACCCAAGTCCTTTGTAAATACTAGTCTTTTTATAGTTTTATGTCACATTTTACCTTTCTCTGGTCTCAAAACTTGTTACATGATTATTGAAACATACACTTGCCAGAATTCCCCATTGTTTTCAAAGTACAAACTGTATTTCTATCTGATCATAATTTTTTGTAATCAGTTTCCAAAATTTCACTTCCTTGACCCATTATTCCTCTCTTGATATAGCATATTAGCTTTCTTATTTCTTGAAAGTTGAAAATATTTTCTTGAAGCCTATACCAGTGGCTCACAACCATTAGTGTGCATGATTTCTAAATTATGATTGACATCAGAAGCAAAAAAATGCTTTCTGATATGATTCTAAATGAATATATAGAAGATATGTAAGGCAAGAATCTGTTGGATCATCGAAAAAGTGAGATATTTCCAGAAAAATATCTACTTCTGCTTTATTGACTATGCCAAAGCCTTTGACCATGTGGATCACAACAAACTGGGGAAAATTCTACAAGAGATGGGAATACCAGACCACGTGACCTGCCTCCTGAGAAATCTGTATGTAGGTCAAGAGGCAACAGTTAGAACTAGACGTGGAAAAACAGACTGGTTCCAAATCAGGAAAGGAGTACGTCAAGGCTGTATATTGTCACCCTGCTTATTTAACTTATATGCAGAGTACATCATGAGAAATGCTGGGCTGGATGAAGCACAAACTGGAATCAAGATTTCCGGGACAGATATCAATAACCTCAGATATGGAGATGACACCACACTTAATGGCAGAAAGCGAAGAAGAACTAAAGAGCCTCTTGATGAAAGTGAAAGAGGAGAGTTCAAAAGTTGGCTTAAAACTCAACCTGCTTGTTTAACTTATATGCAGAGTACATCATGAGAAATGCTGGGCTGGATGAAGCACAAACTGGAATCAAGTTTGCCAGGACAAATGTCAATAACCTCAGATATGCAGATGACACCACACTTAATGGCAGAAAGTGAAGAAGAACTAAAGAGCCTCTTGATAAAAGTGAAAGAGGAGAGTTCAAAAGTTGGCTTAAAACTCAACATTCAGAAAACTACAATCATGACATCTGGTCCCATCACTTCATGGAAAATAGATGGGGAAATAATGGAAACAGTGACATACTATTTTGGGGGGCTCCAAAATCACCTGCAGATGGTGACTGCAGCCATGAAATGAAAAGATGCTTGCTCTTTGGGAGGAAAGTTATGACCAACCTAGATAGCATATTAAAAAGCAGGGACATTACTTTGCCAACAAATATCTGTCTAGTCAAAGCTTTGATTTTTCCAGTAGTCATGTATGGATGTGAGAGTTGGACTATAAAGAAAGCTGAGCACTGAAGTATTGATGCTTTTGAACTGTGATATTGGAGAAGATTCTTGAGAGTCCCTTGGACAGCAAGGAGATCCAAACAGTCCATCCTAAAGGAAATCAGTCCTGAATATTCATTGGTAGGACTGATGCTGAAGCTGAAACTCCAATACTTTGGCCACCTGATGTGAAGAACTGACTCTTGGGAAAAGACCCTGATGCTGGGAAAGATTAAAGGCAGGAGGAGATGGGGACGACAGAGGATGAGATGGTTGGATGGCATCACCAACTCAATGGGCATGAGTTTGAGTAAACTCCAAGAGCTGGTGATGGACAGGGAAGCCTGTCATGCTGCAGTCCATGGGGTTGCAAAGTGTCAGACACGACTAAGTGATCTGAACTGAACTGAAGGCAAGTATATTATGAACAGAGAAAATTAAAGGCATATAAATGGAGGTAAGGTTTCTACACCTTTCAGACTGGAAAAATGACAGCACTAGTAGGCTGAGATAGTTATATAGATGTAATATGAATCCCAGAGCAACCACTAAAAAACCTATAAAATGGGATACATTCAAAAATACATTGGCCCAAGTGAATGTGTTAATATCAGATGAAATACACTTCACAGTAAAGAAAATTACATAAAGGAGGCAATATTTAATAATAAAAAGCTCATACTACCAAGAAAACAGCAACCTAAATTTGCATTGCCAAATCAGAGAGCTGCAAAATAAATTAAATAAAAACTGATAGAAATGAAAAGAAATATAGGGTCAGTAGGCAAATACACAGTTATATTGAAGATTTCACCACCACTTTTCTTAAAATTAATGGAACAACTAGACAGGAAATCATCAAGAATATAGATTCACTCAACAGCATCATCAACTAATGGAATCTAGTTAACAGCCACAGAGAACTTCATTCAACAACAGCAGGTTGTTTGGCACATTGTTTTCAAGTGCCAAAGGAACATGTACCAAAATAGACTGTATCTGGAGCTGTAAGACAAATCTCAAAAGTGTAAAAGAGTTGACATTATTAAGCAAGTGCTTTTCAACAACAAAGGAATCAACCTAAAAGTGAAGAACAGAAAGATTATATGAAAGGCTTCAAAAACCTGGAAGTTTTGTTTATCCACATGTCAAAAAGGGCATCGCGTTTGTAAACACTCAGTAGGTCAAGGAGGAATCTTCAAAGAAAAAATTATTAAATGTGTGAACTATATAGAAATGAAATAGAACATACCAGTATTTATGAGATACAGCTAAAGCAGTTCTGGGAGAGAAATTTATAGCAAGTTAATATATTTAAAAGCAGAACTTTTCAAATCAGTAATCTAAGCTGCCAGCCTAAGTACTTAGAAAACAGGTTATCAAATTAAACAGAAGGATGAAAATAAGAAAGATAAGAGAAGAAATTAATGAAATGGAAAACAAAAACAATTGAGAAAATCAATAACACAAAGAGCCGTTTCTTTAAAAGATCATAAGAGTAACAAAACTTCAGTTAAGATTAGTAAAGCAAAAAAAAAATGAAATTACCAATATCAGACATTAAACAGGGATTTCACTGAAGAACCTCCAGATATCAAAAAATATTAAGAGGATGCTATAATCAACTATGTACACATAAATTTGACAACATAGAAGAATTAATTTCTCAAAAACAAAAGTGACTGACTACCCAATATTGGATAATTTGAATAGCCTTGTAACTGTAAAGAAAATTGAATTTATAATTTCAAACTTACTAAAGTAGAAATCTCCCTGCTCCTAGATAGTTTTACTCTGAAGGAATCCATAAGATGCTTAAAGAGGAGTTAACATTTTTCTGCACAAGCTATTCCAAATAACAGAAGTGAGAAAACTCCAAAAATTCATTTTTATGAAAGTTTTATTTTTTAGACAGTGCAAAAAAAGGAAACTACAGACCAATAATCCTCAGGAATATGGATGCAAATATTTCCAGCAGAATATTAAATATAATTCAGCAATATATAAAAGAATTATACAGCAAATCCAAGCAGAGCTTGTTCCTGGGATGTAAGTCTTATTCAGCATCAAAAATCCAATAATATAATCACCATATTAACAGGTTAATGAACTAAAGTATATAATCCTATCAACAAACATTTTAAAAAATATTTGAAAATAATCATCATCCATTCATGGTTAAAAATCTCAGAAAAATAAGAAAAGAAGGAAACTTCTTTTACTTGTATGATTTGGGTGTTTGTTTTGCTATCTGATTCATACATATATAACCAAAATGTTTTTGTTCTAAACAGACAATATAAAACCATTAAGAGTATGTCATTGCTGTCATAAATTGGTAGATATGATTTTAGATGAATTTAATCATTTATATTCTATAATGTTTATGGCAACAAATAAATTCTAATATAGAACATTGTGTTTCTTATAAAGTTAACATCATTAATATTTAACATTATTATTGTTAAAATAAATATAATTGATACAACTGAATCTAATATATGTTGAGTAATTGTAGACTTATCAATTTTTCTCATAATTAACCCTGAGTATTACTATACCCTTATAGTATATATAAACATATATATATGAGAGGAGTCTATTACTATACCCTATAGCATATGTAAACATATACATATATATATGAGAGGAGTCAAATATATGCAAAATCCATAACCTCCTGAATTATGCATAAATTATAGTTGCTACCTACATGAAGAATAGAGGGAGCCAAGATTAAGAGCTAAAGGAAACTTGAAATTTGTTTGTTATGCTCAAAGACTTTAATATTGGTTATACATATATACAGGGAATTAAAGGAAAAAGAACATAGTAATAAAGAAACAAATGAAAATTTTAGCATAGAAACAGCAAATGCTAAAATAATTCTATGGTTAGGTAAAGTAACTTAAAAAAATAGATGGACTTAACATCAGATTTGGAGTGGCAGAAAAAAATGGTCAGTAACCTAGAAGATAGATGAGAGAAATTATCCAATTAAATGAACAGAGAAAATAAATGATAGTAATATAGAATGACAGAGCCATAATCACCTGTAGGAAAAAATAGAGTGTTCTAACATGTGTGAAATCAAAGTCATAAGAAGACAGCAGAGAGAAAGGAAGACAGCAAAGAAAATCCTGGCTGAAGAATTCCCAAATGTGGTGAAAATTGTCAGCCTACAGATTTGAGAAACTTCAAGCTGAATCAATTATAAAGAAAACAACTTGTAGTTATATCACAGACAATCTACAAGAGAGAGAAAGAGAGTGAGAGAATGATTAAGGGAATAAATGAATCTTGAAAGCATCCATAAAAAATTTTAAAGACACATTATATCTTTACATAGAGAAAGGAAAAAAAAAGCAATATGAATGGCAGCTGACTTTTCATTAGTATCAATAAAGGTCAGAGGAGACTATGACAATATCTTTCAAGCATAACGTAAAAGACGTCATAAGAGAATTTTACACTTGTTGAAGTCTCAAAATTTAAATCAAAATATTTTGAGATAAATGAAACTACAGTGACTCACCACTAGCAAACTGTGCTTCAAGATATGCTAAAGGAGATTCTTTAATCTGAAGGGAAATTACACAAAAAGTAAATTCAAATGTGCAAAAGAATAAACAAAAAATAAACACTAGAAAAACTGTGACTCAATGTCACTCTTTTTTTAAAACAGAACTGTTTAAAGCAAAATTGTAACATTGTGTCACGTAGTTGCATCATGATGTTAACATGACAGTACTAGCACAAAGGATGTGTACAATTGGACTTAATGGATTTACACTATTCCAAGGTTGTTATTACTTATGTGAAGTAATGCACATTAACTCCAGATAGACTGCTGACTTAAAAGATGCGCGTTGTTATCACAAGAGCAATCCACTAAAAAGTACTTCAAACGTGTATAGTTAAAAACCTATAGAGAAAATAAAATGGAAAACTTTTTTTTTTTTTTAATGAAAAAGACAGCAGGCAAAGAATAGAAATGAAAAAGCAGATGGACCAAGTAAAAAAATAAAGAGCAATGTAAGTATACAGACTAAATACACCAATCAAAGGCTGAGATTATCAGGCAGGATTTTTAAAACATACAACTGTTTGATCTCTAGAAGACACACATTTTAAATATAAAATAACGTGTGTGTGCTCTGTCACTCTGTGACTGACTCTTTGTGACCCCATGAACTGTAGCCCGTCAGTCTCCCCCGTCCATTGGATTTCCCAGGCAAGAATACTGAAGTGGGTTGCCATTTTCTCCTCCAGGGGATCTTCCGGATGCAAAGATTAAACCCGAGTCTCTTGAGTCGGCTACATTGGCAGGTGGATTCATTACCACTAGTGCCAAATATAAGTAAAAAACAGAAGACTGAATAAACGTATGCAGTGCAAACCTTAAGTGTGTGAAGTTGGTGTGGCTATATTCATGTCATAAAGGTGATTTCAAGGCAAGGAATATTATCAGACTTCAAGAGAGACAGCCCACAGTGATTAAAAGAAACCAATGTGTTTCATTTAAAAACATTGCTTTTTAAGAAATAAAGCAAAAAAATTTAATAATTACAAGAAGAAAAAGATAAATTGGCATTCATAGTCATCAATCTAATTCAATTTTTAGCAATTGACAGAGCAAATAGAAAAAAATCAATAAAGCTAAAAAAAAATGTTATACACCAATTTGATCTAAGTGACATGAATAGAACACTATCCCAAACAACAACAGCATATACTTTCTTTTTGAGTATAAGTAAAATATTTACAAAGATGCGTAATATCTTGTACCATACTGTAAGACAATGAATTTCAAAATTGAAAATATTGCAGAGTATATTCTCTGGCCACAAACTGTCAAAGTGTTTTAAATAAAGTTTAAGCTTTACATAACAGTAGCTCAAAAAAAAGTCTCAATGGATATTAGATTATTTTTATCTGAATAGCAACAATATATGACACATCAAAATTAGTAAAAATTTGTAAAAAAAAAACAGTTTAAGGGATATTTATAACTTTTTCTATGAGAAAAGATAAAATGATTAAAAATGATCTGTTGACCTTCAGAAGTTAGAAGAACAAATTTAAAACAAAATAAAAAGTAATAATAATAATAAAGAATAGAATTAATGATGTTGAAAACAGAAAACAGTAAAGAACACTGATAAAGTCAAAAGTTGATTCCTTGATAATTAGCAATCCTCTAAAAAGACAGATCTAGGACAAAAATAAGAGAAAGGACAAATTACCAATTTCAAAAACAAAAAATTTAAGTGCAGATCCTACAGTCTTTAAAAGAATAGAAAGAAAGGATAGAGAGTAATATTATATAACTATTATGCCAGTCAATTTAGCATGTAAGATGAAATTGATGAATATTTGAAAAACTTGAATTACTGAAAGTGAAATAACAAATCTGAATATATATATATATATATATATATATATATATATATAATGAAATATTTTTTAAAAGTCTCTTGACAAGTAAAATATAAGAGCCAGATAGTTTAACTAAGTTCTATTAAAAAAAAAGTTATCACATAGATACCAAAAAAGCACAAGATTCAATCCAATCAATGATAAAATTCACAATATCCTAGTGAGGATTAGAAGGGACATTTCTTATTCCAGTAAGGATGTTAAAAATCCTACAAGTGACATCAAAATAAATGGTGAATTACTGAGTGCTTTCCCTTAAGACTGGGAACAGAATAAGTGCTTATTCTAACTATGGCTGTTTAGTTTAGCATAGTATTAGATGTCTTATCTGGTTAATAGGAAAAGAAACAGAAAGCATACATACTGGGAAAAAGAGAAGTAAAACTGTCCCTTTCACAGATATAATTTTTTACAAAAAAATGTCCCATGGAATCTACAAATTACTATTACTATGAAACAATATTAGTCATAGGATACAGGTTAATATACAAGAATTAATTGTTTCTATCTATCCAAATCCTAAAAGCTAAGATCATGGCATCCAATCCCATCACTTCATGGCAAATAGATAGGGGAAAAGTGGAAACGGTGCCAACTTTTATTTTCTTTGACTCCAGAATCATTGCAGATTGTGACTGTAGCCAAGAAATTAAAAGACACTTGCTCCTTGAAAGAAAAGCTATGACAAACCTATACAACATATTCAAAAGCAGAGACATCTCTCTGCTGACGAAGGCCCAGGTCAAAGCTATGATTATTTTCAGTAGTCATGTACATATATGAGTGTTGGACCATCAAGAAGGCTGAGCACTGAAAAATTGATGTTTTCAAATTGTGGTTCTGGAGAAGACTCTGGAGAGTCCCTTGGACAGCGCAGAGATCAAACCAGTCAATCCTAAAGGAAACCAACCTTGAATATTCGTTGGAAGGATTGATGCTGAAACTCCAATATTTGGTCACCTGATGCAAAGAGCTAACTCACTAGAAAAGACCCTGATTCTGTGAAAGTTTGAGGGCAGGAGAAGTGGAATGACAGAGGATAAGATGGTTGGATAGCATCATCGATTCAATGGACATGAATTTGAGCAAACTTTGGGAGATCGTCAAGGACAGACAAGCCTAGTGTGCTGCAGTCCATGGGGTTGCAGAGTCAGACATGACTCAGCGACTGAACAACAACTAGAGAAAAATCTATTTATTGTAGCACTGCTTGCATACTAAGTTGCTTCAGTCATAGCAACCCTGTGGACTGTAGCCTACTAGGCTCTTCTGCCCATGGGAAGCTCTAGGCAAGAATACTGGACTGGGTTGCCATGAGCTTCTCCAGGCGATCTTCCAGACGCAGGGATCGAATAGATGTCTCTTAAGCTCCTGCTTGGCAGGCAGGTTCTTTATCACTAGTGCCACCTGGGAAGCCACCTGAAATATTTAGAATTTATTAAAGAAGATATGCTGAAATCAACAAAATACTGCAGAAACTAAAGAAGACCTAAAATAATGGGAGAAAGATACCATATTAATAGGTTTGAAGGCTTAATTTAGTTAAGTGGTCAATTTCAACAAATTGACCTATCTATTCAGTACAATTCTTGTGAAAATCACAATGGGAATTTTGGTAGAAATAGAAAAGTTATTTTTAATATGGTAATAGAAAACAGTGTAGAAAGAAAAATTATTTTTGAAAGAAAAGACCAAAGTTGGAACACATTCTACCTGATTTCACAGTTTATTTCAAAGAATCCGTTTCCAGAATCAGAATATTAATGTGAAGGTGAAAGTGAAGTCGCTCAGTTCTATCCAACTCTTTGTGACCACATGGAGTATATGGACCCCATGGACCAAGCTCCTCCATCCATGGGATTTTCCAGGCAAGAATACTGGAGTGGGTTGCCACTTTCTTCTCCAGGGGATATTCCTGACCCAGGGATTGAACCCAGGTCTCCTGATATTAATGTAATCACAGATAAATAGTAAACAAACTATTGTAGAAAACAGAAGTATCTACACATATGTGGTCAATTGATTTTTCCATAAATGTGAGAAGACAATTTAATGGAGAAAGGATGTCTTTGACAAATGATATTGAAACAACTAGCTAAATATATTAACAAATAATGCTTAACAACTAATTCCTGCTTATGCTACATAAAAATACTTTACAATGAGTTATAGATATAAAATTAGAAGCTTTTATAGCCTACAAAAATTTCATTAAACATAGGAGAATCTCTCTATGAACTCTGAATAGACAATGATGTCTAGAAATGACCCCAAAAGCACAACCTAACAGAACAAAAAAATAATGCATGAGCCTTAATCAATAAATTTTTTCTATTAACCTATAAACACTATTATAAATTGTAATGGCAAGTCACATACATGAATCTGAAAAAGGATTTGTATTCAGAATTTATAAAGAACTAAATATCAAGAATAAAAAGAAAAAAAAACTTTAAAAAATGGGCATGAGACTGTGCTCTACAGGGAGTTCATCATGAAAATATAACAAAGTCCAATGATTACATGAAACTGGGCTAATATAATAGTTCAAGAGGTAAATTAAGATTAAATGCACAGTGTTAACTGGGAGAGAAATAAAAAAAAAACGTGGATATATGTATTCATATAGCTGATTTGCTTTGCTGTACAGTAGAAACTAACATAACATTGTAAAGAAACTAAACTCCAGTAAAAAATTAAAAATAAGCACATTGTTATAGCGTTACTCATTCAGTAAGATGACTAAATTGAAAAGATGTCAGTATCTGATATTGGTGAGAATGTGGAGCAAATGCAACACTCTTACTGCCGGTGGGAATACAAGATTGCACAGCTACTTTGGAAAGCAGTTTGGGAGTTTCTTATAGTGTTAAATGTAGACACATCCTATGATTTAGTAATTTATTTCTAGATATTTGGAGAAGGAAATGGCACCCCACTCCAGTACTCTTGTCTGGAAAATTCCATGGATGGAGGAGTCCATGGGGTTGCGAAGAGTCGGACATGACTGAGGGCCTTCACTTTCACATTCTTCTAGATATTTACCCAGAAATATAAAAACATATGTTCACAAAAAGATTTTACAAGAATGTTTGTTACAGCTTTATTTGTAACTCAAAACTGAAAACACCACAAACTTTGCTTGATAGACAAGTGAAAAAACAATTTGAGATACAGTCACTGGTTGGAAAGTAATCAGCAATAAATCATAAATATAACATCTGAGAAACTAAAGAAGACAGACATAAAAGAATACAAAAACAGACAAACTGATCTATGGTGATAAAAATTAGAGCAACAGCTACTTAGAAAAACTGTGATTTGACAGAAGTACAGGACTGGAAAAGGTCCATTTTCATTCCAGTCCCTAAGAAAGGCAATCCCAAAGAATGCTCTAACTACCGCACAATTGCACTCATCTCACACGCTAGTAAAGTAATGCTCAAAATTCTCCAATCCAGACTTCAGCAATACGTGAACCGAGAACTTCCAGATGTTCAAGCTGGTTTTATTTTTTATTTTTTTATTTTATTTATTTTTTTTTTTATCTTTTAAGGGTTTTACTTTTTTTTTTCCATTTATTTTTATTCATTGGAGGCTAATTACTTTACAATATTGTAGTGGTTTTTGCCATACATTGACATGAATCAGCCATGGATTTACATGTATTCCCCATCCCGATCCCCCCTTCCGCATTCCTCTCCATCCCATCCTTCTGGGTCTTCCCAGTGCACCAGCCCTGAGTAGCCGTCTCATGCATCCAACCTGGGCTGGTGATCTGTTTCACCCTTGATAGTATACTTGTTTCAATGCTATTCTCTCTGAACATCCCACCCTCACCTTCTCCCACAGAGTCTAAAAGTCTGTTCTGTACATCTGTGTCTCTTGTTCTCTTTTGCATATAGGGTTATCGTTACCATCTTTTTAAATTCCATATATGTGCATTAGTATACTGTATTGGTCTTTATCTTTATGGCTTACTTCACTCTGTATAATGGGCTCCAGTTTCATCCATCTCATTAGAACTGATTCAAATGAATTCTTTTTAATGGCTGAGTAATATTCCATAGTGTATATGTATCACAGCTTCCTCATCCATTCGAGTGCTGATGGGCATCTAGGTTGCTTCCATGTCCTGGCTATTATAAACAGTGCTGTGATGAACATTGGGGTGCACATGTCTCTTTCAGATCTGGTTTCCTTGGTGTGTATGCCCAGGAGTGGGATTGCTGTGTCATATGGCAGTTCTATTTCCTGTTTCTGAAGGAAACTCCACACTGTTCTCCATAGTGGCTGTACTAGTTTGCATTCCCACCAACAGTGTAAGAGGGTTCCCTTTTCTCCACACCCTCTCCAGCATTTATTGCTTATAGACTTTTGGATAGCAGCCATTCTGACTGGTATGTAATGGTACCTCGTTGTGGTTTTGATTTGCATTTCTCTGATAATGAGTGATATTGAGCATCTTTTCATGTGTTTGTTACCATCTGTATGTCTTCTTTGGAGAAATGTCTGTTTAGATCTTTGGCCCATTTTTTGATTGGGTCATTTATTTTCCTGGAATTGAGCTACAGGAGTTGCTTATATATTTTTTAGATTAATCCTTTGTCTGTTGCCTTGTTTGCTATTATTTTCTCCCATTCTGAGGGCTGTCTTTTCATCTTGCTTATAGTTTCCTTTGTTGTGCAAAAGCTTTTAAGTTTCATTAAGTCCCATTTGTTTATTTTTGCTTTTATTTCCAATATTATGGGAGGTGGGTCATAGAGGATCCTGCTGTGATCCATGTCGGAGAGTGTTTTGCCTATGTTCTCCTCTAGGAGTTTTATAGTTTCTGGTCTTATGTTTAGATCTTTAATCCATTTTGAGTTTATTTTTGTGTATGGTATTAGAAAGTGTTCTAGTTTCATTCTTTTACAAGTGGTTGACCAGTTTTCCCAGCACCACTTGTTAAAGAAGTTTTCTTTTTTCCATTGTATATTTTTGCTTCCCTTGTCAAAGATAAGGTGTCCATAGGTACTTAGATTTATCTCTGGGCTTTCTATTCTGTTCCATTGATCTATATTTCTGTCTTTGTGTCAGTACCATACTGTCTTGATGACTGTGGCTTTGTAGTAGAGCCTGAAGTCAAACAGGTTGATTCTTCCAGTTCCATTCTTCTTTCTCAAGATTGCTTTGGCTATTCGAGGTTTTTTTTATTTCCATACAAATTGTGAAATTATTTGTTTTAGTTCTGTGAAGAATACCGTTGGTAGCTTGATAGGGATTGCATTAAATCTATAGATTGCTTTGGTTAGTATACTCATTTTCACAATATTGATTCTTCCAATTCATGAACACAGTATATTTCTCCAACTATTTGTGTCCTCTTTGATTTCTTTCATAAGTGTTTTATAGTGTTCTATGTATAGGTCTTTTGTTTCTTTAGGTAGATATACTCCTAAGTATTTTATTCTTTTTGTTGCAATGGTGAATGGTATTGTTTCCTTAATTTCTCTTTCTGTTTCCTCATTGTTAGTGTATAGGAATGCAAGAGATTTCTGTGTGTTAATTTTATATCCTGCCACTTTACTATATTCATTGATTAGCTCTAGTAATTTTCTGGTAGCGTCTTTAGGGTTTTCTATGTAGAGGATCATGTCATCTGCAAACAGAGAGAGTTTCACTTCTTCTTTTCTTATCTGGATTCCCTTTATTTCTTTTTCTGCTCTGATTGCTGTGGCCAAAACTTCCAAAACTATGTTGAATAGTAGTGGTCAGAGTGGGCACCCTTGTCTTGTTCCTGATTTTAGGGGAAATGTCAAGCTGGTTTTAGAAAAGGCAGAGGAACCAGAGATCAAATTGCCAATATCCGCTGGATCATCGAAAAAGCAAGAGAGTTCCAGAAAAACATCTGTTTCTGCTTTATTGACTACACCAAAGCCTTCGACTGTGTGGATCACAATAAACTGTGGAAAATTATGAAGGAGATGGGAATACCAGACCACCTGACCTGCCTCTTGAGAAACCTGTATGTAGGTCAGAAAGCAACAGTTAGAACTGGACAGGGAACAACAGACTGGTTCCAAATAGGAAAAGGAGTACGTCAAGGTTGTATATTGTCACCCTGCTTATTTAACTTATATGCAGAGTACATCATGAGAAACACTGAGCTGGAAGAAGCACAAGCTGGAATCAAGATTGCTGGGAGAAATATCAATAACCTCAGATATGCAGATGACACCACCCTTATGGCAGAAAGTGAAGAAGAACTAAAGAGCCTCTTGATGAAAGAGAAAGAGGAGAGTTCAAAAGTTGGGTTAAAGCTCAACATTCAGAAAACTAAGATCATGGTATCTGGTCCCATCACCTCATGGGAAATAGATGGGGAGACAGTGGAAACAGTGTCAGACTTTATTTTTTTGGGGCTCCAAAATCACTGCAGATGGTGACTGCAGCCATGAAATAAAAAGATGCTTACTTCTTGGAAGGAAAGTTATGACCGACCTAGACAGCATATTAAAAAGCATAGACATTTCTTTGCCAACAAAGGTCCATCTGGTCAAGGCTATGGTTTTTCCAGTGGTCATGTATGGATGTGAGAGTTGGACTGTGAAGAAAGCTGAGCGCCGAAAAATTGATGCTTTTGAACTGTGGTGTTGGAGAAGCTTCTTGAGAGTCCCTTGGACTGCAAGGAGATCCAACCAGTCCATCCTAAAGGAGATCAGTCTTGGGTCTTCACTGGAAGGACTGATGTTGAAGCTGAAACTCCAATACTTTGGCCACCTCATGCGAAAAGTTGACTTACTGGAGAAGTCCCTGATGCTGGGAGAGATTGGGGGCAGGAGGAGAAAGGGACGACAGAAGATGAGATGGCTGCATGGCATCACTGACTCAGTGGGCATGAGTTTGAGTAATCTCTGGGAGTTTGTGATGGACAGGGAGGCCTGGCATGCTGCGATTCATGCGGTCGCAAAGAGTCAGACACGACTGAGTGACTGAACTGAACTGACCTGAACTTATAGGAGATGCTTCCCAGGTGGCTCAGTCTGCCTGCAATGTAGAAGACACAAAAGATGTAGGTTCAATTCCTGAGTCCAGAAGATCCCCTGGAAGAGAGCATGGCAACCCACTCCACTATTCTTTCCTGGAGAATCCCATTGACAAGAGGAGTCTGGGGGGTCACAGTCCATAGCATTGGACAGAGTTGGACATGACTGAAGTGACTGATTGCTCAGGCATAGGTATAGAAGAGCTTTCAAGGATGTTAGAGATCTTCTATATTTCTAATGATATGGTGATTTTATAGGTATGTACATTTTTTCAGAGGCATTACTTTGCCAACAAAGGTCCATCTGGTCAAGGCTATGGTTTTCCCAGTGGTCATGTATGGATGTGAGAGTTGGACTATAAAGAAAGCTGAGCGCCGAAGAATTGATACTTCTCAACTGTGGTGTTGGGGAAGACTCTTGAGAGTCCTTTGGACTTCAAGGAGATTCAACCAGTCCATCCCAAAGGAGATCAGTCCTGGGTGTTCATTGGAAGGACTGAGGCTGAAGCTGAAACTCCAGTACTTTGGCCACCTCATGCAAAGAGTTGACTCATTGGAAAAGACCCTGATGCTGGCAAAGATTGGGGCAGGAGGAGAAGGGGATGACAGAGGATGAGATGGCTGGATGGCATCACCAACTCAATAGGCATGAGTTTGAGTAAGCTCCCAGAGTTGGTGATGGACAGGGAGGCCTGGTGTGCTGCGATTCATGGGGTCAGAAAGAGTCGGACTCGACTGAGCGACTGAACTGAACATTTTTTCAAAACACATCTGGTTGTATAATTGTGGTCTGTGAATTTAAATGGATATGTTTCATCCCCTACCCTCAAAAATGTAATGCAGATTCTGAATCTGAATCCAGGTTCTCCTCTAACTAACTGTGAGCCTTTAGACAAGTTACACAAAGAATTGCAGTTGCATAAGTATTGAGGTGATAATAGTAATCCCCACCTCACAGAGTCATGAAAACCCATGGAGGTAATATATGGTGAACATTTACTAGGGAGTTAAATGCCATCTACAAGGGCTTCCCTTGTAGCTCAGTTGGTAAAGAATCTGCCTGCAGTGCAGGAGACCTGGGTTCAATCCCTGGGTTGGGAAGATCCCCTGGAGAAGGAAATGGCAGCCCACTCCAGTATCCTTGCCTGAAAAATCCCATGGACAGAGGAGCCTGGTGTGCTGCAGTCCATGGGGTTGCAAACAGTTAGGCACAACTGAGCAACTAACACTAAATGCCATCTCATTTCACAACTCTACACATATCATATGCTAGCAAAATGTGTGAACCAAGAACTTCCAGATGTACAAGCTGGATTTAGACAAGGCAGAGGAACCAAAGATCAAATTGCCAACATCTGTTGGGTCATCGAAAAGCAAGTGAATTCCAGAAAAACATCTACCTCTTCTATACTGACTATGCTAAAGCTTTTAGCTGTGTTAATCACTCCAAACGGTGGAAAATTCTTAAAGAGATGGGAATACCAGAGCACCTTACCTTCCTCATAAGAAACCTGTATGTGGGCCAAGAAGCAACAGTTAGAACTGGACATGGAACAACACACTGGTCCCAAATTGGGAAAGGAGTGAATCAAGGCTGTGTAGTGTCACCCTGCTTATTTGACTTATATGCAGAGCACATCATGAGAAACACTGGGCTGGAGGAAGCCCAAGCTGGAGTCAAGATTGCCAGGAGAAATATCCATAACCTCAGATATGCAGATGACACCACCCTCACGGTGAAAGGAACTAAAGAGTCTCTTGATGAAAGTGAAAGAGGAGAGTAAAAAAGCTGACTTAAAACTCAACAGTTAAAAAATAAAGATCATGCCATCTGGTCCCATCATTTTGTGGCAAATAAATGGGGAAAACAATGGAGACTGCGACAAACTTTATTTTCTTGTGCTCCAAAATCACTGCAGCTGTGACTACAGCCATGAAATTAAAAGCCTCTTGCTCCTTGGAAGAAAAACTATGATAAACCTAGACAGCATATTAAAAAGCAGAGACATTACTTTGCTGACAAAGGTCTGTCTAGTCAAAGCTATGGTTTTTCTAGTAGTTACATATGGATGTGCGAGTTGGACCATAAAGAAGGCTGAGGTGCCAAAAAATTGATGCTTTTGAACTGTGGTGTTGGAGAATACTCTTGAGAGTCCCTTGGACTGCAAGGAGATCCAACCAGTCCATCCTAAAGGAGATCAGTCCTGAATATTCATTGGAAGGACTGACGCTGAAGCTGAAGCTCCAATGCTTTGGCCACCTGACACAAGGAGCTGATTCATTGGGAAAGACCCTGATGCTGGGAAAGACTGAAGAGAGGAGAGGAGACAACAGCGGTGAGATGGTTGGATGGCATCAGCGACTCACTGGGCATGAGTTTGTGCAACTCTGGGACATGGTGAAGAATAGGTAAATTTGATGTGCTGCAGTCCATGGGGTTGCAAAGTCGGACACTACTGAGCAACTGACCAACAACAAAAATGCCATCTTAATTAAAGATATATGTCATACCTTAAAAGTGAATATGGCTTTTAAAACTTATTATTGTAAACAACCAATAATGAAGTCAAATATTATTAGTGATGAATCGACCATGTTATCATTTAAATAATTATCTGTCTTATACACCTTGAGTAGAGGAAAACACATTGTCCTATTAAGAAGATACATTAAGCTCATTTTAATTTATTCAGTATTATTTAGTATTCTTTAATATAACTTGTTTTCCATCTTTTTTGTAAGACAGTCGTTTTCCATCTTTTTTTTAAGACAGTCCTCTTATATAAGTGTAGGCATATATTTTGCATTTTTTAAATTCACCAGGTTAGACTCTATAGCATTTTTTTATGTCTAAAAGCCTTTGTAAATGAATAGTGAACTACAAAAATAACAATGTCTTAATTATGTAATCTGAGCTTTATTTGTAAAACATTTTTAACTTAGATTGCATATAGGATATAGCAAAATTTTAAGATTTGTAGTAGATTAGTAAAAGCAGGGCATTTACAAGATTTAATATTGCTACCAGTTGTTACATCATCTGGAATTCTTACCATTAAATATGAAATATTTGTGATGCATTAAATCAATTAATGCCTTTACAAAATTTCTTTATAATGTTAATTAAACAAATATTTATTTAGTGTTTACACTGTTCCCACTAAGAAACTGTGATATCAGCTGAAATATCATTGGAGAAAAAATGAGCTGGTGGACTTAGACATCTGGGGCAGTTCCTAGTAAATAGACCAGAGGTAATTGTTTTATGAGGCCAAATTCAGATGACAGAACATTTCTCAGTTGACACTGTGTTTTAAAAAATATTGTTTACTACCACTTAAAATTTTTCCATATGAAAATTCATATTTCTGGTCTCATCTCACATATTTAAAATTGACAACTCTGGGTTGGAATTGCTCATTTCCAACAATTAACTGGAACTGAATAGCAGCTGTTCCCTTTAGAGCAGGCACACCTCAGGTTTTCCACAGACACCACCCAGCCAACCTCATTCAAGTTACCTGCCAGGTTTAACAAACCCTCTTCACTAGGAAACCAAAATAAGTAGCAAAACCACAAGAAAAACTGCAGTTGGCACTATGCTTTCATTTAATAGGCACTAAATATTTGAGGAAAGGAGAAAAACAAACTAGTGGGGGAAATGCTATGATAAAAGAGATGAGAATTTGGATAGGACTCTTGTTTCAAACTTCAACAGCTATTCATTTAATATCCAAAACATTCCTCTTTTATGTTGTGCGTGGTTAGGCTTTGAATGATTATGTTAGCATAGATTACTTTTGCTCATTTACTACACTTCTGCCCCTAGACATTGCCCTTTTGAAATATGTCATGTTAATGTTTTTCTTGATTCAAAGAATGGTCTAACAGAGTATTATTAAACTGCAAATCTTCTTTGTTTGGTTTTTACAAAGGCTGAAGAGATAACATTAACAATCGGCCAAGCATTTGACCTGGCGTACAGGAAATTTCTAGAATCTGGAGGAAAAGATGTTGAAACAAGAAAACAGATTGCAGGGTTACAGAAAAGAGTGAGTAAACTAAGCTTGTCATTTTACATTTATATGATGTAAGTACAGGGAAACTTGCATACCATCAAACAAATTTAGAAGCCCTGCCATTAAATCCCCCCACACTGATTGGAACTGCTCTCACTGTGTTCCTATGATTTTTCATTCCTGGTCCCCTGCACAGTTTTAACCATTTTATATTGAATTCCCACACGAACTTAGTGTTCTCATGTGACTTTGTTTCACTTCCTGATGCTTCTCATGGGGATCAGAGCAGCAGAAGCAGCAGATGCTGGGTAAGTGGTTTCCCATGCAGATCAGATTCCTTTATAATTAAATTACACCCTTTCTCCACTCTCTTCAAAATCATCCTAAGCAAGTTTCACTGTCTTGCGGTTATACTCCAGATTATGGGTACAGCTTGCATAGCGCTACAGGAAAACACAGAGGTATTAGGAACATGAAATTTGCACACACGTAAAAACATATTTTAAATTTAATAGTATGTCTTTCCAGTGACCTAGAATTCTATGATATAGCTCAAGCTTTATAAAATAAATTTCACCCAATGCACAAAAAAATACATTAAAAGTTTAAATAATGCAAAATCCTATTCATTAATGTAACCAATTTATCAGCCAATATTTTCCAAGAATAAATGCTGAAGATTGTTCAATAATCATTTACTTTTTAGATTCAAGACTTAGAAACAGAAAATATGGAACTTAAAAACAAAGTACAAGATTTGGAAAACCAGTTAAGAATAACCCAAGTATCAACACCTCCAGTAAGTATATAGAATATATGCATGTTTTTCCTTAAAGAAACATGACTTCATGATGATAAATCATGTCTGTATCATCAACTCTTCAATAGTTCAAATATTAATAATATTCTGGGATCAGTCATTTTAAACTAAACCTAGAGATAAAAGGTGCTAAATAAGATTAAAAGTTAAAATTACCTAGGTAGCTCGGATCAGAGTGGTTTTTCCATGATGCTCTTTTCTCTAGAATAATTCAGCCCTCTATTTGTTGTTTTCCTCTTTCTTTCATTCCAACTGATTACTATTTACTGAAGTTAGATTTAATGACCCAAGCCAGTCTACCCTTGGAGTACTAAACTTCATTATAGAAGCTGGACTCTTAACAAGATCGAATTGGTTTCTCATATTATATAGCAAGGACTCCTACTGAGAGTGACACAGTTATATTTCACACACTAAAATCAGTGATAGTCTGTGCAGATAACACTCCGTACATTTATAGTTAAATTATTTATTTTTGGTTTAGCATACATTTGAAATCATTTTCTCATCTTAATGTATGATGCCATTATTTTCTGATTTGGTTAAAGGAATTTTTTTGGAGGGAGGTAGAATTTAAAACAGTTGATACTTTCTGTAGGCAAAATATACTTGGGAATCTTATTTTCTTTTAGAGTTATCTGTTTTGATATTCTCCATTAAAGTGCATGTTTTATTTTGCATTTAGAAATTTTCATATATATAACTTTTGGTATGATACTATGAATTGAAACTCAATTATGGCATTTACAAACTGCTGGAAAGAATTTTCTGCTGCAGATTTTCATTTGCAAGTCAATTTTGGTTGTCTTTAGGAAAACTCTTTAGAATATGTATATATATATATATATATGTATATATATATATACACACATATACACACACACACACACATTAATGCTATCTAGAATTGCTACTAGAATATTTCACTTAAAGGAAATCAACCATGAATATTCATTGGAAGGACCAATGCTAAAACTGAAGCTCTAATACTTTGGCCACCTGATGTGAAGAGTCAGTTCATTGGAAAAGACCCTGCTGTTGGGAAAGATTGAAGGCAGGAGGAGAAGGGGGTTACAGAGGATGAGATGGTTGGATAGCATCACTGACTCAATGGACATGAATTTGAGCAAACTCCAGGAGATAGGGAAGGACAGGGAAGCCTGGCCTGCTGTTGTTCATGGGGTCACAAAGTCAGACATGACTTAGTGACTAAACAACAACACTAGAATCTATTTCACCAGTTCATCACCATGAAGAATGCCTCTGTAAGAAGTTTTAAAATTGGTGTCCCCTGGAAATGGATCCAAAAACTTCTATTTTTCTTCTAAACTGACACTCTTCCGTCTTCCACACTGAAAGAGTTGTTTCCATCGCTTGGCATACAGTTTGTGACCATGGGGTTGATACAGCCAGCGAAGGTGAGAGCGGTCCCAGAGTTGCTGTGTGCCTCTGTAACGCACAGTGAGGTGCAGAGGCGTTCTCTTTAAGCTCTGACTTTATCATAATATCGCTCTATGGGTTTTTGCTGTTGCTGTTCTGTCACTCAGTCATGTCTGACCCCAAGGACTGCAGCACGCCAGGCTTCCCTGTCCTTCACTGTCTCCCGGGGTTTGCTCAAGTTCATGTTCATTGAGTTTTTATCTTTACTATCGTCATCATTTGCTGCTCATCAAAATGATGATTTTGTTCTTGCCTTCCCCGCCACAAGGCAGAACATCAGTTCTTCAACCTTTAGTCCCTTAATGGAGTAACACTTGTTTGCATCTCATTGAAAGTCTTATAAGCCATCCTGTGAAACAGATTATTAAAAAAAGAGAAATAATTTTCTCTAAACCATTCTTTTGTACTTAATACACGTGTAGAAAATGTATTACCTTATTGATCATTTTGCAACTGACTCAAATTATAACTTTACAATATACTTGCATTCTTTTGTTGTGGTAATATCTTTGTCTATATTTTTTCTTTAACTTTTACAAAATAACTTGTCTCATAACTTTTCAGCTCCTAAAGTCTTATTTTGTGATTTTTGAAGTTGCTAATACATCTTCTTAAGATTAAAAAATAGAATTTGATTCTTAAAGAAAAGTGAACTCAGCATTTTTAAATTGCTAAAGATACCTGATTTGAATATTCTGTTATAGGTATTTATTACCTTTTTAGCATCTTTTTGAAGAGACTATGCACAAATATTTTTGCCTTTAATTTTCATTGTAGTTATATAGCTGAGAAATAAATTAATGTAAAACTCAGTCCATCTGTATGTCATCCCTGTTAAAATTATCTCCCTTTTCTGATATTAAAAATAGATTAAATTAAATTAAATTACATTACCTACCTCGTAGCTCAGTTGGTAAAGAACCTGCCTGCAATGCAGGACACCCCGGGTTCAATTCCTGGGTCAGGAAGATCCCCTAGAGAAGGAAATGGCAACCCACTCCAGTATTCTTGCCTAGAGAATCCCATTGACTGTAGCCTGGGATCGCAAGAGCTGGACACAACTTGGCAACTAAACCACAACCACAATTATTTAGTAATTATGAAATATTCCCATGCTCATAAATATCAACTCTTCTGAAAGTTTATTAATGATTCAAACTTTTGAAATTGAATTTGAAAAATAATGAAAATTCTAAATAGTTAAAATATAAATTTAAAGTTATGTATCTCTTGTCTAATAGCTTGCAATGGGCCTATAGTAAAGCAACTTTCCATAAAGTTGGCTATGTTTTACATATGTACTTTCTTACGAAGTGTGAGCATTAATTTTACAGGACACACCAGGCACCTCACAGAGTCTAGCAAAGTTCACACACAGAAAATCACTATTGGACTTATAACTCCAGAAATGAGATTCTACATGTTTTGTTTGTTTTTTCTCAGAGGACTGGGGCTAGAATGCTCCAAAATTGCTAAAATTTTGGCACCTTGTTTAAAAGATTAGCCAGCAATTAATATATTAATTGAAAAGCATGGGAATAAATTATGAATCCCATTGTGCACGCTGAAATTACAATATGGGGGGGTTTGTTAATATAGGATTAATTTGGCTTCAGATTCTCCATGAGTTTTGAGTGTGTAGTGAGAAGGAGCCCTAACACAGATGACTCTTCACCCAAAAGAAGCCTTAAATCTCCCAGGAGCCAAACTTCCCTAAATCACACAGAAGTAATCATTCTTTTGCTAACTCCAATTCAAAAATGGTTATCTATAAATAATGTGATACTATAATTTGGCCCTTAAAAAATAAATACTTAATGCAGTAGTTTTCTGAAATATCAGAATTTGCCAGTCAAACACAATATAGTCCACATCAAGCAACTGTTAGTCAAAGTAAAATAGAAGATTTATCTCTAATCTCAGCATTAAAATAATCTTTATGAGAGAGGGAGGAAAGAGAACAAAAGTAGGAACAGAATTTGAGGGTTTTGTGGTATTAAAAGTAATGTAGAAAATGAAAATAATGTAAATTACTGGTATGGATGCTATTCTTGTCAGATCAGTATATAATGAAGTAGCTGATAAAGTTAGTTATGGGAAGAATGGGAAAAATAAACACTTTTGGCAAAATTTATGGATAACTAAAAGGTAACAAGCCATCTACCCTAGTAAATAATACAAAGTTAAAAAGCTAAATTTCTGTAACATCAGTTCAGTTCAGTCACTCATTTGTGTCTGACTCCTTGTGACCCCATGGGCTGCAGCACACCAGGCTTCCCTGTCCATTACCAACTCCCAGAGCTACTCAAACTCATGCCCACTGGGTTGGTGATGCCATCCAACCATCTCATCCTCTGTTGCCCCCTTGTACTCCTGCCGTCAGTCTTTCCCATCTTCAGGGTCTTTTCCAATGAGTCAGTTCTTTGCATCAGGTGGCCAAAGGATTGGAGTTTCAGCTTCAGCATCAGTCCTTCCAGTGAATATTCAGGACTTATTTCCTTTAGGATGGACTCGTTGGATCTCCTTGCTGTCCAAGGGACTCTCAAGAGTCTTCCTTAACACCACAGTTCAAAAGCATAAATTCTTAGGTGCTCAGTTTTCTTTTAGTCCAACTTTCACATCCATACATGACTGCTGGAAAAACCATAGCTTTGACTATACAGACCTTTGTCGACAAAGTAATGTCTCTGCTTTTTAATATGCTGTCTATGTTGCTCATAGGTTTTCTTCCAAGGAGCAAGCATCTTTTAATTTCATGGCTACAATCACCAGCTGCAGTGATGTTGGAGCCCAAGAAAATAGTCTGTCACTGTTTCCATTGTTTCCCCATCTATTTGCCATGAAGTGATGGGACTGGATGCCATGATCTTAGTTTTCTGAATGTTGAGTTTTAACCCAACTTTTGAACTCTCCTCTTTTTAGTTTCATCAAGAGGCTCCTTATTTCTCCTTCACTTTCTGCCATAAGGGTGGTGTCATCTGCATATCTGAGGTTATTGATATTTTTCCCATCAATCTTGATTCCAGCTTGTGCTTCATCCAGCCCAGCATTTCTCATGATGTACTCTGCATATAAGTTAAATAAGTAGGGTGACAATATACAGCCTTGACATACTCCTTTCCAAATTTGGAACCAGTCTGTTGTTCCATGTCCAGTTCGAACTGTTGCTTCTTGACTGGCAAACAGATTTCTCAGGAGGCAGGTCAGGTGGTCTGCTATTCCCATCTCTTTAAGAATATTCCATAGTCTGTTGTTATCCAAACAGTCAAAAGCTTTGGCATAGTCAATAAAGCAGAAGTAGATTTTTTCTGAACTCTCTTGCCTTTTCAATGAGCCAATGGATGTTGGTAATTTGATCTCTGGTTCTCTGCCTTTTCTCAATCCAGCTTGGACATCTGGAAGTTCACGGTTCACATACTGTTGAAGCCTGGCTTGGAGAATATTGAGCATTACTTTGCTAGTGTGTGAGATGAGTGCTGTTGTGCAGTAGTTTGAGCATTCTTTGGCATTGCCTTTCTTTGGGATTGGAATGAAAACTGACCTTTGGCCACTGCTGAGTTTCCAAATTTGCTGGCATATTGAGTGTAGCACTTTCACAGCATCATCTTTTAGGAGTTCAAATAGTTCAACAGAAATTCCATCACCTCCACTAGCTTTGTTCATAGTGATGCTTCCTAAGGCCCACTTGACTTCACATTCCAGAATGTCTGGCTCTAGGTGAGTGATCACACCATTGTGGTCATCTGGGTCGTGAAGATCTTTTTTGTATAGTTCTGTGTATTCTTGCCACCTCTTCTTAATATCTTCTACTTCTGTTAGGTCCCTACCATTTCTGTCCTTTATTGAACCCATCTTTGCAGAAATGTTCCCTTGGTATCTCTAATTTTCTTGAAGAGATCTCTAGTCTTTCCTATTCTATTGTTTTCCTCTGGTGTTTCTTTGCATTGATCACTGAGGAAGGCTTTCTTATCTCTCCTTGTTATTCTTTGGAACTTTGCATTCAAATGGGAGTATCTTTCCTTTTCTCCTTTGCCTTTCACTTCTCTTCTTTTCTCAGCTATTTGTAAGGCCTCCTCAGACAACCATTTTGCTTTTTTGCATTTCTTTTTCTTAGAGATGGTCTTGATCCCTGTCTCCTGTACAGTGTCACAAACCTCTGTCCATAGTTCTTCAGGCACTCTGTCTATCAGATCTAATCCCTTGAATCTATTTGTCACTTCCATTCTATAATCATAAGGAATTTGATTTAGTTCATACCTCAATGGTTTTCCCTCCTTTCTTCAATTTAAGTCTGACATTGGCAATAAGGAGTTCATAATCTGAGTTAGCTCCTGGTCTTGTTTTTGCTGACTGTACAGAGCTTCTCCATCTTTGGCTGCAGAGAATATATTCAGTCTGATTTCTGTACTGACCATCTGGTGATGTCCATGTGCAGGCAACACTCCAGCACCGCACAGCCTTCTGTAACATAGAACAATCATTTAGAGGATCAGATCTTCTATTAAGAAATTTTAATCTTATAGATGGTGACCCTTTGTTGCTGTTTTTATTAAGTCACTCAATCATGTCCAACTGTTTTTGACCCCATGAACTGAAGCATGCCAAGCTTCCCTGTCCACTATCTCCCAGCGTTTGCTCAAACTCATGTACATTGAGTCAGTGATGCCGTCCAAATATCTCATGCTCTATTGACACCTTTCTCCTGCCCTCAATCTTTCCCAGCATCAGGGTCTTTTCCAGTGAGTCGGCTCTTAGCATCAGGTAACCAAAGTTCTGGACCTTCAGCTTCAGTATCAGTCCTTCCAATGAATTGTTGTTGTTTTTCAGTCACTCAGTCACGGCCAACTCTTTGTGACCCATGGACTGCAGCACGCCAGGCTTCCCTGTCCTTTACCATCTCCCAGAGCTTGCTCAAACTCATGTCCTGTGGGTTGGTGATGCCATCCAACCATCTTGGTTGTGGATGTCCCCTTGGTTGGGGACATCCTCTGTTGTGCCCTTCTCCTCCTTCCTTCAATCCTGCCCAGCATCAGGGTCTTTTCCAATGAGTCAGTTCTTCACATCGGGTGGCCAAAGGATTGGAGCTTTAGCTTTAGCATCAGTCCTTCCAATGAATATTCAGAGTTGATTTCCTTAAGAATTGACTGGTTTGACCTCCTAGGAGTCCAAGGGACTCTCAAGAGTCTTCTACAACACCACAGTTCAAAAACATCAATTCTTCGGTGCTCAGCTTCTTTACAGTCCAACTGTTACATCCACACATGACCACTGGAAAAACCATAGCCTTGACTAGACAGACCTTTGTCAGCAAAGTAATGTCTCTGCTTTTTAACATGCTGTCTAAGTTTGTCATAGCCTTTCTTCCAAGGAGCAAATGTCTTTTAATTTCCTGGCTGCAGTCACCGTCCACTGCTCCAGTGATTTTGGAGCCCAAAAAAATAAAGTCTGTCACAGTTTCCATTGTTTCCCCATTTATTTGGCATGAAGTGATGGGACTGGATACCATGTTTTAACCTTCTGAATGCTGAGTTTTAAGAGAGCTTTTTCACTCTCGTTCTTCATTTTCATGAAGAGGCTCTTGAGTTCCTCATCATTCTATATTAAATCATAGATTAAAAATGTGAGGACTTGTTGAGTAGAATGTTCCAGATGGAGAACCTTTGTACTCTAAGGAGTCACTGTGTGGATGAGAACATTTCCTTCTCCATGAATCTTACTGACCTAGGGATCAAACTTATATCTCCTGCATTTGCAGGAAGATTCTTTACCACTGAGTCACCTGGGAAGCCCCATGATACAGTAATTGATTTTAAAGTGCTCTTTTTCTGTCATCCTTTGGACTATTGTTTATTGTAGTTAAGATGCCCAGTATAAATTTAGTGTGAGATTTTAGTTCTAGCTTCTCTGGTGGCTCACATGGTCAGGAATCTGCCGGAAATACAGGATACCTAGACTCAATCCCGGGTGGAGAAGGTCCCCTGGAGAAGGAAATGACCACCCACTCCAGTATTCTTTGGAGAATTCCAAGGACAGAGGAGCCTGGTGGGCTACAGTCCACAGGACTGCAGAGTCAGACATGCCTGAGAAAGTAGCACTTCACGTTCACACAGTTCTAGCTAAGGAAGACGAAATAAGGGACTCTGTGCTCAGGATTATTGTGTAATAATCTTATTTAATTATTTAAATAAATTATTTAAATAAACTTATTTAATTAATAATATATAATAATTAAATAAGTATTATATGAAAACACATTTCTAACCACAAAACTGTATACCATTATATATCCCAAATTCTTTTTCACTTAAAACCAATTCCTCACACTAAATGAAAGCCTACTCCTATTTTTCATCTTTTCTTCTGTAAACTGGCATGTTGTCCTTAAACTTGTCCTTAACAACCAGAATGCTTATAAGTCTCCTAAACACCACTTGGATGATTCAATTTTGGGTTCCTTTTCTGGCAAATGAAATATCCTTTGATAGTACCCATATTACATACCTCTGTATCATATTGAAATTGTGGAAATCTTTTCATTGGTTTTAGAAACTGGGTCTTTATTTTATACAGTCATTTAGATACACTGAGAAATTTCCGTTGCTTGACTGTACTGTTTGCTGTGTTCTAGTGGTTTGGCAATAGATTAGAGGTTGGGTTTTCCACCATTTGGTTCTAATTAACTAGGGACAATCTGATTTCCATTTGTTGCATTCACATGGCAGTGCTGCCTGTATTTATATCAGAAAAAAAGGTTTATTCTGCCCTCCTAGCCTTGTGAGCACTCCAGAAGATCGCTCCATTATAAGATGGGGACATAGCAAGTTAAATCAAATTGTTCTTCATGATTCTTGTGTCTGCATGCTTACATTTTACTTTTCTGGCTATAGAAGATTTTAACCAAATCAGAGCATTGCCAGGAAGTTAAATGAATAAAATTGCAGTTCTAAGAAGTATTGGACTTTCTCTTGCTGAGTAAAATAAATGTCTCCCTTTCAATTAAACCAACTGTTACTGGATAAAAGTCTACCTTTGCATAATCAACTGTGTGGCCACTGATTAGACTTGATAGGGCAAATTATACCCTAAACTGTGTATTTCGTTGTGGGTAAATAAAACTGCCTATTTATCTTCCTCTGGGGTTTTCTCAACTGCTATTGAAGATGGGCATGGGCAGATTGTGAAAACTCTCAATTACACAACGAACCTAATGTGAATCTTTAAACAAAAGCGTAAAGTTTAAACATGAACATTGATTCAAGAATATTTGTTGCCCACAGAAAAAAGATAACCAGTTCACTTCACTTTCACAATTGTTACTTCCACAAGTGATGGTTGTAAAGAAGTAAACCCTGTCTAATATGAAGAAAAATATATTTCATTCCTGTTCTTACTATGAGTAGCTAATCAAGTCATTTGATCTCTTCTTCCAGATGCCTGGAAGAGCTTGGCATCTATGTTGAAACTATGAATCCAAAGAATTTATTTTTTAAATATAATTCTAAGTAGAATTTTAAATTCTGCTATTTTAATGATTATAATAAATCATGTTTTAGTCTTGAAATTATTTGTTTTATGTTTTAAAAGAGTCTCTGGAAATTTATACTGCCAAAATATCTAGCAGCATAAAATAAAATTTCAGTATCATTGTAATATTTCTATAGGTATTAACAAAGAATGTTTAATCTTTAATGGATTTTTTGTTATTGTTTAAGTGTATTAAATATTAACTGATAGGATTCAAACCCTTTTATGATGTCTTATCATTGTCATTCTTAGGCAGATATCAAGGTTGAAATATTCATCATGGCCTAATATACCAAGCCTTTACTCACTGAAAGAAAGAGCTGTAAAACTATAATAGCTATAAATTTTAATTATGGACAGTCATTATTAATATGTCTGAATAACCTAACAACTTCTGCATAATTAACATATAATTATTGAGCATAGATTTCCTCATTTCCCTTAGTATAATAATTCAGATCCCATGCACCTTCCTAAGGACCAAAGCACTTATAATTGTGAGCATAAAAGGATTAAAGGGCAGTGCCATCAACTTCGGCCGCAAAGTTCCAAAATTGTGGTTTCTAGCCATCTGTCAAAATACTGGCAGAACACCCAACATAAAAAATATTAAGCCATTTTTATCTGAACTGTGTATTTAATTTCTAAAAAGAAAAAAAAAATTCTCAAGCACTTAAAAAAGAAAAATTAAAACATAACTAGTTCCTGAACCCTTAACTTCAGAGATACTACTTAAAATACGTATCCAGTGCCCAAAATGCCACTGTATGCCATTTAGGGGCTGTAGTCACATATTCTTATTCTTATTTACTAGGCCTAGTAGATTGGGGCAGAATCAGACACTAGTGAAATATGTCTGTGTATTTAAACATGCTGGGTTTAGATTTCATTCCTAAAAGGAATCAGACGGAATATCCAACTCCCTAAGTTGAATTGTTTGTGAGTTGAGACTCACAAATGCAATGTCAGCAGAGCCCAGGCTGTGGCATAAACGTGTGTCCTCGCCGTGGGGGCAGAGAGAGGAGCTCGAGGGCAGACACCAGCTTAAGCGGCACAGCTGTTTCTCAATACCAGGCCAGTATTTTCACATAAATCTGTGGCCCACGTTCTGGATTTTCTAGCTTCTAAACAGACTCTCTAGATTTTTAAGATATGATCTTAACATTAACCAGTAAGCAACTGAATCAATATTTTAAAGACCGGTATGAGCCAAGCAAAAATATCCAGCTTGACCAAATGTAGATTACTGATGACCAAAAGGAAACTGGGCTTCCCAGGTGATGCTAGTGGTAAAGAACCCCCCTGCAAACGCAGGAGGCATAACAGACGCGGCCTCAGTCCCTCTGTCAGGAAGACCCCCTGGAGAGGGGCACGGCTGCCCTCTCCAGTATTCTTGCCTGGAGAGTCGCATGGACAGAGAGCCTGGCAGACTCTGGTCCACAGGGTTGCAAAGAGTCAGACGCAACTCAGCACACAGGTGCATGAAAAAGGAAACTAGTAAGAGTTAGTGTTAGACTTTTTAAACTTTGGATTTTAAAATCATTGATAGATAGCACTGCTTTACCACTGAGAGTAAAAGTAGCTCTTAATTGGGGTACTTGCATATTCAGTTATATTCATGTGATGTACATTCTTCATTTATACAAGTATACTTTCTCAGAGGAAGTAGAATGTAGGTATTAACACTATGATAAAACACTAGAGCACTTTTAAATTAGGTTTTTCTGGGCTTCAGTTTGCTTTGAGGAACCTGGTAATATATTTTGGTCAATACAAATCATAAAACAATATAGAGTACTCCCATTTATAAGCCAAATGATCCCAGGGACAACTTCCAGTTAATATATTTTTATGTTCTACTCAATTCGGATGTCCTTATCAAGTTACAGTTTAAGTTAAAACAGTTGCTGGAGTATAAATTAGATAAAAATATTAATTGACAGTTTATTATATACCAAGTAATCTGTTATACAGAATATTTAGAAAGATAAAGTTTTGTCCACCAGGAGCTTAGAGTTGTTACCTATAACTAAGTAAAGTTTGCCACCAACTACAGAATTTTACAGTGAACTATATAGACCATAAAATAGATCTTAAAATTATACACATCCATGCATACATGTACACATATCTATAGACAGATAGGTCGATAGGGAGAGAATCATTATGTAACTGTATATGCATATTAATGTGCTTCCCAGGTGGATCAGGGGTAAAGAGCCCACCTGCCAATGCTGGAGACGCAGGTTCAATCCCTGAGTCGGGAAGAGCCCCTGGAGGAGGAAATGGCAATCCACTCCAGTATTCTTTCTTGGAAAAGCCCATGGACAGAGGAGCCTGGAAGGCTAAGTCCATGGGGTCACAAGAGTCAGAGGCAACTTAGCAACTGAGCACGCATGCATGTGCATGTTAATAGTGATAAGTTATAGAACTCGGACCATCATAGACTTGTTTCCACACTGAATGCTTTCCTCGACTTAAATCTCTCACTTTACACTGCCTTGTTTCCCTTTCTGCTTCCTGAAATGGGTAAAGTGACTTCTACTTTAAAGATGCTCTCAAGCTTGTTGTTTCTCCTAACTATAATTTTAGTTACCACCTTTCACCATGAAGTTTATCAAAAGCCAGATTTGTGTTGGCTACCACCAAGTCCTATTAGTGTTGAAAAATATCTGCAGTGTGATTTGTAGCCTAGAAGTCTGGCTCCAGGCCAAATCCTCCAGACCCTACAAAGTTACAAAGTCTTTCTGTGGCAAGCCTCCTGGGGGAAAGCTGCTGGCAGCACTGCACATTTAGCGCATTGCATGGAGAGGAGTTGCAGTCCAGGACTTGGCCCCTGCCACCCAGGCAGCCACGCTGTTACTTACACATAGCTGCATTTCAGCCCAGGTGCCTCCATTTACAGGCCTCCTTTTGGAGGCCCTTGGCCTAGGCCTCTTAATGGTCTCATCCAGACCATCTTTTGGGGGCCTTGAAAACACGTTTCAACACTTCAGTTCAGTCACTCAGGTATGTCCAACTCATTATGACCCCATGAACTGCAGCACGCCAGGCTTCTCTGTCGATCACCAACTCCCGGAGCTTGCTCACACTCATGTCTATCGAGTAAGTGATGCCATCCAACCATCTCATCCTCTGTCATCTCCTTCTTCTCCTGCCTTCAATCTTTCCAGCATCAAGGTCTTTTCAAATGAGTCAGTTCTTTGCATCAGGTGGCCAGAGTATTGGAGCTTCAGCTTAAGCATCAGTCCTTCCAATGAATATTCAAGATTTATTTCCCTTAGGACTGGCTGGTTTGATCTCCTAGGAGTCCAAAAGACTCTCAAGAGTCTTCAACACCACAGTTCAAAAGCATCAATTCTTTGGCACTCACCTTTCTTTATGATCTGACTCTCAAATCCACACATGGCTACTGGAAAAACAATAGCTTTGACTATACAGACCTTTGTCCACAAAGTGATGTCTCTGCTTTTTAATATGCTGTCTAGGTTGGCCATAGGTTTCCTTCCAAGAAGCAAGCGTCTTAATTTCATGGCTGCAATCACCATCTGCAGTGATTTTGGAGCCCAAGAAAATAAAGTCTGTCACTGTTTCTACTGTTTCCTCATCTATTTGCATGAACTGATGGGACTGGATGCCATGATCTTAGTTTTCTGAATGTTGAGTTTTAAGACAGCTTTTTAAACTCTCCTCTTTCATTTCATCAAGAGGCTCTTTAGTTCCTCTTCGCTTTCTGCCGTAAGTGTGGTGTCATCTGCATATCTGAGGTTATTGATATTTCTCCCAGCAATCTTGATTCCAGCTTGTGCTTCATCCAGCCCAGCATTTCTCATGAGGTACTCTGCATATAAGTTAAATAAGCAGGGTGACAATATACAGCTTTGATCTACTCCTTTCCCAATTTGGAACCAGTCTGTTGTTCCATGTCCAGTTCTAACTGTTGCTTCTTGACATGCACACAGCTTTCTAAGGAGGTAGATATGAGGGTCTGGTATTCTCATCGCTTTAAGAATTTTCCACAGTTTGACACAGTCAGAGGCTTTAGCACAGTCAGTGAAGTAGAAGTAGATGTTTTTCTGCAATTCTCTTGCTTTTTCTATGGTCCAACGGATGTTGGCAATTTGATCTCTAGTTTGCCTTTTCTAAATCCAGCCTGAGCATCTAAAAATTCTCGGTTCATGTACTATTGAAGTCTAGCTTGGAGAATTCTGAGCATTACTTTGCTAGCATGTGAGATGAGTGCAGTTGTGCACTAGTTTGAACATTCTCTGGCATTTCCTTTCTTTGGGATTGGAATGAAAACTGACCTTTTCCAGTCCTGTGACCACTGCTGAGTTTTCCAAATTTTCTCAAATGTTGAGTGCAGCACTCTAACCACATCATCTTTTAGGACTTGAAATCACTCAGATAGAATTTCATCATCTGCACTAGCTTTGTTCACAGTGATGCTTCCAAAGGTCCACTTCACTTTGCACTCCAGGATGTCTGGCTCTAGGTGAATTATCACACCATCATGGTTATCAGGTTCATTAAGATCTTTTTTGTGCAGTTCTTCTATGTATTCTTGCCACCTCTTCTTAATATCTTCTGCTTCTGTTAGGTCCATACCATTTCTGTCCTTTATTGTGCCCATCTTTGCATGAAATGATCCCTTGGTGTTGCTCCGCTAGAGAAATACTAGTGGTATTTCCCCAGTAAAGCTCAGTTTTAAGTATCTGCTACTCTTAGTTCTTTTCCCTGATCTTCCCTCTGTACCCCTATCCTCTCCCCCAAATCCAAACCAAACCAGAAGGAACCTTTTGTTCAGGGCTCCCTGGCAAGAGAGAGAGAATGCCCTGCTTCTGTAATGATGCTTCTGACCTTTGCCCAGTGCCATTCATTGGGGAATGGGACCTTGATGAAGCCAGCACTTTCTTTTTGGCCTCTTGCTTACACTATCACAGTAAGTGAATAAAGGCTCAATTATTATGTACTTTCATTTGTGAAGTTGTTTTAACTGACCACTCTGACATCTGGCTGCTCAACTCTATCCAGCTCAGTATTTGACAATAGCTTTCATTGATGTAATGAAAATAGCTTCCAAAAGTCATCCAAAGACTGACCTCGTACAGTATGCTATAATAGTTGTTTATTATTATGTATCTCTCTGATTTATTTGAAGTCACTCAACAATGCCTCTGTCCATCCCCCCAAAATTTTACCACTTTGAACTCACTACCTATAGAAAGGGCATGATGACTGGAGTCAGATTGTTTTGAATTTTGACTTTGCTTCTTACCTTACATAGGAGTAAATCACAAAGAATCCATGGGCCTTGATTCCCTTATCTTTAATATGATAGTGGTATAATACTACTAATACTAAGACTTTAAAAGAATGATTGGAGGATTAAATCTAAAATGTATGTTGCACCCATTTTTGAAAATTCTACAGACTTAACTTTTTACTAGATTTTACTCCCACTGACATTTTTTCTTGTTGCTATTTTTTCCTTCTCCCATCTCATCACAAAGAAGCTCTCTGAGAAATAAATCTTCAGGCATTTGTCATTTCGCTCTCTACTTTCTTTCTCTTAAGTTATATTGAATGCAGTATTTTATATAAATATATAAAAATAATATTTCAGTGCAAAAGCATCAAATTAAAGAACACAGAATCTGAAGGTCCTGTCATAGGAAAACATCTACTCAAACCAGTTGTTTTAATCTTAGAAAAGTTGTTTTGAAATTACTTATCATTTTCACAGTATTCTTTAATGAATACATTTTCATATATTCTTTTCCTCCATGTTTTCTTTCTTCTCCTTAGTATATTTCTCTGTCATTCCTTTCCAGCTGCTGCACAAAATGTCTGATCATGAGCAACACGGGTTTCAGAGATGCTCATCCTCTTTCTGGCATAGTACTGATGATTCATCTCCCTGTCTAAATATTCCTTCCTTTACTGTCACTCCTGTCAACTCTCCTGATTTCAGACTATCATTAGGACTGTTAATACCACCACCTTCTAAACAGGGCCTTCCCAAGCCAGACAGTGACAGCAGCATCCCAAGACCTCATGTAATTTGCTAAATAGAAAATTATTTTTATTAGCCCATATATTATTTTGAATTCTGCCAATATATGCCATTTATATAGTACTGAAAAAATCAAGTATGTCTTGAATTGATGATGTGATCTGGGGCCTTTATGTGCCATTTTTGCATACTTGGGTCATCTGATATCAGAGAGTTTCCTAGAGAAAGTGAAAGTGAAAGTCACTCAGTCCTGTTTCTCCAGGCCAGAGTATTGGAGTGGGTAGCCTTTCCGTTCTCCAGGGGATCTTCTCAGCCTAGGAGGTGGAACCCAGGTCTTCTGCATTGCAGGCAGATTCTTTACCAGCTGAGCTACAAGGGAAGCCCTTCCAGTAGAGAGTGGTGGTCCAAATCCACAAAAAGATGAAGTAGGACAGGTACTTTCAAGGATTCTTCAGAAAAGAATCTAAAAAACAGTGGATATATGGATATGGATAAATGATTCACTTTGCCGTACACCTGAAGTTAGCACAATATTGTAGCTCATCTATACGCCAATACAAGTTTTAAACAGAAAACAAAAAAAGATTCATCGAATGTGTTAATTGGGAAGTTAGGCCATTGGTGATACTGGCAAAGCTGTTTAGGTACAGTTAAGCAAAAAGAGCCGTCTAGAGACTTCTCTGCCAGGCCAGTGGTTAAGACTCCACGTTCACGGGGTTTGGATTCCATCCCTGTTTGGGGAACTAAGGTCCACATGCTGTGGAGTGTGATCAAAAAAAAAAAAAAGAACAGTCTAGAATGATCTTAATTGAGGATTGGATGAAGTAAACAGGCAAGAAATGTAATACCTCCTTCAAAGAGCTCAGCTTCAATAGGGAAGAGAAAGAGAAATGAAAGTCTAGAGGAGCAAAGAAGCCCTGAGTAAAGAGCTTTTTGGTTGGTTTGTTTGAACAAAGTCAAGATTCGAGTATCTTTAAATCCTGACAAAGAGGAGAGAGATGAATGCCAGGGTAAATGGAGGGACAGGCTGATTAGGAAAACAACATTCCTGAGTAGGAGGGAGGAGCTGAGGGATAAAGTTTCCTCCAAGTCTTTGTATAGTGTTTGTGACTGATAAACTATCAAAGTGAAAGTAAGTTGCTAAAGAAAGGAAGATGTCAGCTATTTTATTTTCCTGCATGAAAAAATGTAATAACAGTCATGTAAACTGAATAGCAAATCAGTCACTCTTTACACACAATCAGCCTTATTTTTCATTACCTACATCACCTATAAATCAAAAAAATGTATTCTGAAAACACAAATTTTAATGTGTACCACTCTAGGCAGTTCTAAGCAGTGTTCATGTTCTTATAGGAGAAGTTAATTTCCCCTCACTATTTCTCTCCAAAATGAAAATTGTCCTTGGTTTATAGATGATATGTAATATATACATACACACACACACACACACACACATATATATATATAAATAATTTCTTCCCTGCATGACAATTACATATTATGTGATTTTACATATAAAATTACATATTATGTAAAGTGATGATTGTTTCATTCTGACATTACGTCCAAGCCCAGATTGGCCCGGATAATTTAACCATTTTGGTGGTATATTTAGTGACTATAATTTATTTTACAAGATAGCTATTTATTGTAGAAAACTTGATGAAAACTTATTCCAAGAATGTCACTGCAATGAATATAATAGTTGGCAGTCACTAGAGTTATAAATACAATTTAAAATAGACTCCTTGAAATTTTTTTTAAATCGTTATCAATTGCTTTTGAGTGGTTATATTTAAGATGTATCACTTAAGTTCAGTTATTTCTGTCTAAATCTTATACAAAATGCATTACTGATATCAAGATTTTATATAAATAGTTTGTAGCATGTTTCCAATTCTTTGATATAAATGGCAGTTATTTCTAGATATATAAAAAATCCAATATAAAAGATACATCTCTCTAGAAGTGTCGTCACCATTTTTGCCATCATCTTTAATAACATTTTTGTAGAGATTTTCCTGCCAATGAGCATTTGGCATATGTGGTTAATTCGTATGAAATTGCCTACTTAACCATTTTTGATCTACAGAATGGCAGGTTCATATGACTCAACTGCATGTGTTGGGTTCACATGTGTTTTATATGTATGTGAAATATTCTTCATTATAATGTGTCCACATGGAATACTACCCTAATTCATGTTGTCTTCATTGCAGGCAGGCGGCGTGACACCTAAGTTGCCCTCTACTGACATCTTTGATATGATTCCATTTTCTCCAGTATCACCCCAGTCTTCAGTACCGACTCACAATGGCATGCAGCCGCCTCCAGTACCTAGCCGATCTAACGAGATTAGTAAGCTTTCTAAACAAACCAATATTCTTTGCTACATTTGTGTACATTTTAAATGTTTAATTAACTCTTTATGTGAAATCATATATCTTAACAAGCTCACTAGAAATTTTAATAACCGAAGAATTTTTGTTTATATGTATGTACCAAGTTCAGTTAATTATATATTTTACTTTATAATTCAGAGTAGACTACTAAAGGCATCACTATTTGCATTTAAAACTATTTCATGAAAAATGGTATTTTGGTATAACCTGAGTTAGATCATAATACAAGGCACTTAATTATGTTTTTATTGTGCTTGGGGTTATATTTTTAGTATGTTTTAAATGATTAAAAACAACCCTAGTGGTAATTAATTATCTTTGACATATATAGAGAGATCAGTTTAAATTTTTATCATAGAGTATGTGGGTGGTCTTAAAGAAACATATGAATCTATGAATTTCATATATATAAACCTATGAATTTCATGATTTCTTTGTAACTATGTTAGTGTTCTCTATTTGATATGTAAAGAGCTATACTAAATACATTGCTTTTCTGATTTACTTTCCATATATCTTTCTATATGTAAGTCTTTCTCTGTTGAATTAGAAAGCATCTAGCAGATGCTAGTCATCTATGTCTTGACTATATTCTGATCTGTGCCCTGTCACAGAAAGTGAAAGAATGGTTTCCAGTGGTCGAGATCAGTCAGCAAATCCAAAGGGTCACTGAAGAGAAGAGTTTTACGTATTATGCTTTATTGCTTCCTCTCTGGTTCACATTTAAGACATTTTCAATGTAGCTCTGAAGTTTTAACTTAAGGCTGTGAAGTATTTCAGAGCCTATAGTTTATCTCCCCTGTGGAACTTAACAAAGTACATTGCACATTTTAGGCATTCAGTAAATTTCTGAGGGCTAATTTTTAAATGCAAAGTAATAATATTAGGTCAATGTACAAAAATATTTCAATACGTAAGTTGAAATATAACATATTTAAAGTCCTCTGAATATATTTTGTATTGATGCAAAATATTTCTTCAAGGAAGTAATCCATAATATACATGTCATGATAGAAAATCTTGCCAAAATGGGGTATTTCTTGTCCTTGTGAGTGTCCCACATCTCTGTTTGTGAAAATGTTGATGGGGTGAAACTGTTAGTTGTTCAGTCATGTCCAACTCTTTGAAACCCCATGGACTGTAGCCTGCCATGCTCCTCTGTCCATGGAATTCTCCAGGCAAGAATACTGGAGTGGGTAGCCAATCCGTTCTCCAGGGGATCTTCCCGACCTGAGGACTAAACCCTGGTCTCCGGCATTGCAGGCAGATCTCTTCCTTTACCACTGTTTTTTACCTTCTCTGATTTTGTCACTCTTTTACTCATTCATTTATTTAATTCAATAGGCATTTGTTTAACATACTCACTAGATTTTGAAATATAAGTTAGCTGTGTATCTACATTGGACAACTTAAAACCGAACAGAATATAAATTGAGAAGAGTGAATAGATTTTAAGACATTTAGAAGGAATGGTAACTGAGAGTTATTATCCATCAGGATAATGAGTGAGAGTTCAAATCAATTACAGTTCAGGATTTTAGACCAAATGCTGTTAATGAGAAAAATTGAGGCAGAGAGGGAGAAAGTGAAGGAGTTCTCTTTTAGACATTTGTGAGTTTGAAACATCTTTGGAAAATCTAGGTAGAGATAGTTAAATTGTTTTAAGGAACTTATTAATGAGAAACTGGCATCACATCCTGCTATATTTTTTATGTCTACCTATGCTGATGTCAGAGTTTAGTAAATACAACAATAAATCAATAGAGAGAAAGACTAGATAGATAATAGATGATAGATAGATTTGGAGTTTTGATTACTACAGTATCATTTCTTTCATTTATCAACTATCTATCAATTGTCTTTTTGTCTATCTATACTAACAATTTAAGGACAGATTGTTCAACTCAATTTTAATTGTAAAATTGTCTAAAACTCTAATCCAGTGGGGTTTTAGTATTATGACTTTTTCTTTAAATGAAATCTTAAATGTATTCATTCATTTACTTTTCTTTATGTTCAAATATATAAAAGCAGAATCTTTAGCTTTTCTCCTTACTGCCTGAGAACCCTAGTAATTCTCCAGAGCATATTTTTGATCTTTGAATACATATGAGGTTTTAATTAATTTGTTTCATATCATATTTCCTAATTGGTTATAAATTATATGATGGAAGGCGCTTGACTGGAAAGTCCTTTCCTCACTGCTTTAATCCACTGCCTAGCAAAATGTATGGAACATACTGTGTCCAATAAATGTTTAGTTGATAAAGGAAAGAATGACCAAATGAAATATCACCTATTTTTGTCCTTTTGCTCTTGCATTAGATTAAATAATTTTCATGTTATTAATTACATACTAGATCTTTTTAAATTGGAAATTGGACTTACATGATTTTTTATGGGTTTTAGATCCATAGATCTGAGTTGGCCAAAATATGCCAAAGAGCTCTGTTTATTAATTTGCATGGTATTAATATATTTGATATTTAAATTAGTAGTTTCTTAACTTGTGTGGGGTTTATGGACCCCAAAGAATATAGTAACTTTAAAGTTAAACCTCTTTCACCTAAAAGCACAACATGCTCACTCATACAAAATTTGTATTGTACTTTACAAATGTTAAAAGAATCCCTTAAGCCCATCTGAAATCTCTGATGATTTTGAGTCCCAACTTTAGAAGACCTGTGTAATGAGGATCTCTGTCTCTCCTGACAGACCTTTCTCTTTATTAATTCATTTCTTTCTACCATGTGCAAAGCATCACTTAATGTGTATCCTGTTAATCTGTATCCAAGATACTCTTCCAAAGAAAAGTTTCTCCAAGTTCTGATTTATTGCATATAATAAACATCAGACTGAGGAAAATAAATAGCCACAAAAATAATAACACCCATCTGTTAAACCTAAGGTAAAAGTAAATCCCCACTCATTCGGAACTGCCCTGGGTTATACCTTTCATCCTGATGAAACTATTGATAACATTCCTTTCATTCTTAAAAGTGACTTTATTTGGATGTAAATTGTATGTCCTTACTTATGTAGTACTTACCAGCACCAGAAACTTCTAAGCATTTAGAAGTTTCCCTTCCCTTCTCCAGTGGACCACATTTTGTAGAAACTCTCCACAAAAAGGAGAAAAGGAAAGATATATCCATCTGAATGCAGAGTTCCAAAGAATAGCAGGGAGAGATAAGAAAGCCTTCCTCAGTGATCAGTGCAAAGAAATAGAGGAAAATAACAGAATGGGAAAGACTTTAGGAAAATTAGAGATGCCAAAGGGAACATTTCCTGCAAAAATGGGCTCAATAAAGGACAGAAACGGTATGGACCTAACAGGAACAGAAGATATTAAGAAGAGGTGGCAAGAATACACAAAAGAACTACACAAAAAAAATATTAATGACCCAGCTAACCATAATGGTGTGATCACTCACCTAGAGCCACATCCTGGAGTGTGAAGTCAAGTGGGCCTTAGGAAGCATCACTACCAACAAAGCTAGTGGAGGTGATGGAATTCCAGCTGAGCTATTTCAAATCCTAAAAGATGATGCTGTAAAAGTGCTGCACTCAACATACCAGCAAATTTGGAAAACTCAGCAGTGGCCACAGGACTGGAAAGGGTCAGTTTTCATTCCAATCCCAAAGAAGGAAAAATGCCAAAAAATGTTCAAACTAGCACACAATAGCACTCATCTCACATGCTAACAAAGTAATGCTCAAAATTCTCCAAGCAAGGCTCAATTAATATGTGAACTGTGAACTTCCAGATGTTCAAGCTGGATTTAGAAAAGGCAGAGGAACCAGAGATCAAATTACCAACATCCATTGGATCATAGAAAAAGTGAGAAAATTCCAGAAATATGTCTTTTTCTGCTTTACTGACTATGCTAAAGCTTTTGACTGTGTGGATCACAACAAACTATGGAAAATTCTTAAATAAATGGGAATAACAGACCACCTTACCTGCCTCCTGAGAAATCTGTATTCAGGTCAAGAAGCAATAGTTAGAACCAGACATGAAACAACAGACTGGTTCCAAAATGGGAAAGTAGTATGTCAAGGCTGTATATTGTCATCTTGCTTATTTAACTTATATGCATGAAAAATGCTGGAATGGATTAAGCACAAATTGAAATCAAGATTGCTGGGAGAAATATCCATAACCTCAGATATGCAGGTAACACCACCCTTACGGCAGAAAGTGAAGAGGAACTAAAGAGCCTGTTGGGAAAAGTGAAAGAAGAGAGAGCTGAGTTAAAACTCAACATTCAAAAAACAAAGATCATGGCATATGGCAAATAGATAGGGAAACAATGGAAACAGTGACAGACTTTCTTTTCTTGGGTTCCAAAATCAATGCAGATGGTGACTGTAGCCACGAAATTAAAAGCTGCTTGCTCCATGGAAGAAAAGCTATGAGAAACCTAGACAGCATATTAAAAAGCAGAGACATTATTTTACCAACAAAGGTCTGTATAGTCAAAGCTGTGATTTTTCCAGTAGTCATGTATGGATGTGACAGTTGGACCATAAAGAGAGCTGAGTGCCAAAGAATTGATGCCTTTGGACTGTGGTGTTGAAGACTCTTGAGAGTCCCTTGGACTGCAAGGAGATCCAACCAGTCAATCCTGAAGGAAATCAGTCCTGAATATTCACTGGAAGGACTGATGCTAAAGCTGAAGCTCCAGTACTTTGGACACCTGATGAGAAGTGATTCTTTAGAAAAAACCCTGATGCTGGAAACGACTGAAGGCAGGAGGAAAAGGGGATGACAGAGAATGAGATGGTTGGATGGCGTCACTGACTGTATGGACCTGAGTTTGAGCAAGCTCCAGGAGTTGGTGATGGACAGGAGTCAGTGGGGTCACAAAAAGTCAGACACAACTGAGCAACTAAACTGAAAATTGAAAATCTTGCTACATTATAAATGTTATTGCCTATAGACAGTCTAATTTTTTGTCATTTAAGACAGGTTTAGAATTTATTCAGAGGAAAGAAATTTCTTTAAAAAATTTTGTCATATAATAAGCCATAGAATATATAAAAGGTCCCTGTCTGTATATTTTGAAGTATTCATTGCAACGTATCCTTTAAAATATATGCGCAGTGATCTTTTTGATATTCTATTACTGTTTTGTTTTATTTTGTTTTTTTTGGCCATGTGGCATGTGGGGTCTTAGTTTCTCTACCAGGAATTGAACTCATTCCCCCTTCATTGGAAACACAGAGCCTTAACCACTGGACAGCCAGAAAGTCCCCATTACTGCAATTTAAAAAAAAAAAAAAATTGTATGGGGGATAGGAGACATTTTTAGAGAAATTGTCTCATTGTGGTTACCTAGGAAGGTGATATGATTTCATGCTACACAAGGTATTGTTCCTTACTTTTTTTTCTGGCTAAAGGGTGAGATTAAAGTGCATGAATTATGAGTTAAGCTACTTAATAATCTACCAGGTCCCACATATTGTGTCACTGCTGTGTTGCAGGGTCATCAATAAATGGAATAAGGAAGTTTCAGTGAACAATACATTAATTTCAGTAGCTTTAAATTGCTTCAAAAATGAATAAAAATGTAAAAGAAAATAAATTGCCTTGGCAAAATGTAGATATTGAAATATACTAATTATCAAACATTTGGTGATTTTGCTATTTCTTACTTAAAGGCATAAAATAGTCCTTTGCCACCAAATAGTTTTTATTTTTTTTATTTTTTATTTTTTTTATTTTTTAATTTTTTTATTTTTTTTTTCATTTATTTTTATTAGTTGGAGGCTAATTACTTTACAGCATTGCAATGGTTTTTCTCATACATTGAAATGAATTAGCCATGGATTTACATGTATTCCCCATCCCGGTCCCCCCTCCCACCTCCCTCTCCACCCCATCCCTCTGGGTCTTCCCAGTGAACCAGGCCCGAGCACTTGTCTCATGCACCCAACCTGGGCTGGTGATCTGTTTCACCCTAGATAATATACATGTTTCGATGCTGTTCTCTTGAAACATCCCACCCTCGCCTTCTCCCACAGAGTCCACAAGTCTGTTCTATACATCTGAGTCTCTTTCTCTGTTTTGCATATAGGGTTATCGTTATCATCTTTCTAAATTCCATATATATGTGTTAGTATACTGTAATGGTCTTTATCTTTCTGGCTTACTTCGCTCTGTATAATGGGCTCCAGTTTCATCCATCTCATTAGAACTGATTCAAATGAATTCTTTTTATGGCTGAGTAATATTCCATGGTGCATATGTACCACAGCTTCCTCATCCATTCGAGTGCTGATGGGCATCTAGGTTGCTTCCATGTCCTGGCTATTATAAACGGTGCTGCGATGAACACTGGGGTGCTGGGGTCTCTTTCAGATCTGGTTTCCTCGGTGTGTATGCCTAGAAGTGGTATTGCTGGGTCATATAGCAGTTCTATTTCCAGCTTTTTAAGAAATCTCCACACTGTTTTCCATAGTGGCAGTTCTAATTTGCATTCCCACCAACAGTGTAAGAGGGTTCCCTTTTCTCCACACCCTCTCCAGCATTTATTGCTTGTAGACTTTTGGATAGCAGCCATCCTGACTGGCGTGTAATGGTACCTCATTGTGGTTTTGATTTTAATTTCTCTGATAGTGAGTGATATTGAGCATCTTTTCATGTGTTTTTTTGCCATCTGTATGTCTTCCTTGGAGAAATGTCTGTTTAGTTCTTTGGCCCATTTTTTGATTGGGTCATTTATTTTTCTGGAGTTGAGCTGGAGGAGTTGCTTGTATATTTTTTGAGATTAATCCTTTGTCTGTTGCTTCATTTGCTATTATTTTCTCCCAATCTGAGGGCTATCTTTTCACCTTGCTTATAGTTTCCTTTGTTGTGCAAAAGCTTTTAAGTTTCATTAGGTCCCATTTGTTTATTTTTGCTTTTGTTTCTAAAATTCTGGGATGTGGGTCATAGAGGATCCTGCTATGATTTATGTCGGAGAGGGTTTTGCCTATGTTCTCCTCTAGGAGTTTTATAGTTTCTGGTCTTACATTTAGATCTTTAATCCATTTTGAGTTTATTTCACCAAATAGTTTTTAAATCATCATAAAAATGGATCTTTGCTTCCTTTTGGTCTTTAACTATTGTGGATAGAGGCTCATTTGCATATGCAGGTTTTTCTTTAATCTTGCTTCCAAATTTAGGGCTTCCCTGGTGTCTCAGCTGATAAAGAATCTGCCTGCAACAGGGGAGACCTGGGTTTGATCCCTGTGCTGGGAAGATACCATGGACGAGGGCGATGCAACCCAGTCCAGTATTCTTGCCTGGAGAACTCCATGGACAGAGGAGCCTGGCAGGCTGCAGTCCACGGGGTCACAAAGAGCTGGGCATGACTGAACTTAACTCACCTGAACTCAGTCCTTATCATTTCATTTACTATATTATTTTCTTCCTTTTAGAACGGGACCTGTTTGGAGCAGAACCTTTTGACCCATTTAACTGTGGAGCAGGGGATTTCCCACCAGACATTCAATCAAAATTAGATGAGATGCAGGTGACTATTTTAACAGATTGGCCCATAGTTTTTTTTTTGTTTTGTTTTGTTTTTTTCTGTGATTCCTAGATAATGTTATCAACTATAGTATATATTATCAACTTGCTGAAAATAATTGCTTTAAAATAACAATATACATTTAGGTCTAAAAATACTCAGATGCTAAAGATAAGGTTTTTGTTGTGTTTTGTTCTTAACGGTGCAATTTACAGTGGCAGTAAGGTGGTGCATCTTTTTGATACAAAATTGCATGAATTCTTCATGAGTTCATTATTCAAAATCCAAAAATTAAAAGGTCATTGCATTAGATTTATAAGATTTGATCTCAGTCTTTTAAAACAATTATGAATTTCAAAATTGTGAATGGGTGAATGAAGGAAAAGCTTTGTAAGAGTGAAATCAGTCTTTTAAAGGAATCATTGTAAAAGAGGTCATCTGTATGGTTATGGATGGAAACTAAACTTGACCACACTGTAGTGTATACAGAAGTTGAAATATAATGTTGCACACATGAAATTTATATAATGTTATAAACCATGTACCACAATTAATTTAAAAAGATTAAAGCTGATAGCTAAAACCAAGAATTCCAAAGAAGGGGGGGGGATGTAAAAACAGAAGGAAGCATTGTGGGCTCTTCTGGGCTCCTATTGAAGCAGCAGACACCAAATGACCACTTCTTAAGGAATGTAGTACAGTTGCATTTTCATTTCTTTCTCTCCCTTTTATTTTTCAATTCTGAATCGTTTTGAAAGTTTGAAGATATTTTGTGTAGTGGGCCATGATTAATAATTAGCATTATAAGCACTATAATAAGGTCTTCTCTTTATATTTCCTTTTATATCTTGGTGATGTTTTTATATCCTATTTTTTACCAAAAAGACAATATATATGTGGTAGAATGCAGTCAGAGATCAGCTCATTATATCAACCAGCTTATATGAAGCTGACTGAAAATATGTGATGACTTTACTTATTCAGCCTGGACAATATACTCACTCTTCTATGCTTTATTTCCTGGAAAAAAAATTAAGGGGTGGATTATGATCTTCTAACACTGATAAAACACTACTTCTTAGAAAGATCATAAATATCCTTTCACTGATTTTGGACTGAAGGTATGAAGCAGTTTTTTAAGTATTATGTGCTTTTCCTTATTATTCCAGATGTAATAATACCTCTCTATCTTAAAAGTTGGATTGTTTAACATATCTTGAGATTTTTTAAGAATATGTTAAAAGAAAAATTTCTCAAGTTGAATGATTTATAATTCCCTTTTGCATAAAAGTTATTTTAAATCCTTAATACTCACTTAAACTTTTATTATAACATTTCATAAATACTTACAAAAAGTTAAAAAGCATTTTATCCTTACAGATCTTATATAACTGTTAATTCAAAACTTATCAATTAAAAGCAAAATTATAGCACCTAATAAAATTCTAATTACAAACTTTATTATAATCACATGGGTTATTTTACTCAGCTGAAGCTAAAACCACTGACATCAAACTTCTGTTGATATCAGCATGTATCTTATTTGATGACACAGTTTCTGCACATCTATTCTATTCAAATACTAAGAGACTTCATGCAAATAGTACATGATTATTTCGTGATAACGCTTTGTTTATTTCATATGAAAATAATTTGTTTACCTTTTCATTGATTTTATCAATTATGCTTATTCTACCTCAGCGCTAATGTTTTTGTAGGAACAGACAAAAACATGGACACTGATATGGTAGTATTTGTTCTGAAAGGTTGTAAGAACCACAAGGAATTACTACTAATGGTTTTTTTAGATTTCCACACAACAAATGTTTTCTATAGATTTTTGAAAATAAAACTGTATCTCCAGATTTTTGTAGAAACCTAGTTTGAGAAACATTGTATTGGAATGATTTAACATGTGTTAGATAATGTTACACTGTGGTATTTTTGCTTTTGTTTTTGTTATTTCTTAATGTCTTTTTCATTCTTTTCTGCTTTCATGGTTGGTAGCGCCAGAGATGGTTGGTATATCATTTTCATATTTTAAACAAGTTATGGCTTCTTGAAGTTAAACCTTAATATTTGCATGCTTTATTTAATAAATGCTCAAATAGCAGTTCATATGGATATGTCTGATTATTAGTTGTGTTTAAAGAGGTTTATACTCATATTTTGAAGTTGTTTTTTTTTCAGTGAATTAGGCACTATTGCATCGTCCATCTCATTGTCTGTTTCTTTTAATCCATGATTTATTTGCAATTTTAATTTAACTAAAGTAAAATAATATTTATCTAAAATCCATGACAGCTTTCATTATTAATCTTGTTAGCCTGATTAATTGAATGCACACATTTAGTTACTATTTTTATCTTTGCATATAATGTAAAAACTTAATACAGTATAGGCGCTAATGGTAAACAGTCCTCCTACAATGCCAGGAGACATAATGGACTGAAATTCAGGTTCGATCCCTGAGTTGGGAAGGTCCCCCAGAGAAGGGCCTGGCACCTCTGTGGTATTCTTACCTGGAGAATCCCATGGACAGAGGAGCCTAGCAGTCTACAGTCCATAGCGTCGCAAAGAGTCAGCACAACTGAAACGACTTAGCTTGCACGCATATAAATTATATTGAATTAAGCTTACTGAAATTTTGGATTTTACTCTTTTATTTATAGAGGAAATTGAAGAAACATCTCATGAATGTAAGAATTTAAGCAGAACTATTAAGCCATATTTTTTATAAATTGTTAGAAAATTAGATATTTATTTGAAATCAATTATGTGGGTATCCGATTTGACGAAATTTACACTTCTCATTACATGTCACTGGCAGACAAATTAGTGTAATATTATTGATATCCCAGAAGTTTACCTTATTCATTATAATAATTTAACATGTTAAAAAAGAATCATGGTAAGTCAATGAAAGATAAATGAATTTTGCAAGTGATGTTAATTCAACTGGTTAATAATTTGGAAGATCAGTGTATAGCTGAAATATACAACAAATATTCAGATTAATTTTAGAAACCTTGGGTAGTTTAAAATATTTGAAATACAATTACATACTTATCAGACTTTTGAATTATAAAGAAAATTTTATAAGGAAAATATATACATGCAGTCTCCTGGAGAAAAACTTCTATGCTTCTTTTAATTTTGTTTTAAAGAAATATAACCATATTGTGTATATATAACTAAAATAAGTAGACAAATGATAAGGAAACTAAATAATCAACAGATAAAAAGGCAGTTGATCACAAAGGACCATAAATGGCTACGTACTTGTAGACATGTTAAATCTAATCAAATAAACATACAAATTAACAGCTATAAATGCTATTTTAGTTCAGCAAATTAAGCATTTTATTTTTTACTAATATGAGTGCAAATGAAGTGTAATGAAACAAGCACTCTAAATCATTGCTGGGTCAAGATCCATTCATAGCATCCCTTGGGCAGTAATTTGTTGCTAATACTTGTATTTCTATGTGGTATCAAAAACTTTAATGCAATCTATCCTGAAGAGAAAATAACTATGAATATGGAAAATCTCTATGCATAGAAACATCTAGTCAGCATTATTTAAAATTATAAAATACAGGAAATGAATCATATTAAAATTAATGAAACATCATAAAATCATCAAATTAGTTTTACATGGACTCAGAGAAATTTGTTCTGCTAAGATTAAAAAAATAGAATACAGAAATTTATATATAATGTATGTAATACATCAAATAAATGTTATATATAATATATAGTTATATTATTAAATTATTGTTTAAATTTATAGGTAGAAAAAAGGGAGATTCAAAGGACATACTTCAACATATTAATTGTTACATATGAGTGTTTTTTTTTCCTTCCTTGATATACTTTTCTATTTCAAAGTAAGAAAATACAATTGGGGAAAATATTTTATATAACTTATATTATTAATTATACATTAATAATAAAATCATTATTTTGTGTGATATTAATTATCATCTCCATTCCAACCCTACATAAGTTAAATAAGCGTTATTTTCACTCAGAGGTTTAAAATTCAAGAGGATATGGAACTTTAGAAGGACTGAGCATTTGTTAAATCATGACTTACTAAATGAGACCTAGAGAGGAAGGGTCAGAAAATGTGTGGGAAATTTTTTTAGGAGGAAAGAAAACCAAGAAACCATATGACCATGTGTCAAAATCAAAAGAGATAATTAAGTTAATCTAAAAGGAATCCAAAAGGATCCTTATAAAAACTTGGAGATATTCTTGTAATTAATATACAAATATTTTTTGCTGCTCTTGAAATAATGATCAACTCCTGTCTTACTTTGATTACTATTCTGCTTTTCCCTGGTAGCTCAGACGGTAAAGTGTCTGCCTGCAATTTGGGAGACCTGGGTTCAATCCCTAGGTCGGGAAGATCCCCTGGAGAAGGAAATGGCAACCCACTCCAAGTACTGTTGCCTGGAAACTTCCATGGATGGAGGAGCCTGGTAGGCTACAGTTCATGGGATCGCAAAGAGTCGGACATGATTGAGCAACTTCACTGATAGTAATAGCACATTGATAAATTATATTTTCAGGGTAATTAAAGCAATAGTGGTTTAATTTCAGAATGAACTGATAACATTTTAAAAACAATGATATCAAATCTTTGCAAAGGTAATACATAGCCACAGTACTTGTCTATTCTAGAAGATGATATAGTACATAGATCCTCAGATATCCAAATAAGATATTTTAAAAAGAAGTTTATTTACAGTATCTTCAGTTTAAAGTATTGACTTTTCTAACTATTTGGCAGCTGTTTAAAAAATATGCATACAGGTGGCAAAATATTTCTGCTTGTGACAGGAATAGGCTTTTAAATAAATGGTAAGTACTCTGACTTTTACTTAACTAAATAGAATTTGTATTTCAAATAGTGAGAAGTAGTTTTGAAAAATCATTAAAGTGATGGTATTGCATGTGGACTTTTTGCTGTAGGCATAATGAAGAGCATTCTCTAAACACTAATAGCAAAAAAGGTGTGGCTTGCATTTTGTAATGGTTCTCTTCCTCTATATGATACTGTTTGCATTGGGCTTTTAATAAAAGTACATTAGTTACCAATTATATTTGAAGGTAACTCAAATTCTGCAAATTCATTTGAGGAAAGGCAAATGAATGTGTATTTGGCTGGCACACAGGTAGATGCCATCTAATTAAATGAAAGACAAAGCAGAACAGAGGACAAAAGCCTTCTCTTTGAGAGAGATTTTCTTTTCCTCAGGAACAGACTGCTGTCTACATTTCATTTTATAGGCAAGGATGAGTATGGGAGAGATAGTAAGGCCAGAGATGGTCCATCTATCAATTACTTTAGACAGAAAAGAAGAGAGATTTGAGAAGAGAAGGACAAAATCCTTTGCCACTGAATTTTTACTAAAACTCTTGGAAAAAAAAATTTTTCATGGCAATTGGGTCCTTGCTATTAATAAATTAAGGCAGTTTAATTTCCAGAAGCATTTAAAACATGCTACAACAAAGTGTTAGCCTCTCAGTCATGTCCAACTCTTTGCAACCCCATGGACTGTAGCCCACCAGACTCCTCTGTCCATTGGATTTCCCAGACAAGAATACTGGAATGGGTTGCTGTTGACTTCTCCGGGGATCTTCCTCACTCAGGGATCAAACCCTAGTCTCCCACATTGCAGGCAGATTCCTTACCATCTGTGCCACCAGGGAAGATGCTAACACATGCTAGAGTGAGTGGAATTCAAATAATTTGCAAATGCAAGCAACTGCAAAACTAGTTGTTTAGTCACTCAATCATGTCTGACTCTTTTGAGATTCCATGGACTGTACCTTGCCAGACTCTCCTGTCCATGGTATTTCCCAGGCAAGAATACTGCAGTGGGTTGCCGTTTCCTTCTCCAGGTGTTAACCAAGTCCAAGCTTGCTCTGCTCACTGCACAGTAGGCCAATGAATCCAAGAGACAAGGTGTTGAGGCAAGGAAGAGACTTTAATGGGAGAGCTAGCAGACCAGGAACATGGAAGGCTAGCACCTCAAAATAACCATCTTCTTGGGGTCTGGATGCCAGGTTCTTTTATAGATCAGAGAGAAAGAATCAATGAGGAATTAACATCAAAAGCCAGAATAGACAGGGAGATGCAGTGGGAAGTAAAGTGAAAGGGTCTTTAGTCTTGCAAAACATCTCCAAGGGAATGTCCAGCCTTCAAAAGGGGTGTGTTAATCTCTTTTATTCACAGGTGGGCAGGAACAAACTGTTTCTCCAAGAGCTAAACAAAGGCACTTTAGTTTACTGTCAAGCAGAAGGGCAGGGTCCTCCAGGCAAGCCATTTAGTATGATTATAATAATAACAGCAAGTCAGAGAAACAGTTTCCAACATGGAGTCAGAATTGGCTTCTTCCCTGCAACACAGGGAATATTCCCAATGCAGAGTCTGAAGCAGCATCTCCTGCAACGGGTGGGTTCTTTATCACTGAGTCAACAGGGAAGCTGCAGGGGAAGCTTTTTCCATGGCAAAGTGGTCTGCAGCCCTGTGCTACCGTAGGATCCCCTACACAGGATACGGCATTGCAATTCCTTAATGCAATGCAGTTTATTCTACCAGGCTCTGGGCAGTGAAACCTTTCACTAACAGAAAGGTAAAAACTATTAAAGAAAGAAAGAAAGGTGAATACTATCAAACTGTCATCAACTTGAGATCTAGCTATTGTGCTTATACTTAAGTGAACACTGACCTTTAAAGTCAAGGAACCTTTTTAAGCTACAGTAGAATGACATAAAGTAGACTTTACTGAAAAGAAACATTTAAGTCTTAAAATTAATTCCACGTAGTCCTGTTTTCTTGTCTCTTATAGATGCTCAGTTCAGTTCAGTTGCTCAGTTCAGTTCAGTTCAGTTTAGTTGTTCAGTCGTGTCCGACTCTTTGCGACCCCATGAATCGCACAACGCCAGGCCTCCCTGTCCATCACCAGCTCCCAGAGTCCACCCAAACTCATGTCCATCGAGTCGGTGATGCCATTTTATCATCTGATCTTCTGTTATCCCCTTCTTCTCCCACCTTCAATCTTGCCCAGCATCAGGGTCTTTGCCAAGGAGTCAGTTCTTCACATCAGGTGGTCAAAGTATTGGAGTTTCAGCTTCACCATCAGTCCTTCCAATGAATATTCAGGACTGATTTCCTTTAGGATGAACTGGTTGGATCTCCTTGCAGTCCAAGGGACTCTCAAGAGTCTTCTCCAACACCACAGTTCAAAAGCATCAATTCTTCGGCCCTCAGCTTTCTTTGTAGCCCAACTCTCACATCCATACATGACCGCTGGAAAAAAGAGAACTTTGACTAGACAGATTTTTGTTGGCAAAGTAATGTCTCTGCTTTTTAATATGCTGTCTAGCTAGCAATGGATGCTATCCTCATGTATATTTAAAATATTATAGAAACTATAAAACTCCTAGAGGAGAACATAGGCAAAACACTCTCCGACATAAATCAGAGCAGGATCCTCTATGACCCACATCCCAGAATTTTAGAAATAAAAGCAAAAATAAACAAATGGGACCTAATGAAACTTAAAAGCTTTTGCACAACAAAGGAAACTATAAGCAAGGTGAAAAGACAGCCCTCAGATTGGGAGAAAATAATAGCAAATGAAGCAACAGACAAAGGATTAATCTCAAAAATATACAAGCAACTCCTCCAGCTCAACTCCAGAAAAATAAATGACCCAATTAAAATGTTAATGGATATAAAAGCACTTGATACAAATTTGACAAGTCAACATTTGACACATAATTATTTCTTTTTTGACCAAAGCATGATTTCAACTTTTGTTCATAGTCTTTTTCATTTACAGATTTTTTTTTTTCTATGAGCATTTCCTATTTTAATGATTTTACTTTGTTTTACAGGAGGGGTTCAAAATGGGACTAACTCTTGAAGGCACAGTATTTTGTCTCGACCCTTTAGACAGCAGGTGCTGATGTAAAGAACAAGACGTCCTGAATCTGTTAAAATTGTTTTGTATACATATATATATATCAGTCATTATTACTTATGTCAGGTATTATAAATGTGCCAATATATTTTTGAGTCTGTTAACTTTTTGAGAATTATTTCAGTAAAATTTCCTGATGCATTCACTGTTGATCTGTAACATTTTGCTTTAAGAACTCACTGTAAATTAAATCATACTTTTATGTTCCTTTCAGTTTATTTGTAGAAGAATTTATAATTAAGAGACAAATTATCCAAATATCTTCTTTTGTCTGAGTTCTGAATAATTAGCTTCTTCAAAGTTATCTTCATTCTCTAGGCTGCTAGTTTATTATTAATTTCCCAAAAGCCGTACCTAAATGATACCTTTCAGAATCCTAAGAGATATACCAATGCCAAACTAAATATGTTCTATATTCAAACCAATAAACATGTTACCATTCATTAGACAGATATCATTTTTTGTATGAAATGCTGTTCATATTATTGGGAAAATGTAAACTTTGAATGTAACACCACCATATCATTTTTAACAGGTAAAATAACAGAAATATAAATCCCAATAATAATTAAACTAAATGTGTTTAGAGTTGTTATTACTAAGCTCTCGGTCATAATGTTATTATTATCAGCTATACTCTAAATATTTTATTTCATACATAAAGATTTTGGAAAAATGAAAGCTTGCTATTCACAAAGGACTTACAATTTAGTTTCTATCAAGATAAGTTACATTACTAAACATCTAAATGTCATTTGATCTGATGGTTCCTAAAAATGATTTGGAATATATACTGTCTATAGTTGCAGCATCTATTACCCATATTTGCTTTACCAAATAAATTTTTTCTCACTGAATAAGACTATTCTTCTTATATTTCTCCCCTGATTAAAGTATTTTCCCACCAAGATTTATTTTGTTATAGCCCATTCATTCTGATACCTTAAAAAATCTATAGCACCTTTTCTTTATGAATTATCAATATTATTTAGCAAATTTAATGTTTTCTCCATTAAAGTCAGGATCTCATTTTTTAAATGAATGGAATTACTGCTCAGTTTAGTCTTTAACCTGAACAATAACATTCTCTTGTACCTGGCTCTTTTGCTGGTGAACTTCAGCTTTTAAAAAAAAAAAAATTGTTTTCTATATATTCACCTGTTATGTAACAGACTCTAATTTATACAGAGTGCAGCAAAAATTTATGGTCAGATATATAATTTGGTTCATCTCATTATAAGAAAAGTAAATTAAATTAATGAAAATGTGAGCTTAGATAGAAGGTAGATCTCAAAAATTTTTCTTTTCTTTTAGTCACGGGAATTTTCTTCATGTGCTAATGGTGCATTTTCACTAGAAACAGAAATCAAATATGCTTATGCAATATTATATTTGTATGTATCTTCATAATATTCTATGGTCTATATAAGCCTTCCTCTTTGTTTTCTGTTATCTGTTCAGTTGTACCTTAATTAGAGGATAGTATATGTTTCATAAAGAAGAGTCTTTATAATTTTGTTTGTCATATAGTATTTTGGAATTTGTATAATGAGGATGTTTAGAAGCCCTATCAATGGCTTTTTTTTAACAGATAGAATTTGTATTTTTATTGTACTTTAAAAAGCTTTATGTAATAGGTATATATTTAGTGGCAATTTATTATCAATGGCAACACAATAGAGTACTTTGCACATTTAAAATAAGTTACTTTACCAATTTTTAAAGGTAATCAATCCTGCTACTGGCATGATTAAATAGTATATATAATTGGTCATTAATTATGAACATTTTATTTCACCAGTGCATTTTTATGAAGATCCATTTGCAAATTGTATTTCTATGTAAACTCAATGATATGTTTGATTTTGCTGAAAATAAATGATTTGAAATAAATTAAGTTGTATAATTTATATTTGTATATATTATAACTCATTAAATAATCTCTAATTCATTTAGACACATTCTGAGGCTAATTTCATGCCAGATTTTACTGGTTGTAAATCAGTGCCAAAAGAAAGACAGAAAGAAAAAGAAGGAAGCAGAAATTTCTTACAGCCCACACACATTCTAGCTTTATGATCAACCATCATTCTGTTGTGAAAACAGGAGATTTCATCTTGCTGGTGAGAAAGATCATAGTTTGCTTCCTTTTACCAGAAGCATCTGGTATAGTAGCTGTATTATATACATATCTCTTTTCAGAATGAAAAGCCCTTTTATCCTAGTAATACAAAGGGTATGTTGGCTGATAGTCTTATAAAGGTGGACCTGATAATAGAATTTTAAGTTGTGGCTAATTAGAATGTCATAAAGTTTTGAACCTATTTAAAACACAATGTTAAGTATTTTAATGATACTCAGGACACATACACAGCCTTTGCACAACAATGAGCACTTTATCCATCTGTTCAATAAAATTCCTTTATTACTCCCTGTAATAACATGTATTACGTGGGTAAGAAAACATTTGGTAAGTTTCTAGCAGACATTGTTAAACAGAAGATGACCAGATCCCTGCCTTCAGTTAGTTTATTGTCCTAAAGGAAAAGTAAGATATTTATATGAATTAGTAAATGAAAACCTGTATGTATTAAAGTACAGTGTGAACCAAATATTAATATTTAGTTATGCTTAAATTTGGGTTCCTAAATTTGGCCAGTGTCTATCATGTTAGAAATCCAGTGTGAGACTTATGAAGACAGGCCAATGAGAATAATTTTCTTCATCTTTTCTTGTTATATTATGTATTTGATCTTTTTAAATTTTAGTCATATTATGGGACTTCACTTTCAGATAGAATTTCTGATAGATTTTGTGTTGTTGCATTTCTAAATACTGACTTCTATTTTTGCTCTTTTTGATGTTACTTAACATAACCATGAAAAAACCTGGCTGTTAATAATTTTTCTGTTCCAGTGTTTCCATCTATAGTTCCAAATTCAATATTTACTCATGATTTTGGGTTTCAGCCTCTGTTAAATTACTTGAAGAATCTTGGACTCAGTTTTGACAACTAAATCCCAGACTCCACCCAAGCTACCCTGTTAATGGGTAGCTAACACACTGTAGATATGGGTATGGCTAGTATGCCCTCAGCCACCTGTGACTCATGCAAGAAGCACCTAACTTAATTGTCTTCTCCTTCCCTAGATAGCCTCAGGCAAATATCTCAAGAACTTCTCCCTCTAACACCCATCTCATAAATTTTACACAAACTTAGTTACATACCTTTGTTCCATGTATTAACCTTATATTATTAAGGTCCGAATGTAACCCACTTATAAAATTCTGTCCCTCAAAAGATATTTCTCTGGAATTCATCTGAAATAGTATTCCTTTACTCTAGTGAGGAGACCCCCTCTTAAAATAATCTATGGTCTATTTCTTTAGTTTCAAGTTCAGTTCATTCAGTCGCTGTGTCTTTTCTGACACTTTGTGACCCCATGAACCACAGCACGCTAGGCCTCCCTGTCCATCACCAACTCCTGGAGTCAACCCAAACGATGTCGGATTTGTGAGCTCCGAAGATTTAGCTTCGGAACCAGGGACCAGTCTCGATCCCTCAAGAGCTTTGGTGTAGCAGAGTTTTATTGAAGTGAAAAAGGGACAGAGAATGCTTCTAACATAGATATCAGAAGGCAGATGGAGAGTGCCCCCTCACTGTTAGCAAGGGAGTTATACACTTTTTAACTAATTATTGCAATAAATCAAAAGAATGTCTCAAGTTTGTGAAAATTTTACCAGACCCTCTCCCACAATTTACATTTTAGGATAACAGGATTAGAATTTAGCAATAGAAAGATGCTACCAGACCCACTCCCATAGTATACATTGTGAAATATCAGGATTAATCAGAAGGTTTTCAGAAAGGAGAAACTGTCCTCAAGCAGGATACATTGTTGTTATATAAGCCTTAATACAGAGTTTAAACTGAGTTTTTGTTGTGTAATCGTCAGTTCCAAGGAAAAGGCAATGGCACCCCACTCCAGTACTCTTGCCTGGAAAATCCCATGCATGGAGGAGCCTGGTAGCTGCAGTCCATGGGGTCGCTGCAAGTCGGACATGACTGAGTGGCTTTGCTTTCACTTTTTATTTTCATGCATTAGAGAAGGAAATGGCAACCCAATCCAGTGTTCTTGCCTGGAGAATCCCAGGAATGGGGGAGCCTGGTGGACTGCTGTCTATGGGGTCACACAGTCGGACACGATTGAAGTGACTTAGCAGCAGCAGCAGCAGTTCCGGGCTTAAAGAAAAAACAAAACAAAACATTTTATGTGACTAAGACTAAGGAATGTAGAGGGAAAAAATAAAACGTTTGTCCTTTCTTCCTCCTTGAGAACACCAGATCCCTCTCTTCTCCTCGGAGATACTAGACCCCTTATCAACCTGCCTAGGGATTGACTCCCTCATTCCCCCCTCTTCTTTTAGGAGAATTATGTTGCCAAGGGAAAGGGGCGTCATTTTCATTCCATGACTACTTCCTGCTGTATTGGGTCACTGTTCCAAACTTGTTGAGGCAACATATTCTCCTAACTCTCATATTGAGGGTCTCTGATCCAGGGCCCCCAAGAAATAGTTGGAGGAGGTTGTGGCACTCGTAGGAGCTTGAGCAACCATTTATAACTTAAAAGCTTTCAGACGGTTAGAAACGAACCCCATTATACAGTTACAAATGTAAGGCAAAACAGTCATTGGACCAAGTTAAAATCAAAATTTAAAGTCAAATGTGACCACGTCATGGTTATATCAGTCCATTTTAGGATTACTAGATGTCATCAGATCAAGAAGAGGCATCACATACGGTTGTTGGTGGTGAAGATTTTTGCAGAGTTGAAGAAAGTCCTTTCCTTGAAGCAGAGAAACCCACCATGGGAAGTCTTCAACTGAGGAGGGAAGTGCTCCACAGACCCAGCAGGTAGACCAAGTGTGGAATGCAGCATAGGAATGAGTCCAGGACAGGAAGGCAGTGTCTTAAGGGTCAAAGGCAGACTCAGGATTTCTGGAGTCAGCAGAAGCAAGCCCACCTAGATTCTCAGGCCCATCTTGGTTCCTCACTCAAACAGCTGTTGGTTTGACTCAAAGTTTCGGTCAGGAGTTAACCTCCTGGTAATGACTGTTGAAAAGCTAAAAGCTGAGTCACATAGTTAATTTTAAGGCTTCAGGAGCTATGACAATATCTGTGCACAAAAAAAGTCTGTCATAGAGACAGTCCTTTCTTCTTAGGGGCAGTTTGAGCCCTCATTAAAGCTATAGCTAAAACTTGAAAACAACTGTCTTGTGTTTCCTGAGTTAGCTTACACAGATGTCTCTTAATAATGTCATTAGCTTTTTTCTACATTTTCCGAAGACTGGGGTCTCCAAAACAGTGCAAGTGATATTCTATTCCTAGAGCTTTTGACACACCTTCAGCAAGAGCAGCTTTAAAGGTGGAGAACTGTTGCTCTGAACTTAACATCACGAGAAGTCAGTACAGTAAAATTTCACCCATTAGTAAACTTATGAGCTTTAGGCATAACAATAACATAACCATAACATAACAATAACAATAACATAGCTTTAGCAAAATAATGGTAACAATTACCCTTAAGCAATGTGGCCATAGCCTCTATTTTCAGTAACAAAAACTAAACTCTGATCCTGTGGACAAACTCAAAGTTGGAGCCTGCAAGAGAGCAATTTGAAGAACCTTAAAAGCCTTTTGAATAACTAAAGACCAAACCAGCTTGTGACTTTAGGGCCTGCTGAGTCTCAGTTATAAGTTTATTTTATTTTACTGATGATCTTATAGATTATTTTTTAATTTTAATTGGAGGCTAATTACTTTATAGTATTGTGGTGGTTTTTGCCATACATTCACATTAATCAGCCATGGGTGCACATCTGTCCCTCATCCTGAAACCCCCTCCCACCTCCCTTCCCATCCCATCCCTCAGGGTCATCCCATCCCTAAGCACCCTGTCTCATGCATTGAACCTGGACTGGCGATCTATTTCACATATAATATACATGTTTCAATGCTATCCTCTCAAATCATCCCACCCTTGCTTCTCCCAGAGTCCAACAGTCTGTAATTTACATCTGTGTCTCTTTTGCTGTCTCGCATATAGGGTCATCGTTACCATCTTTCTAAATTCCATATATATGCATTAATATACTGTATTGGTGTTTTTCTTTCTAACTTACTTTACTCTGTATAACAGACTCCAGTTTCATCCACCTCATTAGAACTGATTCAAATGCATTCTTTTTAATAACTTGAGTAATATTCCATTGTGTATATGTACCACAGCTTTCTTATCCCTTTGTCTGCCTATGGACATCTAGGTTGCTGCCATGTCCTGGCTATTGTAAACATTGCTGCAATGAACAATGGGGTACACGTGTCTCTTTCAATTCTGGTTTCCTCGGTGTGTATGCCCAGGAGTGGGATTGCTGGGTCATATGGCAGTTCTATTTCCAGTTTTTAAAGGAATCTCCACACTGTTCTCCATAGTGGCTGTACTAGTTTGCATTCCCACCAACAGTGTAAGAGGGTTCCCTTTTCTCCACACCCTCTCCAGCATTTATTGTTTGTAGACTTTTTGATAGCAGCCATTCTGACCAGCGTGAGATGGTACCTCATTGTGGTTTTGATTTGCATTTCTCTAATAGTGAGTGATGTTGAGCTTCTTTTCATGTGTTTTTTAGCCATCTGTATGTCTTCTTTGGAGAAATGTCTGTTTAGTTCTTTGGCCCATTTTTTAATTGGGTCATTTATTTTTCTGGAATTGAGCTGCAGGAGCTGCTTGTTTATTCTTGAGATTAATTCTTTGTCAATTGCTTCATTTGCTATTATTTTCTCCCATTCTGAAGGCTGTCTTTTCACCTTGCTTATAGCTTCCTTTGTTGTGCAAAAGCTTTTAAGTTTAATTAGGTCTCGTTTGTTTATTTTTGCTTTCATTTCCATTACTCTGGGAGGTGAGTTATAGAGGATCCTGCTGTGATTTATGTCAGAGAGTGTTTTGCCTATGTTTTCCTCTAGGAGTTTTATGGTTTATGGTCTTACATTTAGATCTTTAATCCATTTTGAGTTTATTTTTATGTATGGTGTTAGAAAGTGTTCTAGTTTCATTCTTTTACAAGTGGTTGATCAGTTTTCCCAGCACCACTTGTTAAAGAGATTGTCTTTTCTCCATTGTATATTCTTGTCTCCTTTGTCAAAGATAAGGTGTCCATAGGTGCATGGATTTATCTCTGGGTTTTCAATTCTGTTCCATTGATCTCTATTTCTGTCTTTGTGCCAGTACCATACTGTCTTGATGACTGTTGATATGTAGTAGAGCCTAAAGTCAGGCAGGTTGATTCATCCAGTTCCATTCTTCTTTCTCAAGATTGCTTTCGAGGCTATTCGAGGTTTTTTGTAATTCCATATAAATTGTGAAATTATTCTAATTCTCTGAAAAATACCCTTGGTGACTTGATAGGGATTGCATTGACTCTATAGATTGCTTTGGGTAGTATACTCATTTTCACTGTATTGATTCTTCCGATCCATGAACACGGTATATTTCTCCCTCTATTTGTGTCATCTTTGATTTCTTTCATCAGTGTTTTATAGTTTTCTACATATAGGTCTTTTGTTTCTTTAGGTAGATCTATACCTGAGTATTTTATTCTTTCTGTTGCAATGGTGAATGGAATTGTTTCCTTAATTTCTCTGTTTTCTCATTGTTTGTGTATTGGAATGCAAGGAAGTTCTGTGTGTTAATTTTATATCCTGCAGCTTTACTGAATTCATTAATTAGTTCTAGTAATTTTCTGGCGGAATCTTTAGGGTTTTCTATATAGAGGATCAATCATGTCATCTGCAAACAGTGAGAGTTTTACTTCTTCTTTTCCAATCTGGATTCCTTTTCTTTTTCTGCTCTGACTGCTCTGGCCAAAACTTCCAAAACTTCGTTGCATAGTAGTGGTGAGAGTGGGCATCAGTTATAAGTTTATATAAAGGCCAGGCAAGTTCCCCATAACCTGGAATCCAAATGTGGCAGTAGCCTGTAATGCCCAAAAATCCTTTCAATTGTCTTAAAGTCATAGGTAGAGGGTGATCTAATATAGGTTTAACTCTAGAAAGCATCCTTCAAATCAATGATTGAAAAATATTTGGCTTGTCCAGGCAGCCCCATTATGGCAGTGGATTGGGAAGAAAGCAGACCAGGGGCATTAGTGAGCAGAAAGTTGTCCAAAAAGAAATAGATTGATTGGCCCTCCACAGTTATTAATACACCAGGTTTCTCAGGTGTAATTAGGACAGGAGCTTGTGTGGGGACTCCCAGGCACTTTCAGTCCAGATTATCTTGAGAGTCCAACCCCTGGGACCTACACCTCAGAGGGCAGTCTCTTTTCCGGTGTGGTCCTTTGAAGACGGGATCTGGAGCCAGGGGTGGCTTAGATGCCTGAAGGCAATCCTGCTTGAGATTCCCCTCCTTACCACAGTAATAACAAGTCCCTCTCTTTTCACCTGTGTCCCTCTGGACATTTTCCTCAGGCTGTTTCAGAGCAGATCGAACAGCCATTGTTGGGGCTTCAGTCTTTTGCCTGGTTCTTTTTTGCCTCTTATTTTCCTCCTTATATTCTCTACCATAAATACCATCTGAGGCAGCTGTAAACAGTTTTTTCTAAAGATTGATTTGTCCTTTCCTCCTCCTTGAGAAGCCCAGACTCCTCTCTCCTCCTCGGGAACCCCAGGCTTCTTATCAACCTGCTTAGGAATTGACCCTCTCAGTTGTAACTTTTGCTTGTTGATCTGCATGCAGATTTCTCAGGAGGCAGGTCAGGTGGTCTGGTGTTCCCATCTCTTGAAGAATTTTCCAGTTTATTGTGATCTACCAGTCAAAGGCTTTGGCATAGTCAATAAAGTAGAAGTAGATTTTTTTTTTGGAACTCTCTTGCTTTTTTGATGATCCAGTGAATGTTGGCAAGTTGATCTCTGGTTACTCTGTCTTTTCAAAATCCAGTTTGAACATCTGAAGGTTCATGGTTCATATACTGTTGAAAACAGGCTTGGAGAATTTTGAGCATTACTTTGCTAGTGTGTGAGATAAGTGCAATTGTGCAGTAGTTTGAGCATTCTTTGGCATTGTCTTTCTTTGGGATTGGAATGAAAACTGACCTTTTCCAGTCCTGTGGCCACTGCTGAGTTTTCTAAATTTGCTGGCATATTGAGTGCAGCACTTTCATAGCATCATCTTTTAGGATTTGAAATAGCTCAACTGGAATTTCATCACCTCCATTAGCTTTGTTCATAGATGCTTCCTAGGGCCCACTTTAGTTCACATTGCAGGATGTCTGGCTCTAGGTGAGTGATCACGCCATTGTGATTATCTGGGTCATGAAGATCTTTTTTGTATAGTTCTGTATATTCTTACCACCTCTTCTTAATATCTTTCACTTCTGTTAGGTCCATACCATTTCCGTCCTTAATTGTGCCCATCTTTGCATGAAATGTTCCTTTGGTATCTCTAATGTTCTTGAAGAGATCTTTAGTCTTTGCCATTCTATTGTTTTCCTCTATTTCTTTGCACTGATCACTGAGGAAGTCTTTCTTATCTCTCCTTGTTATTCTTTGGAACTCTGCATTCAAATGGGTATAGCTTCCTTTTCCCCTTTGCCTTTCACTTCTTTTCTTTTCTCAGCTATTTGTAAGGCCTCCTCAGACAACCATTTTGCCTTTTTGCATTTCTTTTTCTTAGGGATGGTCTTGATCACTGCCTCTCGTATAATGTCATGAACCTCCATCCATAGTTCTTCAGACACTCTATCTATCAGATCTAGTCCCTTGAATCTATTTATCACTTCTACTGTATAATCATAAGGGATTTGATTTAGGTCAATCTAAGTCTGAATTTGACAATAAGGAGCTCATAATCTGAGCCACAGTCAGCTCCCAGTCTTGTTTTTGCTGACTGTATAGAACTTCTCTGTCTTTGACTGAAAAGAATGTAATCAGTCTGATTTCCATATTGACCATCTGATGATGTCCATATGTAGAGTTTTCTCTTGTGTTGTTGGGCAAGTGTATTTGCTATGACCAGTGTGTTCTTTTGGCAAAACTCTGTTAACCTTTTACCTGCTTCGTTTCGTACCCCAAGGCCAGATTTGCCTGCTACTCGAGGTATCTCTTGACTTCCTACTTTTGCATTTCAGTCCCCTATAATGAAAAGGACATCTTTTTAGGGTGTTAGTTCTAGAAGGTCTTGATTAACCTCAAGTTAGTTTTTGTGAAGTTGGGTATTCTTAAATAGCAGAAGATATTGTGCAGTTCTGTGCTAAGTTGCTTCAGTCATGTCCGACTCTTTGTGACCCTATAGACCATAGCCCTCTAGGCGTCTCTGACCATGGAATGCTCAAGCAAGAATACCGGCATGGGATGACATTTCCTCCTCCAGGCGGTCTTCGAGACCCAGGGATCACACCTATGGGCTTCCTACATTGGCAGGCAGTTTTTTTTTTTTTTTTTTTTTTTTTACCACTGGTGCCACCTAGAAGATATTACTACTAGCAGAAGATACTACCTTTCTCTGAATCCATTTCTTTCCACTCTAGTTCATGGCTCCTGAGACCCACTACTTCGAAAATCATAATTAAATAATGTACAAAATAAGGAGTTTAAAAGCTCATTTCATATTTTTCTGACACTACATGATAAATTGAAATAGCTGAATTTCTTATTTCTATATCAAAAACATTGGATTTTGTGTGAGTTAACAGTACCACTCACTCACTTGTCACACCTAGTCATATCCAACTCTTTGTGACGCCTATGGACTGTAGCCTGCCAGACTCATCTGTCCATGGGATTTTTTAGGCAAGAATACTGGAGTCAGTTGCTATTTCCTCCTCTAGGGAATCTTCCCGACCCAGGGATCAAATCTGTGTCTCCTGCATTGCAGGAGGGTTCTTTATCATTGAACTACTGGGGAAGCCCAATAGTACCACTGCAACTACATGACTAAAACTTTGCTAATTAACTTATATTTACATTTAGCCACATTTTTGGAGTTTATTCAGATGCACACTCAGAACTCATTGAGCCAAACATTTCCAGTTCGCAAGCAACTCTATAGGCACTTAGGAACTTGCATTAGACTTTCATGTGTTGCTGTTCTCATTAAAGAGAGTCTGGCTAGAATCTGTAGAAGCTATCTTCCTAAAAGAATTCCCCAACATGTGCTGGACCTAATGAAATTCTCTGCTAAAGACATTCTGAAATCTCATGGCATTTTCTCCATAAATCATGGTTTATCAACTTATCATTACCAGTATATTTGCAAAAATCAATAAAATACTCTCAGAAACATTTTAAATAAATTTTTAATAACTTTTAAAAAAACTTTTCCATTTATTCTTCAAAAATGTTAATGAAGGATTGCTTTGACAGCTTTGTATCTTCTTTGGTGCCACACACAACACTTTATTCATAAAGTGTTCAGTAAAATGTTTAATGTTTCTTTAGCATGTTTCTTGCTAATGATGTAAGCTAAAACTTCATAGGCTATCTGTGAAAGAAAAGAGCAATATGCCTTCCAGGTAAATATTAGGAGAATATAATCACTTTGTCCTCTCTGATAAAATCTTTACCATAATTTTAACTGTTATTTTATGCAGCAATGATTTGCTAAATAAAAACTTTGACATTCTCTATGAGAAGCTATTAATCACCATAGGTTCATAGACTAAGAAAATTTGGCTCAGTCAAGGGATGTAAACAATTGACTATTTATATTATGTTAATAGTATTTATTAATTGATTATTATAGCTTGTTGAGGGTGTGAAGATTCAAATATTAGTGTTGTATAGTTAAGGGACATTGCATGTACTCAGCAGGTGGAGAACTATATTTGTTGAGCATGTGAATTAAAGAATATACTATTTATAACAGCCAGGACATGGAAGCAACCTAAATGTCCATCAGCAGAAGGATGAATAAAGAAGATGTGGCACGTATATACAATGGAATACTACTCAGCCATAAAAAGGAACAAAATTGTGCCATTTGCAGAGACGTGGATAGACCTAGAGACTGTCATACAGGCTGAAGTAAGTCAGAAAGAGAAAAACAAATAATCAGATATTAATGCACATATGTGGAATCTAGAAAAATGGTACAGATGAACCTATTTGCAAAGCAGAAATAGAGACACAGATATGGAGAACAAATGTTTGGACATCAAGGAGGGAAAGTAGGGAATGGGGTAGACTGGGAGATTGGGCTTGACATATATACACTGCTGTGTATAAAATAGACAACTAATGAGAACATACTATAGAGCACAGGGAATTCTACTTAGCTCTGTGGTGACCTAAATGGGGAGGAAATCCAAAAAAGGAGACATATGTGTACTCTAGTCAATTTACTTTGCTGTACAATAGAAACTAACACAGCATTGTTGGGCAACTATGTTTCAATAAAAATAAAAATTAAAAAAAAAAAAGAATGATTGGTAGAGATTCAAACTATGTCTTTCCTTCATTCCCATGTTGTGGTCTTACAGTTTTCATTGGCTTTAAATACTTTTAAGTTCATTTATTTGTCCTTAGCTTTTTACTGTCCTCTTACTTCAAATGACATTTCATAGGAACATGCTGGAGCCCTTCCCAGCTGACTACTCCCTCGCTCTGTCTGGCCAGTCTGCTATGTTCTAGTCTGTTCCAAAGGTCACTTGTTCCAGTTGAAATAGCTGTCTGGATGGCCTGGAAATAATCCAGATACTGGTTCTTTCCTGTAAAGAAAGCAAAGAAAGATGTTAGTTTCTTGGCTACATTTTGAAAGAAAAAAATAAAAGAATTTTATGGTGAAGTCTACTAATAATTGAAAAAAAGTTAATGTAGCTCTGGGACTAATTTAAAATTTTTGCTCTTTTCCAGTGCTTCATGTCACTTCACTTTTTAACATACTTTTAAAAGTTTAATGTGAGTTTAATTTAATAATAAATAGCTAAGTACATGTAGGAAGTGTTTGAACATAGATTTTGGCAAAGAATCATCCTAAACCATTTTCTCTCATATACATACACAAACACACACACCTCATTTATCTATTTAGCTCTTCATTTATTTTATTCACAGTATCTACTTTAATTGAAAACAAAATAAAACTTGTACTGGACAGTACAAGGAATGGGAGAAGACAGTGAGGAGATAGCTGTAAATGTTCAGAGGTAAAAACTAACCTACATTTGGCAAAGAACTAACCACAGATACCTGCCCTGTTCCTTTTTCAGACAATTTGGACCATTTGCAGGCTAGGGAGTAAACCGTATGATGTAATTTTGTAAAAAAATTGTTTCTACAGTAAATCCTCTTTAATTCCCCCCTAGATCTTTGGTAAATGTCTCCAGTTTTCATCTTTTCTACATAAAAGAAATTAAACAGGAAAAGTGCCTGAAGATAAGCTGGCCACTTCTTTCATGACTCCCTGACATCCATGGTGATTAGAAAAATATGTATCTCTTAGAATCACTAGATTTTGAAAATATCTTAACCATACATTAAATGAATTTTTAACTTATTTTTAAAAAATATTACCTATATAAACTGGTTTAAAAAAACTCAGTCTGATCTACAGTGAATTAATGAATGAAGATTTAAAACTTCATACTATGATGTGACATGATTATAGCTCTAGACTGATCTTTGACTTTGGAAATAACGTTCTTAAACATTAGCTATTCTTGGCATAAAAGGAAGAAAGTCCTCCAAATAAACCAAAGCCTACGTAAGTCATAGAAAGTTATATTTCATCTTTTATTTACATTCTAGTTATAAATAAATATTGAATCAATGGCTCCTAGGTCCATGAGGCATCTGGCTGGCCAGAGTCCCTTTAAAAAGGAGAGTAGAAACCACAAAACTGTCCCAGCCTTTGTATCTGTTTATCCCCTCAAAGTGAGCTTCACTGGTGTCTCAGATGGTAAGGAATCTGTCTGCAATGCTGGAGACCCAAGCTCAATCCCTGGGGGAGGAAGATCCCACCATCTCAAAATCTGTGTGTACAGTTCTATTGTTGTTATTGTTGTTTAGTTGCTAAGTCACATCCGACTCTCCTTTGATCCCATGGACTGTAGCCCACCAGGCTCCTCTGTCCATGGGATTTCCCAAGTGAGAATACTGGAGAGGGTAGTCAATTCCTTCTCCAGGGGATTTTTCTGACCCAGGGATCAAACTCACATCCCTGCATCGGCAGGCAAGTTCTTTACTGTGAGTAACCAGAGAAGAGTTCTGTGCCTTCATAATAAATCTGAATGCAAAACAAAAGCATGGTTCTAACGTTCTCTCATTTCCTAACTTTTCGTACTCCTAGGGACACAGGCTCAGAGCATATTTACAGGGCAGAAATGGGGTCTATCCTTCTCTTCAAAAGTATTACTGGCTTGCTGCATTTTCAGGATAACTTCAAGATAAATGATCATGTCTTAAAGGAATTCAGAGGCCCCCATCTTTTCCAAGTAAACATTAAACTTTACAAATGCCAGCAAAAAATGCTGACATGTAAAAAATAAACCTATAATAAAATAGCAAAGCACAAGTATTCTTAAATATGTTTACATAAAGTCAAATATCTAAGTTCACAGAGAATTTGTCTTGCTTATATGTGCTTTGGTTTTATAACAAAACTTCATTTGTGAGAAGGTAAAGGTTAGAATATTCTCGCAAAACTGATTTACATAAAACTTGCTTTTGACATATGTTGTGTTATATGCCTTTGTGTCACTTTTTTGGTAAAGTTTTTCTTATTACTGTATTTATAAAAAAAAAGAAAAACAGAGAACATATGAATCCCTAGCATGCCTGTTAGGTCTTCCAAAGGCACCAATTGAATTTCTCATCACCCTGAGTCCCCTCCTTAAGGCTTAATCATAGAGCTGAAACTAGAGAAAACAGCTGTCCTTGAAAACCACAAGGGGCTCAAGTATTTATTTTTGCTATGAATATTGAGCGAATTTGTACAAACCTTTTGACGTTATCTTGCCAAATAAACCCTAAAGTAGTACCTCTTTCTTAGAAAATAGTTCAGTTTTCTAAAAGAAACAATTAAAAATGTATATATGATCAAATAAAATTAATTAGAAAGTTTGTAGACATAAAGTCAATGAGACCATGGAAAGCACATGAGTCATATGACCTAGTTGAGTTTATTTAGAACACACACACTTACAAAAATTTGGGATTCCATCAAAACCAGATTGTTTCCCGTACTGTTCCCCAACTAAAAATTAGAAGGTCAAAGGAAAATTGTACAAAAATGTCCCAAAAAGCAATTCATGAAAATTGTCTAACAACTAACAAAACAAAATAAATGGAAGCGTAAGAGGAAGAGCATATTTTATCATTTTGAATTTTATACGTTAAAGCCTGTTCAATAGCTGAACAGGCTTTAACATATAAAAATATATGATTTTTATATCATATATTATGTGTTATTAACTTTCATGTAATACCACTTATCTTTTCCTTTAACAGTTATCAGGAAAATGGCTCTAGCAAATTCATTTTTCAGATGTAAAATGAAACAGTGTAACTAAGACTTAAAAAGCACAGAGAGCTATTTTGGAATGTGCTTGCTCTCAAGAAAGGCCAAGTGAGATTAAAATAAATGCATTAATTGATTATTGTTCTTCATGAGAATGAACAATTTCAAGCAGAGAGAAACTTCAGCTCTGTTTCAAAAGGTCAGCAGTGATGGTATTTAAGAGGAAAACTGAAGTCACATTTTAAAAACTTGAGACAGATGCTTTATATTAAAAGCCTTCTCTGATGAGGTCCTTTTATGGTGACTGGAGTCTGTTCTCCTTGGTGGGTATAGACTGAAAGAAAAAACAAGTTATTGTCCTCCACTGATTCTTTTATGTGCCTTAACTGCACATATTTTTAAGGAACAATTGTGATTTCTGCACCCTGGCTTCATCTGCACTCTGACTGCTCTCAGTATGAGAAGTCTCTCTGTCTTTCCCTTACCACCCTCCCTTTCTTCCTTTCTTTCTCTCTCTCAATATATATATACATAGATGTGTATATATATATATATAACTAAAGATTCTAGAAATGTGACTCTGAAATTGGTATAAGTCAATTATTAAAGTAGCTTGGGGTATTCAATAGAAAACTTGGAAAATTTTTAGAGACATATTTCTTTTTCTTTCAATCCCTAAAGGCTAAAACATCGAAAGAAAACTGTCTAAATAATGAATATATATTGGCAAGACTAATGTATATTTGTGACTGCCAAAATTTCAAGATTACTGATACAGATTGTGGTATGTCTATGTGGCCAGAAAGATCATTGTGAAATGAACAATCTTTTCCATCCAGCACTCATCACAGAATATTTCTTGGTATATGTGAAACCACAAATACATCAGTGGGAACTTACTCGTATGGAAATACTGTAGTCAAACCACTAATCATGGCAGCCAATTTCCCAGAATAAGGCAGTTACACTAGAAATTATGCCAACTGCTTGGGTTAAAAATATGGTTTCAAAAATTGCAGATCAGCATAATATGGAAAAGTTATTAGCAAACTAAAAAAATGTGGATATAAAGTGGACAGTGTTGAACAGTAATTCCATGTTGCCTTTTATTTTCTTAGATGTAGAGTCTCAAATGAGAGTTGCAAAGAGCATCAGTTGTACATTTCATTCAAACTTATTGCATCTAAATATTTCTATCCTGCCCAAATGAATTGTAATTACAAATTATGAAATACCTTTATATAGATACCTTTGTATAGGGTTCTATATAGAAACATTTTTTCTAATTTTAGAAAGCATACTTATTCAGATGTTCTCATAAAGTTATTCTTGGCTTTGTTATTTGACACTTCATATTGATTGTAAATTTATATGAATTACAGTCAAGGCAATTTTGGAGATAGAAATATGTGATTTCAATTTATTTATAGTAATAAATAAATATATTTAACTTTAGAGGCAGAGAATCCCACTATGTTTAAGCTTTTGTAAGAACTTCAAATTTTGAAAAGAAAAATGCAATGAATATGTGTATATTCATTAAACATGTTCAGTTTTGTATCAAGATTTTGTGAAAATAAGTTCACTAATAAGTTTCTACTTCTTAACTTTAATGTGTTTTTAATGCTATATGATGTTCATTCATTCTACACAATATTTTAAGTTACCCTGCACCCATATAAGTGATGCTTTTTCTGATTCCCTATTAATTTAGCAGTACATATTGACAGAAAACTTTATTCAGTATCTTTCACTGAACTGTTTCAGTAGATCAGAAATCATTGATTAGTGCTGTGATCAAAGAATCATTTACTATCAACTGTTCTAGCTTAGGTTTCTCCCAGAGTATATTGAATTGGATAATTTGACAGAAACATCTGATTACTATGTTATAATCCTTTATTTCTATATGTGTGATAGTTCAACATGGACTAGTGGGTTTCTATATGAATAGTCTAAAGACCACAAATTGTAGATAAATTGTTAAAATGAAGAATTGAAATATCAAATCATGTAATTAAAAATGGATTAAAGACTTAAGTGTAAGACTTGAAACTATAAAACTTTTACAAGAAAACATTGGGAGTAAGGTGTTTGTTTGGCTTTGGTTTTAGTAGGTTTTTTTGGTGGGGGAGGGGAAATTGTCTCCTTCAGCAAGGGAAATAAAAGCAAAAATAAACAAGTGGGAATACATCAAACTGTAAAGCTTTTGCACAGCAGAGGAAATGGATCAACAAAATGAGAAGGCCACCTACTGAATGTGAAAAGATTTTGCAAACATTATGCCTGATAAGGGGTTAATATCCAAAGAACTCATATAACTCAACATCAAGTAAACAAACAACGTGATTAGTAAATGGGCAGAGTATCTGAATAAACCTTTTCCCAAAGACACAGATGGCTTACAGGCACATGAAAAGATGCTCAGTATCACTAATCATCAGAGAAATGCAAATCAAAACCACAATAAGATATCACCTCACACCTGTCAGAATGGCTACTATCAAAAAGACAACAAATAACAAGTATTGGCAAGGACATGAAAAGGGGAGCTTGGTACACTGTTGGTGGGAATATAAATTTTGGGGCACCTACGATGGAAAACAGTAAGGAGTTTTCTCAAAAAGTTAAAAATAGAACTACCATATCACCCAGCAATTCCACTTCTAGGTATTAATCTAAAAAAAAAAAAAAAAAAAGCACTAATTTGAAAAGATAAATGCATTCCTATGTATATTGCAGCTTTATTTACAGTAGCCAAGATATGCAAGCACCCTCAATTCCCATCAATAGATGAATGGATAAAAGAGATGTGGTATGCATACACACACACACACACACACACACACACATACACACAATGGAACATTAGCCATAAAAAGAATGAAATCTTACCATTTGTGACAAGAAGGACGATCCTGCAGTACTATGCTTAATGAAATGTTTGATAGAGAAAGACAAGAACTGTAAGATCTCACATTTTTGTGGAATCTGACAAAGAAAACAAATGAACAAACAAACAGAAAGAGAGTTATGGATACAGAAAAGAAACAGGGTTGCCAGAAGGGAGGGGCTGGGGAAAGGAAAGAAATAAATGAGGGAGATTAAGAGGGACAAACTTCCAGCTGCAAAATAAACGAGTCACAGCTATGAAATGTACAGTGTGGGAAATATATTCAATAGCTATGTAATAATATCTTAGTAAGGTAACTAGACTAGTGGTGATTGCTTTGAAACGTGCAAAAATATGGAATTGCTATGCTTTGTAACAAGAACACAGTGTGGGTCAATTATACTTCAAAAACAAACTAATAGGAAAATAGATCAAATTTGTGTTTACCAGTGGTAGGGGAAGAGAAGGGGGAAATGGCTGAAGGCAATCAAAAGGTATAGACTTCCAATTTAATTTATCCCCAGATAAGTAATATAAAATATGATAACTATAATCAACAATGTTGTATGTTAAATAGGAAAGTTGTTCAGTTCTAATTGTTACTTGTAACTTTGATTCTAGCTTCATTTTATGGTGGAAATTAAATTCATGCATAAAGATAGCTTATTCAGGATATGTTGTCTTCCCAAATTACTAACATTAAAGTATTCTGAAGTGGACTTGATGATTCTCAGAAAAAGTATAAAGTGTGAGAGCTTTGTCTATCCTTAATGATATCTGCCTTTTCTAAACTAAAACTTCTACATTAAATAGTGTACAATATTTCTACATTATTTTACATTACATAATCTTATGGCTTCCATAAGATGTTACAGAAAATGAAATTTTTGGTGACCTCAGTATTTGGCTGAAATCCAAGATACTGATAGTGTTGACTGCAGACAAGGATGTTGCACAACAGAAACTCCAATTCATTGCTGCTGAAAATGGAAAATGGTACAGCAACTTGGAAGACAGCTTGGCAGCTTTTTACAAAATTAAATATGTCCCTACCATTCGATTCAATAAACATTCTCATGGTTATTTATCCAAGTCATTTGGAAATTTATGTTTCACAAAAACCTGCATGTGAATTCTTATAGCAGCTTTTTTCATGATTGTCAAAAACTGGAAGCAACCAAGATGTCCTTCACTAGGTGAATGTATAAAGCAACTGTAGTTTACTTGTACAAGGTATATTCATGTAATACTATTAAAGAGAAAAAAGATATGACCTATCAAACCATGAAAAGACATTGGTGAATCTTAAATGCCTGTTTCTAACTAAAAGAAGTCACTCTGAAAAGGCTATTAGTGTATGATTCAAAGAATATTTTATTATGGAAAAGGCAAAACTGAAGCCATGGTAAAAATATGTGTTTGCCAAGGGTTTGGGGAACGGGAGAGGATCTACTAGATGAAGCATAGAAAACAATTTAAGGCAGTGAAAGTATTTTGTCTTACACTATAATGGTGGATACATGATACTGTGCAGCAAAAGACTGAACCTTAACGCATGAAAAATTTTAAAAATCACTTAGGATATTGGGGGATCCCAGGATGAAAGGCAGAATGTAGCAAAACAATCTAACCTGTACTATGAATGTGTGAAACAAGTTCCCTGAAAGGGGAGGGAGGGAGTAAAGGTCCTGGCCTCAATAAACTTGGAAAGAAGTGGCGTCTACAAGACTAGAGGCAAAGGGAACTATGCTTAATCAATATGCTCTAGATATTAGAGTGATTTCACATGGGGGTAGGGATTAATAATTCTGACACCACTACACGTGTATATTGTGATTAAACAATGAAGTGAACCTATGGCCAATGGTAATAGCCAGATTTCTCACTTCTGGAATGGAGGATTACAGATAAGCAAAGGAAGAAGACTACAGTGATCTTGTGGAAATTGATGGAATTTGGATACATCAGCAAAAGCCCATTTTTTAGATTAAAATAGTTACATATACAAATATTTATAGATATGTGAGCATGTATCAGTTATTATTCACACATACTGCTTCCTGCTTTGTCAGCTTAGAGGATCCAGAAGTGATGCACTTTAGTAACAATGAGCACATGTTACCTAGATCTTGATTTCTAGTAAAAGGAACTAGGGTACTTCTTGGAAAAAAAGCAGCTGATTCTATAATCTTGGGGAAACGTATACAAGATGATGCTACAGTCTTCTGTAGTGTCTGAACACAAGGGGCTGGTAATAAGAAAAGAAAACCACAATGATAGCATATATCAGAGGGACACAGGAATCAACTGAAAGAGCTTCCCATGACCAAAGATGGAAAAAAATGAGCAAGAAAATAAAATAGAATTCGATTATGATCCAGTGCTAAAAATAAATGTTCATGAGTTTATATTGAGATAAACAAGTGATTGAATAAGTTACTAAATTGTGGAGAAAAGATAAACATGCCATACGGAAGGATTCCAAATACTTTGTGTAGATACTTTGCCCTCAAGGAAGTGAAGCATAACTCTCCACTCCTTAAGTGTGGGCTGTTCAGAGAGAAGCCCAGCATAGTAAAGAAAGGTTAAAAAAAAAAAAGCATAGTATCAAAAGTCAGGAAAAGTTAACTTTATGGAGGAGAAGCCTGATCAACTCTATCTCTGACAGGTGATCAGGGTTCACATCAGAAGTAATCAATCACATTGATAGTATCTACCCTTGAAATGATGTAATGAAGATGACACTTTATCTCTGAGGACTTCCTCTCATAAAACCACAGCTCCATCTAATCATGGGGAAAAAACACCAGACATCAGAATAGAGGGTTATTCTACAAAATAGCTGCCCAGTATCAAAAGCTAGGGCAACATGAGAACTTATCACAGCAAGGAGGAGCCTAAGGAGACTTAACTACTTATAATGTGGTATCCTGGACGGAATCCAGGAAAAGACAAGGGACATTAGGCAAAAACTAAGGAAATCTGAATAATTTGTGAACCTCAGTGAATAATAATACATCAGTCTTAGCCATTTATTGTAACAAATGCACTACACAAAACAAGTTAATAATAAGAGTATATGTGTGCAGTCCATATGAATGCCTTGTACCATCTTTGTGATTCTTCTGTAAATCTAAGAATATTCTGAATATTAAAAGTTTATTTTAATGAATTTTAACAACTTCTTGGGATATGTGGCAATCTATGTGTTTGCTGGGTATAGTTTTTTATGAATATAACACTAAAAATACTAAAAAGCAAAATATAGATAAAAGAAGAAAAATTAGGTGCCTATTTTTTTCCCCCTAGACCTAAGCAGTAGAGGAAATGACCGATCCTAAGAGTACATGTGCATCAGAAGAATGTGCATCAGAAATGCAGAAGGGGTGATAAATCAGAAGTGAGTAAGTAAGCTGTAATTTTACATGAATTCAATACAAATATTAGATTTAAGTTGTAGAAATGTTACAAAATGATATTTTCAGCATTATTTCCAAAGACACTGTTTATTTCAAGAGTTAGTGTCTGCCAAGGGTAGATAAAGACTTCTTGGGAGATGAAAAATTACTGTTACTTTAATATACTTAAGGTTAGGCAGAAGGAAAGGCACACACACATATTAATACATATGCTGTTGTCTAGTCATAGATTAAAAATGCAAAAATAAAATCAATGAAAGCAAATTGAACATAATCTCACAGTAGATGGCACATTAATACTTTGAGTAACTTTTTTTATTTGCAGCAATCATGGGAAAGATGTTGAATTCAAGTCAAAGTGACTTCTACTTGCTCATTCTATTGAGTCAGTCAGGCCAGACCAGGATACTGTGTCAACAAGTGATCCCCCAAGTATCAGAAAAGAGTAACAGTTTATTTTCACTCACACTACCTGTCCATTGCAAAATGCTGCTTCTGTTTATCTCAAGGCAGATATACTCTAGGCTAAAGGAGCTGTCTCTAACTAGGGCACTTCTGATTGTGCAGTGAAAAGAAAAAAGTCATGATGACCCATTCACTAACTCTTCAAACTTCTGCTTGGTAGCAGCCTACGACACTTTTGCTCAGAAGTGAGCACATATTATTTCATTGACCAAAGCAAGTACATACTTACTCCTGAGTTCATCAGGAAAGGGCTACAGAAGGAAAACTACTAAGTGAAGAAGCCAAATTTTGCATTAATATAGTCCATGATATATATTAAATGCCTCCAATACTTATTAACTTTGTGACCTTTGAAAAAATACTTAGTATCTTTAAGTGCCAGTCTCCTTACCTATAAAATATGAATAGTGTTTAGTCACAGAGTTAAGGACAAAATGAAACTGAACACATAAAATGTTTAGATTAGTTAGGAACTAAATAAATGATAGCTATTATTATAAAAATGAATGCAGAGGTACTGTTACAGCCATGAAATTCTTACGCTTTAAACAAGTCTTAGGTAATAAAAATAAAGCAGTAAGGAAAGTAATATAAAAGGGCTTAACCTTGTGTTTCTTTTAATGTTTTATATATCATCAAATGACTTATTAATAAATATTGTTTCAATATACTTTTTCAGAATAACTTCATTTTGTCTGCTCCATAAACTGTTCTGTAATTTTGAGCTGCCTATTTGCTCCATATGATATCTTTAATGAAAGTGGGGTTCAATCTTTACAGGATTGGATGTCCAGAACTAAATAAATCATAACAAGACCTACATAATTGAAAACAGGAATTTTGGTCTTTTGAAGGGCTTACCCCTGCAATAGCAGCCACTGGCATGGCTTTTGAAATGGGTCTGTGTCTGCCAGAAACCTTTGTGCTGAGCATGGCTACAGAACCCAGAGTCCCACAAAGTCTAACCCAGGTTGCCTTACTGGGAAGCCAAAAAATGATGTGTTTTTTCTATGGTCTGAAATTTATCCCAAGGAAGAATTCAGACCAAAACCAAACTTGGCTAAAATTCTTTAAAAATGTGAGTATTCAGGCAACTAAAATATGCTGAATTATAAATGGCTGCTAACAGAACATCAGTCCAATTTTGCTTCATAGAACATGGTAGACATGGAGTAGAATGTGATTATAGTTTGCTTAGATGCAGAGCCCTTGTCTTTCTTCCTCTTGAAAATCTGAATATTTGGTTTCCATGAGTCTACACTCTTCTAATACTCCCTTTTTTGCAAGTACAAATTCTTTCTCTCTCACTAATAAATCTCCTCTCATATTCTTATAGTTTTATCCATTTCTACTTGGATATGATTAAATCCTTTCATTTAATGTTATTTTATGTGATATCATCTGCTTTTCATCTTTAGCTTTTAAGAACTTACTAACAGCAAGTATAAAATATATTTTTTTATGAACTTCAATATCTAGTGGAGTGCTTTTATAAATAGTCGTCTGCCTATTCATCATTTTTCTTGGTTTTGTTGCTATCCTTTACACAAAATGATGTTTTTCCTCAAAGATAATTGTGGTCTGAGGGTTGACTCAGAGAAATAGTTGATCAATTTTAACTGAGGAAGCAAAAAATTTTTGAAATATTTTTGAGTCAGTCAATGCTAATAGATGAACTTTGCTAATAAAGGCACAATTTAAATTTGTATTTGTCCTCCATAATTCCCTAATAATGAGTGTTTAAGGTGTTCCCAACATTGAAACCACCAATTGCTTTCCTTGCATAAAGGCAGAAGGGAGTACAGATACTTCCAGCAAAAATGTGGGAGGTTGGGTAAAAAAGGAAACTTGAGAATTATTAAAGGATGGATTACCCAGAATGGAAGATCTGGGGTAAACAATCCCAAACTGGGCTTTAAATCAGAGAAATGAAAGAGGATGAATACAAGAGTGAAGTGAAGTCACTCAGTCATTTCCGACTCCTAGTGACCCCATGGACTGCAGCCCACCAGGCTCCTCCGTCCATGGGATTTTCCAAGCAAAAATACTGGAGTGGGTTGCCATTTCCCTCTCCAAGAGATCTTCCAGACCCAGGAATTGAACCTGAGTCTCCCACATTGTAGGCAGACAATTTACTGCCTGAGCCACCGGAGAATACAAGAGAGGGCTACTGAATTGGACAGTCTGATCTGCAATTTAGTAAAAATCTCTCATGAAGTTTCACAATGGGGAGAAAAGATAAGCAGGACAGCAGCCTTTAAAAGGTGGATGAGCCTGAAGGTAAAGACCTCTCTTCTCCAGAACCCTGGGAAGAAAGCATGGCCGAAGGGGGCCAACAGCACTTCTGAGAATCCAAGAATCACCTAAGGAAAACCCACATTGGAAGGTGTGGCACTGGGAGGTGAGATTCAAATTAACAGCATGTTTTAAATATATGCTAAAGCAATTGAGATGTAATAATGCCGTAGGGCAAGTTCCCTAGGGAAAAGAATCTGAGATGGGTATTTGCATCCAGATGGTTCCCTGGGGATTGTTTTTGGTAATGACACCTGTGCAGAAATGAGGGCTCTGGATTGGGCAGAAGGAGATGTTGAACTGTGATGCATCACTGGCTCCATCCATCCGATAAGGAACTGGGGGGCTGGTATGACCCTTCAGAGATATTCTGAATTGAAGAAAGAGGGCTGTACCTTCCCATGGATTAGTGGTTATATGCAGTTTGCTTTGGAGTGAGGGAGTTAATTCTGGTGAGGCATCTCCCTTTGGTCAAAGTAATTACTATGGAAGGACTCAACTAGAAGCCATTAGAAAGTGGTGATTCTGTAAGCCACGAACATGAGTGCCTTGGAACATCCTCATGGAGGTCTGTGGGTATCTAAGCTCTTCCCGTTTGGGAACAGTCCCTCCATGGTTTGGGCTGTTTTTTGTTTCATGAGGAAATATACTTGAGTAAGATTAGTGGGAAAAACTAGAGCTCCCACCACTGCAGCTTGTATTTAGAAAGAAATGATACTCATCATTACCCATTAAGTTCTTGTCATAGCTGGCACCCTTTTCTGTGTAAATGTTTACTCTAGCAGGGAAACCAAGATGCTTATTAATGAGACTGTGCCTCTGTGTAACACTTTTTAGTTTATAACTTCTACTTTTTTTCTTTCTCATCAACATTGAGCACAGAATTACTAAGCAGTACCCCAGTAGCTTACTTGGTCCCATTGTGTAGCAGCAGCGCTATTTCCACCTGGTGACCAGGATCAGTTATTCCTACCAGGATAGTGTTGCCTTTCCTTGCCAGATTTCTTGTACAAGGAGTGTAAAATAAGTGATAGCATAGGTAGCATAAAGTTTAATGGGACTCTTGCTATTTTCCTAGTAGAGGAACTTCTGCATCAGGAATCAAAACTTCTGAAGCTACAGAGCCAAAAATTGCAGGACCTAGAAGCATGAATTCCTCATGTAGGTCGTTGCAAGTAATTGTATACAGGACCACACTTAATATATTCCACCTGGCAGTGACCTGTCACTGATAATGGTCATTGATTAAAGGTATGTATTACACTGTGGAGGATGACTTCCCATGTTAATAGAAAGCCATCTCCAAGTTGGTACCTTAGGTGCTTTGGCAAAAGGCCATAATGCTATCAGGAGTTCAGTTTTTGGATTATATAGTATGTGATTGAACTGGTGGATCCCATGAATATGTGCCCATACTATCCCTTCTATTCTATGAAATGGGTCTCTTGGTCTGATGTGATGTTATTCAGGAATTCTTTGTCAATAGAAAAAGCTCTATTTAAGCACTCAAGTTTTATAGGCAAGAAAGGTAAAAACATACCCAATAGTGTAGATGGATTGCAATGCCTTCCATGGTAAAGTGGAGTAAAGTAAGTAAAGTTGCTCAGTCATGTCTGACTCTTTGCGACCCCATGGACTGTAGCCTACCAGGCTCCTCAGTCCATGGGATTTTCCAGGCAAGAGTACTGGAGTGGGTTGCCATTTCCTTCTCCAGGGGATCTTCCCAACCCAGGGATCGAACCCAGGTCTACCACACTGCAGGCAGATGCTTTACCCCTCTGTAAAGTTGCCATCAAATGCCACTTCTCCTCCTCATGGAATGGTACTTATTTGGGGAATTTGGGATGTTTCCTGTTGCTAGAAGAATGGCATTAGGCAATGGCAGTGGCTAGATTAGCTTTAGGGAATGAGTGCCTAGGCTGCTAGACTGTGCATTTCTTCTGTCTCTGCCACCATGCTACTCTGTTCTTATAATTATTTTTTTGGAAGACAGAAGACGCCTGTGTCTACCAAAACTGGGCCAAGGCATTCTGATGACCTGGGTGTATGTTGCCTCCTTCACAGTGGTGGTTAACACACAATACAAATATCTTCATGCTTCATACTTAAGACTATAAAGCCACCCATGTGCCATAAACCCAGATAGGCATGTTCTTTCTTTCTTTTTTTCATTGGAGTATAGTTGCTTTCCAATGTTGTGTTAAGTTTCTGTTGTACAGTAAAGGATATAGCCACATGTATACAGATATGCTTGTTCTCAATCTTTCAATATTTCTCTAGGTCTCAGACCACCCAACAAATTTACTCATCACTGCCTACAATTGTGTGTATATTATTACAAGAGGGCAACCCCCTTCATAAAGTGGATGAGTAAAAGCATCATCTAAAATCTGCCCATATTGAGGATTTCCCATCCTCATGGCTTGCTGAGTAGCAAATGGAAAAACATCCATTTTCCAGATAAAAACACATGCCATTCATCTGAGATCCAGTTAATCTCTTCTAAAAATTCCATTATCCACACAATGAAAGTGAAGCATAAAGAGTTTAGAATCTCAGTATCTCAGAACTATGTTAGACTAGAGATCTAATATTTCCCAGTTTCCAATTCACTGAGCTAATATTCAGAAAAAAAAAATGCTCAAAACAGCAACAAAAAAACTAGATCTGTGCTTGTCTAACTTATAAATAACTAACTTGATCTATCATAAGCGATGATATAACATTATATTAAAGTAAAATATTATTAACAGAATGCTGTCATGAGCAGTAGACTCTAGGTCTCTAAATCCTGAATTTGACCCCATATCTGCTATTGGTGAATTGTATGATACAGAGAATTTACTCAAACTCTCTATGCCTCAAGGAGTATAACCATGAAAAAACTTATTATATGATAAAAATTGGTTCAATTAGTACTGTTCTTTATTATTATTTTTATGTTTATTACCTTAAAAAACCAAAAAGGTATTATTGTGCTAAACATTGTCCTGAAAATATGCTGTATGTATTGTGCCATGCTTTTAAGTAGGTGAAAGAAGACCTGTCTGAAGCCAAAGGACATAAAACAGACAAGTCCTCAGGGAAGGAGACAGTAAAGTCAGCCACCAACAATGGGAACAAATTAGAGCAACTGGTAAACATGCAGAACAAGGTGAGTGCTAATTATACTGACTGCTCAATTTTTATTATTTTAAAATTAAGATTATTTTAGAAGCTGCTTCCCACTTTGTCTCTACAGTGCTTCAGAATTACTTCTTAATTTTACATTTTCTAGCAGAATTTCAACCTTTAAATATTTTTTTAAATCAAATTAAATTTCGATTTTAGATAAATATGGCTTGAAGGTCCTTGGCGGTACACCCACTGACTCCTGATGTTCTGCCATTGGTAATCCATTGCTTTCTCTAGAACTCACTATTTTAAAGTAAAATAATTCTGTTCTAAAAATAAAGATGCAATTATCAACATTACTTGATCACTGATTTGCTTGTTGTATCCAACAACCATAGAGCACCAGAAAGATCCTCAATGAAACTTGTAAACATTTATACTTTAGATGTGGACAGAGGTAATTGAAACACTTTGTATGATTCAATTAAAAATTCTAGGAAGTTCTGTGTAGTTTAATAGAACAGGCAAACAAGCAACCCCAGATAGGCCAGATTTACCTGACAAAAGCATGTAGGTGACTAGTTTTCAAATTTTCCTCAATTGTTTTCAGGGTTTGGGGAAAGGAAATACTCATCTGGTTCCAACTCCAGTACTGGTGTTATGTGTCCCTTTGGTAAATTAACCTCTTCATGCCTGTCTTTTCCTTAAAAGAAAATGGTATATCTCTGCTTATTTAGTTGAGAAGGTGAAGGTGAATGATAAGTAGAATAATGGGTGTTAAAGAACTAAAAAGTATAAAATACACCAAATACAAGAAATTTTTCTTATTCATATTAGTTATGAAGGAATCAAGAAGATTTAAACTTGATGTTTCATTAATAAATATATACTTGAGGGAGGAATAAATTAGGAGTTTGGGATTAGCATATACACACTACTATATATAAAATGATAACCAACAAGGACCTATTGTATAGTACAGAGAACTATACTCAGTATTTTATAATAACCTATAAGGGGAAAGAATTGAAAAAGAATATATATATTCAGAATATATATAATTGAATTTTGTTGTTGTTATTTAGTTGCTAAGTCATGTCTGACTCTTTACAACCCCATAGACTGTAGCCCACCAGTCTCCTCTGTTCATGGGATTTCCAGGCAAGAATACTGGAGTCAATTGCCATTTCCTCCTCCAGGGAAGCCCCATATAAACGAATATATATATGTGTGTATATATACATACTGAATCACTTTGTGTATACCTGAAACTGACACAACATTGTAAATCAACTATACTTCAATAAAAAAGGTAAAAAAAAATAAATAAATGAATATAAGCTTGACCTCAATGAATACTAAATATACTTGCTTATAGTGAAATGAGGACCTATATGGACACTTCTAAAGTATACAAAATAATATAATTGTCATTCATGGGCAGTACAAGAGGGATGATTATGCCTTTCTGGTTGGGAGAGATAAAATGTGCTTCTCAAAATGATGCTTTAGGTTTTATACAGTTATCTGGAAGAACTAGAGAATATGTTGCTTTTCTTTCATCAGATTTCACACATTTAACCACAGCAAGCTGGCCTGATATAAAACTTGACACTATCATAATAGAAGATGAGATTAGAGAAGGAAAGGGAAAAGAAAGAAAGAAAAAAAAAAAACACCTCTAAATCCTTATTGAAGGGATATCTTATTCTGATAATCTCTCTCTCATCTTAACAGATCACAATTTGGTGATCATGGATGAATCACAATTTGATGACAATTTTCTACAAGGAGAAATGAAGTCTTGTAGCAGAACAATTTATTTTTCGCCTTCCTTTTTCTTGCATGACTGACCACAGACTGAACCCGTCACTGCAATTGTGCTGTTTCCACTTTAGTTTATTCCCTGATGTGAAAAGATATCACATTTCCGTTGTTTCTGGATAAACTCAAGCACTAGCTAAGCCACAGCATGTCTTGGGGCTTTGATCTAAGCCTCTGTCTATGGTTCATAAGCCTCAGATGGTGCTATGGTTAAATATTTGCAAACTTTCTATTTTTTATAAAACTGTTAAGTTCTATTGGAGTAAATCTGGTTATTTCCCTTCCTTGATCAGTCTCTGCTTTTCCAGATGCTTGATATGAAAGAATACAGTCTGCCTATCATACAAATAAATACAAAGTCTTTCTCTAAGAAATAGATATTTCCATTGCAACCTCTAATTTAGCATTTTTTTTTCTTGGAAGTAATTGTGTAAGCTTGAAGATTTATGATTTTTGTTTGTTCATTTTATATCTCAACATCACTGATATTTTTTTCAAATAGTTTAATAACCTAATTTTTAAAACTGAATTGATCAAAAAATTCAACAAGCAGACTCCAGGCTTAAATTTTATCAGATGACTTATTTTAATTGTTCTAATTATCTGATATTAAAGTTAAGTAATTTGAGACTAATTCCCAAAAGTATATTTAATCATGGCATATAGTAGACTTTCAACTTTATAAGACCAGATTTTGGAGGCAAAGTGTCAATGTGAGTGGCTGTTCAATGCCACTTCCTTTCTGGCTCTGATCAGTTCTTGATGACATTATGGAGATTAGCTAAACTCCTGGGAAGCAAGATAAATTTTATCTGTCAGCTCATCTGTGAAGTCTTCTCTACTGTGTACTACTTCCTCATGGGCTTCCCAGGATAGTGCAGAGGTAAATCATCTACCTGCCCATGCAGGGGGCACAAGAAATATGGGTTCGATCCCTGGATTGGGAAGATACCCTGGGGAAAAAAAAAGGCAATGTGCTCCAGTATTCTTGCCTGGAAAATCTCATGGACACAGGAACCTGGAAGGCAACAGTCCATGGGGTCTCAAAAGGCTGAGCATGGCAGGGCACTGGCTCTACTCCATGCTGGTCATGTGCTCTAGAACCCTAGAGTAGATAACTTGAAAACTAGTTCCCATGTATGATTTATATAGAAATATGTTTACATATTTTCCTTCTTATATTCATCCAGCCACATATACACACAAACATATACAGTGCTGTGTACTATTTGGAATAGAGTACATTATATAAAATATTACATTTTGTTCTTGTATCTTAATCAATAAAGGATGAATGAAGGCATTTTTGTTAACAGTACACATAACAGTTCCTTGAACTTTTAATAGAAACTAAAATTGAAAAAGTTCTAAGCAAGTAAAATATTATTGCTTGAGGCTTAATTCCCCCTCTTACTTACTAAGAGAGATCTAGTTTTGTTTATGATATCAACTGGCCAGATTAAAATTTTTTACCTCCTCAAATTCCTTTGCAGCCATTCATGGCCAAATTTATATGATTCATTGATATAAAGGGAAAGAGTCAGTTGGGTAATCTTTACTTTCTTTTCTCTTTTCCATCTTGGAATACAAGCATGATGCCTAGATATTCTTAGCCAATTTGTGCCATATGGATAAAAGCTGGATACTACCAATAATAGAAAACATGTTGAACTATCTTTAATGGCATGGTCCTCACCCTCATACCAATTCTGAGCTATTTACCTCTGAATTTCTTGTTATGGAAGGAAAAAAATAGCTAATCCAGTAGATTAAAGTTTCTGATGCATGAAACCAAACACAATAACAAAAATATATCAATAAAAACTTATGGGTCTTAAAGTGATAGCCCTATAACTTGAATTTTTATCTCTTTGCTTTTCAGTATTTGAATTTTCCTGGCTTGAAGGAAAAAAATAAAATATTTTTCTTTTTTTGGCTAGCAGAACTTCTTCCTGGAAAGTAGGTTTAAAGCAAAAAAATAAATAAGTAAATAAATTAAGGCTATTTTTTTAAGTAAAATGAATACTGAGTTCAAAAAACAATGTAGAGAATAATTGAAATATCTATATGAAAACAACTACTTTGTGCACATTTTTATGATTTTATAAATTTTTTGTCTCTTCTATTAATGAAAGTTTACTATCTCATACTTTGTCAACAAAGGTCTGCCTAGTCAAAGCTATGGTTTTTCCAGTAGTCATGTATGGATGTGACAGTTGGACCATAAAGAGAGCTGAATACAAAAGAATTGATGCTTCTGAACTGTGGTGTTGGAGAAGACTCTTGAGAGTCCCTTGGACTGCAAGGAGATCCAACCAGTCCATCCTAAAGGAAATTAGTCCTGAATATTCATTAGAAGGACTGATGCTGAAGCTGAAGCTCCAATACTTTGACCACCTGATGTGAAGAACTGACTCATTGGAAAAGACCCTGATGCCAGGAAAGATTGAAGACAGGAGGAGAAGGGGATGACAGAGGATGAGATGGTTGGATGCCATCACTGATTCTATGGACATGAGTTTGAGTAAGCTCTGGTAGTTGGTGATGGACAGGGAGGCCTGGCGTGCTGCAGTCCATGGGGTTGCAGAGTTGGACATGATTGAGGGACTGAACTGCACTAAACTGTCTCATAGGTAGAATTAGGTTAGGACAGATTTTGAAAGATCATAAGGTCATAAGTGTATTTATCCTCAAGGTATTTCTTGTCTTCAGAGAAATTAGCAGTACTCTGTCTATAACCATATTGGAATTTTCCAGGATAGCTCCAATTTCATCAACATCTGCACCCTGATTTCATTTTTTATTCATTTTACTCTTTTTTCTAATGCTCTCCCTGTGAGCTATGTTATTTTTGAAATCAAATATAAAGTCTCTCAGATTTTATTCCTTTTTCTTACTCAATAAAACAAATCATTTTGACATTTCACTCCCCTATAGGAGTTCTAAGTTCTTCTTCGAGGCTGCCCTTGAATTTTCCTCTGTGTTCTGGAATCCTTCACATAACTTATCCCCATCTCAGAACTTTCAATACCCCCACCTACAATCTCTGCCTGACACTCAAAGCCTTATGAGACACAGTGCCAAGCCAATTTTTTCAGTTGTGTCTCCTCCTGCATTCCTGTCCAAGAGAAGACTGGACCCTCAGGAAAGTGAACTACATTATTTCTAATGGCTCATTTTCAAGGCAGTTCTGAGTACACAATAGCCATGAAGTCCCTTAGTGTAATATAGCTCTTAAGACATTAATTTAAGTAGTTGGTTTAAAAAAACAAACAAACAAAAAACAACAAAAAAAATGAACATCCCTTAGAATCTATGTGTTAAATACAGAGATCTGGTTTCTTGCCAGATTATGGAGCTAAAGTTCATGGAGAGTGAAAGACATATCTCTAAGGTAAGATGCATGTGGTAGAGATGTCACAAATCACCTTCAGCTGACTACTCTCCAGCTGGTTTAGTTCAGTCCTCCAAACCTGTCCTCAATGCACCATCACACATTGTAATCTTGATGCATATAGAAGCTGTGGGATTATCTACATCAATTCTGAACAAAGTTTTGTGACACAGTCACATGTTAACTCCTGCGAGGTCATTGGTGGTGGAGGCTAGGGATTCAGTAGTTCAGTGAGATGATCAGCCATACTAGTCACAGAGAGAAGATGGGTGGTCAAAGAAGATGGAAACTCAAGTAAGATCAAACATTGCAACAGTGTCCCTTAAAGGTGTCTTTCCCTTGGTCTCACTTTGACATTTTTCCTCAGCTGCAATTTTTATACCTTCTTAGGTACCGTGACTGGGGTTGAGTACCTTAACTCCCCCATTCTCCTTTCCAGGTTCTTACTGACCTAACTTTTCCCATTTTTCTTTACCTTCATTTTCTTTATCTACTTTAAATAACAATAAAGTATAATTATCTTGTCATGGTTTTTCACTGTAGAACATAAAGTCTCAATTACAGACTCAGTCATTTGCAAAAACCTCTCTCCAGTTCCCAGAGAAGCTCAGTCATGCAACTTCTTGATTGATGAAAACTAACTTTACTCCAAATTCTAATTACACACAGATACACACACAAGTGCCCCCCCCCCATGTATCACAAAGCACTAAATTCTAAACTTAGAATAAATGATGGTTTCTGTTTTGTCTCAATTAAGCTATGTATCCTACTTTGCCACATAAGGCGCATAGCAGGAAAGAAATGGGGGTAAGGCTGTTCCCCTCAGGGACATCCATTATGGGTCTTTAAAGTCCCAGTGCTTATACTACAAAGCTACAGTCATCAAGACAGTATGGTACTGGCACAAAGACAAAAATATAGATCAATGAAATAAAAAAGAAAGCCCAGAGATAAATCCATACACCCATGGACACCTTATCTTTGGCAAAAGAGGCAAGAATATACAATGGAGAAAAGACAATCTCTTAACAAGTAGTGCTGGGAAAACTGGTCAACCACTTGTAAAAGAATGAAACTAGAACACTTTCTAACACCATACACAAAAATTAACTCAAAATGGATTAAAGATCTAAATGTAAGACCAGAAACCATAAAACTCCTAGAGGAAAACATAGGCAAAACACTCTCTGGCATAAATCACAGCAGGATACTCTATGACCCATCTCCCAGAGTAATGGAAATAAAAGCAAAAATAAACAAATGGGACCTAATGAAACTTAAAAGCTTTTGCACAACAAAGGAAACTATAAACAAGGTGAAAAGACAGTCTTCAGAATGGGAGAAAATAATAGCAAATGAAGCAGCTGACAAAGAATTAATCTCAAGAATATACAAGCAGCTCCTGTAGCTCAATTCCAGAAAAATAAATGACCCAATCAAAAAATGGGCCAAAGAACTAAACAGACATTTCTCCAAACAAGACATACAGATGGATAACAAACACATGAAAAGAAGCTCAACATTACTCATTATCAGAGAAATTCAAACCAAAACCACCATGAGGTACCACTACATGCCAGTCAGGATGGCTGCTATCCAAAAGTCTACAAGCAAATGCTGGAGAGGCTGCAGAGAAAAGGGAACCCTCTTACGCTGTTGGTGGGAGTGCAAACTGGTACAGCCACTGTGGAGAACAGTGTGGGGATTCCTTTAAAAACTGGAAAGAGACCTGCCGTATGACCCAGCAATCCTACTGCTGGGCATACACACCGAGGAAACCAGAACTGAAAGAGACACGTGCATCCCAGTGTTCATCGCACGGTTTACAATAGCCAGGACATTTAAGCAACATAGATGTCCATAGGCAGATGAATGGATAAGAAAGCTGTGGTACATATACACAATGGAATATTATTCAGCTATTAAAAAGAATGCATTTGAATCAGTTCTAATGAGGTGGATGAAACTGGAACCTGTTATACAGAGTGAAGTAAGTCAGAAGGAAAAACACCAATACAGTATATTAATGCATATGTATGGAATTTAGAAAGATGGTAATGATAACCCTATATGCAAGACAGCAAAAGAGACACAGATGTAAAGAAGTCTTTTGGATTCTGTGGGAGAAGGTGAGGATGGGATGATTTGAGAGAATAGCACTGAGACATGTACATTATCATATGTGAAACAGATCCTCAGTCCAGGTTCAATGCATGAGACAGGGTGCTCGGGGCTGGTGCACTGGGATGACCCAGAGGGATGGGATGGGGAGGGAGGTGGGAGAGGGGTTGAAGATGGGGGACACATGTGCATCCATGGCTGATTCATGTCAATGTATGGCAAAAAGCACTACAATATTGTGAAGCAATTAGCCTCCAATTAAAATAAATAAACTAATTTTTAACAGACTTGTGGACTCTGGGAGAAGGCTAGGGTGGGAATGTTTCAAGAGAACAGCATCAAAACGTGTATATTATCTAGGGTGAAACAGATCACCAGCCCAGGTTGGGTGCATGAGACAAGTGATCGGGCCTGGTGCACTGGAAAGACACAGAGGAATCTGGTGGAGAGGGAGGTGGGAGGGGGGACCAGGATGGGGAATACATGTAAATCCATGGCTAATTCATTTCAATGTATGACAAAAACCACTGCAATGATGTAAAATAATTAGCCTCCAACTAATAAAAATAAATGGAAAAAATTTTTTTTAAATAAATAAAAAATAAAATGAGGAAAAAAAAAAGAAAAAAATATAAAGTCCCAGTGCTAGGGAGCCTGACAATGTTCCTGATATGGGAAATCCCTCAGCTCTAGATTACTGTTGCAGAATAAGCCAGAAGCCTTCAGAAATGCAATAGAAAAGGATGGATACTGCAGAGGCATGGAATGTTTGTTTTGTGGCTGGCATCATAGAACACAAGAAGAGACATAGTACACAACGAATGGTGAAGATGCCCAAAAGCCCCAAATTGGGGCATTACCCATCCCCTGATTCTATGAAATTCAGGATTTAAATCTCTTTCACCCCACAAATTTTCAAGCGTAATCCCTCTAAGTGAACTTCAGGATCTGGCAATCGTTCTCCTTCTGTTTACAGAGCGGTTATTCCATCCCTGGCCTCAATGTAAGAGAGAACACTGTGAGTAGTTCAGAGTCATCATGAACCAGCATTTCAAATCAAACTTTCGGCGCCCTCAGCCCAGGTCAGAGCCCTGAAAGAGCAGGCCTCCAAAGACATCCAGGCTGAGGGATCTCAGGGAAACTAGAATGCATCCTAGGTGTAAGCACGTAATAGAATGGGGACAGGAACCTGGGCCATGGTGACCTTGACTGAGGCCTTTTACTGCTCTCTCCAAGGCTGTGACATCTGGGTAAGGAAAGCAGGGTGTGGACGGGAAAAGTTAGAGAAAATGCAGGATGCTCTTTTTCTTTTGAGAGTTTTAGGTACTTTGCTTAAGAACTCTGCACCGTGAAAGCCTAGACCAGTCAGAGGACTGGCAGATAAAATTTGCTGTTTCTTTGTTCTTTGTATCTGATGAGATGCAGCCCTCTAGAACTCTGCATAGGCTCTGGCTTGTAAAGTCTGGCTCAGCTCAGAGGGGTTTGCTATAGATAAAATGGGCGTTGGTTGTTTAGGAAAAGCCCAGTGGGCTGATGATACTTCTTTCAAAATCCGTGTAATTCCTGGCCAAGAACACACCTCAAGGGAGGGCAGAGATCTGAGAAGAATGGGCTCTCAGAGAACCAGATGCAACCTAATTCTTGTGGACTTCCTGTGGACATAGGGCTGGCAGTCAAACTCCTGGAGACCTGGAAAAATAGTTCTCATAAAGCTGCTTCCTGTGAATCTCTCTCTGGAAAAAAAAAAGAAAAGAAAAGAAAAAAGAAAGAAAGAAGAATGAAAAACAAAAGAAAAGTCTGACATTTGATTGTGAAAACTTTGTCTCCACTGGGGGGAGAGTGAAAAAGGGTAAAATTAGCCATCATTCCATTCCTGAATGTTAGATCATCTTTCTAATTTTGTTGAGAGCCAGCAAAATGGACCTTCAAGGTCTCATATTTTAACAATGTCATGTTGACACAAAGGCAGCCAATAGTGATGGTTTTACAGGTGGCACTTGGCAAATGTTCCAACTCAGATTCCCGAGGCACTGTTCTAGATTTGGAGTCAATGGCAGAGTGGGCAGGAGACTGTACAATTAGGAAGGATGCATAAGGCTCTAGGATTCCAGGCCCCCCTTCTGCTGTAGAACTTCCAGAGAGGCCAGGATGGAGCTCTTCATGAAACTGTATTCTAATGTATTTAATTTCCATTGTAACATTTCAGCATGCTGCTGCTGCTGCTGCTGCTAAGTTGCTTCAGTTGAGTCCAACTCTGTGCGACCCCATAGACGACAGCCCACCCTGCTCTTCTCCGTCCCTGGGGCTCTCCAGGCAAGAATAATGGAGTGGGTTTCCATTTCCTTCTCCAATGCATGAAAATGAAAAGTGAAAGTGAAGCCGCTCAGTTGTGCTGACTTGTTACGACCCCATGGACTACAGCCTACCAGGCTCCTCCGTCCATGGGATTTTCCAGGCAAGAATACTGGAGTGGGTTGCCATGTCCTTCTCCAAACACTTCAGCATAAATATTGCTAAATAGGTATAAAATTTAATCTCTACACTAGGGCAAGTTTCTTACTAGGGCAAATATCTATTCAGAATTTGATAGGTAACATTCTAAAAACCCTAATTACCCCACATCAGCAGGAGTTAACAGAGGAGCTTTAAATAACTCTATTTTAGTCTGCCTTCAAGAGTTGATTGATTGTTTTTTTTCATAAGAAATGGTAGAAATCCATGTGGATGGGCTAGAAATAACAGACAGGCATCTCAGTCTTTGTGTAAATAGAAGGAATAATCTAGTTGGATTACATCCTGGACTAAAATTTCAGTCTGTATGTCTATGTGCAAAGCCACATACAGATGACTCTACTCTGACTCTGATGAGAAGATTAGCAGAATCCTGCCCCTGAAATATTGTTGAATATGCCTCAAATGAATTTTTCATGCAAGGCACTTAGTTAGAATTCCTAAACGTTAGAATTCACAGAGTTTATAGACCAGGATTATATAACTTTTCTGTGCCTGCTTGCAAATAAATTGTTGTGGCAGAATTTGGTTTTAGATTACTTACATTGTATTTTATTATTGTTTTGTTTTATTTAAAATTTAAAAAATTTACAACGTTGTGTTGATTTTTGTCATGTGCTGTGCTTAAAGCTCAATAGTGTCCAACTCTTTGCAACACCATTGACTGTAGTCCACCAGGCTCCTCTGTCCATGGGGATTCTCCAGGCAAGAATATTGGAGTGGATTGCCATGCCCTGCTCCAGGGGATCTACCCAACGCTGGGATTGAACCCAGGTCTGCCGCATTGCAGGTGGATTATTTACTGTCTGAACCACCAGGGAAGCCTGGTTTTTGTCATAAAACAATGCAAATCAGTCATAATGATACATATATCCCCTTACTCTCTAGCCTCCCTCCCCTCCCCCCATTAAAAGTTTTTGCACAGCAAAGGCAACAATAAACAAAATTAAAAGACAAACATCAGAATGGGAGAAAATAATTGCAAATGAAACAACTGACAGAGGATTAATTTCCAGAATATATAAGGAGCTCATGCAGCTCATTATTAGGAAAAAAAAAATGGTCAGAAAACCTAAGCAGACATTTCTCCAAAGAAGAGATACAGATGGCCAGTAAACACATGTAAAGATGCTTAATATCACTAATTATCATTGTATCTTATTATTTATAAGGCTCAGGACAGGGGTACAATGAAGGTCCATATGCCATAAATTTAAATATTTAAGATTATAAATCAAATTGACAAACTTAAATTTTTTTTTTTACTTTTAATTGATTAATGGTTGATTTACAATATTGGTTTGATTTCTGTCATACATCAACATGAATTAACCACAAGTGTACATATGTCCCCTCCCTCTTGAATCTCCCTCTCACTTCCCACAAATTGACAAACTTTTAAGTAATTTACATTCTATCTTTTTACCTTGACAACTCTGAAATGCTATTGATTGATACCATCTAAGAGGAAGAATTTAATAAATTAAGTTGCCTACATTACCTCCTGCCTAGATCTATCATTTAAATCCACAATACTTGACTTAATTTAGACAGTTCAAAGTTTGTATAGACCTTTTAATGCTAACGTTTCCTGTTGTATGTTGTTTAGTTATTCAGTCATGTCCAACTCTTCGCGACCCCATGGACTGCAGCACACCAGGCTTCCCCATCCTTCACCATCTCTCAGAGTTTCCTGAAACTCATGTCCCTTGAGTCGAATATGCTATCCAACCATCTCATCTTCTGTCATCCCCTTCTGCGACTGACTTCAGTCTTTCCCAGCATCAGGATCTTTTCCAATAAGTCAATTCTTCACATCAGATAGCCTAGGTATTGGAGCTTCAGCTTCAGCATCAGTCCTTCCAATAAATATTCAGGACTGGTTTTCTTCAGGATTGACTGATTTGATCTCCTTGCAATCCAAGGCCCTCAGGAGTCTTCTCCAGCACCACAGTTCAAAGGCGTCAGTTCTTCGGCACTCAGCCTTTTTTGTTTCCAGAAGGCTTTCAGTAGCCAGGTATAATATATTTCTAAAAATGATATAGTGACCATAACTTTGGAGGATTATTTTCAATGAAATTGTATGTATTTGGCTAAGTTATTCAGAAAATAAATAGACACTGAAGGTAAATAAGTAATAGTAAATTTCTAATGTTTAATGACCAGTAATTAAATGTATATTTGCATCATATATGTACATAGTAAAAAATGTTTGTTTTACATTCAATTGAAGTGTCTAGACATTAAAAAATTGTATTAGTGTTGCCTGCTTGTTTCATAATTGTTTAACTCTGTAATTTTTGTTCTTAATTTTGCTTAAAGCATGCTTGGGATGCTTTGCAAATTGATGCAAATATTCTAGTATTGTTAAAGGACAAAGGTTATATTTTGGAAGAAGCATCTTACTTTATTATTGTCTTTTCTGAAATTTTCATGTTACTTGAATTTATTTCCTGTAATGTAAGGTTTTACTTCATGCAAATGCAAAAAAGAGGAAGACATCTTGTCCTAAGTTTTATTAGTCAACTCTTTTTTTTCCTTGACTTTTCTCTGAAAACAATGCTGTTATTAACTTTTTACCTAATTATGTGCAGAACATTGTGCTGGATATTTGAGGTAATTAAAAGTTTAGTAAGATACAACTCTTGCCCTTCAGTTCAGTTCAGTTCGGTTCAGTTCAGTCCCTCAGTCATGTCTGAGTCTTTGCGACCCCATGAACCGCAGCACATCAGGCCTCCCTGTCCATCACCAACTCCCGGAGTCCACCCAAACCCATGTCCATTGAGTTGGTGATGCCATCCAACCATCTCATCCTCTGTCGTCCCCTTCTCCTCCTGCCCTCAGTCTTTCCCAGCATCAGGGTCTTTTTAAATGAGTCAGCTCTTCACAACTCTTGCCCTTAGAATTGTGCGTATCTAAAGAGGTAAGACAAGATCTGCACTTTGTATTAAAGGAAGTATATTGTGGACATATCTACATATCAGATTCGTATGGGCAAGGAAAACTCTTTGTGTACACTTGTGTATATTCTCAGAGAAAACAGAGTTTGGAATTCAATATAAGCAGCATAAATAATAAAGCAATGTTTCATGATATTCATAAAATTTAAATTAATAGCTACTATGTATCTAATGTAGTTTAATTTTTGGATTTCATTAGCTCTAATACTCATGCAGTTAAAGCTCATAAATATTCTAGAGAATTAAAAGAGTTAATTCCTTTATAAAGAGCAAGCTGAGAATTTCCTAGCAGTCCAGTGGTTAGAACTCTGCCCTTTCACTGCTGAGGGCACAGGTTCAATCCCTGGTTATGGAACTAAGATCTTGCAAACTCCACGGTATGGCCAAAATAAAGAAAGAGCAAATTATTCTAAACATTATCACAAGCAGATAAACCCCAGTTTTCTTAAATTTCTTTTTACCTAATGTTGAAAGTTGAAAATGAAAGTTGCTCAGTCATGTCTGACTCTTTGTGACTCCATGGACTATACAGTGCATGGAATTCTCCAGGCCAGAATACTGAGTGGGTAGACTTTCCCTTCTCCAGGGGATCTTCCCAACCCAGGGATCGAACCCAGGTCTCCCAGATTGCAGGCAGATTCTTTACCAGCTGAGCTGCAAGGGAAGCCCTTACTTAATGTAATTTAACTCTATTTTGCCTTTCTTTTCTGCTTTTAGCCACAAATTAAAATCTTTATCCAGCTGCTCATACGAAAGTTTTTATTTGAGTTAATGTTCTTCTGTATAGCTTTTACAAATCTCTATTTCATTTAATTTCCATCTCTCTTCAAATCAGTTGAGCTAGTATTAGTAGCCTTAATAATGTGCTCTGTATGTAGATCTCTAGCCAAGATCTTCTAGCCAAAGCTAGAACAATTGCTTGCTTCCAGACTTTTGAAAGAATGCACATGCAAGTTTTTTTTTTTTGACAATTTTCTTTCTTTCTTTTTTTTTAAAATTTTCCATTTATTTTTATTAGTTGGAGGCTAATTACTTTACATCATTGCAGTGGTTTTTGTCATAAGGTACACGGTCTTTAAGGAGATACACAAAAGTCAGACGAACTGTTGAATCTACAACTGACTTTAGCCAAGTCACTTTTGATTTTATAAAACAAGTCAACTAAAAAAAAATTGGATTAAATAGTGTGGCACAATTATTTACTTACAATTACTTTCAGTAGTAGTTTATAGTCATTGTGATGGTTAATTTTATGTTAACTTGATTGAGCTAAAGAATGCCCCAAAGAGCAACTAAAAATTATTTCTAGCAGTATCATTAAAGGTGTTCCTGAAGAGATTAGCACTTGGATCACTGGACTAAAGTAGATTGCCCCCACCCATCCACTGAGGGTCTGAATAGAATAAAAAGGCAGAGCAAGAGTAAATTTGCTCTCTTTACTTGAATGGGACATCCATTTCCTTCTGCCCATGTAATCAGTGCTCCCAGTCTTAGACCTTTTGACTAGGGCTGGAACATTTTTTGCTATGCCAATGGCTGCCTAGCTTGGATTGGAATTACAACATCAGCTTTCTTAGGCTTACAGCTTGCAAAATGCAGATGGTGTGCCTCTCAGCCTCCATAATTCTGTGAGCCAATTCCTCACAATAAATCTCTTTATATATATATCTTTTCATATCCTATTGATTCTGCTTCTATGGAGAATCCTAATACATTCACCAGTATTATTTCAGGTACTTGTTTGATATTCATTTATTGAAACCTCATGTGGTGTCTGGGTATGTGTTTGGCCCAGGGGTTACAAAATAAGAGTTCTGTTATAGGGAGCTTTGGCCAGACTTATAACTATGTAGTAATGTGTGCTGTTCACCAAAAAAAAAAAAAATTACCTCATGTTATTTAGGAATTATATGATAGAAGCATAAGCACAGACTGTTATGAAGTGCATTTAAGTTCAGTCGCTCAGTCGTGTCTGACTCTTTGCAACCTCGTGGACTGAAGCAAACCAGGCTACTATTTATTATATTGCAACTGATACACACTTTTACACGTTTTAAGTAATCATAAGTGTGGGCAGAGATCAGCGTTAAAGGTCCCTTCATTCTTGTTGTGACAAGCCTTGAGAGCCAAGCTTCTCTAAATGTATTTGCTCTTCCATGGGCTTTATTCAGACTTGCCTGTCTCTTTGTTTTTTTCTAACCTCCAAATATGCTTCAACTAAAATGTGGCAATTTTCAGTATTTATTAATATAAATAGTATTAATCAAGGCTCTTAAAAATACTTCAGTTATTCAAAAGCAGAAATTTTAGTTTGTTTTAAAATAATATTGCCATACATTTGGATCATTCTAAAGTTTATTGAATTTTTTTCACATTTTAAATTGTGGTCCTTTGGATGGAAATGATTGGAGAAATGATGCTCTTTTGTGTGTTGTCTGACTTCAGGAATCTCTGTTTTCAGGAACTCTACTGCCTTAGAAGAACTCAGTTTTTTGGCAGAGAGTCATATGCCCCCCACCTCATATATCTTATAGAGAATTTAGCTCTTTTAAGAGCTACTGCTAAGTCGCAAGACCATGGACCGTAGCCTAACAAGCTCCTCTGTCTATGGGATTTTCCAGGCAAGAGTACTGGAGTGGGGTGCCATTTCTTCTCCTCTTTTAAGTGCAGCACACTTAAAATCTCAGGAACAAAATTTCTCTCATCCTTTCTTAGTACAAAGATAAAAATACAGCTGGAGACAGAGGATGAGATGGCTGGATGGCATCACCGACTCTATGGGCATGAGTTTGAGTAAACTCCGGGAGTTGGTGATGGACAGGGAGGCCTGGCATGCTGCAATTGATGGGGTCACAAAGAGTCGGACATGACTGAGCGACTGAACTGAACTGGACTCAGAGGTTAGAATTTCCTTTGGGGAAAATGTGTAATTTATTTCCAAAGACACAAATCTGAACTACAGCCATTTCAGAATATTATGGGAGGGCCTTATTTTTCCCAGTCCTTGCAGAGAATTGACTAACCACTATTTGACCTTGCAGACTTTCCACTGTAGCTAACAATCTTGGTTTCACCTTAGTGCTTCACCTTCAAATTTTAATACAATTTTCTTCTACTTAAATAAGGGAGTGGAAGGTGAAGAAAGATGTGATGACAGAAAAAGATGATGTAATGTAATTTAGAGGTTTCCCTCACTACCTGAAATATTGCTTCTTGGTGAAGGCTATTTTAATGATTCAAGCATGCTGTAAGGTAATTTTTCAACCTAACTTATGTAATATTGTGACTCTTCCATCCAAAACAGTGGACAGTTGGTGGCAATCCTGAAGAAGGAGGTCATGCTTTAGGAGAGAAGAGATTGAACTCGTTTAGTTGACAAAATATTACTGGGGATAGGTCACCATCCCATCTTGCATTAAGGATAATTTCTAAAGGAATAGAATTGGGATTGATAGTAAAAATTTGACACCAAACACATACTACTGACTCTTTATTGGCCAACGGGTACTTACCAACTATGAGCTACATGACTGTCTATGTGCCAGAACCTGGGAATTCTACAGGGACTACAGATAAGACTCTGTGCTCATAGTGATGAAACCTCGTGTGCCTTGTTGGGGGAGAGAGAAAATGAATATAATTACATTGCTTCAGATAGTGATAAATATTATGAAGAAATTAAATCATGACTAGACATAGAGTGAGACTGGCGATTGAGGAGCAACTGAGGGCGGAAGTTCACGAGTAATGAGAGAATCATAGGAGATGAGGTTGGAGAGGGAGGCCAGGGCCTGATGGCAAGCATTTAATATGTTTAAATATAAATCTATGACTAAATGAATGTGGGAACAAAGATGAAAGCATGATGTATACATATTATATATCCTAACAAAATAGAAATCATTCAAATCACAATTATAGAATATGAGAAAGAAACAGAAGACAGTAGAATAAGCTCACTGATCACTCGCACAGACAATAATGGAAATCATTGATAATTAACAACCACGTTTATAAAATATTAAATATGTAAAACTGTGGGCTAATGCCATTTAAAGAAGATACATGAACTAGAACAGAAAAGGAAAACTTCTGTGTATACCAAAAGAAAATCCAAAGATGTAAGAGAAAAGAGAATACAAGATATGGAGAAATAAACACAGCAAATATGCAATGGTGCTCATAAATTATGACAAAATAACGTGATAGAAATTAGTTCAAACCTAATATTTCATCAACATGGCTGAAAGTGAAAGTCACTCTGTCATGTCTGACTCTCTTCAACCCCATGGACTAGCTATACAGTACCTGGAATTCTCCAGGCCAGAATACTGGAGTGGCTAGCTTTTCCCTTCTCCATGGGATCTTACCAACCCAGGAACTGAACCCAGATCTCTTGCATTGCAGGCGGATTCTTTACCATCTGAATCACAGGGGGAGCACTCAATATAGGTGAGTGGAGTTAATTCATATTTTAAAAGAAAAGCATTTTCAATTTGGATCTAAAAGCAAAACAAAATGCTAAAACACCCTTTAGGTTAAAAATTAAGGGAAGGGTGATGGCTCAGATGGTAAAGAATCTGCTTGCAGTGCAGAAGATCTGGGTTCAGTTTCTGGGTCTAGAAGATCCCCTGGAGAAAGGAATGGCTACCCAATCCAATAGTCTTGCCTGAAGAATTCCATGGACAGAGGAACCTGGTGAGCTACAGTCCATGGGATAGCAGAGTGTCAGACACAACTGCGCAACTAACATTACTACTACTATTAAATGTACAAAACACTAGACAGATGGAAAACACGTCATCCTAATATAAAAAAAAGGAGAATTCAATGTGGAATAGGACACTTTCAATGCAAACTATTATAATTTGTAATGGTTATAATATAGTTATATATATATTCTTGAACCAAAACAACGTAGTGGCTATCTTTACATCTTAAAAAGTATAGGAGATTCAAGAAGATCTATATAGAGTCACACCAAGAATAAGACACTTCTAATCAACATAAGAGAGCAAATTGACAAAAAATAAGTAGAGCTGTAAAAGACAAATCAACGTAATAAGCTGTATTTTATAAACATATATATTTTTTACACATGAAATTTGTCCTCTGATCATAAATAAGGCATTTTCTTCTCAAAGTGTATGTGGAATATTACAAAATTTGATAACATATTAGGTTCTAAATATGCATCAGTAAGTTCCATGGGATAGAAATATTTTAAACAGTATTTGATCATTGTAGAGTACATATTGTTTTTTAAATGTTACAAAGGCTATTCCATATAGAAATTAATTAAAATGTTATATTAAATAAATTTGTCAGTGAGAGGAAATAATTGCAGGATATTAAATTTCTAAAAGACAATGATAATGTAAACACTACTCATAAGAATTTATGATGCATATTTAAAGTAGCCACAAAAGAAGAGTTTCTGGCACTAAACACCAGTAAGAATTAAGAAATAAAAATAAATGAATAAATTCCCAAATCAGAAGCTAAAAAAGGAACAATACATAAATAAATAGAAAACAAGGAAACAATAAGTATATAAACAGAAATCAAGTAGGTAAAATATTTTTAAAGTGTATCCAAAATTAGACAAATTATATAATTTAAAAAAAAATTTAATTGAGAGAATTTACAAGAGGGAAACTGCAAGTAAATAAATTTACAAAATGATAAATAATAATGAACATAAATATTGAAACAGAAGGGAAACAAGTGAGATTTATACAAACAGATTTGAAAACCTGGATGAAATGGGTAATTTACTAGGAAAATAGTCTACCAAATTGGACCCCATTAGATATGAAAGGCTTAAGCAGACTGTATCAGTCTAGGTCCATTTATCATGATCTTAGCAATGTCAGAGAGCAGCATTGTGCCTTACAGAATACAAAGGCTATCAAAATCCCTGAAGATTAGATTATGACACAGGAGTGAAATAGGATATAGCCTTGGTTGAGGTATGACCATCAAGCTATACTGCCAATCTGACCAGCTGAAAGCAAAATATTTATGAAAGTATAGAGAAAAGGGCCTAGATTTCTAAAAAGGAAACCACGAGTTAGTACTGCAGGTGCCTGAAGTAGCCCGCATTAATTTCCCAACAGGGTCATTTGTTAAAGTTAGAACATTGATTGGGAAGAAGCAGGATCTTGACTATTGGGATAGAGACACAAATGGAAATAAGGAATTTAATGATGTAAATTAATCATTTTCTTTCCCCAATTTCTCCAGAGCACTTATAACCTGTCTACCAGCCCTACGATACTTCTTATTTTCAGTAAGGTATTTTATCAGAGCAAATACTTAGTTACCCAAAGCCATTACCGGTATTGACACCAAATTATAGGCATTCACAGGTGCTGTTTATTGGCTTGTTTGCCATGGTATGCAGTAAACTAACTTTACCACCAGAATTAGTCATTAATGACTTTAAAGATAGCAAGAAACAGAAATAAAAAGGCTTCATAAACTGAAATCTATTCCCACTTAGAGGAAATAATGGAAGAGACAATACCATATATAGTAAGAACAGAAAAAGCAATACATGAATAAACCTAATAAAAATATACTTACTCCATATGAGGAGAAATAAAAACCCTTTGGAAGAGATAATAATGAAAAGATATCCTTGTTCTTGACTGGAACAACTCAACATCATAAAAATGTCATTCAATTTATTATTATAGTTGTAGCCTATGGAAAATATAAACACTCTTTTTTTTAAACTGTGTAAAGCAAACTCAACCTAGAGTTTACACAGTTCAATTATTATGCTACAGTAAACACTGAAAGATAAAAGCTGTGAGCACTGAATAGCCAAAACAGATACTAAAATTTACTAAAAATCTCCATACGAAAGCTGAGCAGGCATGCATAGACAATCCAGTGGAAGAAAAGATGAATTCCAAAAGTAGATTCATGTAAGTATGAAAATTTAGTATTTGAAAAAAGTGGCATCTCGAGTCATTATGGCAAAAATAGACTCTCTAATAAATGCTTCTTGGGGAAATATTTAGCCTTAAAAATAAAGCAAAGAAAAAAGATAGTAAGAAAAAAAGAAAGGAAGGGAGGAAGAAAGAAAGTAGTTGGATAGACTCCCAAAGATGTCCATGTCCTAATCCCCAGAATCTGTAAATTTTGCCTTATTTGGAAAAATGGACTTTGTAGATGCTTTCAAGTTAAGGATCTTGAGAAGGGAAGATTATCCTGGATTATCCATTTAGCCCTGGTGCAATCACAGGGTCACCACATGAGAGGCGCAGTAGTACTCAAAAATGAAAAATGCAATGTGATGATGGAAGCAGAGACCGGAGTGATGTGGCCGCAAGCGAAGAAATGCCAACATCCTCTGGGAACTGGAAGAGGAAAGGAATGGATTTTCCCTTGGAGCCATCAGAACGAATTGACTTTTCATTACCTTGATTAGCCCTATACTCATTCTGTACATTGAACCAATGCTGAAGGAGAACATATGCATATTTTTAAGACACTTAATTTTCTTACAGCCACAATAAGAAACAAATATATGAAGTAAGGGTAAAAAGGGTGAATTCTTCTATAACTCTTTATACAGAAGGTCTTTTTGTTTTTAAATTATGAATCACGTGTTAGAATAATGACCCCCAAGGATGTCCAGACTTAATCCCTGAAACTTGACAATATGTTACCTTAAGTGACAGAAGGGACTTTGCAGATACTATAAAGGGTAAGAACTTTAAGATGGGAAGAATTCCCTGGATTATCTAGGTAAATACAATATAATTACATAAATTCTTGAAAGCAGAGAATCTTTCTCAACTAGATAAGAAAGAGATACAACACTAGAAGAAGAAAACGTGAAGGAATCACACCCAATGTTCTAGCTTTAAAAGTGGTGGAAGGGATCACAGCCAAAGTATATGAGCAGCCTCTAGAAGCTGGAGATGGAAGGAAAATGGATTCTCCCATACAGCTTTGAGAAAGTAATGCTGTCTTATCGATCCTTTGATTGTACCCAGTGAGATCTACATCAGATTTCTGACTTACAGAACTGTAAAAAAAAAAAAAAAAAAAAAAATGTGTTTTGGTTATTTGTTTCAGCAGCAACAGAAAACACTGGTTGTTGTTCAGTCACTGAGTTGTGTTCACTCTTTGCGATCCTATGAACTGTACATAGCATACCAGGCTCTTCTTTCCTCCCCTATCCCTCGGAGTTTTCTCAAATTCATGTCCATTGAGTCGCTGATGCTATCTAACTATATCTCATTCTCTGCTGCCCCTTTCTCCTCTTGCCCTAGATCTTTCCCAGCATTGGGGTCTTTTCCAATGAGGAGTCTTTTTGCACAGGTGGCCAAAGGATTGGAGCTTCAGCATCAGTTCTTCCAGTGAATGTTCAAGGTTGATTTCCTTTAGGATTGACTCTCTTGATTTTCATCCAGTCCAAGGGACTCTCAGGAATCTTCTCCCAGCACTACAGTTTGAAAGCATTAATTCTTTGGTGCTCAGCCTTCTTTATGGTCCAACTCTCACATCTGTACATCTGACTCTTGAAAAAATCATAACTTTGACTATAGGGATCTTTGTTGGCAAAGTGATGTCTCTGCTTTTTATACACCATTTAGGTTTATTGTAGTTTTCCTTATAAGGAGCAAGCATCTTTTAATTTCACAGCTGCTGTCAACATCTGCAGTGATTTTGAAGTCCAATAAAATAAAATCTGTCACTGTTTGTACTTGTTATCCTTTTATTTACCATCAAGTGATGGGACTGGATGCCATGACCTTAGGTTTTTGAACGTTGAGTTTTAAGTCAGCTTTTTCACTCTCCTTTTTTACCCTCATCAAGAGGCTCTTACTTCCTGTTCATTTTCTGCCATTTAAGTGGTATTATCTGCATATCTAAGGCCATTGATATTTCTCCTGACAATCTTGATTCCAGCTTGTGACTCATCCAGCCTAGCATTTCACCTGATGTACTCTGCATATAAGTTAAATAAGCAGGGTGACAATATACATCCTTGTTGTATTCCTTTCCCAATTTTGAACCAGTCAGTTTTTCCATGTCCAGTTCTAACTTTTATTTCTTGACCAGCATACAGGTTTCTCAAGCTACAGGTAAGGTGACCTGGTACATATGTAATTCATAATCCAGATGACATAGAAGATTGAGACAACTAGGCTCATAAAAATTTAAAAAGTAGACTTGCTACACATAACCAGAAACTTCAATAAACATATTAAACAGTGTAAGAAAATATTTTAATATGTATCAGATATGAAGAGCTAAAATTCCTAATATGTGATGAATTCTTAAAATATGAGGAAAACAAGACAAACACCATTATAAAAATAGGCAAAATACATTAAGAATTCAGGGGAAATATCTAATTAAGGATCTTAAATATAATAAGATAAAGGCAAAATAAACCTACATTGAGAGGAGAGTTTCTGCTTCCAGAGAGATGAAATAGACATACTTTACTCTTTTTCTGTAAAACTGAAAACCCTGGTGTATGTGTGTGCTCAGTCATGTCTGACTCTTTGCCACCCGATGGACTGTAGCCCACCAGCCTCCTCTGTCCATTGAATTTTTCAGGCAAGAATATTGAAGTAGTTTGCTATTTCCTCTTCCAGGCAATCTTCCTGATTCAGGGGCAGAACCCACTTCTCTTTCATCTTCTGCATTTACAAGTGGATTCTTTACCACTGTCACCTGGAAAGCCCTCAAAGACCCTGGACATTATACATAAAACATACATAAGACTCAGAAGGATTGAAAGCAGGCTGCCTGGCTAGGAGCCTCCAGACCCAAGAAAGAGCACAGTAGTGAATTCCTTTGGCTTCTTTTTTGACTAATGTATCTCAGAGTTGGGGCTGTAGGAGCTGGTAACCCAGAGAAACAAATGCACACAGACAAAAATGACCTTAAAAAAGCCTGTTCTCTGTAACCAAATTCCCAGAAAGATGAAGTGTAGCAAAACACTCTACTCAAGGTAAACATCACAGACAAACCTGTGTCCTGACATTTCCCCAAGTCAGCAAATGTTGAAAGGGCAGCCTAGACTTCCACTGTTCCCAGGGAAGCCAAAGTTTCTACTTTCTAACCTGCTGCAGTGAAACATTTCAAGCCCTTTGTTGGGAAGGTATAAGAGACCTAGTAAGGAGCTAGAACAATGTCACCACTGGAGGTAAAGAGTCCCCAACCTCACTCTCGTGTCAGGAGAGACTGATCAATTAGATAAAGTGAACTTTTATCTTCTACCTGGAAGTGAAAAAGCCCTCACCCATCCCCCACTAAGGTGGTATTAAAGGAGGCCTAGGGGAATCAGGAATTTCACCACCACTCAGTTCTAATAAGGGCCCACCCACCCCTGGTCTCAGTGGAGGTCTCAGTGTGTTGAGTAGTGATGAGTCCCCATCCCCCCTCACCCACCCCCCCATGCCGCCTGGGTGGTATCAGGGAGCTCTCATTTAGCAGTGATGAGGAGCACCCCACTCAGGTATCAACAGAGCTGGAATTCTAGAACAGAGAGAAGCAAGCCAGCTAAAACAGCAAGCTTAACAAGATATAGAAAGCTTAAATAACATCATAGCATGATACCCAGACTTTCTAGCTTGCAGTTATCATTTAAGAATCAGGAAGATCTCAACCTAAGGTGGAAAACAGAGACAGATGGAAATGACAGGGGTAATAAAATGATCTGACATCTAAAACAGCCATCATAAGAATGCTTCAATGAGAAATTATGAACACACTTGAAACAACCATAATAGAAAGTCTCAGCACACAGATATGAAATATTAAGAACTTGAATGGTGGAAATGTTAGCATCGAAAAATGTACCGGCTCAACAGCAGAATGGAGAGGAGAGAGGAAAGAATCAGTTAACTGGAAGATATAAGAGCAGAATAATAGAAAGAAAATGACATAAAAGGAAGAAGTAGAGCCTCAGGTCTGTGTGAGAGGACAAGAAAAAAAGCAAGCCTTTTTATGAAACACAAAGGAGAGGAAAAAGAGGGGGCAACTGAAAAAATATTCAAAGAATTGTTGAGAACGTCCCAATTTAGCAAAAGACATAAAGGTTCTTCAGGTATGAAAAACTCAGCAAATAGCAAAGAATTTCACACAAAGAAACACCATAGGTGAAGTGCTAAAAAGCTAAAGACAAAAATTCTTGAAAGCAGCAAGAAAAAAATTTCCATTAGAGAAAAAAATGTGAATGACAGGGTATTTCTTATTAGAAACTGTGGAGTCCAGGAGGAAATGGCAAAACATTTTTTCAAGTTCTGAAAGAACTGTCAAGAATTCTGTATCTGACAAAAACATTCTTGAGAAATTCAGGGGAAATTAAGACATTCTCAGAAGAACAAAACTGAGATTATTTGTGGTCAGCAGACCTTTATTAAAAGAATGACTAGGAACCTCCCTGGTGATCTAATGGTTAAGATTCTTCAGGGGGATACAGGGGCACAGGCTCCATCCTGATCAGGGGACTGAGAGAAGTACTCTAAACAGAAAATGAATGATAAATAAAGAAATCTTGGATCATAGAAGGAAAGAATGAAGTAAAACAAACAAACAAACAAACAGGTAAATATGGTAGACTTTGTCTTGTTGAGTTTTCTAGATTATTTTTGATTATTGAAGAAAAATGTATAATAATACTGAAAGTGATTCTCAATGAATGTAGAAGAAATATTAAAGGCAATTAAATTATAAATTTGTGAGGGTAAATGGATGTAATGGGGGAAAGTTTTTATAATTTCAGAGAAGGCAATGGCACCCCACTCCAGTACTCTTGCCTGGAAAATCCCAGGGATGGAGGAGCCTGGTAGGCTGCAGTCCATGGGGTCACTAAGAGTTGGACACGACTGAGAGACTTCACTTACACTTTTCACTTTCATGCATTGGAGAAGGAAATGGCAACCCACTCCAGTGTTCTTGCCTGAACAATTCTGGCTGCCGTCTATGAGGTCACACAGAGTTGGACACTCCTGAAGTGACTTAGCAGCAGCAGCAGCAGTTTTATAATTTATGCAAACTAGCAAAATTATGACATTAATAGACTGTGAAAAAGTTATGCTGTTGTTTAGTCACTCAGTCATGTCTTACTCTTCTGCGACCCCATGGACTGTAGCCTGTCAGGCTCCTCTGTTCACGGGATTTTCCAGGCAAGAATATCACAGTGGGTTGCCATTTCCTTCTCCAGGCATCTTCCTGACCCAGGCATGGAACCCTGGTCTCCTGCATTGGCAAGCAGATTCTTTACCACTGAGCCACCCGGGGAAGCCCAACATGCATACTACATATTAGAAAAGTGGAAAAGTTTTAAATCCATAATTCAAATCCCTAGATCAAGAACTTTGAATAGCAAAACAAGCCCAATGCAAGCCTAATGAAGGAAAGGATAAAGTAAGAGTAGAAATCAATGAAATAAAATAGAAACAGACATATCAGAAAAAGAATAAATTATCCAATCCCTGCTTGCATGCAACATAATAGTCTAAGAAAAAAATCTAAAGGAATCTGTAAAAATATCCCAGGAATTTGTAAGTTTATCATGTTAACAAAATGCAAACAAAACAAACAATAGTCAATGGTATCTCTATGTACTACCAATATAATTGTGGACATCAGAATTAAAATGCCATTTATGATTGCTTAAAAAACAAAATATTGAGGTGTAAATCTAAAAAACCATGTACAGGACTTGTATACTGAAAACTACAAGATTCTGATAAATGAAATAAGAGAAAATATAAATCAATGGAGAGATCTTTTTAGGGATTGAAAGACTCAACATAGTAAAGATATAAATTCTCTCCAAAAAGAATATACAGATTTAATGCAATGTCAATAAAAATTCTATAAAGCCTTTTTCTGTTAATATGCACCAAATTATTCTAAAATGTGCTGCTGCTGCTGCTGCCAAGTTGCTTCAGTCGTGGCCGACTCTGTGCGACCCCACAGACGGCAGCCCACCAGGCTCCTCTGTCCCTGTTCTCCAGGGAAAAGTACTGGAGTAGGTTGCCATTTCCTTCTCCCTAAAATGTGCATTGAAATGCAAAGGAACTTGAGTTGCTAAAACAGCTTTGGAAAGGATGAATAGCTAGGAGGAATATTTTATGACTTAGAATAGTCTTGACTTCAGTTTAAAACCATGTAGTATTGGCAGTGGAATAGACACACAGATCAGTAGGACAGAACAGAGAACCAAGATATAGACTCACACAAATATGCCCTACTGATTTTGGACACCTTCAAGAATAATTCAATAATTCAATGGTGAAAAGAAGAACTTTTTGCTATGGGGCTCCCCGGGTGGCACAGAGGTAAAGATTTCTCTCTACAAGGCAGGAGACATGGGTTCCATCCCTGGGTGGGGAAGATCCCCTGGAGTAGGAAATGACAACCGATTCTGGTATTCTTGCCTGGAGAACCCCACGGACAGCAGAGCTGGCGGGCTATAGTCCATGGGGTTGCCAAGAGTCAGACACAGTTGAGTGACTGAGCACACAGCACACGCAGGAGCAATTAGCCATGTGGCTCAGCTGGTAAAGAATCTGCCTGCCACGCAAGAGACCCTGGTTTGATTCCTGGGTTGGGAAGATCACCTGGAGAAGGGAAAGGCTATCCACTCCAATATTCCGGCCTGGAGAATTTTCTAGTAGCATTCCTTTTTGCTTCCATGCTCTTTTCTCTTACTTACCTCCTTCCTATGTCCTCCCTCCCTTTTTGTTTTATTGTTTATTTTTCCTTTCCTCTCTTATTTTCCTGGTTGCCTCCGAAAATTATTTGGAGACCCTTTCATATTAAACATTACACACAATAAGAATATTAGGGATACAAAATAATGGGAACTAAATGAGGCAATAACATTAAATTATATTTGTGAGCATTTTAGGAGTTGTAGCCTATGATAATATCTAAAATTGTCTCTAAATTTTCTTGGTAAGGATAAGAAGAAAAGCTATACTACTGTATATAGTTTTATTATCTAAAATATTAAAGTATATCTTAGTGTATGAAAAGACATTTCTCCTAAAATTTACTTAGCAGAATATTTTTGCAATGGTGTGGGTTTGAGAAACACTGGAGAATGAAGTGAACTTGACTTTAAAAAAATGTTTTTCTGGATGGAGCTGTCTTTAACTAAAGTTATGCTTTATCACTAGCATTAATTCTAACTTTTATCACTAACACACTTGAGGATCATTCCTGGATTATTCATTTCTTTAGTATAACTGTGTGGAATGGAGTGAACTGGGAATACACTCAAGCTGACTGCAGCTGCTTTGGCATGAAATTTGCAATTCCCAGTATCGATGAGCTTTCCAAGTATTTTCTATTCACAATACTGTGAGAGTCCATAGAGAATGACCTTCCAAGTTCTTTACAGTTAAGTTTCTACTAATAATGTCTCACTACTCAAAGTGTGATTTGAGAATCAGCAGCAAGCATCATATAAGCTCAGAAAAAATGTAGTCTCAGGCCCACCCTAGACCTACTGCTTTATAGCCTACATTTTAACAAGATTCCCCGATAGACTCATATATATATATCAGATTTTTTTGCACATGCTTGGGGGCTCATAATTTAGGGACAGACCCACTTGTTGCCAAACTGGTAGGAGGAACCTTCCACTTGTCTAGACTATTGTTAGGGAAGAACAAAATATTGTTATGTGAGCTTATATCAAGGAGTAAAGAAAAACTTTTCTAGTATAGGCATAACTTATTTCATTGTACTTCAGTTTATTGCACTTTACAATTTTTTTTTAAACAAATTGAAGGTCTATGGTAACCATGCTTTGGGCAATATTTCAAACTTTTCCAGCTTTATTATATATGTTATAGTGATCTGTGATCAGTGATCTTTGATGGTATTATTGCAGTAGTTTAGGAGAGACATGAACCACCTCATAAAACAGTGAATCTAATTGATAAATGCTGTGTGTGTTCTGACTGCTCCTCTGACCAGCCATTCCTCCATCTCTCTCTCTCTACTCAGGCCTCCCTATTCCCTGAGACACAATATTGAAATCATGCCAGTTAATAACCCTACAATGCCCTTCAAGTGATGGGAAGAATCACATATTTTAAATCAAAAGCTATAAGTGAGTAAGCTTAGTGAGGAAGGCATGTTGAAAGCCAAAATGCACCAGACTCTAAACCTTTAGTACCAGTTAGCCAAGTTATGAATGCAGAGGAAGAGTTCTTAAAGGAAAATTTAAAGTGCTATTTCAGTGAACTCATGAATGATTTTAAAAAATGTGAAAAGCTTTGTTACTGATATGAAGAAAGTTTTAGGGATCTGGATTGAAGACCAAACCAGCCATAACATTCCCAAAGCCTAATTCAGAGCAAGGCCTTAATCCTCCTTAATTCTATGAAGGGTTAAAAAGTGAGGAAGCTGCCAAAGAAAAAATTTAACCAGTAGAACTTAGTTGACAAAGTTTAAGGAAGGAAGCTCTCTCTACAACTTGCAAGGTGAAACAGCAAGTGTTGATGTAGAGGGCACAGCAAGTTATCTAGAAAATCTAGCTGAGCTAATGAATGAAGGTGACTCCACTAAACAAATTTTCAATGTAGACCAAATAGTCTTCCACTGGAAGCAAATACCATCTAGGACATTTAGAGCTAGAGAGAAATTAACATCTGGTTTCAAATCAAAGGACAGGCAGACTCTCTTGTTAAGGGCTGATGCAGTTGGTGATTTAAAGTTGAAATCAATGCTCCTTTATCCTTCTGAAAATTCTAGGGCCCTTAAAAAGTATGCTGAATCTACTTTTGGCTCTGTAAATAGAACCACAAACTCTGAAAGATAGCACATCCATTTATAACATAGTTTCTGGAATATTTAAGTCAACAGTTGAGATCTTTTGCTCAGAAAAAAGATTTCCTTCAAAATCTCACTCCTCATTGACAAGGCGCTTAGTCATCCAAGAGCTTGGTTAGAGATGTACAGTGAGATTAAGATTATTTTCATGCCATTACCATAATATTCATTCTGCAACCCAAGGATCAAGGAGTAATATAGACTTCCAAGTTTTATCATATAAGAAGTATGCTTCATAAATTTATAGCTGCCATAGATAGTGATTCCCCTGGTGGATGTGGACAAAGTAAATTAAAAGCTTTCTGGAAGATATTCACCATTCTTGATTTCATTAATCACATTCATGATACATAAGAAGAAGTAAAAATATCAAAATTCACAGGAGTTTGGAAGAGGTTGATTCTAACTTCTTCTTCGTGGATGACTTTGAGTGGTTCAAGACTTTAGTGGAGAAAGTAAATGCAGATATGCTGAAAATTGCAAGAAAACTAGAATTAAAGTGGAGTCAGAAGAAGAACAGCAAGGAGAGATTAAAAAAAAAGTCTTCCTCATTGATCAATGCAAAGAAATAGAGGAAAACAATAGAAGAGGAAGGACTAGAGATCTCTTCAAGAAAATTAGAAATACCCAGGGAAAATTTCATACAAAGATGGGCACAATAAAGGGCAGAAATGGTATGGACCTAACAGAAGCAGAAGATGTTAAGAAGAGGTGGCAAGAATACACAGACAAATGATACAAAAGAGATCTTCATGACCCAGATGACCACAATGGTGTGATCACTCACCTAGAGCCAGATGTCCTGGAATGCGAAGTCAAGTGGGCCTTAGGAAGCATCACTATGAACAAAGCTAGTGGAGGTGATGGAATTCTAGTTGAGCTACTTCAAATCCTAAAGATGATGCTGTGAAAGTGCTGCACTCAATATGCCAGCAAATTTGGAAAATTCAGCAGTGGCCACAGGACTGGAAAAGGTCAGTTTTCATTCCAATCCCAAAGAAAGGCAATGCCAAAAAATGTTCAAACTACCTCACAATTGTACTTATCTCACATGCTAGCAAAGTAATGCTCAAAATTCTCCAAGCCAGGCTTCAACAGTACATGAACCATGAACTTCCAGATGCTCAAGCTGGATTTAGAAAAGGCAGAGGAACCAGAGATCAAATTGCCAGCATCCATTGGATCATCGAAAGAACAAGAGAGTTCCAGAAAAACATCTACTTCTCTTTTATTGACTACACCAAGGCCCTTGACTGTGTGGATCACAACAAACTGTGGGGAATTCTTATAGAGATGGGAATACCAGACCACCTGACCTGCCTTCTGAGAAATCTGTATGCCGGTCAAGAAGCAACAGTTAGAACTGGACATGGGCCAACAGGCTGGTTCCAACTTGGGAAAGGAGTACATCAAGGCTGTATATTGTCAACCTGTTTATTTAACTTATATGCAGAGAACATCTTGCAAAATGCTGAACTGAATGAAGACAGAGTGGAATCAAGATTGCCAGGAGAAATATCAATGACCTCAGATATGCAGATGACACCACCCTTATGGCAGAAAGTGAAGAACTAAAGAGCCTCTTGATGAAAGTGAAAGAGGAGAGTGAAAAACTTGGTTTAAAGCTCAACATTCAACATTCAGAAAACTAAGATCATGGCATCCAGTCACATCACTTCATGGCAAATAGATGGAGAAACAGTGGAATAAGTGGCAGACTTTATTTTTTGGTCTCCTAAATCACTGCAGATGGTGACTGCAGCCATGAAATTAAAAAATACTTGCTCCTTGGAGGAAAAGCTATGACCAACCTAGACAGCATATTAAAAAGCAGAGACATTTTCAGCAGTAAAGTATTTTTAATTAAGGTTTGTAATTTGTTTAGACATGGTAATATTCCACACTTGAGTGTACAGTGCAGTGTAATTATAATTTTTGTATACATATGAAACAAAAAAAACATATGACATTTTAATGCAATATCTAATTTACTGCAGTTGTCTGAAACTAAACCCACAATCTCTCCAAGGTGTGCCTGTAAAAGCATCATATGCAACTTTGTATTGGAGAAGAAGTTATATTTGGAGACAATAGACAAGTTAGACATATTTTTTGTCATAGGTGTATGAGTCTACCTGTTAATTTTCTGCATTTAGTATGAAAGTAGACTTCAAAGATATTAATATCATTCACCAGTAAACAAGCCACACACTGCTCTTTAAAAGTTTTGTGTGGAGCTGTACCCGAGGCAAGAGGGATGTCATCACTAATTAACTAACGTTGGTACTATCACTTATCACTAACATTTTTTTTAAGATCTTTTGTGGATTATTTATTCCTTTAGCCTCAACTATGTGGGAATGCTTTGTGGTTTGACTTTCTTTGGCCAAATGACAGAAATTTTATTCATCATTGTGAAGTATAGAATAATATAGAAGTACACTCTTTTACTAATACATGAAGGTAATATTTATAAAATAACTTTTTTACATGATTTTGAAAGAAAAGTTAGAAATGGGACCAGACTCACAGCAATGTGGCCCTAATATTTTATTCACAATTATTTGCTGGGTAGTCTCAGAAGTTACTTAACCTCCTTGACCCTTTGTTCTTCTTTTGCAAAATGAAATAATGAATGAAAAATAAAATTCATGTTTTAATTTTATAGAAGCAATACATATTATAGCAATATAAGTTATTAATTTGGCTTTTATTTTGTTTGGAAATCCAAGATTTTATGGTACATTTTGCTTTTGGGAGATGATATGTAAGCAGAATAGATTCATGATTATAAAAAATGGTTTGACTTCTTCATTTAGAAGTCATGTATAAAAACTAGAAAAATGTACATATTTCCTGATATTCAATCTTAGGGAATTGTAGTTCAAGCTGCAAGGGTTTGATTTTGCAGCTGTGTTTATTGAGATAACTTTGGAATAAATCTTGGGGGAAAAAAATCTCTTCCAGGAAGTCTACCACTAAAGATTTTAAGTTCCACTGAACCTGCTAGTATGGGGTTTCTCAAACACTGAGATTACAGTGATAATGCAAAAGTTCTCATTACACCATATTTTATAAAATAAAAAAGTGACTAACAAATCTTGATAAATGTTAAAGAAAAAATAGTTCAGTTCCAGTGTTTGAACATCTGCGTTTCTTTTAATTCAAATGGCTATATTGGACACTTTCAGTGCAAGCTGAAGAGAGTTTTGGAGATTAGGTTTAAGAAACGCTGCCAAGTAAGCTGAATGAGAGCAGATTGTTAGCATTACCTCGCAGACAAGAGCACACTGTAACTGATTTCAAGATTCCTTTCCTCCTTACCCTATAAAATATTGCTTTCTGAGATAACATATCTGGTATATATACTTACTAGGGACTCTGAAGTTGGAAACAAGGATTTGGCATCAAAAGTGTAACAGGGTACTATGATGGTGACAAGAAGTAATTGCCAGTTCCTGAGAAGAGTTGGGAGTTTGGGAGTTTTTAGTGCTGTCAGAATCTTCATGCTTTCATGGAAAGTTAACTACGTAGTTTGTTGATATAAAAAAGTCAATACTATGCACTTCTGACTAGAATTTCTGTAAAAGATACAAAGAGACACATGATATTTTAAGAGGGAGAAGTTATGGGTTCTTCAAATCTATGAGTTTGGACCACAAGCATCTCACAAGTGTTCCATATGACCTGAGGAGCAGAACACCTACTCAATATCTTAGTTGCTGGGGTCTTATTACTATAGTACCTTCAGTCCTTCACAAATAACAACTGCTACTGAATATGTCAAGATTATTAGGAATGGAGGAGCAAGCCAAGAGTTAATGTGATAAAAAATAAACTAGTATTTCATTGTAGCAGACAAAACAACAGATTTTGATGCTAGTAACCTATGCAAAATTATGTTACCAATTTAAAACTATAATTTATTATGAAAATAAGAAATGTGTATTTGCTATTCATCCATAAATAAAAATACATTAACAGCTATCCTGTGCTTCACTCACATTTTAAAAGGAAATGATTGCATAACATTTAGCACAATTAATCAGAAAATAACATTTTTAAATAAATATGTTAGATTAAAATAGGTTCAAATCAGTATAAATATACAATTATTGTCATCCTGTTGATGAGGATATTCTGACCATCTATGGAAAACAGATATTGTAAAGCAGGCATAGGCCTGAACTGCAAAAGATAATAATATAACCCAAATAATTCAATGCTAGCACAGGCACTAAACATACATGCATACTCAGTGAAACACAAAAGTTTTGAGTAATGACTTGAATAAATCCAGCCAATTATTGTCTCATTTATTAATTAAAAAGTAAGTCCCATCATTTCAGGCACTATAGCAGATGTATCACTTTCTTAGGCAGATTTTCTAACAAGATAACTTGTGTGCCGAAGTGGTGAATAAATGAATACAAAAACTCCATTAGCATTATAGAAATTTAAGTGGGTATTACTCAATAACAAATAGAGTGTTTTTTTTTTTTTTCCCCTTGGTTTGGTTTTTTCATGTGTCTTTGAACAAAATAAGGGCAAGGGGACCTTCCAAACTTTTATGAGTTATAAAGTGTGAGGGTCATAAAACAGCATTGCATAAACTTACTTGATAGAAGTGATAATAGCAGACATATTTGATTACTAAGAATTAAAGAGTAAACTGTGAAAATCTGAGAACTAACTGAAGATCCCTCATATTGCTCTTAACTACAAAAGTAAGTTAAATTATTCTAAATGGTCACATCTTAGACCTCCCAGGACCAGCATACCACCTGACACATGAACCATTTCATCCATCTTCTAGTTGATACTGTGACCCATCAGTGATGGTCAACGACTAGATTAATCTTATTTAAACTTTGATTCATCATACTTTTACACTTTTTGTCTTTTTTTTTTTTTTTCCGAATGCACTGGGACTTCTTTGTGGCACGTGTATTTTTCTTTGCTGCACCAAGGCTTTCTCTAGTCATGGCGAGCTGGGGTTTCTCTCTAGTTGCTGTGCTGGGGCTTCTCATTGCTGTGGCTCCTCTTGTTTCAGAGCATAGACTCTGGGGCTCACAGGCGTCAGTAGCTGCAACACACAGGCTCAGCAGCATGTGAGATCTTAGCTCCGGGGCCAGGGATTGAACCCCTTGGCAGGTGGATTCTTAACTGCTGGCCCACCAAGGACATCCCTATTCATCATATCTTTGTTCGCCTTTCTTTGCCCTGGAGCACTCAATGACTCTCCCTCTCTACAATTAAGGTCAGAAGCCTTAGTCTGATGTTCACAGTCCTCTGAATTCTCACTATAAATAGCTACTCTGCAGCTCTATCTTCTGTTGCAGTGGAACATGGAACCTCTATCTCAGCCACTCCAGGCTTCTTGTATTTTTTTCTAAACATACATCAGGCTTTCCTGCTTTTAATGACTCTACTGCCTGTGTCTGAAACACTTCTCCACCTTTTTCATCTAACAATGTATTCATTTCAAGATGCATCTCACAAGTCAGTGATCTCTTGAGGAGACATACATTCAGATCTGTACCAAAGAGTGTCTTTTATATCTGTTGCTATGTAGACTTATCAATAAGATCCCTTCAATTCTCAGAAGTATTCCACTTTTGGTCATGTATCTGGTCATCTCAAAGATTTAAAGTACTTTGGTAGGAAGAGAATCTTCCATGACATCAAGCCTAAAGCATAATAAGAAGTTAAAACTGTTTAAAAGTGAGTGAAGGAGGGGAGGCTAGATTGGAATAAATAATGCAGGAGGAGTATTGATTAGTATGAATATTAATCTAAGTGAAGAAAGCCCACAGTCTGAAATAACTCTAGTATGACAGAGAAGAAGAAGAAGTAAATTAGCAAATTAAAAAATAATAATGTATTCAAAGAATACAAACATGAAACCAGGTATAGTTTAGAGTTGTTACTTACTTGTACTTATGGCACCATGATTTCTTGTTAATATAATGTTCCTTATAAATGATTTAAATTGAAAACAACTGTATTTTAAAATGTGAAACAAATACAGAAAGAGAATTACAGAAAAAACAGTAGAAAGATAATGACTGGGAGGACAGCTTCCAAAAGTGGACTGTAGAAATCAGAGTCCTAGCCTTCTCATGAGCGGTATCATCAAAACTGTGTCAACAATCTCCTACCCTCTTAGTGTCTCGGTTTCCTCACTGTGAAATGGAAATACTATATCAGTAATCATCACAATAAGATATTAATGAGATTTTAACATCACTATCCAAAACACATTTAGTATGGTACTTGGAAATTGGTAAGCCCTGTATGAATGATTGTAAATAAGATAATTATATTTGAGTTGAAGGACAGAGTTGAATGTCAAAGGTACTAAAAATGTTCTATTACTTCTTACTAATCTGATTGACAATAGGGTACTGTATCAATAGTGCTGTTTTCATATGATAAGGTTCATTAATATGAAACAGTTGTATATTTAACTAAAAGTTGATCATACAAATTATGATTGAAAAGAGCCAAATAGAATTTGTGATTGTTACTAGCTAATTAAATAGCTAATTTTTAAATGATGATCCATATTTTCAATCTGCCATTATTCTTTGAAACTGTACATAAAGATTATCATTACTTCTACATTATATTAAAATAGTTGGAAGAATATTAATCAAATATCTGGTATATTTAATCTGCTTTGATATAAAGTATAGGCTAAAATCTCCATTTTGTACGTTTAAAGATTCTAAAAATAATTTGTTTCTTTAACTTTAAAATTTTTAAATATTTTAAAGTTCTTTATCTACTGAATTAAAGATGTGACAGAGTTTGGGAGCACACTTAAGTGCCTTTGCAAAGTAATTGAAAGTACTTAGTACATGTCTATCTGTAGATTGACATGCAAAATTATGACAAGAAAAATGCCATCTTACAGATGAATTAATTTTATTTTCATATTAACAAGACCTAAAAAGCAATGAGACTTATAAAGGAATAAAATTTCAGGTATTAAAAAAAAAAAATCAGGATCGCCAATAAGGAATTTCAAAATTATGAAGTAAAAAGGGATCTGTTTCTATTTTGTGCATATGTTTATCTTACAGGTCCACATTTACTTCTCTACTTCCTACTTGAACAATGCTGGTGACAGTTATTTCATCTATGAAACAGTATCGTCGCCTAGATTCTTTTGTATATGGAGTAAAGAAATTAGGATGTGTAAAATTTCTCTCTCTCTCTTTTCTGGAAGTTTCCCTGTCTGCCAACAGTATATTATTTAAAACTAAGTTTACAAAGAATTCTGTGTGTGTGTGTTTTAAATAGTTTAATGTATTCCAGCCTTGCAATGTGGGTGATCTGGTGCCTAAGCAATTTTTAAGTGTAATATGGCTTTTGAATCTCTTAGGACTTTTATAGGAGGGGAAGCTATCATATTTAGTACAACACTGTACTTAGTTTCTGGTTTCCTGATGGTATTAATAACAGATTTTGGGCTCTTTTCCAAATATAGTATGCTTTGCTAGCTTTTCTTATAGCGCCTAAAGGAAATGGGAGAGATCCTTTTTACCTCCTGAAATGACCAAAGAAGCCTTTCTTGATCACTAAAAGCTGGAAATATGCTCATAAATAAACACTCTGGTGTGTGGGGGTGTTTACTAAGATTTGTCTTTTGACTTGGTAATATCGCCCATCTCCAAATCAATCTAATGTGTTGTGATCCAGGGCATTTGTAACTTGGATTCTCTTCCTGAAGATAATACTAAGCTATAGGAGAATAGGCAAATGCTACAATGGTATGCGTTTCATGTTGGCATCCTTTGAGACATGAGGCATCTCTGGCATACTTTTATTCCTTATTGACATTCATGGGGGGTCCTTATCAATTCCCTGGTTAGATACCCAGTCTGCAAGCTCCAAATTTCGCTTTTAGGAGGAACTTCCACTTCCTCCTGCAGAAGCAGGGTGGAGCGGGGAAGTTTTCAGTGCTCTTAACGGGCGCTGGTCTGGTCCTCTCATGCCTGGGACAGTATACTGCCAGTTCTCTGTAGCAAGCACACAGCTCTGTTTCAGGATATTATCCCATGAGGCCTAACATCTTCCTGGACTCTGAAAATTGTCTGCACAGGGCATCTTCCATCTTGGACCTCTAAACTTTTAAGAGGCTTCTCTCATTTACCACCCTTTCCCATGGAATCAGCCTAGTGCAGGCAATAAGCTGGTAGAAAACTTCTATTCATATCGCTTACTATTTTTTTTTTCTCCAGCATGTTTTTGTCTCCGACATTTCCTGATCCCCTCTCCAGTTTAGGCAATCTTATCTTTCCAGTGACTGTAGATCATTTGGCTGTTGCCAAAACAATGCATGGAACAAATGACCTTCAACTCAGTGACATAAAAAATATGCTTGCATGACTCTTGGTTGATGGAAGTTTGGTTCATCAAGTCTGAGTTCAGTTGGGCTTGACTTCAAGTTGCAAATGGGGTCTAGGTCTGTTCCACCTTGGGCCAGCGGCTACTCAAGTTATGCTCTCATAGTGGAAAAACAGAAATGAATGACCAGAAACACATCCACACAAACACATCTCAAGCTTCTGTTCACATTGTGTCACTAATATCCCATTGGCTAAAATAACTCACAAGGCCATCCTCAAATTCCAGAGGCTACAAAATACACTATCATCATGAGACTATTGCAGTGTCTACAGGGAAGGGGAGAATTAGGACTAATAAATCAAATGATCAGAGATATAAAGAAATGAAACTTCACTCAGACACCAGTAACCCTAATTCTCTTAAAATATCATATTTTGTTTCTTTTTTCATCTTTTCCTTGGGTCTGCTGCTGCTGCTGCTAAGTCACTTCAGTCTTGTCTGACTCTGTGCAACCCCATAGACGGCAGCCCACCAGGCTCCCCCATCCCTGGGATTCTCCAGGCAAGAACACTGGAGTGGGTTGCATTTCCTTCTTCAGTGCATGAAAGTGGAAAGTGAAAGTGAAGCCGCTCAGTCGTGTCCCACTCTTAGCAACCTCATGGACTGCAGCCTACCAGGCTCCTCCATCCATGGGATTTTCCAGGCAAGAGGACTGGAGTGGGGTGCCATTGCCTTCTCCATTCCTTGGGTCAGGAGAGACCAAAGTCTAGTTTGAATCTGGAGAACAATGGAGTTAATGAAGCTATTTAAAGGATAATGTGACTCAGCAAAAACATACAAATTTAACTATGGATTTTATCATACATTTGAGTCTTCTCTGTCTTCTCCAGAACTCTCTCCTCTCTTCCTCTCCTAGATGAGTAATATTTGGAAATTGAGATTGTTTAATTTTTTTTCCCTTCCTCTGAAAAGGGTGGAGATCCTAAAGTTCTTACTTGACCTAAAGACCCTAGAAGAGGGAGCTGTTTTCAAGAGGGAGCCATGTAATTCTCAGTTCATGCCAAGAATCTGGAAAGCAAGTGTTGATCTAGGCATTAAGTCCAAAGGGCAGAAAGAGAGAAAGGACTAGATTTGAAATGTGAAGTTTATATTGAGAAACAGGTAAGATTGAGTGAGTATTTGAATAGGCAAATCTGGAGATAGTATATCCTAGGTGCCAAAAGATAGAATGTATTTTGAATGCCTGCAGCTAAATCTGTTCACTGGGGAGAATGATCCTGAAAGTTTTGAGTCTGCTTATGTACATGTGCTCTTTTCCTTGCAGGTTCCTTTGATTATAAATATAAGGTATAGGAGAATAAAAGTGACAGGCTGGCTGGGTAACATTGCCAAATTTCATGTTTCATGGAAAGGAGGTACTCATGAGGATGTTTGTCCCAATATTACTTCAAAGCCAAGGTTTCAAAACAGATACTACAGCTAGGAATATAAAATATTTTTGTGGTTGAAATAAATATTTTGTCAGATTTTTTAACAGGGCAGTTATTCAGGGGCATATATGATTGATGACATGAAATCTTAAGATACAGTTCATCCCTACAACTCACTTCTGCATCCTAAGATTACAGAGACTTAAAGATCCAAAGATCCAATAAAGAAAGCTGAGCACCGAAGAACTGATGCTTTTGAACTGTGATATTGAAGAAGATGCTTGAGAGTCCCTTGGACTACAAGGAGATCAAATCAGTCAATCCTAAAGGAAATTAGTCCTGAATATTCATTTGAAGGACTGATGCTGAAGCTGAAACTCCAATACTTTGGCCTCCTGATGCAAAGAACTGACTCATTGGAAAAGACCCTGATGCTGGGAAAGATTGAAGGCAGGAGGAGAAGGGGATGACAGAGGATGAGATGGTTGGATGGCATCACTGACTCAAGGGACATGAGTTTGAGTAAACTTCGGGAGTTGGTGATGGACAGGGAGGCCTGGCATGCTGCAGTCCATGGGGTCACAAAGAGTCGGACATGACTAAGAGACTGAACTGAACTGAAAGATCCAAAACACTAATGAGACATCAACTCCAACAACACGACTATTTTTGCAGTATTCCTCGGTGTGCTTAAAAGTATCCTCAGTGAGTGTACTTGTCACTTACTTTGTCTTCAGCTTTCTGTTAGAAAGTACTTGGTCTTCCCTCTGTCTCCATTTCTTGTATATGTATACACAACACAAAATTCTTTTCTTTTTAAAAAGCCCCATCTTCATTTTTTCTTACCCTGCATGCATGTGTACTCAGTCTTGTCTGACTCTTTGCTACCCTATGGACTGTAGCTCACCAGGCTCCTCTGTCCATGGGATTTTCCAGGCAAGAATATTGGAATGGGTTGTCATTTTCTTCTCCAGGAGATCTTCCCAACTCAGGGATTGAACCCTTGTCTCCTGAATTGGCAGGTGGCTTCTTTACCACTGAGCCACATTAGCCCACCTACTCCCATTCTAACGAGAAGATATCATAATACTTAGCTATATTGATAGAAACAAATACATCACAATTAATCAGAAACTGAAGGCGCATCTGTGAAAAATTTTCAGTGCAATCGTATGCCAAGTTAGACTTCTTGAAAACCACTGAGAATCACTAAGGAATAACAACATAGAGACTTATTAAGAAAATAACCTATTTCTAGCATCTGGCTATAGAATAAATTCACTTAAGTAGTATTAGTCAAAAGATCATTCTTCCATCTGTATAAGCTTGAACATTAAGGGTCCCCTGGAAGGAACAATATTTTGCATTTGAGGAGGAAGGTAGCTGTAGACTTTCTAGGATTACTTAAATAGGATCCAAGGCATTCTGAGGGTTTAGAAACCAAAAGTATCACTTTGCTATAACTACCCTGCTTAAAGATCAGCTGCCTTCATTCATTTTGGAATGAGGTTGGCCATGATTAAATAAATGAGAACAGGAAAAGTGCTGAATTTTTAATCAAATAAAATACCTTAAGATGATCTTATGCATATCTCTTGTTTCAAAGGCATTTCCTCCATATAACCAACAGAAGAAAGGTTATATTAGGTCTTGAAGCAATTTCCCATTCTTTCCTAATTTCCAGTTAGTAGGACAGGTGACATTTTGGCCCATGGTAGGGTAGACAAATGGTCAGTGTTTGTTCTGAGAAGATCAAACGAACATTGAAGTGCTCAAGGGCTGGAGGGACTCTCTGTTCCTGGCCTTTTTGGTGACAAGAGGAACCAGGGCCTTTTTATCACATGAGAAAACTAGCTGGTGTGAGAGACCCAGAGATCAGTGCAGGAAGTCCTGACAGTCAGGAATTTCCACTTGTGCCTTCCATTCCTGTGATGTAAAAACCATGACAGATCAATTATATAAACATAAATCAATGGAGGTGATCAATATTTTTAAATGTCACATTCAGATAACATTCACAAGGAATTAACAGTTCAAATTAATGTTATGTTGTTTGGCAATTAGTCTCATGTGGTTTGGTTATTACAGGCCAGTTCACTCTTCTTTCAATTCAGTTCAGTCGTGTCTGACTCCCATGAACTGCAGCACACCAGGCTTCCCTGTGAAACGTTGTTGCTGAACCACAAAAGACGCTGGGATTCTTGGCCTCCGGAGGAGAAGAATTCAATCTGGGGCCAGAGACAAGGCTTGATCTCTCAGAGCTTTTGTGTAATAGAGTTTTATTAAAATATAAAAGGGATAGAGAAGCTTCTGACATCAACATCAGAAGGGGGCAGAAACAGGACCCCCTTGCTAGTGTTAGCAAAGGAGTTATATACCTTTTACTTAGTTATTACAATGAATCAAAAGAATGTCTCAAGTTTGTGAAAATTTTACCAAGCCCACTATGACAATTTACATTTTAGGATGACAAAATTAAAATTTAACAATATAAAGGTCCTGCCAGACCCACTCCCTTAATATACATTCTAAGATATCAGGATCAGTCAGAAGATTTTCAGAAAGGAGAAACTGTGCTCTAGCAGGATACATTGTATAATCCCTAGTACAGAATTCAAACTGAGTTGTGTAATTGACTAAGACTAAGGAATGTAGACAAAAAAAAAAGTTTGTCCTTTCCTCCTCCTGAGAATTCCAGACCCCTCTCTCCTTGGGGACCCCCAGACTTCATATCAACCTACCTAGAAATTGGCTCTCTCAGCTGTCCATCACCAACTCACAGAGCTTATTCAAACTCATATCCATTGAGTCGGTGATGCCATTCAACCATCTCATCCTCTGTCATCTCCTTCTCCTCCTGCCTTCCATCTTTCCCAGCATCAGGGTCTTTCCAGTGAGTCAGTTCTTTGCATCAGGTGGCCAAAGTATTGGAGTTTCAGCTTCAACATCAGTCCTTCCACTGAATATTCAGGACTGACTTCCTCTAGGATTGACTGGTTGAATATCCTTGCAGTTCAAGGGACTCTAAAGGGTCTTCTCCTAATACAATTAAAAAGCATCAATTCTTTGGCACTCAGCTTGTTTTTTATAGTCCAACTCTCACATCCATATATGACTACTGGAAAAACCAAAGCTTTGACTAGATGGGCCTTTGTTGGCAAAGTAATGTCTCTGTTTTTTAATATGCTGTCTAGATTAGTCATAGGATTTCTTCCAAGGAGCAAGCATCTTTTAATTTCATTGCTGCAGTCACCATCTGCAGTGATTTTGGAGTCCAGAAAAATAAAGTCTGCATCATTTCCACTGTTTCCCCATCTATTTGCCATGAAGTGATGGGACAAGATCCCATGATTTTAATTTTCTGAATGTTGAGTTTTAAGCCAACTTTTTCTCTCTCCTCTTTCACCTTCATCAAGAGGTTCTTTAGTTCTATGAAAGAGTGTAGCACTTTCACAGCATCATCTTTAGGATTTGAAGTAGCTTAACTGAAATTCCATCCCTCCACTAGCTTTGTTCATAGTGATGCTTCCTAAGGCCCACTGACTTTGCATTCCAGGACATCTGGCTCTAGGTGAGTGATCACACCATTGTGGTCATCTGTGTCATGAAGATCTCTTTTGTATAGTTCATCTGTGTATTCTTGCCACCTCTTCTTAATATCTTCTGCTTTTGTTAGGTTCATGCCATTTCTGTCCTTTGTTGTGCCCATCTTTGCATGAAATTTTCCCTGGGTATTTCTAATTTTCTTGAAGAGATGTCTGTCTTTCCCATTCTATTGTTTTCCTCTAGTTCTTTACACTGATCACTGAGGAAGGCTTTCTTATCTCTCCTTGCTAATCTTTGGAACTCTGTGCTCAAATGGGTATATCTTCCCTTTTCTCCTTTGCCTTTTGCTTCTCTTATTTTCTCAGATATTTGTAAGGCCTCCTCAGACAACCATTTTGCCTTTTTGCCTTTCTTTTTCTTAGGGATGGTCTTGATCCCTGCCTCCTGTAAAATGCCATGAACCTCTGTCCATAGTTCTTCAGGCACTCTGCCTATCAGATCTAATCCCTTGAATCTATTTTTTACTTCCACTTTATAATTGTAAGGGATTTGATTTAGGTCATACCTGAATGGTCTGGTGGTTTTCCCTACTTTCTTCAAATTAAGTCTGAATTTGGCAATAAGGAGCTCATGATCTGAGCCACAGTCAGCTCACTGTCTTGTTTTTGCTGACTCTATAGAGCTTCTATATTTTTGGTTGTAAAGAATATAATCAATTAGATTGCAGTATTGACCATCTGGTGAAGTCCATGTGTAAGTTCTTCTCTGGTGTTATTGGAAGAGGGTGTTTGCTATAACCAGTGTGTTCTCTTGGCAAAACTCTATTAGCCTTTGCCCTGCTTCATTCCATACTCCAAGGCCAAATTTGCCTGTGACTCCAGGTATTTTTGTACTTCATACTTGTGCATTCCAGTCCCCTGTAATGAAAAGGACATCTTTTTTGGGTGTTAATTCTTGAAGGTCTTATAGGTCTTCATAGAACTGTTCAACCTCAGCTTCTTCAGCATTACTGGTTGGGGCGTAGGCTTAGATTACTGTGATATCAAATGGTTTGCCTTGGAAATGAATAGAGATAATTCTGTCTTTTTTGAGATTGCACCTAAATACTGTATTTCAGATCTTTTCAAAATCAACCATTTTTATGCCAGAGTCAGTTCAGTTCAGTCACTCAGTCCTGTCTGACTCTTTGTGACCCCATGAACTGCAGCACTCCAGGCTTCCCCTTCCATCACCAACTCCCGGAGTCCACCCAAACCCATGTCCATGGAGTTGGTGATGCCATCCATCCATCTCATCCTATGTCGCCCCCTTCTCCTCCTGCCCTCAATCTTTCCCAGTATCAGGGTCTTTTCAAATGTCAGCTCTTCAAATCAGGTGGCCAAAATATTGGAGTTTCAGCTTCAACATCAGTCCTTCCAATGAACACCCAGGACTGATCTCCTTTAGGATGGACTGGTTGGATCTCCATGCAGTCCAAGGGACTCTCAAGAGTCTTCTCCAACACTACAGTTCAAAAGCATCAACTCTTCGGCACTCAGCTTTCTTTATAGTTCAACTCTCACATCCATACATGACCACTGGAAAAACCATAGCCATGACTAGACAGACCTCTGTTGACAAAGTAATGTCTCTGCTTTTCAATATGCTGTCTAGGTTGGTCATAACTTTCCTTCCAAGGAGTAAGCGTCTTTTAATTTCATGGCTGCAATCACCATCTGCAGTGATTTTGGAGCCCCCCAAAATAAAGTCTGACACTTACTTCACTGTTTATCCATCTATTTGCCATGAAGTGATGGGACTGGATGCCATGATGTTAGTTTTCTGAATGTTGAGCTTTAAGCCAACTTTTTCACGCTCCTCTTTCACCTTCATCAAGGGCCTCTTTAGTTCTTCTTCACTTTCTGCCATAAGGGTGGTGTCATCCACATATCTGAGGTTATTGATATTTCTCCCAGCAATCTTGATTCCAGCTTGTGTTTCCTCCAGCCCAGCGTTTCTCATGATGTACTCTGCATATAAGTCAAATAAGCAGGGTGACAATAAACAGTCTTGACGTACTCCTTTTCCTATTTGGAATCAGTCTGTTGTTCCATGTCCAGTAATCATAGTCATTTTGAATATGGGATTTTTGTGGGTTTAGTGTTACAAACTTTACATCTTTTAATAGGACAAAAGAATATTTGTGGCAATTTTAACACCAGGAATTACTTTAAAACAGCTCAAATCATTAAAGATGTAAGCTCTGATACAGCATTATTAAAACCTGCTTAGAAAAAGAACAAATTCTTAGATGCTTGTATGAAAAATGAAATTGTATTGATCCTACCAATTTTAAAATTATAGGAATTACATAAATACTCCAGTCAAAGCCAGTTCATCATAATACCAGTTCATTAAATAAATTGCTTCCTCAAATGAAAATTAAAAGCAAACATCAGGTAAATCTAGCAAAGTCAGCATTATGACTGAATAAACCATTCCTCATTCATGTGCTATCATGCCCTGAAAAAAAAAAAAATTGGCATCAATCCGTGGACAAAAGTGTGTTTGTGGTGCTGTGGTATTCAGCAGCATGCATCAAGGGACCCTGGAGGAGTCTGGCCCACCTCTGTATTGGGTATTAGGCATAAAGACTTTGATCCCACCTGTGGAAACTGGCTCCAGCCCCTCTCTGCCATGGTCCCGGAGCCCTTGGAAAGCATTATCTTAGACAAACACCCAGGGTTTATAGAGCCTTTTTTAAAGGCTAGGTTTCAAGTGTAGAAGTTCCAGCACAACACTGAAGCCAAAAAGATTGAGTTTGGACATAATGGAGAGGCTATGAAGAGGAGTTTGACTTTTCCTGCATCATCCTTCCCTCAAAGCTGTATTTCTACATGAGCAAGAGCTTGTGAATGAGCCCCTGGCTTCCTCAGCTGTGCAGAGCACTGCCCAAGCATCTCCTTTCTCTCTGATCCAACCCAGATTACCGAGTCATGAGGTGAATGCCTGGATGCAGAAAGAAGCTGGGAGAGTGGAAGGTAGAATCTTGAAGGGCATTAAAAAGACAACTATGGATAGATCAACTAAACAGAAAATGAACAAGGAAACACAAACTTTAAAGGACACAATGGATCAGCTAGATCCATTGACATTTATAGGACATTTCACCCTGAAACAATCAACTTAACCTTTTTCTCAAGTGCACATGAAACCTTCTCCAGAATAGATCACATCCTGGGCCATAAATCTAGTCTTGGTAAATTCAAAAAAAATTGAAATCATTCCAGTCATCTTTTCTGACCACACTGCAGTAAGATTAGATCTCAATTGCAGGAAAAAAATTATTAAAAATTCAAACATATGGAGGCTAAACAACACGCTTCTGAATAACCAACAAGTCATAGAAGAAATCAAAAAAGAAATCAAAGTATGCATAGAAATGAATGAAAATGAAAACACAACAACCCAAAACCTATGGGACACTGTAAAAGCAGTGCTAAGGGGAAGATTCATAGCATTACAGGCCTACCTCAAGAAACAAGAAAAAAGTCAAATAAAAAACCTAACTCTACACCTAAAGCAACTAGAGAAGGAAGAAATGAAGAACCCCAGGGTTAGTAGAAGGAAAGAAATCTTAAAGATTAGGGCAGAAATAAATGCAAAAGAAACTAAAGAGACCATAGCAAAAATCAACAAAGCTAAAAGCTGGTTTTTTGAAAAAATAAACAAATTGACAAACCATTAGCAAGACTCATTAAGAAACAAAGGGAGAAGAACCAAATTAACAAAATTAGAAACGAAAATGGAGAGATCACAACAGACAACACTGAAATACAAAGGATCATAAGAGACTACTACCAGCAGCTCTATGCCAATAAAATGGACAACTTGGAAGAAATGGACAAGTTCTTAGAGAAGTATAACTTTCCAAAACTCAACCAGGAAGAAATAGAAGATCTTAACAAACCCATTACAAGCAAGGAAATCGAAACTGTAATCAGAAATCTTCCAGCAAACAAAAGCCCAGTACCAGATGGCTTCACAGCTGAATTCTACCAAAAATTTAGAGAAGACCTAACATCTATCTTACTGAAACTCTTCCAGAAAATTGCACAAGAAGATAAACTTCCAAACTCATTCTATGAGGCCACCATCACCCTAATACCAAAACCAGACAAAGATGCCATGAAAAAAGAAAACTACAGGCCAATATCACTGATGAACATAGATGCAAAAATCCTTAACAAGATTCTAGTAAACAGAATCCAACAACATATTAAGAAAATCATACACCATGACCAAGTGGGCTTTATCCCAGGAATGCAAGGATTCTTTAATATCCACAAGTCAATCAATGTAATACACCACATTAACAAATTGAAAGATAAAAACCATATGATTATCTCAATAGATGCAGAAAAAGCCTTTGACAAAATTAAACATCCATTTATGATTAAAACTCTCCAGAAAGCAGGAAGAGAAGGAACATACCTCAACATAATAAAAGCTATATATGACAAACCCACAGCAAGCATCACCCTCAATGGTGAAAAATTGAAAGCATTTCCCCTGAAATCAGGAACAAGACAAGGGTGCCCACTCTCACCACTGCTATTCAACATAGTTTTGGAAGTGTTGGCCACAGCAATCAGGGCAGAAAAAGAAGTAAAAGGAATCCAGATAGGAAAAGAAGAAGTGAAACTCTCGCTGTTTGCAGATGACATGATCCTCTACATAGAAAACCCTAAAGACTCTACCAGAAAATTACTAGAGCTAATCAACGAATACAGTAAAGTTGCAGGATATAAAATTAACATACAGAAATCTCTTGCATTCCTATCCACTAACAATGAGAAAACAGAAAGAGAAATTAAGGAAACGATACCATTCACCATTGCAACAAAAAGAATAAAATTCTTAGGAGTATATCTACCTAAAGAAACAAAAGACCTATACATAGAAAACTATAAAACACTGATGGAAGAAATCAAAGAGGACACAAACAGATGGAGAAATATACCGTGTTCATGGATTGGAAGAATCAATATTGTCAAAATGGCTATACTACCCAAAGCAATCTATAGATTCAATGCAATCCCTATCAAGCTACCAACGGTATTTTTCACAGAACTAGAACAAATAATTTCACAAGTTGTATGGAAATACAAAAAACCTTGAATAGCCAAAGTAATCCTGAGAAAGAATAATGGAACTGGAGGAATCAACCTGCCTGACTTCAGACTCTACTACAAAGCCACAGTCATCAAGACAGTATGGTACTGGCACAAAGACAGAAATATAGATCAATGGAACAGAATAGAAAGCCTAGAGATAAATCCACGAACCTATGGTCACCTTATCTTTGACAAAGGAGGCAAGGATATACAATGGAAAAAAGACAACCTCTTTAACAAGTGGTGCTGGAAAAACTGGTCAACCACCTGTAAAAGAATGAAACTAGAACACTTTCTAACACCATACACAAAAATAAACTCAAAATGGATTAAAGATCTAAATGTAAGACCAGAAACTATAAAACTCCTAGAGGAGAACATAGGCAAAACACTCTCTGACATAAATCACAGCAGGATCCTCTATGACCCACATCCCAGAATTTTAGAAACAAAAGCAAAAATAAACAAATGGGACCTAATGAAACTTAAAAGCTTTTGCACAACAAAGGAAACTATAAGCAAGGTGAAAAGACAGCCCTCAGATTGGGAGAAAATAATAGCAAATGAAGCAACAGACAAATGATTAATCTCAAAAATATACAAGCAACTCCTCCAGCTCAACTCCAGAAAAATAAATGACCCAATCAAAAAATGGGCCAAAGAACTAAACAGACATTTCTCCAAGGAAGACAAACAGATGGCTAAAAAACACATGAAAAGATGCTCAACATCACTTATTATCAGAGAAATGCAACACCATCAAAACCACAATGAGGTACCATTACACGCCAGTCAGGGTGGCTGCTATCCAAAAGTCTACAAGCAATAAATGCTGGAGAGGGTGTGGAGAAAAGGGAACCCTCTTACACTGTTGGTGGGAATGCAAATTAGTACAGCCACTATGGAAAACAGTGTGGAGATTTCTTAAAAAGCTGGAAATAGAACTGCCATATGACCCAGCAATACCACTTCTGGGCATACACACCGAGGAAACCAGATCTGAAAGAGACACGTGCACCCCAATGTTCATCGCAGCACTGTTTATAATACCCAGGACATGGAAGCAACCTAGATGCCCATCAGCACTCGAATGGATGAGGAAGCTGTGGTACATATACACCATGGAATATTACTCAGTCATTAAAAAGAATTCATTTGAATCAGTTCTAATGAGATGGATGAAACTGGAGCCCATTATACAGAGTGAAGTAAGCCAGAAAGATAAAGACCATTACAGTATACTAACACATATATATGAAATTTAGAAAGATGGTAATGATAACCCTATATGCAAAACAGAAAAAGAGACTCGGATGTATAGAACAGACTTGTGGACTCTGTGGGAGAAGGCGAGGGTGGGATGTTTCAAAAGAACAGCATCGAAACATGTATATTATCTAGGGTGAAACAGATCACCAGCCCAGGTTGGATGCATGAGACAAGTGCTCGGGCCTGGTGCACTGGGAAGACCTAGAGGGATCGGGTGGAGAGGGAGTTGGGAGAGGGGACCGGGATGGGGAACACATGTAAATCTATGGCTAATTCATTTCAATGTATGATAAAAACCACTGCAATGTTGTAAAGTAATTAGCCTCCAACTAATAAAAATAAATGGAAAAAAAATAAATAAAAAGACTCAGATCCTACTAACTGTGTGGTGGACACAAGAAGCCAGACCACACATCACTGGGGATTCCCCACCGTGGATGCCCCCAGTTGGCCCACAGGCACCCACAGCACTCTGCCTCGCTCACACACCCTTCTGTAGGCCAAAACCTCGTGTGCATTGTCAGTAGTGATGAGAGCAACCTTTCATAGATGGTTAGTGAGCATGTGGAGAAAGCCAGCCAGAATTTGCAAGCCAGGAAGAAACCACAAACTTGAGTTTTGCACCCAGAATCAGAAGGCTTCCCTGATTGAATTCCACCATTTAGAGAATACCAAGCCTTCTTAAGCTCTTCAAATAATGTGTAGAGGAAGCAAAACCCTCAAACTCATTTGAGGAGGCCAGCATTACCCTGATACCAAAGCCATCTAAGCACAATACTAGAATCATAGGCCAATATTTCTGCTGAACACAGGTGCAAAAATTCTCAACAAAATTTTAGAAAACTAAATTCAAGAGCACATTGAAAAGATCATTCACAACTATCAAAGGGAATTGAATTTATTCCAGGGATGCAAGGATGGTTCAACATACATAAATCAATAAATGTCATAAGCCATATTTGTAGAATGAAAGATAGAAATCATATGACCAGCATTTCTCTAATAATGAGCAATGTTGAGCATCCTCTTATGTGTTTATTAACCATCTATACGTCTTCTTTGGAAAAATGTTTGCTTAGGTCTTCTGCTCACTTTTTGATTGGGTTGTTTGTTTTTTTTTGGTATTGAGTTGCATGAGCTGCTTGTGTATTTTGGAGATTAATCCTTTGTCAGTTGTTTCACTTGCTACTGTTTTCTCCCATTTGGAGAGTTGTCTTTTCACCTTATTTATAGTTTTCTTTGCTGTGCAAAAGACTTGAGTTTAATTAGGCTCCGTTTATTTATTTTTTGCTTTTATTTACATTACTCTAGGAGGTGGGTTATTTAGGATCTTACTGGGATTTATGTCATAGAGTGTTCTACTTATGCTTTCCTCTAAGAATTTTGTAGTTTCTGGTCTTACATTTAGGTCTTTAATTCATTTTAAATTTATCTTTGTGTATGGTATTAGGAAGTGTTCTAATTTCATTCTTTTACATGTAGCTGCCCAGTTTTCCCAGCACCACTTATTGAAGAGACTATCTTTTCTGCATTGTATATTCTTTCCTTCTTTGTAAAAGATAAGGTGCCCATAGATGCATTGGTGGGATGGGGTGAGAGGTAGGTGGCAGGGCCTAGAGGGAGGGGACATATGTATACCCATGGTTGATTCATGTTGATGTATGGCAGAAACCAAGACAATATTGTAAAGCAATTATCTCTCAATTCAAAATAAATAAATTAAAAACAAACAAAAACTCATATGATCATCTCAATAGGTACTGAAAAAGGCATTTGATGAAATAGAGCAAACTTTCATGATAAAATGTCTCAATAAATTGGGTAAAAAAGGAACATTCTCAACATGATAAAGGTCATAAATGACAAGCCCACACTCAGGGGTGAAAGATTGTAAGTTTTCCCTATTCACACCTAAGTAATCAATTTTGTCACATATAGAAGAAAAATTATGTCACTTTTACACTTGACTAGACTCTTTTTTTGGTTTTGATAAGGTTACTTGTTTGATTGGCAGGAGCAGATAATAACAATAATTTTGGCTAAGTTTAAATGTACATTGCTTTTGGAAAATAATTTTGTATGACTTTTTGAAATGACAGTGAAAGAATACAATTTTAGGGCATTTTAGAGACAACTGGATAAACTCTGCATCCTATCTTTGTGTTTTAGTTTTTAGATATTTAATGGAAAAAGTAATTTTATTTTCTACTTTCTCTAAGATTATTAAAAGCTTATAAAACTGTCCTTAAAGTGTGCATTTAGTTATGCAAAAATAAAAAAAATGTATATTTTTGTAACTGAAGATATTTGATGATCAGTTATTTTTTAATATGATTTATAAAAACAATAATGATTTGGGCATGTTTTAAAAGCAGAGACTATATACACCAAGTTGTATTTTCATATCAGAGGAATAGTACCAAAGAAAGAAAAATATATCTTTTATTAAAACACTTTCTTGATGGCCTCAACACATAGAGGTTACATGGAATAAAATCTAAAAAATACTACTTTTGTTATTTGGTGTGAATGGAAAGCAAATTATCAATTTAACTGTGAAATTTAATATTTTACCAAACTAAGAGAATGTGTTTATTTATGAAATTTGGACAGTTATCTATATCAAAATATAGATAAATAGCTGCTTTATCAGTTGAGGCTTTGCTGTTTTCTATTCTTGTGACTTGATAAACTTTTCCAAATATTTCAAAAGAAATTGAAAATTCTCCAAACAAGAATAAGTTTAATTTTAACAAATATAACATATTTGAATCAAACTTATTTTAGTCTAAGGAAGTTCTCCTCTAAAAATACATATCAGGACCTAAAACCTGAATAATTATGGAATCAATTGAAGAGATTTCAGAATCAATATTTTTCAAAGTTCAAGAAATAAGTTCATGCAGTGACAATATTGAAAATATTTGAAAGTTGGTTAATACACTCTTGAATATTCTGAATTTTTTCAATACCTTGGAAAACATAATTACAGCACTTCAAAGGATTTATGTGTACATGCTTTGAAGATCACAGGATTCTGTGAACAAACTGTCAACTTTATTTTGTTAAAAAAATTTCCAGAGTAATTCAGTATTTCCTTAGGCTTAGAGGATAAGGGGAGAGAGCAGTCATTCAACCCAAAATAGTTTTCTTTTGCTTTACACAAATTGCTTAGTTTTTTTGTGTTTCATTTACTAGGAGTCTTGTTCCAAAGTTTATAGACTTTTTTGTTGATCATATCACTGTTTGCTTTATAAAAGGGCACATTAGAATGACTCCAGAGGTAAGTCACAGAAATGGGTTTTGTTTAGTCAGCTAAATTTGAGTTTATACTAAAAATACAAGGAGGAGCAAAGGAGAGCAGAAAACAATTGCACAGCCACTAGTATTGATAAACTTCTTAACAGACTGATCAAGAAATAAAAAGAGAGAGAAAATACAAATTATCTAACAAGAAAGGAAAGAGGGAGTATTATTACTAACCCCACAGACATTGAAAAGGACAATAATATTGTAAACAATGCATGCAAATCCAGCTACTTAAATGAAACACACCAGTTCTATGAAGACATGAGCTAATAGATACTCTGAACAATTCACATGTATGATAAATTGAATTTTTGCTTAAAAATTTTGCCCTCAAGAAGCTTTGAAAGTGAAAGTGAACGTCATTCAGCCATGTCCTTTGCAACCCCATTGACTATACAGTCCATGGAATTCTCCAGGTCAGAATACTGGAGCCTCCCTTCTCCACGGGATCTTCCCAACCTAGGGATCGAACCCAGGTCTCCCACATTGTAGGTGTATTCTTTACCAGCTGAGCATAAGGGAAGCCCTAAAGCAGAAATTCAAATTAAGTTTTCCAATTTGACTGTCCAAATAAAGTGAAGTTGCTCAGTCATGTAGGACTCTCTGGGATCCCATTGACTGTAGCCTACCAGTCTCCTCTGTCCATGGCATTTTCCAGGCAAGAGTACTGGAGTGCGTTGCCATTTCCATCTCCAAGGGATCTTCCCGAATCAGGGATCAAACCCAGGTCTCCCACATTGCAGGGAAATGCTTTACCCTCTGAGCCACCAGGGATGCCCAAAAGACTTTAGGCCTAGATAATTTCATGGGCTTATCTAACAAACAGAGAAGGAAATGGCAACCCACTCCAGTGTTCTAGCCTAGAGAATCCTCTGGACAGAGCAGCCTGGTGGGCTGCTGTCTATGGGGTTGCACAGAGTCAGACTTGACTGAAGCGACTTAGCAGCAGCATCTAACAAAGGTTTAAGAAATCATAGAATTCTACAAAATCCCTTCCAGATAATAGAGAAAGATGGAATACTTCCCAAATCATTTTTGTTGTTGTTCAGTCCCTAAGTCATGTCTTACTCTTTGTGATTCCATGGACTACAGCACACTAGGCTTCACCATCCTTCACTATCTCCCAGAGTTTGCTCAAACTCATGTCCATTGAATTAGTGATGCCATTCAACCAACTCAACCTCTGTCCCCTCTTCTCCTCTTGCCCTCTGTCTTTCTCAGCATCAGGTCTTTTCCAATAATTTGGCTCTTCGCATCAAATGACCAAAGTATTGGAGTTTCAGCTTCAACATCATGACTCCCAAAGAATATTCAGGGTTAATTTCCTTTAGGATTGACTGGTTTGATCTCCTTGCTGTCCAAGAGACTCTCAAGAATCTTTTCTAGCACCACAGTTTGAAAGCATTCACAGTGCTTCAGCGTTCAGCCTTCTTTATGGACCAACTCTCATATCCATACATGACTACTGGAAATACCATAGCTTTGACTACAACATTTAGCTTTGTCAGCAAAATGATGTCTCTGCTTTAAAATATACTGTCTAGGACAGCAAGGAGACCAAACCAGTCACTCCTAAAGAAATCAACTCTAAATATTTATTACAAGGTCTGACTTTGAAGCTGTAGCTCCAGTGTTTTGGCCAACTGGAGGAAAGAGCCAACTCACTGGGATAACGCCCTGTTGCTGGGAAAGACTGAGGGCAGGAGAGACATTAGCAACAGAGGATGAGATGGTTGAACGGCATTACTGATTCAATGAACATGAGTTTGAGCAAAGTCTGGGAGATAGTGAAGGACAGGGAAGCCTGGCATGCTACAGTTCATAGGTTCACAAAGAGTCAGATGTGACTGAGTCACTGAACAAGAACAAAAGCTTTGTCATAGTTTTTCTTCCAAGGAGCAAGTGCCTTTTAATTTAATGGCTATGAGTTTCACCATTCACAGTGATTTTGAAGCCCGAGAAAATAATATCTGTCACTGTTTCCACTTTTTCTCTATTTTCCATGAAGTGATGGCACTAAGTGCCAGTTAGATTTTTCAATGTTGAGTTTTAAGCCCACATTAGGGAAGCTGCAATATCCTGAAACTCAAATAGGACAAAAGACATCATTGGAAAGAAAACTATAGACAGATGCTTCTGAAAAAGAGTGTTTCCTCCCCCCCAAAATTAGAGTAAAATTAAAGCTAACATACTGTGATTTAAATGTTTATATTTTATCTAAATTTAAATATCTTTATATTTCTGTTTAAACAAAGGACAGCAATTAATAATCTTTTAAACTTTTTAAGAGTTGTTCTATCATTTTGTTTATTTTGGCACATGACAAAAGAGTTTTCCACTCATAGAAGACTAAACAAGTAAAGTCAGACACTTTACTTATTAAAACTAAGTTTTTACATTGTTATCCAAAACATTAATTTCTGTGTTTTAAAGCTCTGAAAACTTTTAGTTATAGAGTGGAGTGCAAAGTTAAGAAACTCAGATTAGGCTTGCAGTTAATGGATAATGAAAGCAATATTAGAATGGAAGAGAATAGAAAATTTTGGTACATGGAGTCCTTGTATGCTTCACTGCAGTGTCCACTGATCAGATTGTCCATATTATTTGCTCCAGGTTTCTAAGATAAATGGTTTGGTTAAAAGGAGATTTAATCAGTACAATTGTCCAAGCTGTCAGTGTCCCAGTCTCTTTACGTTATAATTACCACACCCTTGGGCTTCATCTTTAGTAGGCTTTTGACTTAATCTTTCAAATCTCTTGATATGTTTTCCCCATTCTCTGTACCAAATCTCACTACACCCTCTAAACCCAAATATCAGTGAATCATGGACAACTAGAACTTAAAAATATTCAATGTAGAAAGTTATCTATACCATGTATAAACTCTAAAAATCCAAATGTATACATGTGATTACAATTTACTAGAGACATGCATGTGAAGATAGTATAAGGACTGCTTTGGAAGAATTCAGACACGTGCATATTTGAAATAGCAAAACTGTTTACATTCCAGAATCCTTATGATTCTTTTCTTAAAACCCTTTGCTTGGTGTTGCAACTATATTAAGGTTCTCAGGGGAAAGCAACTTTCATTTAAAGTTGACATAGATTCTTTCTTCTTGTTTCTAAACCAGACTGGATTTATTGCCATAACTCACACGCAGGATGACAGCATGATATTTTACTAAGACTGTGAAGGTTTTTGATAGAAATAAAACTTGTTTTACCATATTCAGAAACAATGCTTAGGAGGCAAATTTTTTCACTATGAAAATTTTAGCAGAAATCATACATAATCATAATCTTTCCATGTATATTGAAATTTATTCATGGTCGCTACTGTTAGAGACAGACTTCTATGGTGAATAATAATTAATGAATCCAGCCTCTTGAAATTCCTCTGGACAAAGCCCACTGTTCTTTCTTTAGAAAATTAAGGCAGAATTCAAGATATATCTTTTTAGTATAAAATATTTTGGCAATAGTATTCTAATTAATTTTCATACTCTCATCTACATATTTTATTAACATAAAGTGGGAGGACAGATGTTGGGACTCAACATTTTCTGCCATATGACCCATCAATTTACTTCCTGGCTTCCTAAATATTGTGGATAATTACTTCTTGCTGATATTAGTTTACCCTTATCTTTGTCATTATTAGTTCATAACCATTTTAAAATTCACTTATATAATTTTATAATCATGAGAGAGCAGAAATAGTCATTCTTTGAGCTTTTTCAGTATAAAATTGTTATAAAATTCAATAAACAAATGCACAAATTCTTAAGTAGACAATCAGTCATATGATCAGTGGTTGTCAAGATATATTTCTAAAAAGTTAATGTAATACACATGATATAAAATTTACTATTTTAACCATCTCAAAATGTACAATTAAGTGGCATTTAGCATTTTACAGTGTGGTCCACCATCATCACCATTTAGTTCTATAACATTTTCTTCATTCCAAAAGGAAACTGCATACCCATTTAATATTCATTCCCCATTTCCACCTTCCCCAGCTGCTGGCAACCATTATTCTGTTTTCTGACCCTATGTGTTTGCTATTGGGAGTATTTTATATAAATTAAATTATGTAATATATTTCCTTTTGTATCTGGCTTGTTTCACTTAGAACAATGTTTTCAAGGTTTACTCTGTAGCAAGATCAGTACTCTATTCTTTTCCATGATTGAGCAATGTTCCATTGAATGGAAGTAACACATTTATTTATCTATTCTTCTGTTGAAGAATATTTTGGTTGTTTTGTGTCTGCCTATTGCAAAAAGAATTGCTACTAGGAACATTCATTTTGTTTGAACACCTGTTTTAATTGTTTTGAGTATCTACATAGCAATGGAATTTCTGAGTCCTAGGCTAATTCTACGCTTAACTTATTTAAGAGCCATCAAAACCATGTTATACAATGGCTGCACCATCTTACATTCTGACCAACAATGTATGAACATTCCAGTTTCTCATTTTTCCATTTTCCATTTCAAAATTCTAGCCATTCTAGTGATAAAATAGCATTGCATTGTGATTTTGATTGAAAAAGTTTATTTTTAACATTATGTTTATGCACTGAGAAAAACTGATACACCTTATCAACTTTGAATTTGTTTTATTATACAGAAATATTGACTAAGGAAATTAGAAATGAGGCTATGGAGGAAATTGTTTGTTCAAATTTCAAAAATATGCCAACTTAAAAAATTGTGGTGGTAATTTTAACTAAATTCAATCTGATGCATAAACTATATGTGCATTACTCTCTGGTGAGATTAGCTATTATTGCAATTATATTCTCTCATGCACTGCTAATGAGAAATAAAACTTAAGAGTATAAAAACATGTGAGATAAAATCTGAATTTCCCAACTTTGATATTAAGTACATTTTCTCTTTTTCATGCTGTTAATGAAATGATCAGATGAAGTTTTTAAAAGTATATTCCCGCCTTTATCCTTTCTATTTTGGCAATGAGTTTTCATATTTGCAAAACTTAACACGTAGTTTATGTTCTTTGCCTGAGGGGTCTAAAACATTTTTGCTTCGGTGAAGATACATCTTTTTGATACTCTTTTACATATCAGAATGAAGTGCTGATACAAATACACTGATTTACAGAATTGAATTATAAAGTGTTAAGCAAATTTGTGCTTCAAATTGAGGTTTTCTTTACATTGAAAAAGTGAAATAAAAAATGGGTGTGTTTCCCTTTAACTATATAGCTTAAGCGTCCCACTGTGAGGCTAGTAGGTCCCAAGAAGCTTATCTCAAAATATCTCTATGGATACACTTAGAGATTCTGTGGGTCTTCATTGTCCATGTATTTACTGTCTTTTAGTAAAAGAAACAATTATTTTAGTAAACAGAGCCTGTAAAATGAACAGTTTGCACTGATGATTTTAGCAGTTTCAGAAAGATACCTTATGTAGTCCCAGGTCCAGTTTTGTTCTGCCTGACACATGTGCAAACAAGTGTATAATAGGTCAACTAGCCCTAGAGACACTTTTTATTTGACAATACATCTGGAGCCCATAAAGATAATTTTGTATTTATAAACTGCTTGAGAAAAAGATACCATTAAAAGATACTCTGAAACCTAGATATGCAATGTGAAATGGTTATAATCACAGTCCTTTCTAAAGTTTTCCCCCACCCATTTGTACATTTCCACACAAGAAAAGATGGAAAATCTAAGAGAAATAAATTTCAACTTCAATTTTATAACTGAATACTTTAAAAAAAGAACATGAAAATGGACAAAGGGATGAATAATAGATTCTACAATAGATAAGCAATTCAGAGTAAATAGCAAACAACAAATAAGACTATATAAATAGAAAAGGACAAAAATGTGAGTACATAAACATGATAATATATAGACCCAAATACAGATTGTTTATTATACAATAGATTATATTTTAAATATATATTTTGATACTTATTGCATCTCACATTCTGGAAAAGTATAGCTGAGGAATTATATGGCCCCTTTTCATCAATCAACTCATAAATGATTTCGTGACTATTCTTTTTTGCTATCCTTTTCATGTAATAGTACATGAACAATCACTTTTGAAATTAAGGATAGCATAAAATCAAAACCTTTTGGGATACAAGGATCTTAAGCAAGATATCTAAAGATTTCACAGTCTGTTAGAGAAAAATATTTAGGCTATGCTGTAGCTCCTCCCTTCAGCGACTCACAGGGTGGAGGATTCTGAGAAACTTTCTCATTATGTGTGATGTCATCCCTTCCTCTGAACTCCTCACTTGATGCCTGGGTGATGCATGGTGGTCACTGTGCTTTTGGCCTCCTCCAAGGCACACAGAGTTTGGACTTTTTTAATGATTTCATTATTTCATTAGGTGTCAACTTGAGATATGTGCATATCTAGAGCACAGTAACTAAATGCAGCTGCCTCTTGGGGAATTATGACACATTCTTCTTGTTAGGAGCCAAGGAAAATGGCTGCAAGGTGACTGGGTGGCTTCAGGGGACGCCATAACAAGGAGCTGTCCTCCAACAGAAAGGAGAAAGGAATGTCCATGTTCTTGACAAGGTTCTCTCTTCTTTGAGCCAGTTTACCATGTCACAGATGTCCACTTCCAAGAGACTGTGTAAGAATGAAAAATAATGATGAAGAAAACTGAGCCTCTTAAGTAGAATGACTTTACATCTTTCTATATTGTTTATACAGTTTGGTGAAGCTGAAATATGTACTTTCAAGGTCAATACAAGCTACAAGGTATCAAAATATTTTGTCACTTTACCTTATCATTCCTGGAATTGAGTCTGTTCTTATTTTGCTAATGTCTTTGGGAAAAGTAGCATCTTAAATGAATGAATTTTCCAAGCACCAAAACAGTCTTCTAAGCACAAAGGTTTCTCATTATTTTAAAACATCTATCTCTTGAAAATCTTTCTAAAAATAACTGCCCCCTGTTTTATAAAACAAATATAGAAATATTATTTATGAAAACTAATTTATAAAATTCCTCTCTATTTTGTTTTATGGTGGTCTGTGTTGTCCTTCTAAGCCTCTTGGTCATCTTCTTCCTCTTTTCTACCCCTTCCCTCTTAATAACCCCTCTCTACATTTTTTCTCTCTCATTTCCTTCTTCTCTTTTTCTTTTTACTCCTCCTTTGGCTCTTCATTTCCCCCTTTCTTATTTCCTCTTGTCCCTCCAGCCATGACTTTTCACCCCTCCTCCCCTCTCCTTCCCTCCCCATCTTCCTTCCCACTGTGGAGTGATTTATTTGCTCTTTCTTTAAGTGTCTTCCCACTGATTATTCCCTGTTGACTTTAGCCTCCTCTTTATCCACCAGTCCCTATTCATTCCGCCTCAGGTGAAGGCTTTAACAACTGGTGATGATTCCTCCAAGAATCACCTCAGTTGCTAATCTGGGATCTGGAAGTGGATACAGATGGCAGAGAGAGGAAGACAACAGTAAGGCTAGAGTGGGGATGTGTGGAGAGTTGGCTCCATGTAGCTGCCTGAAGGCCGAAGACATAGTGTCTAGTTCTTTCAAGCCCTGGCTTTGAGTTTTTCTTTAGGAAGTTTGGTCGCAGCCTGGCCCCCATCTGCCATCTAAACCCCAGTACCCGGAAGCAGACCTGGCTCTTTGTCAGCCCACAACAAATGGCGGTTGAGTGAATTCTATCCTTTCAGGGAATGGCATCTTATCCCTAAAGAAAGTGTCAATAGTGGGATCAGCTTCAGGAGAAGGTTAGTAATAGGCCCAGATTGCAGTCAGAGTTGAGTTAAATAGAGTGTCTCTGTTAGGATAGAGTGAGATGTAAGATCTGCTTCAGGATTAACCATTTGCTGGCTCATTCATCCATCAGACATTCACTGACAGCTTCTATGTTCTGTGTCCTCTCTAGATGCTGGCACCTCAAAGATGAGTAAGCTTGCTTGTGCCCTCAAAGAGAGACATATATTTAACCAAATGTAACAAATGTTACATAAAGTTGTAGGGGACCAAAGATGGAAGTAATTATTTCTACGCGATAGAATGATTTGTTGACTATTGTCATGTTAGAGATATTTCTTCATTTCTGTTATCAAGTTGCAAAACACAGTAGTTTTACCAGGATTTATTTTCTTCTTCAAGAAACTGGAGTTTAACAATGCATGACATTTATTCATCATATATTTCAATTCTTATTAACTCTCTGTTGAGTAAAAAGAAATGACTCTGCCCTCATGGAGCTTACAATCTAGTGGGGAGAAACAGAGTAGTGATTTTGCACTTATTCACATATCAGAAACTCTAATATCTCAGCAATTAATATCATAGAAACTGAAGTCAACTTTGCTTCATTAATGAATAGAAGATGCATTTCTATCTGTTGATTGCATTATTGGTAGAAGCACTATGGTAGCTTCTTTAATTTCTTCTTTCTTCCCTCTTTCTCTTCTTTTCTTTTCTCTTCTTTTCTGCCTTCCTTATTTACTCATTTTTTTTTTTTTTTTAGGAATGAAAGATTAAGATTTTTTTTTTAACCAATATATACAAGAAACTGGTAACTCAGTATCTTCATAATCTTCATACTAATAAAAATGGTGTCTGTTCATCGAGCACAGTTTATTCTAGGAACTGTTTTAGGCACTTTATTTTCTACCTTTAAAAATTCTCACAACCCTATGAGGTATCCACTACTATTACTGGTACGATTTCACCGATGAGAAGACCGAGACTGAGAAATATTCAGAAAACTATGCAAGGTCTACCAGCTTGTCAATGACAGAGACATTACTGAGTCCAATGTGCAGTAGATCTTGGCCATGCCAATATGCTGCACTTCGTATATCATTGTGTTAGGGTGGTAGCTCTTATAACTTTCTAAAGCAATTCTTTTTCATTTGTTATATTTTTTTAATAGATAACTAATTGCGTTTCTACATATTGACCATAATTCATTGGCTCTAAGTCTACACTGATAGCCTTATGCAGCTATCATTATATGTGCCAATCAGAAAGAAAAAAAAATAAAAACAAGTAAACAGTGATTCATCATTGATTATGTCACATCTAACTATAGAAATGTTAAAACATGAACAGAGTCATATTATAATTCATCAAAAATATATGATGTACATAAAAAGGGAGGGAACGATACTGCACACAATCAAATTTGGGGGAGGAAGTAGAAGGGTGAAGGTTGATTTAAGTAGGATGACCTGGAATGACTGGAGGTATTTGCAAAAAAGAACAAAAAGTTCTTAGCCCAAATATGTTTGACTAGAGCAGTAAATAAAATCCCAATCACATAATGCAAGTTTTAAGATTATTTACATTATTCATAACCAGTGGAACATATATTTTTAGTAAATTATACACAGCAAAATGTTGATTCTCTTGTGGGAAGCAGTTAAATTCCTGGATGATGACTTTGAACCTTGAAAAGTTGGCTTTAGTCTTTGTTGGCTGGTCTCTTTCAAGTTTACCTGTCCTGTTGGATGCAGCACTTAACTCTTAGAGCAAGATTCTGGGAACAAGGATGTAGCCTTTTTGCCTCAACTGAATGCCTAGTGAGTGGTCATCTGGGCTTTCCCAGTGAAAGTCCCACTGGGCTTTCAGTGTTAAAGAATCTGCCTGCCAATGCAGGAAAGATGGGTTTGATCCCTGGCTGGGGAAGATCCCCTGAGAAAGGAAATGGCAACCCCCTCCAGTATTCTTTCCTGGAAAATTCCATGGCAAGAGGAGCCTGGAGGGTTACAGTTCATGGGACTGTGAAAGAGTCAGACACAACTTAGCAACTAAAACAATAATGTGTTCATCTAAGTCTTTTCACTTTGACCTCACCCAGTTGCCAAAGTCTTTCTTGCTTCACGCAACCCCTGAAATCTCTGTTAGCTCTCAGCCTCCTAGTGGCTGTGAGAGCAGTCTCCCAGGGTCTCACCCTGTGAATCTGCAGCTTGAGAGCTGACCAAGAAGCAGAATAAGTTTTCACACAGGTTTTATGGTTTCTTCCCTGTGGATCCTTCCTCTCCAGTACAGCCCTCAAATTCCAGCTGTGTTGAAAACCTCAAGTGATCTTAGTTTATTCCTAGAGAAGATCACTCTCTACCTGTACTTCTTGAACTCCCTTTCTCTGTCTTATGGCTTAGAAAACTACCTAAAGGTATTGATTGCCATCAGGAGTCAAGAATCTCAGGTTCATCATCTCTGTTTTAAAAATAAAATATAAATAAAAAGTTAAGAATAGGAGACAATATATGTGACCATGAACATTTAGATTTTAAGCATGAGGTTTCGTTAATCATATGGTTGTTTTGTCATAGTTGAAAAATGTAATCATAGTTGAGAAAGGTCTGGATTTGCCTATTTTGAGTCTGGACCATTTTATCTATGAAAAACTAAAGTAAAAAATGTGGGTATTAAATTTTTTAATCCAAAAATTTGAGAAATGATATAGAATTCAAATGCTTAAACTCATAAACACTTCATCAGTTCTCAGGCTGAGACTACTTTTCCCATTATTTTTTCAAGATGATTGACACAGAACATTTAATGTGATTTGATTTCAGTCTGTTTCTTTTTGGCATGCACCTGTGACTGATAGTCTGCACAAGAGTCTGGGTCATCTGATATTTACAGTGTTTTGGGGGATTTTAGAAAATATTAGAATCATACAGATGTTATATTAATATAGTATTCCATATGGGGAATAACTTAAAAACTAATGTTAACCTAATATACTGGAAGACTTCTGTTACTAGTATTCTAAGTGGAATAGAAATAAAAATGCTAAATGATGTCATACAGTTTATTTTGTTACTATTTATGTAATGTACATAAATAGATATAACTTACCTTAAGCATTTCAATGCTATTTTAAGCACATAAGTATATGCTGGTTTTTACTCTCAAATTTAAAAACTCAAGTTTTTATTTTGCTAAATATAGGTGTTATGAAATTCAGTTCAGTTCAGTCCTTCAGTCGTGTCTGACTCTTTGTGACCCCATGAACCACAGCACACCAGGCCTCCCTGTCCATCACCAACTCCCAGAGTTTACCCAAACCCGTGTCTATTGAGTCCGTCATGCCATCCAACCATATCATCCTCTGTCATCCCCTTCTCCTCCTGCCCTCAATCTTTCCCTGCATCAGGGTCTTTTCCAATGAGTCAGATCTTCGCATCAGGTGGCCACAGTATTGGAGTTTCAGCTTCAACATCAGTCCTTCCAATGAACACCCAGGACTGATCTCCTTTAGGATGGACTGGTTGGATTTCCTTGCAGTCCAAGGGACTCTCAAGAGTCTTCTCCAACACCACAGTTCAAAAGCATCAATTCTTCAGCACTCAGCTTTCTTTATAGTCCAACTCTCACATCCATACATGACTACTGGGAAAACCACAGCCTTGACTAAACAGACCTTTGTTGGCAAAGCAATGTCTGTGCTTTTTAATATACTACCTAGGCTGGTCATAACTTTCATTCCAAGGAATAAGCATCTTTTTATTTCATAGCTGCAATCATCATCTGTGGTGATTTTGGAACCCAAAAAATAGTCAGCCACTGTTTCCACTGTTTCCCCATCTATTTGCCATGAAATGATGGGACCGGAAGCCATGATCTTAGTTTTCTGAATGTTGAGCTTTAAGCCAACTTTTTCACTCTCCTCTTTCACTTTCATCAAGAGACTCTTTAGTTCTTCTTCAATTTTTTTGCCAGAAGGGTGGTGTCATCTGCATATCTGAGGTTATTGATATTTCTCCCAGCAATCTTAATTCCAGTTTGTGCTTCATCCAGCCCAGCATTTCTCATGATGTGTTCCGTGTATAAGTTAAATAAGCAGGGCGACAATATACAGCCTTGACGCACTCCTTTCCCGATTTGGAACCAGTCTGTTGTTCCATGTCCAGTTCTAACTGTTGCTTCCTGACCTGCATACAGGTTTCTCAAGAGGCAGGTCAGGTGGCCTGGTATTCCCATCTCTTCCAGAATTTTCCACAGTTTTTTTGTGATCCACACAGTCAAAGGCTTTGGCATAGTCAATAAAGCAGAAATAGATGTTTTTCTGGAATTCTTTTGCTTTTTTGATGATCCAGCAGATGTTGGCAATTTAATCTCTGGTACCTCTGCATTTTCTTTTTTTTTTTGGGAGGGGGGGGAGAATACTGGAGTGAAATGCCATTCCCTTCTCCCAACCCAGGGATCGAACCCAGGTCTCCCACATTGTAGGCAGATGCTTTACCACCTGAGCCACCAGGGGAGGCTCCTCTGCCTTTTCTAAAACCAGCTTGAACATCTGGAAGTTCATAGTTCACATATTGCTGAGGCCTGGCTTGGAGAATTTTGAGCATTACTTTACTAGTGTGTGCGATGAGTGCAATAGTGTCATACTTTGAGCATTTTTTGGCATTGCCTTTCTTTGGGATTGGAATGACCTTTTCCAGTCCTGTAGCCACTGCTGAGTTTTCCAAATTTGCTGACATATTGAGTGCAGCACTTTCTCAGCATCATCTTTTAGGATTTGAAATAGCTTAATTGGAATTCCATAACTTCCACTAGCTTTGTTCATAGTGATGCTTCCTAAGGCCCACTTGACTTCACATTTCAGGATGTCTGGCTCTAGGTGAGTGATCACACCTTCGTGATTATCTGGGTTGTGAAGCTCTTTTTTGTATAGTTCTTCTGTGTATTCTTGCCACCTCTTCTTAATATCTCCTGCTTCTGTTAGGTTCCTACCATTTCTGTCCTTTATTGAGCCCATCTTTGCATGAAATGTTCCCTTGGTATCTCTAATTTTCTTGAAGAGATCTCTAGTCTTTCCTATTCTGTTGTTTTCCTCTATTTCTTTGCATTGATTGCTGAGGAAGTCTTTCTTATCTCTCCTTGCTATTCTTTGGGACTCTGCATTCAAATGGGTATATCTTTCCTTTTCTCCTTTGCTTTTCATTTCTCTTCCTTTCACAGCTATTTGTAAGACCTCCTTAGACAGCCATTTTGCTTTTTTGCATTTCTTTTTCTTGGGGATGGTCTTTATCCCTGTCTCCTGTACAATGTCATGAACCTCCATCCACAGTTGATCAGGCACTCTGTCTATCAGATCTAGTAAGCAAGCATTAAATGTACTTAAGAATATTAGTTTCCTATATTAAATTTAATAATTTTCACGGGAAAAATTTTAGTTGCTTTGAGCATACTTTTATGATCATGAACAAGCTGCTTTCTCTTTCTTATTTTCTTCATTTCAAAAACAACAGGGATTTTAAAGCTTATGAAGTATGATAAAACCTCAGTTCTTGTTAAAAATGTGGAGAATCTCTGCATAGTGGGAAATGAGAAACAGATCATTTTCAACATATTTTATTCCACACATTTTAATAAGATAGTTATCATTATTGTGTAGCTGACAATGGTGATGACATTTGGTTTGCTCAATTTTGAGTTTAAAAGAGTATACAGGTAAAATGCATTTGGGGCCCTTATTATGTGTACAGCTGTGTTATTGATTTTAAATCAATGAGTTTTTAAGTAGGTTTAACTAACCCAGTAGCAAATAGTTATAAGGTGCAAAATATTGATGCTAAGATTCAAAACAGAAACTATTACAGCATAGAGAACAGGACTAGATTTCAAAGGACTGGATATCTTCCAAAGCTCTTTTTAAAATGTTCAAGTCCCACTTACCTATGTCTCCCACTTCAAACAGACTTCCAGGCGGGGGAGGGGGCAGGGAGAGGGTCAGTAAATATCACGTGTAGCAACAAACTGCCCTTTTACAAAAGCAAAAGGGGAGACCAAGGATTTCTATTTCCTGTAAGATCTAAAATGCCATAAACACTATGACTCACCTTGGTTAGAGCCACGTCAAGTAAATATTTTGAATTTTATGTCATTGTTGATACTGCTGCTGTGGAACGTTAATCTTTACCTATAGACTGGATCTTTCCAACAATCTGTTATTTGAACATAACAAATGAATACTTTTGTGGGTATGTGGCAAGATTCTTGATTCCTGGAGCATCTCAGAACTCAGCCTGTTGCCTATGTATAGAGGGCACTTAGTAAACACTGTTATTCATATTCATTCTGTTTTATATAAGTTTTGCCATCATTTACAATGATAATCAGTCTATTATGTCAATTACTTTTTGCTGTCTAGCAAGTTATCCCCAAACATAGCTTAAAAATAACCCCAGGATTCTGTAGGTCATCAGTTTCAGTGGGATGAGCCAGCTGCACTCACCTGGGCCAGGCCCACCTGATCTTGGCTAAGACTTTTCATATCTGTGGAGAGTTCTCAGATTAGCAGGGGGATGGCTATGGGCTTTGCAGGTGGCTCAGCAGGAAATAATCCGCCCACAACGCAGGAGACGTGGGTTTGATCCCTGGTTTGGGAAGATCTCCTGAAGAAATAGCAACCTATTCCATTATCCTTGCCTGGGATATTCCATGGACAGAGAAGCTTGATGGGCTGTAGTCCATGGGGTTGCAGAGAGTCAAACACGAGTTAGTGATTAAACAGCAACAACAAAAGGACTGGCTGGTCTTAATTGTTAGATATCACAAATTATATTTGGGAGAGCAATAATCCATGCTTATTTATTGCTACCAACTAAAATATACTTTCAAAATTATAAATTTAATCAATAATTTCCAATTTTTTTTTTAATCAACCCTACCTTCTAGTAGCAAGCCAACTGATTTTCAGATCTTCAGGCCTTTTCGGGAATTTTGGTGATGCCGGCAGATGTTTAAGCTGTGTAATCCTCTGATTCAGGGACTTATATCTATAGCTCACAAGCCAAATCTAATCCACCACCTACTTGTGTAAATAGTTTTACTGGACACAAGCTACAATGATAGAGTTGGGCAGTCGTGATAGAGTACATGTGTTTTACAAATCTTAAATAATTATTATCTGGATCACAGTCTATTTGACTTCTCTCCTGAATAATGATGAATATTGGCACATATTTTTAAGGCTTTCAATATAATTATATATAAATAATATATATTTTATCTTATATATATCATATTATATATTATATAATATATTATTAATATAAACAATATATAAATATACACACATATATAATATATATTATAAAATTATAACTGTATTATAATTATATAATTATATAAAAATTATATTATAATTATATATAAATAATATATTGTTTATATATAATAATGTATTATATAATATATATTATTAATATAAATAATATATAAATATATAAAATATAATTATAATAATATGATATAATGATATAATATAAATAATAGCAACAATAATATAAATAATTGTTAATTACAGAGCACTTCCTTTGTCCTGGATAGTATTTTAAGTTTATTTATTTCAACTAATTTAATCTTCATAAAAATCTTATGATGTGCAGTTGCTATTACTACTTTACAAATGAATAAACTGAAACAGAAAAGCTACACATTTTTGATCACTGAATTTAGAATTAATTAAATTTATATTCCATCACTTAAAAGACATAATTTGTCTTCTACACTATTATACACTACTATTTCTGTTTCATGTAATGACAGTCACCTTTTTCAACAGTTTTAACTATACTTTCTTTGAATTCCTAAAATATGCTGTGCTTTTAGCTTCTTTATGATCTTTATATGTGGAATTTGTTCTTTTTTAATGTTCTTTTACTACTATATCTGGATTCTCATTATTTATATCACAGCTCAAATGTCAGTTTCCCAAAGTAGTATTCCTTAACAACCCATCTAAAGAAAAAAACCTTCACCCATCTTGTTACTTCCCAAATGTCTATTTTCCATCACACTTATCAAAACTTGCAATTTCACATTTATTTGTTTATATACCTGTTTATTATCTATCTTTCTCAATATAATCTCATGAAGGCAAAAATAATTTGTACCTTATTTGCCATTTCTAACAAAGTACTTGACACATAGTAGGTAGGTGTTCAGCAAATGTTCACTGAATAATGAAGCAATAAATTGCAACATGGTATTTCAAAAACTAGAGGTTACATATAAGTAAAAGTATAGGATTTTTCAACAGTATTTAAACATCTCACATTCACCAAGAGCTACATTAAAGTGATACTTCTAAGTGTGTGTGAGTGTGTGTGTCTATGTATGTAGCATACAATATATGCAACATAACATATATATAGTATATATGTGCAACACACATGCATAATATTTCATTGCTTCTTTTATATTAATTAATCTATTTTAATTGGAGGCCAGTTGCAATATTGCAGTGGTTATTGCCATAAATTCTCTTTTCTGAGCATGAATTAACTCCCTAACCATTAATCATCTATCCACCCAAACTCATCCATTATTACTTTTACAATTGTAATTATCAAGACAATGATTTTCTTATTTAAAATCTAATCACTACAACAAAATTTTAAAAACTAGAGTGTTTTAATGATTTCTTCTTACATTCAAAATCTGGTCCAAAATCTCTAGTGTGTCATCCCTGTGGATCCTGATTTCAGGCTCCATCAGACACCAAATTCTTTATGTGCTCTGTTTTATTTTTATTTTTTGTTTTTGTTTTTTTTTCATTTATTTTAATTAGTTGGAGTCTAATTATTTAAAATATTGAAGTGGGTTTTGTCATACATTGACATGAATCAGCCATGGAGTTACATGTATTCCCCATCCCAATCCCCCCTCCCACATCCCTTTCCACCCGATTCCTCTGGGTCTTCCCAGCGCACCAGGCCCAAGCACTTGTCTCATGCATCCAACCTGGGCTGGTGATCTGTTTCACTATAGATAATATACATGTTTTGATGCTGTTCTTTCAAAACATCCCACCCTCGCCTTCTCCCACAGAGTCCAAAATTCTGCTCTGTACATCTGTGTCTCTTTTTCTGTTTTGCATATAAGGTTATCATTACCATCTTTCTAAATTCCATATATATGTGTTAGTATCCTGTAATGGTCTTTATCTTTCTGGCTTACTTCACTCTGTATAATGGGCTCCAGTTTCATCCATCTCATTAGAACTGATTCAAATGAATTCTTTTTAATGGCTGAGTAATATTCCATGGTGTATATGTACCACAGCTTCTTTATCCATTCATCTGCTGATGAGCATCTAGGTTGCTTCCATGTCCTGGCTATTATAAACAGTGCTGAGATGAACATTGGGGTGCACGTGTCTCAGATCTGGTTTCCACGGTGTGTATGCCCAGAAGTGGTATTGCTGGGTCAAATGGCAGTTCTATTTTCAGTTTTTTAAGAAATCTCCACACTGCTTTCCATAGTGGTTGTACAAGTTTACATTCCCACCAACAGTGTAAGAGGGTTCCCTTTTCTACACACCCTCTCCAGCATTTATTGCTTGTAGACTTTTGGATAGCAGCCATCCTGACTGGCGTGTAATGGTACCTCATTGTGGTTTTGATTTGCATTTCTCTGATAATGAGTGATGTTGAGCATCTTTTCATGTGTTTGTTAGCCATCTGTATGTCTTCTTTGGAGAAATTTCTGTTTAGTTCTTTGGCCCATTTTTTGATTGGGTCATTTATTTTTCTGGAATTGAGCTGCAGGAGTTGCTTGTATATTTTTGAGATTAATTCTTTGTCTGTTGCTTCATTTGCTATTATTTTCTCCCAATCTGAGGGCTGTCTTTTCACCTTGCTTATAGTTTCCTTTGTTGTGCAAAAGCTTTTAAGTTTCATTAGGTCCCATTTGTTTATTTTTGCTTTTATTTCCAATATTCTGGGGGGTAAGTCATAGAGGATCCTGCTGTGATCCATGTCGGAGAGGGTTTTGCCTATGTTCTCCTCTAGGAGTTTTATAGTCTCTGGCCTTACATTTAGATCTTTAATCCATTTTGAGTTTACTTTTGTATGATGTTAGAAAGTGTTCTAGTTTCATTCTTTTACAAGTGGTTGACCAGTTTTCCCAGCACCACTTGTTAAAGAGGTTGTCTTTTTTCCATTGTATATCCTTGCCTCCTTTGTTGAAGATAAGGTGACCATAGGTTCGTGGATTTATCTCTGGGCTTTCTATTCTGTTCCATTGATCTATATTTCTGTCTTTGTGCCAGTACCATACTGTCTTGATGACTGTGGCTTTGTAGTAGAGCCTGAAGTCAGGCAGGTTGATTCCTCCAGTCCCATTCTTCTTTCTCAGGATTACTTTGGCTATTCGAGGTTTTTTGTATTTCCATACAAATTGTGAAATTATTTGTTCTAGTTCTGTGAAAAATACCGTTGGTAGCTTGATAGGGATTGCATTGAATCTATAGATTGCTTTGGGTAGTATAGTCATTTTGACAATATTGATTCTTCCAATCCATGAACATGGTATGTTTCTCCATCTATTTGTATCCTCTTTGATTTCTTTCATCAGTGTTTTATAGTTTTCTATGTATAGGTCTTTTGTTTCTTTAGGTAGATATACTCCTAAGTATTTTATTCTTTTTGTTGCAATGGTGAATGGTATTGTTTCCTTAATTTCTCTTTCTGTTTTCTCATTGTTAAGGTATAGGAATGCAAGGGATTTCTGTGTGTTAATTTTATATCCTGCAACTTTACTATATTCATTGATTAGCTCTAGTAATTTTCTGGTAGAGTCTTTAGGGTTTTCTATGTAGAGGATCATGTCATCTGCAAACAGAGAGTTTCACTTCTTCTTTTCCTATCTGGATTCCTTTTACTTCTTTTTCTGCCCTGATTGCTGTGGCCAAAACTTCCAAAACTATGTTGAATAGCAGTGGTGAGAGTGGGCACCCTTGTCTCATTCCTGATTTCAAGGGAAATGCTTTCAATTTTTCACCATTAAGGGTAATGCTTGCTGTGGGTTTGTCATATATAGCTTTTATTATGTTGAGGTATGTTCCTTCTATTCCTGCTTTCTGGAGAGTTTTTATCATAATGGATGTTGAATTTTGTCAAAGGCTTTTTCTGCATCTATTGAGATAGTCATATGGTTTTTATCTTTCAATTTGTTAATGTGGTATATCACATTGATTGATTTGTGGATATTAAAGAACCCTTGCATTCCCAGGATAAAGCCCACTTGATCATGGTGTATGTTTTTTTTTAATATGTTGTTGGATTCTGTTTGCTAGAATTTTGTTAAGGATTTTTGCATCTATGTTCATTAGTGATATTGGCCTAAAGTTTTCTTTTTTGGTGACATCTTTGTCTAGTTTTGGAATTAGGGTGATGGTGGCTTCATAGAATGAGTTTGGAAGTTTATCTTCTTCTGCAATTTCCTGTAACAGTTTGAGTAAGATAGGTGTTAGCTCTTCTCTAAATTTTTGGTAGAATTCAGCTGTGAAGCCATCTGGTTCTGGGCTTTTGTTTGCTGGAAGATTTCTGATTACAGTCTAGATTTCCGTGCTTGTGATGGGTCTGTTAAGATCTTCTATTTCTTCCTGGTTCAGTTTTGGAAAGTTATACTTCTCTAAGAATTTGTCCATTTTCTCCAAGTTGTCCATTTTTTGGCATAGAGCTGCTGGTAGTAGTCTCTTATGATCCTTTGTATTTTAGTGTTGTCTGTTGTGATCTCTCCATTTTCATTTCATTGGTCTCTCCAAATCAATTTTGTTGATTTGGTTCTTCTCTCTTTGTTTCTTAATGACTTTTGCTAATGGTTTGTCAATTTTGTTTATTTTTTCAAAAAACCAGCTTTTAGCTTTGTTGCTTTTTGCTATGGTCTCTTTAGTTTCTTTTGCATTTATTTCTGCCCTAATTTTTAAGATTTCTTTTCTTCTACTAACCCTTGGGTTCTTAATTTCTTCCTTCTCTAATTGCTTTAGGTATAGAGCTAGGTTATTTATTTGACTTTTTTCATGTTTCTTCAGGTAAGCCTGTAATGCTATGAACCTTCCCCTTAGCAATGCTTTTACAGTGTCCCATAGGTTTTGGGTTGTTGTGTTTTCATTTTCATTCATTACTATGCATATTTTGATTTCTGTTTTGATTTCTTCTAAGATTTGTTGGTTATTCAGAAGCATGTTATTTAGCCTTCATATGTTTGAATTTTTAATAATTTTTTTCCTGTAATTGAGATCTAATCTTAATGCACTGTGGTCAGAAAGGATGACTGGAATGATTTCAATTTTTTTGAATTTTCCAAGACTAGATTCATGGCCCAGGATGTGATCTATTCTGGAGAAGGTTTCATGTGCACTTGAGAAAAAGGTGAAGTTGATTGTTTTGGGGTGAAATGTCCTATAGATATTAATTAGGTCTAGCTGATCCATTGTGTCACTTAAAGTTTGTGTTTGCTTACTAATTTTCTGTTTAGTTGATCTATCTATAGTTGTGAGTGGGGTATTAAAAGTCTCCCACTATTATTGTGTTACTATTAATTTCCTCTTTCATACTCATTAGCGTTTGCCTTACATATTGCGGTGCTCCTATGTTGGGTGCATATCTATTTATAATTGTTATATCTTCTTCTTGGATTGATCCTTTGATCATTATGTAGTGTCCTTCTTTGTCTCTTTTCACATCCTTTATTTGAAAGTCTATTTTATCTGATATGAGTATTGCGACTCCTGCTTTCTTTTGGTCTCCATTTGCATGAAATATTTTTTTCCAGCCCTTCACTTTCAGTCTGTATGTGTCTCTTGTTTTGAGGTGGGTCTCTTGTAGACAGCATATATAGGGGTCTTGTTTTTGTATCCATTCAGCCAGTCTTTGTCTTTTGGTTGGGGCATTCAACCCATTTACATTTAAGGGAATTATTGATAGGTATGGTCCTGTTGCCATTTACTTTGTTGTTTCAGGTTCACGTTTATACAATCTTTCTGTGTTTCCTGTCTAGAGAAGATCCTTTAGCATTTGTTGGAGAGCTGGTTTGGTGGTGCAGACAGCTTTTGCTTGTCTGTAAAGCTTTTGAATGCTTCATATCTGAACGAGATCCTTGCTGGGTACAGTAATCTGGGTTGTAGGTTATTCTCTTTCATTACTTTAAGTATGTCCTGCCATTCCCTTCTGGCTGGAGGGTTTCTATTGATAGATCAGCTGTTATCCTTATGGGAATCCCTTTGTGTGTTATTTGTTGTTTCTCCCTTGCTGCTTTTAATATTTGTTCTTTGTGTTTGATCTTTGTTAATTTGATTAATATGTGTCTTGGGGTGTTTTGCCTTGGATTTACCCTGTTTGGGACTCTCTGGGTTTCTTGGACTTGGGTGGCTATTTCCTTCCCCATTTTAGGGAAGTTTTCAGCTATTATCTCCTCGAGTATTTTCTCATGGCCTTTCTTTTTGTCTTCTTCTGGGACTCCTATGATTCGAATGTTGGAGTGTTTCACATTGTCCCAGAAGTCCCTGAAGTTGTCCTCATATCTTTTGGTTCTTTTTTCTTTTTTCCTCTCTGCTTCATTTATTTCCACCATTTTATCTTCTACCTCACTTATCCTATCTTCTGTCTCTGTTATTCTAGTCTTGGTTCCCTCCAGAGTGTTTTTGATCTCATTTATTGCATTATTCATTTTTAATTGACTCTTTTTTATTTCTCCTAGGTCTTTATTAAACATTTCTTGCATCTTCTCAATCTTTGTCTCCAGGCTATTTATCTGTAACTCCATTTTGTTTTCAAGATTTTGGATCATTTTTATTATCATTATTCTAAATTCTTTTTCAGGTAGATTCCCTATCTCCTCCTCTTTTGTTTGACTTGGTGGGCATTTTTCATGTTCCTTTAGCTGTTGGGTATTTCTCTGCCTTTTCATCTTGTTTAGATTGCTGTGTCTGGAGTGGGCTTTCTGTATTCTGGAGGTCTGTGGTTCCTTTTTATTGTGGAGGTTTTACCCAGTGGGTGGGGTTGGACGATTGGCTTGTCAAGGTTTCCTGGTTAGGCAAGCTTGTGTCGGTGTTCTGGTGCATGGAACTAGATTTCTTCTCTCTGGAGTGCCCAGTAATGAGTTTTGAGATGGGTCTATGTGTTAGGTGTGACTTTGGGCAGCCTGTATGTTGACACTCAGGGCCATGTTCATGCGTTGCTGGAGAATTTGCGTGGTATGTCTTGCTCTGAAATTTACTGGCTCTTGGGTGGTGGTTGGTTTCAGTGTAGGTATGGAGGCTTTTGGACGATCTCTTATTACTTAATGTTTCATGTAGTCAGGAGTTCTCTGGTGTTCTCAGGTTTTGGGCTTAAGTCTCCTGCCTCTGGATTTCAGTTTTATTCTTCCAGTAGTCTCAAGACTTCTCCAACTATACAGCACTGATAATAAAACTTCTAGGTTAATCGTGAAAAGGTTCTACCCTGTGAGGGACACCCAGAGAGGTTCACAGAGTTACATGAAGAAGAGGAGAGGGAGGAGGGAGATAGAGATGAGCAGGAGGAGAGAAAGGGAGACTCAAGAGGAGAGAGACAGATCTACACAGTTTTCTGTTCCCAGAGTGTTCTCCGTAGCCCAGACACCCACAAAGATTCACAGAATTGGATTGGGAAGAGAAGGGGAAAGGAGGAAATAGAGGTGTTCTGAGGTAGAAAACGGAGAGTCAAAATTGGGAAAGAGTAATCAACACACTCCTGAATAAAAATGGGAACTGAATATTGGATTCTTAAATGTCCAAAATTTATATCACATACTGAAAAACAAAGATTAAAAATCTAGAGTAGAGGTTAGACTCTTAAAAATACAATATTAAAAACAAAACCAAAAATTTTTAGAAATATATATTGTTTGGTTTAAAAATAGGGCTTCTCTCTTTTTTTTTTTTTCCTTTTGCAAGGTTATAGTGAAATGAAAATGAAAATTAAGAAGTAGTAGAGGAGTAATAGATTACTTTAAAAGGAATAAGGGAAAAAGAAAAAAAAAAAAGAAAAAAGAAAAGATAAAAGAAAAAAACCAAGAAAAAAAGTTTTCCTAATTAAAAAAATCGTAAAAATCTATGAAAATGAAACTTAAGAAGTAATGTGGGAGTAATAGGGAATTTTAAAAAAAAGTAAAAGAGAAAAATAAAAAAGAAAATAAAAGACAAAAAAATTTTTTTTTTAATTAAAAAAAAAAGTAAAAATATATCTAGGAATTTCTCTGGAGCTGTTGCGGTCAGTGTGGGTTCGGTTCAGTTTCAGATAGCTAGCTCCTCATTCCAGCTTACACTTCTCGATATCTATAGGCCCCTTCCGGTGTAGTCGGTGTTCTCTACAGGGATTTTAATCTGTTGCACCGGTCCCTTCTGAAGAGGTTCCCTTTGTTTATTTGGCTTCTGTTTGCTGGTCTCTTCAGTGCCTAATTTTCGCCCTGACACAGGTGGGCGGAGGTGGTCTCTTGTTCAGGTTGCTAGTTCCGTCGCGCCGCGGGGAGGGACTGGAGCTGCTTTCCCCGTCTACACTGCTCAGGCTCCCGACTGTGCTATAGGGAGCGTGTTCTGTGCTGCGCGCGGTTCCAGCCCTCGGGTGTTCCACAAAAGTGTGGACTCGGCTGCGCCTGCGTTTTGTGCCTTCCCCAGCCCAGGCAGCTCAGACAGCCAGGAGCTTGACGGGTGCACTCTCCCCGGGTGCGGCGCGCCTTCTCCCCTCCGCGTCCCCAGCCCCAGTCCCCGCCCGCTCAAGTCGGGTGCCTGCGCCCTGTGTCTAGCCGAGACCCTCCCGGCGGATGTCGACCAACCAGAATCTCAGGAGGTCTTTGATTAGAAACTGGAGGCCTGTTTGCAGTGCGGTAGGGGATGTGGTCCTTGGGGCCAAGCCTGCCCCTTCCCCCCCCATCCCTCCCGCCACCTGCCTCCCGCGGGGCTGGGCCGGTCCGCAGCCGTCTAGCTCCTCTGGACTTGTTCGGTCCCTTTGTTCTGGGCCTCTGGACTTGTTCGGTCCCTTTGTTTTGTGAACAGCCGGCAGTGTGTTCGGGCCGGTTCATTGTCTCTCTCTCTCTCGCTATCCCACAGTTTAAGTTGCTATCTCACAAAGGCTCCCTCCGATTGTCCTCAGGGCACTCAGTCCCGGTCCTTACCCTAAGCAATGCCGCCCGCTCCTCTCCGTTCCGCCTCTACTTGCTGGTGGTGGATGTGGGCGTCTGGGGTACTTTTCTGCTGGGAGTTGCTTTTAGGCACGTAATCTGTGGGTTTTATTTATTTTTCTCCCAGTTAGGTTGCCCTCTGAGATTCAAAAACTTCCCCCAGGACCGCCAGTGCGAGGGTTTCCTGGTGTTTGGAAACTTCCTCTATTAAGACTCCCTTCCCAGGACGGGTCTCCGTCCCTAGCTCTTTTGTCTCTCTTTTTATCTTTTATATTTTGTCCTACCTCCTTTCAAAGACAATGGGCTGCTTTTCTGGGCGCCTGATGACCTCAGCTAGCGATCAGAAGTTGTTTTGTGAAGTTTGTTCTGCGTTCGATTGGTCTTTCGATGAATTTGTGGGAGAGAAAGTGGTCTCCCCATCCTGTTCCTCCGCCATCTTGGCTCCTCCCTGTGCTCTGTTTTAAACTACATTATATTCATAGTACTTCTCAGTGTTATTCTCATAATTAACTAATATAATTTTATTATTAATGTTAATGCAGTTAGCATATCTTGTCACAAGTGTCTGACGTAAACAATTTTACTCATATGTGTAATAGCAGAAATTGTTAATTAGTAACATCTACTCTTAAATCTATGTTAAGATGTTATTCATATGTATACAATTAACTTAAAAAGGTACATTTTCCAGACTTCCTTGGTAGTCCAGTGGTTAAGAATCTGGGGGATGCAGGTTTGATCCCTAGTCGAGGAACTAAGATCCCACATACCATGGAGCAACTAAACCTGAGTGACCCAAGACCCAGCAGGACCAAATAAATTTTTTTACATTTTCCTTAGTATACAGTAACAGTGAAAATTTTAAAATACGATTTATGTATCTTACTGCAGAATATACTTGGCAGGTAGTCTTTAGTTAGCTCTGTTTGTTTTAATTTCTAATGTCATAAATTTAAAACATGGATAGATGTGTTTCCAGAAAAAAAAAAAATTGCTGTGTGGCATTTCAAGTATTTAGCTTGTTTAGTGTCTCAACACTAGCAATGCCCTTTTTGGAACAAGTGGGTGAAAATCTTGGAGGAGTTTCAACAGGTACCACACCATTCATTCCCATTCTTTTAATGTCATAAGCTCAAGGGATTAACTAGATCATTTGTGACTATTTTTAAACCTGCATATTTATGGTTAATTCTTGACATGTAAGAATTAAAATCTCAAAGTAAAAGCAAAACTTCATGAGATGGAATCACAATTACAATGTTGATAAAATACATGCAAATGCTTTTGGTGATTAAAAAAAAATGAGAATCCCCAGGCATACATCTGTCATTAGTCTCTCACAGGACTTGTCCTATTTTAGGCTTTGCTCTACTTACAATATACACAAAAATCTGAAAGTGGAGTTGGACCTTAAATATTTCATTTCCTTCCTAATGTCAAGCCCTCCAATATTCCAGGATATATATTAAAAGTGCTGAAGAAAGAAATTAGTAACTTATCTTAATGTTTCTAAATAGCTGACTATTAAGTTGTATAGATAATAATATAGATTTACTTTTAAAAATTCTATTTTATTGATATGTACTTGATTTACAATGTTAATTTCTGCTGTTCAGTGAAGTGATTTAGTTATACATGTATATATTATATTTCTTGTTATTTTCAAGTATGGTTTATCACAGGATATTTGATATATTTCCCTGTGCTATAGCAGGGCCTTGTTTATCCATTCTCTATATCATTTATCCATTCTCTATATAAACAGCAATATCTAGATGACTGATTACCTTTTCTACTGATCATCAGATGTGATTTGTATGATTAGTATGACATCAGAACTTAAAAAATAAATGAATAAAAAGGAGATAGTTAATCTTATTGTATACATCTTAGGTGCTATGAATATATCAAAAATCACAATTTGACTTACTCTTTTGTAAGAAATCTCATTTTATCTTCAAGAGAAGCAGAAAAAGGTCTATATCAGAACTTCTTTACCTGTGAAGAATATAAATATCTGGCAGGTGAGGGTTTTTGTAATTGTAGCAATAATTATCTTATTCACAAAAGGGTTTAATAAATGTGGAATGAAAAATAAACAAATTGGTGAGCATACATATTAATGACTAATAAGATTATAAAGGATGGGGAAAAGAAAAATCAAATTGAAAATTGGACATAACAGTAATTGAGACCAAAACTAAAAGATGAAGTTTATAGTTATATCACAGTAATGTACTAAAAGTTATTTAAAAAATTGCTTTTTAATCTGATAGTTTAATTATGGAATCTAGGCCATTTCGGCCAAGTGGTAGATGTCTTCCAAAATTTTGTGCTTTGAAATTTCTAATAAGTCACTCTCTGGCAGATATGTTTATACAGTGTCATCTAGTCCTAAGAATCCACCCAATAATGTCCTGAACATTTATTTAACACCTACGAAGATTAGGTGTTAGGTACCAAGAAAGATGAAGAGGGCATTGTTTTAAAGAATTCATCTAGAAGCTCAGACAGACATGTAATTGTAGTTTTTTCTCTCCTTTTTTAACTTGGTTGATGCTTTTACATCATTCAAGTTTCTGCAGAGCTCTCACTCTTCAGAAAAGCAGTTTCTTTATATATGTGTGCTGCTATACCAGTGGTTAAACACAGTAATTAATTACTCTTTTGTTTGAAAACAGCATTGAATTTCTTTAGAATAAATATGATAAAATCAGAAAAAAATGCACTTTTCTCACACAGGGCTTTAGAGTAAATAGCATGTGTATATATTTATATATACATGCATATAAGGGCTTCCTTGCTGGTTCAGGTGGTGATGAATCTGCCTGCACTGCAGGAGACCCAGGGGCAATCCCTGGGTCAGGAAAATCCCCTGGAGAAGGGCATGGCTACCCTCTCCAGTGCTCTTGCCCTTCTCCAAGGGATCTTTCCAACACAGGGATTGAACCCACATCTCTTACATCTCCTGTGTTGGCAGCTGGGTTCTTTATAACTAGTGCAATTCTTTTCTTTTGATGTCTTAGAGTTTTTAAACTTTTAACCCTACAAGGATCCAAAATCTTTGATTTTCTGTACCCCTTAAATTTTGCTTGCAATCCAGCCAATTTACTTCTGAGTTTGTCTCTGCCTTGTAGAATTTAAAATGCAACCAACTGCTCTGCAGCAAGCAACCTACACTAAGTTTCCCAACAGACTAAAGGCACAGACTCAGTCAGTACATTATCTTCATTCAGAATGACAACCGGTGACAGTTTTAAAATGTTTTATCACTGCATACCATCACCATCCTTCTAGAGTAATAGTTTTCTCACTGCCCCCTGACTGCTCATGAGGCCAGGGACACGTATTTGAGGTTTTCTGCTATGGTAACATCCAATTTGTGTATAATCTCAAAGCACAAAGCTTTACCTCCAACAATAAAACTTCAAACTCTCACAAAACAGTGGTGCAAAAATGCTATTTTTTCACACTCTCTAAATACATATCCATTGAGGATTACACCTGGCAAGAATGATGAGAAATCTGTTATTAGGTTCTGGAATATTGTGCTGTAACAAAATGTTTGTTAAATTGAGTTTTCACAGTAGGACTTACGCTAAGAAATGGCCTTTATTGCAAGTCTCATAGTAGACGGGGAAAAATAAATTGGACTTAAAAGTTTCTGTTCAGAAATGGTATACATGACTTTTGCAAGTGGTTAATTGGCTAAAGCAAGTTGCTTGGGCTTCCCAGGTGGCCCAGTGGTAAAGAACCCACCTGCCAATGCAGGAGACACAAGAGATGCGGGTTCGATCCCTGGGTCAGGAAGATACCCTGGCGAAAATGGCAACCTGTTCCAGTATTCTTGCCTGGAAAATTCCATGGACAGAGTAGCCTGGTGTGCCAGCTATTGTCCATGAGGTGGCAAAACAACTGAGTGGTTGAGCACGCATGCAGGTTACTTGCAACTCATGTGTTTGACAAGGCAGAAATATATACTCTGGAAGACAGAGGAGGAAACGTTCGTGACAATAATAAAAATGATCTATATTTCCTTGAAATTCACCCTTCCCCTCCATTCTCTCTTTTTTTTCCCTATGGAATTCTTCCTTGATCTTAAGTCAGTTTGCTATATGTTCTAGGATACTTCTTTAAATTTATCTTCCATAGGACTAATCTAATCGTCAACAACGTTTATTCTATTATTTTTCTATTTAGTTTAAATATTGCAATTGCAGTTAATTTCAATGAACTTATTTCCATTCTATTAACTGCTTCAGTTTATAGGTGTCCAGTCTTATTTTATTGATGCTGTATTTCCTTGATCCTACTATAGACACAGATTTATATTTAAAATTTCTTTTCTATTTCTTGAAATAACTTTTCTTAAATCAATTTCTTGATCTTATCTTGCTGTGCTGTGCTGTGTCACTCAGTCACGTCCCACTCTTTGCAACCGCATGGAGTATAGCCCACCACCTCCTCTGTCTATGGGGATGATCCAGGCAAGAGTACTGGAGTGGGTTGACATTCCTTCCTTCCTGGGGCTCTTCCCAACCCAGGGATTGAACCCAGGTCTCCCGCATTGAGGCAGATTCTTTACCATCTGAGCCACCAGGGAGGCCCAAGAATACTGGAGTGACTAGCCTATCCCTTCTTCAGGAGATCTTCCCAAGATCACCTGCATTGCGGGCAGATTCTTTACCAGTTGAGCTACCAGGGAAGTCCCATATCTTACTTGATCTTATCTTAAATATTTGGTGATATATGGTCATTCACTTATTAATGAAAGCCTATGTTAAGCCTGGTGTGCTGCAGTTCATGGGGTTGCAAAGAGTCAGACATGACTCAGCAGCTCAACAGCAACAACAATGCTGTCAGTACAGGTAAATGAGGTAAGCTTTCTCTTCAGTCTGTCTCTGGGTCTGACTTCTTTCTTGAGTTTGAGGGTAACTGAAATCTAACTAAGATCATGGCATCTGGTCCCATCACTTCATGGCAAATAGATGGGGAAACAATGGAAACAATGAGAAACTTTATGTTTTGGGGCTCCAAAATCACTGCAGATGGTGACTGCAGCCATGAAATTAAAAGATGCTTTCTCCTTGGAAGAGCTATGACCAACCTAGATAGTATATTAAAAAGCAGAGACATTATTTTGCCAACAAAGGTCCATCTTGTCAAAGCTATGGTTTTTCCAGTAGTTATGTATGGATGTGAGAGTTGGACTATAAGGAAAGCTGAGTGCCGAAGAATTGATGCTTTTGAACTGTGGTGTTGGAGAAGACTCTTGAGAGTCCCTTAGACTGCAAGGATATCCAACAAATTCATCCTAAAGGAAATCAGTCCTGAATATTCATTGGAAGGACTGATGTTGATGCTGAAATTCCAATACTTTGACCACCTGATGAGAAGAAATGACTCTTTGGAAAAAACCCTGATGCTGGGAAAGATTAAGGGCAGGAGGAGAAGGGAATGACCAAGGATGAGATGGTTGGATGGCATCACCAACTTGATGGACATGAATTTGAGCAAGTTCCAGGAGCTGGTGATGGACAGGGAAGCCTGGCATGCTGCAGTCCATGGGTCTCGAAGAGTCAGACACGACTGAGCAACTGAACTGACTGAAATCTGTGCAAAAGTGTGAGCAGACTGATGGGCAAGACTCACTTTCCATATAGGAGAAGCACCTGGGCTGCTCTTTCCAGCCATTACAATGAGGAAAAGTTGGCTCGGGGAAGAGAACACTTGCATGGTTTTCTTTTTCTTCTTGGCAGCTTCAGATCAGACTTCAAAATTTTGTGGATTTCTCCAATTATTAATTAGCAAAGCAATAAGAAAACATGAAGCATTAATTGTGGAGTCCTATCCCAAGGTCACAGGTGCAAGGCCTTGCACCAAGGCCACAGAAATGGAGCCGGGAGCCAAGGTTGCCTCTGGAACTGATTGAGCTCCATTGCAACCATTACCAAAAGCCCCTCTGACCTTACCAGCCAGCTTCCTGACCCCAAATTAGGCCAAAATGCCCACCCCAGTAATTCTCACCAATCACCTAATGCCTCCCTTACAACAGAAATTTTCTTTATCATGAGGCTATAAAAAATGGCTACTAACCCATAAAGGCATCGGCTCTTTCTTGAGCAGACCTGCTATTCAAATAGTGTTCCTTTGATTCTCCCTGTTCTGTCAGGAGGTCAGCCTGCTGAGTTAGCAGCACCCTCATTGTCTATGCTCTTTGCTCTTGGTAAACTCACTCCTTTCTGCACTACTCTGTGTCTGGAAATTCTTTTCCAACCCAAGTTCAGACTGCCATGACACTAATGAAGAAAGAATTTTGAGACATGAAGGTCTCTGTGTTTTACCTTGGAAAACTCAACCCAATAATATTTGGATGAGAATACTAAAACTCCCTGGTTCCTTTACTTATAATGTACAATTAAATGACTAGGCAAAGGCCCTTACTCATTCTCCCAGAACAACATGATAATTTAGGGGGCTAGATGAAAAATCTGAGTCACTCTGTTATTGTTGGGATGGATAATACTACCAGAGTCTGAGCCTGGTAATTTAGATGTATAGTGGTAAATAAATGACTTCTTAACTCTTGTTGACCAAATCTTTTATATATTTATTCTTTTCTCTTTATTTTTGGTATTTAAATGTCAAATTACTGTATTTACAACATTGCGTTTGTGAGTAAACAGTGAAGGGTTGGTTGAAAGGAAAGAAAAGGGAAGTAAGAATGTTGAGGATGCAATTTCTTGCAGCAGCTAGGATAGCAAAAAATGAATGTTTAGACATAAAAATATCTTGATATCTGGCTATGGTCTTGTCTTAGATGGATTACTTCTGCGGCTCTGACTCAGACTCATGTGCTTCTCAAAATCCCTTTTCAAAGGAGATTATTGCATTTTTCTTGTTATGTACCAGATTCTTTTCTTTACCAATGGTCTGTTCCAGCTGTCATTGGCTCCACTCCATTACTGGATTATGTTTCTGTTTCTTCAAATCATTCTGCTCTTCTATGATTTTATGACAGTGTTCTGTTTTCTTCAGTGGTGCATACCCATATGCCTGGAATATAGTAAGCATTTAATTCATTTCACTGAATAAATTAAAAATGCACAAATCAGGCAGCTAGTTGTACACGTGATGATAAGTAGTTCCCTAAATGTGCATTTTCCAGAAGAGCAGAATCATAATTAAAACCACCTCAACATCAGTCACCAAACTCTTTGATGGTGAAGCCATTCTGTCATGCTTATTTAATTACACTGATGCTGGTCATACTGCTCTAGTAATTTGATGCCCAGATTTTGATAGATTCATGTCTTGCTGATGTATTGGGGGTTGGATTTTATCTTTGTGGGTTTTTTATATTGAACTTATTATATTTTGCCATATATTTGAGGTGTTTGCTTCCATTTTTTATAATTATCAAGTGACTACATCTTAATTAGCATTGTAATTTTAAGGTAATTAATATTTACTAAATCAATATCTGAGTTAAAACAACTAAGACAGACATAGATTAATTCTCACTTACTTTCCCAATTTATTTTTAAATGATTCAAGATTTTCTTGATTATAAAAAATATAAAAATATAAAATTTCTTGATTTTTTGATTTATCCAAGGAGGAAAAAGTAAATTAATGCAACCAGATGTTAGATACACATGTATATTGCTATAGCTAGTAACATGCCATGCTTTTTTAGTGAAAATTTCCAAGTATATTTTTTGCCTAAACCCTAAGTCATTGCAATACAAATTGATGACTCTGTTTAAAGAAATGAATATAACTCAATATATAATTAAATCTTTTCTTTATTCACCTTCATCATCTGTTCATACTCTCAGTGGGTGCATAGACATATTCAGGAACATATTGAATCATGTTTGTAAGCTTGGATGGGTAGAATCAGAATAATATAAGATCAGTGGGCATTTAAGAAAGGACAAAACATGCTTGAATTGAATTTTATGAGCTAGGAACACAAAGATGCAGACTCCACAATAGTAAAGATTATTGTCTCTGAAGCCAGAATGCCTGGATTCAAATCCTGGCCCAATTACCTATTTAGTGTGAGACTGGGCAAGTCACTTAATCTCTCTATGTCCAAGTTAACTCATCTGTGAAACAGGGATAATAGTAACATCTAACAGGTAATTGTGAGGATTAAATGAATTAATATGTGTTGCTCAGAAGAGTGATTAATACATAGCAAAGAATGCTAAGAATTTTTTTATGACTCTACCCAAAGGAATGACTCTGCAAATACAGAAGGTGATAGGTAGGTAGGTAATGTCTCAAAGTTGAACTTAAGAATTATGTATCTTTTTCCATGGCTATTCCAAGAATATCCATTGGTTGAACTCTGCTATATGGGTAATTCAAAATTCTTTGAATTTTTAGAGGAAAAAAAATAGATAAAAATAAATAAAAAATAGATTAAAAAAATAATACAAATACTCCAGTCAAAAATTGTTGATTACTAATCTATTTGTACTTTTCTAATTGAAACACTATTTCTTTCAGTTATCCAACCCTCAGCTAGGTAAACATCCATTATGCTTGAAAGGAAGTTGACCCCATCTTTATGAAGTAGACTTCATTTGTTTTAAAGGTGATTCTATCCTCCATTCTCTCTGCAAGTGTTTAGCAACTAAGGTTTAAGTTAATCATCCCATAGTACTTCCTTTAATTTTCTGCTGCTGCTGCTTAGACTCTTCAGTCATGTCCGATTTTGTGCAACCTTATGGACTGTAGTCGGCCAGGCTCCTCTGTCCACGGCATTCTCTAGGCAAGAGTACTAGAGTGGGTTGCCGTGCCCTCCTCCAGGGGATCTTTCTGACCCAGGGATCAAATCCAGGTCTCCTGCATTGCAAGCAGATTCTTTACAGCTGAGCTACCAGGGAAGCATAGTGTTTGATAAAACACCTAGGGAAGCTAAAATAGGTTTTTTTATGGAACACTTGCCTGATGCTAAAACAGTCAAAATAATCATCAAAAAGATAGATAACCATTGATTAGCTCTAGTAATTTTCTGGTAGAGTCTTTAGGGTTTTCTATGTAGAGGATCATGTTATCTGCAAAAAGTGAGAGTTTCACTTCTTTTCCTATCTGGATTCCTTTTACTTCTTTTTCTGCTCTGATTGCTGTGGCCAAAACTTCCAAAACTATGTTGAATAGTAGGGGTGAGAGTGGGCACTCTTGTCTTGTTCCTGATTTTAGGGGAAATGCTTTCAAATTTTCACCATTGAGGATGTTTGCTGTGGGTTTGTCTTATATAGCTTTTATTATGTTGAGGTATGTTCCTTCTTTTCCTGCTTTCTGGAGAGTTTTTAATCATAAATGGATGTTGAATTTTGTCAAAGACTTTTTCTGCATCTATTGAGATAATCGTATGGTTTTTATCTTTCAATTTGTTAATGTGGTGTATCACATTGATTGATTTGCGTATATTAAGGAATACTTGCATTCCTGGGATAAAGCCCACTTGGTCATGATGTATGATTTTTTTTTAATATGTTGTTGGATCCTGTTTGCTAGAGTTTTGTTAAGGATTTTTGCATCTATGTTCATCAGTGATATTGGCCTGTAGTTTTCTTTTTTGTGGCATCTTTGTCTGGTTTTGGAATTACAGTGATGGTGGCCTCATAGAATGAGTTTGGAAGTTTATCTTCTGCAATTTTCTGGAAGAGTTTGAGTAAGTTAGGTGTTAATGGCTAACAAACACATGAAAAGATGCTCAACATCACTCATTATCAGAGAAATGTTAATCAAAACCACAATGAGGTACCATTACATGCCAGTCAGAATGGCTGCTATCCAAAAGTCTACAAACAATAAATGCTGGAGAGGGTGTGGAGAAAAGGGAACCCTCTTACACTGTTGGTGGGAATGCAATCTAGTACAGCCACTATGGAGAACAGTGTGGAGATTCCTTAATAAACTGGAAATAGAACTGGCATATGACCCAGCAATCCCACTGCTGGGTATACACACCAAGAAAACCAGATATGAAAGAGACACGTGCACCCCAATGTTCATCGCAGCACTGTTTATAATAGCCAGGATGTGGGAGAACCTAGATGCCCATCAGCAGACGAATGGATAAGGAAGCTGTTGTACATATACAAAATGGAATATTACTCAGCCATTAAAAAGAATTCATTTGAATCAGTTCTAATGAGGTGGATGAAACTGGAGCCCATTTTACAGAGTGAAGTAAGCCAGAACGAAAAACACCAATATAGTATACTAACACATATATATGGAATTTAGAAAGATGATAACGATAACCCTCTATGCAAGACAGAAAAAGCGACACAGATGTATAGAACAGACTTTTGGACTCTATGAGAGAAGGCGAGGGTGGGATGATCTCGAGAGAACAGCATCGAAACAGGTATATTATCAAGTGTGAAACAGATCGCCAGTCCAGGTTGGATGCATGGGACAAGTGCTCGGGGCTGGTGCACTGGGAAGACCCAGAGGGATGGGATGGAGGGGGGAGGTTCAGGATGGGGAACACATGTAAATCCATGGCTGATTCATGTCAATGTATGGCAAAAACCACTACAATATTGTAAAGTAATTAGCCTCCAACTAATAAAAATAATTGGGGGGGGGAGATAGATAACAAGTGTTGGCCTGAAATTGGAGAAAAGATAACACTTGGGTCTGTTGGTGGTCCTATAAATTGGTGTAGCCAAATAAAACCTGTATGGAAGTTCTTGAAAAAATTAAAATCAAGATTACCATATGATTCGGCAATTCTACTTCTGGGAATATATCCAAAGGAAACAAAAACAATAACATAAAAAGCTGTACTTCCATGTTCATAGCAGCATTATTTATAATAGCTAAGACATGGAAACAACTTAAGTGTCCATCAATAGATGAATGGATAAGAAGTTGGGTATACACACACACATATTTACAGATACAAAACATTTAAAATATACATTATCTTCACATATAAATACATGAATAATACATATTTTATATACATAGATATATTATTCAGCCATAAAATAAGGGAATCTTGGCATTTGCAACAACATGAATGGAACTTGAAGGCATTATGCAAAATGAAATAAGTCAGAGAAAGACAAATACTGTATGACCTCATGTATATGTGTAATCTAAAAAAATAAAAACCAAAGCCAAAAAAAACCCCTCACTAAACTCATTGAAAAAGAGAGCAGATTTGTGGTGAAAAAGAGATATAGAATGGGGGTGGGGAATTAAAAGAAGAGACCAAAAAGTACAAAATTCAGTTATAAGATAAATAAATGCTAGGTATGTAATGAACAGCATGATGACTATAGTTAACACTGCTGTGTTATATATAAGAAAATTGCTAAAAGAGTAGATCCTAAGAGTTCTCATCACAATTTTTTCCTTTCTTTTTATCGTATCTGTATGATATGATGGATGCTAAGTAAACCTATTGTGGTGATAGTTTTATGATGTATGTAAGTCAAATAAGTATGTTGTATACCTTAAACTTACACATGTTTAAGTATCAATTATTTCTCATAAAACTGGAAAAAAAGAACTGATGAAAGAAAGTTTACTATGTTCTTCTATACTTTACTGTGTATAAAAATGAAGCATGGAATGACCACTACCCTCCTGCTACTGTCATGAAGATGAAGGGGACACATGAAGAGGAGAGAGCAGAGAGAATAAAGGACATCAGTTTAGATCCCTTACAGAATGACAACAGATTATTGACTCAGCTATAGACTTTTCCAGTTATGTGTTGTAAGATAACACTTTCTTCAAATTTGTTTTCTACTTTTGTTTATTGCACCTGACAGTACCCGTGTATATACACATTCATATGTACTCTGTGCATTTATGTTTCAGAAGAAAATCTGTGATAGTTTTCATTTGATGACAAATAAGAGAAAACCCAGCAAAAACAGGCTTATTATGACATAAAAATCAATCAGATCACATATTTGGAAGTTAGGTGGCGTGATGTACAGGAGAACTGGCTTAATCAGCCATCAATGAGATGGATGAGAGGGTTCCATACTTTATACTCACATGTCATGATATCAAGCATAAGAAGAACGCCTTTCTTTTAAATAAAGTGAAACTTTATTTAGGGACATTCATTGAACTTTCACTTGTGTTTTATTGATATTATAGTCTCACCTCCTGGAGAGTGCTAATTTACTTATTAAACTTCAATCGGTTCTTGACAAGGGAAATGGGAGGGCCATGACTAACTTTGACCATAAGCCCAAGTAAAACCCAATTGCATATACTGAGAAAAACACAGTATAAACTAAACTACTTTCAATTCAAAAGTTAATAGTGGCTAATATTTAGTGAGTGTATAGTGTATTTCAGACACTACTGTAAGGATTTTGCATTTATGTTGTCATTTAGTCCTCACAGAAAACTGCAATTTAGGTATTATTATGTCTTCTTTTCAAAAAAGAGAAAAATAAGGGACAAGAAGGATGACATCATTGGACCAGGTCACACAGTTTGCAAATGTCATGACATATTCCTATCCACATACAAAGGCCATGCTCTTTTTTGCTAGGCAATATATATTTCTGATACTCATAGCAATGGAAGAAGATAAGCTACAGAACATTATGAATGAGAGTTCATTCTTGTACCTTGTCATTTACTGTAAATCAGTTTGGTTGAAATCAACAAATATTAGCACAGTACTAGTATGATGTAAACAAGTTCATGGAAGGGAGAGGGTATCTGTATCATTCGGACGGTAGAGCTGTCAAGACTTGGCTATTACCTAAGGGGGAAGATATTCACTACAGATGATACTCTGGAATTCCTCTTTGAAGGAGATATCCCCAGTTTGAGAATTTTGCTTTAATGTTCATGAGGTATTAGGACTGTGGCTTTTTTTTTAATAAATAAGAAATAGAATATCAGATATATACACAGTATGGAAAAGTACAGAATAATCACATAATGACCTTAACAAACAAAATGTCTATGCAGTAGCTTTTGTTTGATTAAAAAAACTCATTAAAATTAAATTAATAGTGCTATTTAATGATGAAAACATATAAGCATTGTGAGAAGAATATAGAATGGTGAAAGATAAAATTATTTCTATGATGACCAAAAATGCAGTCCAGCCATGTATAAAAACTTGGGTGAAATCTCACATTCTCCAAGGGAAATATACAATAAGTATGCTGCTGAAACTATGTTCTCTTCTCTGTAAATATTGTGTGTCTGCATGTGTGTGTGTTTATGTACTTTTTTCACTAAATACAAATTTGTGTGAAACCTCACCTTCTCCAAGAAAAACATACAATAAATATACTGTTGAAGCTACATTCTCTTTTCTGTAGATATTATATGTCTGCATGAGTATGTGTGTTTTTGTCTTTTATTCACTAGGAGAAAGGATTTACCTCTTGATAACACTAAATTGGGCCCTACACATACTTTAGCAACTCATTTCCTATGTTTTTATTTTAAACTAGAATTGTTTTAAATCAAGAATGGACAGGTATATATCAGCATACCCAGAATGCAAAATTGGAGCTTCTTCAGTTCTAGGGATATTCATTGGTTTCACACATGGAAACTGAGGCTGTGCAAACTGGGTGAAAAATTTAGTATACAGAGTTAATTGGTTTTTTAATGTAATAATAGAAATTTACATATAACCTCAAAATTGTCGCTGATCTTGATAATTATTGAGCCTCCTATCTGAGAAAGGGCTTCTCTGATGGCTCAGTTGGTAAAGAATCTGCCTACACTGTGGGAGACCTGAGTTCGATCCCTGGGTTGGGAAGATCCCCTGGAGAAGGGAAAGGCTCCCCACTCCAGAATTCTGGCCTGGAGAGTTCCATGGACTGTATAGTCCATGGGGGTCACGAAGAGTCAGACGCACTGAGTGACTTTCAGTTCATTATCTGAGAAAAGAGGGTTATTCAAGGAGAGTCTCTTTGCTTTTCTTTCTGGTCAGTGGTATCTGTGGGCAACAAAAGCAATGCTCCACTAAGATCTCCTTTCAAGATAGAATGTGTTATGAGGAATAGTTAGTTGTGAGTCTAGTCAAAGCTATGGTTTTTGCAAACCATAGTCAAAGCTATGGTTTATGGTTCTTCTCATCAGGTGGCCAAAGTATTGGAGCTTCAGCTTCAGCATAAGTCCTTCCAGAACTGATTTCCTTTAGGATTGATTGATCTCCTTGCACTCCAATGGACTCTCAAAAGTCGTCTCCAACACCACAGTTCAAAGAGTTAGTTCTTCGTTTCTCAGCTTTCTTTATGGTCTAACTCTTATATCCATACATGACTACTGGAAAAACCATAGTTTTGACTAGACATACCTTTGTTGGCAAAGGAACATCTCTGCTTTTTAATATGCTGTCTAGGTTGCTCATAGCTTTTCTTCCAAGGAGGAAGCATCTTTTAATTTCATGGCTGCAATCACCATCTGCAGTGATTTTGGAATCCAAGAAAATAGTCTTTCACTGTTTTCCCATCTATTTGCCATGAAATGATGGGACCAATTGCCATGATCTTCGTTTTTTGAATGTTCAGTTTTAAAGCAGTCTTTTCACTCTCTTCTTTCACTTTCATCAAGAGATTCTTTAGGTCCTCTTCGCTCTCTGCCATAGGGTGGTGTCATCTGCATATCTAAGGTTATTGATATTTCTCCTGGCAATCTTGATCCCAGCTTGTGCTTCATCCAGCCCAGCATTTCTCATGATGTACTCTGCATATAAGTTAAATACACAGAGTGACAATATACAGCCTTGTGGTACTCCTTTCCTAATTTGGAATCAGTCTGTTGTTTCTTGTCCAGTTTTAATTATTGCTTCTTGACTTGCATACAGCTTTCCTAGGAGACAGGTAATGGGGCCTGGTTTTCCCATGTCTTTAAGAATTCCCACAGTTTGTTGTGATCCACACACTAAAAGGCTTTAGTGAAGTCAGTGAAGCAGAAATAGCTGTTCTTTTTGTGGGAAAGATGTTTTTCTAAACATAAAGAAAATTCATTACAAAGATAAACTGTTACTAAGATATAGGAACTTCTTCACTTCAAAAATATGATCATGATTTTGAATTGAAGTCGTGAGTACCGTGATGACATCTTTTAATGCAGAACCACCATATTCTTTCCAATTCCATTGGAGAAATGGAAGATTGACACTCAGAAGGACAAAGTGATCTTCCAGAAAAAAATAAAATCTACATAAATTAAGACAAACATTCACAGTTTACACAATTTTACATCTTGCAACAAATACCAGGTATTAAAAGTACTTCATTAGTGATATTAAAAAACAGCCATGAGATTTCTCTGGAAGTCCAGCAGTTAAAACTCTGTGCTCAAAATGCAAGAGGTGAGAGTTTGATCCCTGGTCTGGGAACCAGGATCCCACATATCCCCACATGCATTGCAATGCAGCCAAAGAAACGCAAAAACAATCATAACCTCAAGCCACAAACCATGGTCACACTTGCCAAAACTGTAAAGCCTAGACTGAGCTGAGGAACATGTTGAACATTACTGCCTTTAAACTTCAGCAAAGTACATATTCTCCATAAGTATCACCTTCAAGGAGGGCATATGTGAGTGTAGTTTGATCAGATCTAGATCTAGTTCAGTATAGTCTAAGGTTTTAGATAGAATGTCTAGAAAGTAACTCAGTTAAAATAACTACATAGGGAAACTAAGAGAAAAATTAAGATGATAAGCAATTTCTTTTGTTTAGAATTTGGATACGTAGCTCCAGGATATGACAGAGTGTGAAGTTGAGTGAAAGAGGAAGAGCCAGATCATGACACAGATGGTCTGGGCCTGAGCAGGAATTGCTATGAGGCCCATGAGTTTCTTAAATAAGACTTGAGGGGGATCGTGACCCCTGTACAAAGAATGTTATCAGATACAAAGAAAATGGAAGGGTGTGTGTTCTAGAAAATAAGTGCTCTCTGTGCTTTATTTCCCATTGCCTCTCTCTACATTGTATTTTCTGGAGACCATTGCTCATTCAAAGATGAATCTTAATGGGAAATAAATGAATACAATTTCTATGTATTAAAACTGCCAATCATGAAAGGAATAGGCATATAATCAAAACATAAACATCATACACCTCAAGAAAAGTGATTACATAAAAATATAGGAAGACATGAGAAATAATCCTTCAAAATCTCAAAATAATGAAAGAAAACAGTACCTTTTTTTTTTTTAAGTAGTAAAGAAGTGAAAGAAAAGTCTTAAGATAGCAGAAGACCATAGATCAATGAAAATGAAAAGTTTGACAATAGAGCATGGGGAAGAAGTGGGAGTGAATTAAAATATTTAAGGTACTATTGAAACAAAAAAAGATAAAGTAAAATGGTTGAAAAGAATGTCAGAAATATGTGGGTAGCTTTGAGCCAAAACACATAACAAAAGGAAAATGCCTACTAATTAAATAGGACTACAAAACATTAAAAATATAGTAACAAAAGACATCTGGGCCACACACAATTAGCGCTTTTGTAGAGAACAGAATACATAGAATATAAAAATCTATTCAAATATATAATAGGTGAAAATTCTGAAACAAAGACTGGAATCTGTAGATTTGTGGAGCATGCTATTTACCAGGGAAAACTGATAGAAAATAACAGACACCAGACATGTCTTGAGGTTTTAACATCCTTAATAGAAGGTATCCAGACAGAAAGGAGTAGCCTCTTATGCCAGGAGACAGTGTATTCTAGCCAGTAAATTATGTCTACAAATCTGAGAGAAATGAAATATAACCCTAGTTTTTTTCTTAGGTAAATCATCATCATATTAACAGCAGCAGGTAGAAGATCACACTGTCCAAGAATTTTAGCAAATTTAGTGTCAAATAGACAAACAACATTATCCTATAACAACCAGTTCAGCAAGCACAGTACTTTAGAAACTACCTTGAGGAGGTGGGAAGAGAAATTGTTGGGAGTAATTTTAATCCTTTTAACTATAAAACTGAATTCAGTCATAGTAACTATTAGTTTAGAAAGAAATTATTCAATATAAACATAAGCATATTAAGAACATAAATCAAAGGAGTAAGAAAAAGAGACATATAAATGTACATTATATCATCTTTCCTAGTAGTAAATAAAAGCTGTATTAATTGAAACAATTTTTTTAAAAGCCAGAAAATGCCAATGATTCCATAAATCTATGAAAGAGTATATGGAGTCTTTGTTTTACTGTTATTGTATATTATCTATGAATTTCAAAATTTTCAAAATAAGTTGTGACAAAATGTGAAAATCATTTAAATAAAACTCCAATCACTTCAAGTTTTCATTGTATTTCTAAATCTTAACTTTAGAAGAATATTTTAGGAAAAAAATGTTATTTTTGGTAAGGAAGGAATTGCCTGATTCTAAAAGTTTTATGAAAATTTGGAGTTATATGAAATTAAAATTAAATATAATTTTATTAAGACTAAAATACATCTCTAAAATTAAATCTGTATTTCTTTCTCTCTAGAGAGTTATCTGGAATAAAGCTGATCAAATATTACAGATGTTTCTAGTAATTAGAATTTGGATGATCTTTCTTTAAAAAACTACCTCATATTCCTGAAAAGCATGATTTTTTAAAATTAAATAATATGCAAGTAAAGTTTTATACACACACGTGCACATATTGATAAACAGTCAGAAATACAATAGCAGTGAGAGGATGCATATTTTAGACTTTGAAAAGCATTTTTTATGAGTTGCAAAGTACTTTCATTAAGTTTGTTACATGTTCAACTACTATAGGATATACCTTCTTTTCAACTAACAGCAAAAAAAAAAGAATTAAAATTAAAAATGTCAAGATTTAATGTAACAGCAAAAATTTAGGAAAAATTATCACAAAGATGACAGGAAATGGGTTTCCTTAGCATTTACAATTTCATCATATTATAAGGAAAATATACATATGCTGGTAAAGAATATAAGACATGAATAAAAAGTTAGAAAAAGTGAAAAAGAAAATAATTGTTAAACATTTTATAAGCCCTGTAGTACTTAAAGAAATTGAATATAAAAATAATGACACAGCACCTTTGATTTGGACTACTTAAAAAATTTCATAAAAATAATCTTTATTTATTTCTGGCTGTGCTGGGTATTCATAGCTGCATGGGCTTTTCCCTAGCTGCGACAAGCAGGGGCTACTCTCTAGCTGCAGTGGGCAGGACTCATTTCAGCAGCTTCTCTTTTGCAGAGCATGGGCTCTCAGCCACGCTGGCTTCAGTAGTCGTGGTCTGGGGGATCAGCAGTTGTGGCTCCTTGGCTCAAGAGCGCAGGCTCAATAGTGGTGCACAAGCGTCATTGCTATGTGCCATGAGGGCTCCTCCGTGATCAGGGATCAAACCCCTCTTTCCTGCATTGACAGGCCAATTCTTTACCACTGCGCCACCAGGGAAGCCCCTATTTGGGCTATTTGAAAAGTGGGAATTAGCAAGCTTCAAGCGTAAGATTAGAAAGATAATCTTCATTACCTTCCCACTGGTCTTAATATTGGAACAGTGTTCAGGAAAAATTTTTTTCCAGCACAGTAGATTCTTTCAAAAAATATTCTTTATTACAATGGGTTTCAAAAATATGACTTCTAGGAACTTACCCTAAGGGTAAAAAAAAAAAAAAACTGACAGATACTGACACTGTTGGAGGCATTGTGTGAAATGATGGGAAAGAGACGGACTCTCGAGAAAAACTGCCTGAGTTCACATCTTACGACTGCCTCTTCCTAGCTGTGTGAACTTCACTGTGCCTCAGTTGCTCATCTGTCAGATAAGGGTAGGTATAGCCACAGGGTTGTTATGAAGGTTAAATGAGTCCAAGTGGAAATGTGGTAAGATGATCTAGTGCTAGCAGTTATTATATGAAAATATCCCATATTCATATTTTTAACAGTGAAAATTATAACAAGCTTAATGTTTAAAAATACTGGAGTGATTAAATACATCATAGTCCACACACGTTGGGGATGGACAGGGAGGCCTGGCGTGCTGCAGTCCATGGGGTTGCACAGTCGGACATGACTGAGCAACTTAACTACTACTGCGACTATTATCACATAGAGCATTCTGAAACCACTATAAGGGCTTCACTAATGGAAAATATTAAGAAAATTTTAAAAATATAAACATTCAAATCTTTTATTAATTCTAGAATAAACAGGAGTTACATGTGAGAGACATGATCATAGTATACAACATGTCTAAGTATAATGTAGATAATCTAAGTATAATGTAATCTAATGTAGATACTAGATATTGAACTAATCAAAAGTGCAAATTAACTAAGGTATACACTGGACATATTGTGGGCTTGGTTCCAGACCACCACAATAAAACAAATATCGCTATAAAGCAAGTCACACTAATTTTTCTGGTTTCCAAGTGCATAAGTTATATTTACAGTATTCTGTAGCCTAACTGTGCACTAGTATTGTCTAAAACAAATGCACATACCTTAGTTAAAAATGCTTTATTGCTGAAAAATGCTAACCATTGTGTGAAGCGTTAGCAAGTTTGTGCTGGTGGAGGGTCTTGCCTTGTGATGACTACTGACTAACCAGAATGGTGGTTGCTGAAGGTTGGGCTAGCTTTATCAACTTCTTAAAATAAGACAACAATGAAGTTTGCCACATTGATTGACTCTCCATTTCATGAATGATTTCTCAACATAATGCAATGATTTTGACAGCATTTATCTACAGAACTTCTTTCAAAATTGGAGTAAGTCCTCTCAAAATTGGCCACTTCTTTATCAACAAAGTTTATGTAATATTCTAAATCCTTTATCATCTTCTCAACAACCTTCACGGCATCCTCATCAGGTGTAGATTCCATCTCAAGAAGCTACTTTCTTTATGCATCCCTAAGAAGCAACTCTTCCGTTTCTTCACATTTTCAGATTGCAGCAATTCAGTCTCATCTTCAAGCTCTGCTTAGAATTTTGCTTCTGCTGCTGTTTTCACCATGCCTGTGGTTACTTAATCCACCAAGGTCTTGAACGTTTCAAAGTCATCCATGAGGGTTGGAAATCAACATCTTCCAAACTTCTACTAAAGCTGACATTTGGATCTCTTCATTAATGTTCTTCATGGAGTCTAAAATGGTGATCCTCTAAAGAAGGTTTTCAACTTACTTTGCCCAGATTCATTGGAGAAATCACTAACAACCATAATGGTAACCTTACAAAATTTCCAAGAATTAGATTTGAAACTCAAAATCACTTATAATCCATGGGCTGCAGAGTGGATGTTGTGTTAGCTAGCATGAAAACAATATTAATATCATTACATATCTCCATCAGACCTCTTGGGTGACTAGCTGCATTGTCAGTGAGCAGTAATATTTTGAAAGGAGTCTTTCAAAACTGCAGACATGGTGAAAAAGCAGCAGAAGCATAACTATAATTGGAGCCTGAAAATGAGATTGAATTGCTTCAGTCTTACAATAACAAACAAACAAAAAAGTCCCTCAGTCATGTCTGACTCTTTGCCAGCCCATGGACTACACAGTCCATGGGATTCTCCAGGCCAGAATACTGGAGTGTGTAGCCTTTCCTTTTTCCAGGGGATCTTCCCAACCCAGGGATCAAACCCAGGTCTCCCACATTGCAGGCTGATTCTTTACAAGCTAAGCCACAAGGGAAGCCCAATTCCACAAGGGACTCTTACAATAAATGTTAAAAAATGAAGAGTTGCTTCTTGTGGATAAGTAAAGTAGTTTCTTGAGATAGAATCTTCACCTGATAAGAATGCCGTCAAGACTGTTGAGAGGAATCTTTCAAAATAGGAAAGAAATCTTTTCTGAACGGTCTCAACTTTAAATATTCAATGAACCATGTTGCCAATAGATGTGCTGTCATCCAGCCTTTATGTTCCATTTATAGAGAAGGCAGAATAGGTTTAGCATAAATCTTAGCAGTCCTAAGAGTTTTGAATTAGTAAATAAGGATTGGTTTCAACTTCAAATCCCCCATTGCATTAGACCCTAACAAGAGAATCAACCTGTCCTTTCAAGCTTTTTTGTTTTTAAATTAACTTCTTTTTTAATTGAAGGATAATTGCTTTACAGAATTTTGTTATTTTCTGTCAACCCTCACCAGGAATTAGCCATATATATATATATATATATATATATATATATCCCCTCCCTTTCGAACCTCCAAGCTTTGAAGCCAGGAATTAACTTCACCTCTCTTGCTGTGAAAATCTTAGATATTATTTTTCCCAATATAAGCTGGTTTCATCTACACTGAAAAGTTGTGGAGCCACCTTCATTAATTATCTTAGCTAGATCTTATGGATAACTTTCTGCAGCTTCACCAACAGCATTTCCTTTGTACTTTTATGGTATGAAGTTGGCTTCTTTCCTTAAACCTCATGAACAAACTTCTGTTATCTTCAAACATTTCTTCTGCAGCTTCCTCATTTCTCTCAGCCTTCAAAAAATTGAAGAAAGTCAGGCTCTTATTCTGGATTAGGCTTTGGCTTAAGGGAATATTGTGGCTGGTTTGATCTATCTAGATCACTCAAACTTTCTCCTTATCAACCATAAGGGTGTTTCACTTTCTTATCACTTTGGTTCTCTGGAGTGGCACTGTCCATTTTTTTCAAGAACTATTCCTTTGCATTCACAACTTGGCTAACTGTTTGCTTCAAGAAGACTAGGTTTCTGCCCATCTCAGCTTTGGACATGACTTCTTCACCAAGCTTCATCATTTATAGCTTTTGATCTAAATTTGAAAGACATGTCACTTTTCCTTTCATTTGAACACGTAGAAGCCACTATAGGATTATTAACTGGCCTAATTTCAATATTGTTGTGTCTCAGGGAATAAGGAGGGAAAGAAATAAGGGAAAGCCAATGGGCAGAGCAGTCAGAACACATACAACATTTATGGATTAAGCTTTCCATTTTATATGGATGCGGTTCATGGTGTCCCAAAACAGTCAACAATAACATCAAAGACTTCCTGGTCACAGATCAACACAACAAATATAATAATAATGGAAACATGTGAAATACTGCTAGAATTACCAAAATGCGACACAGCAAATTCTGTTGGAAAAACTGAGCTGATAGACTTTCTTGACACAAGGTTGCTACAGAATTTCAATTTGTCAAAATAAGCAGTATCTTCAAAGTGCAGTGAAAAGAGGTGAGCTTATATGTTGGAAAGAAGGATACTTAGATAAAATGTAATGAAGTGGGAGAAACTAAATCTACATATTCCACAGTGGTAAGTAAAGCTTATAATGGGAAATCAAAAAGTAAAAAAGTAAGCTTGCTATTCACAGAATATAAAATGTATTCATCAGTATACAATAAGATTAATGCAGCATTAATAAGGCTCTTATTTACCACTCTCATGCCAGGACACCCAGTCCTAAGTACTTTTCTGAATTTATTTCTGCAAAAGAGGAACAAAGGTCAATTATCTAGACACTTCTGAATAGCTCAGGCTAACAGACCCCTAGATCAATTATGGGTCATGTTTTATGGGCCCTAAAACAGAAATGAACACAGCATGATTAAAAAGCAGAAAGAAGGCTCATGTGGTTTGTGCACTATGAAATAAATTTTATAATACAAAGTTCAGAGGCTATTTGGGTGTGTGATGAGAATAAAAATTTCAAAAGATAGCTGAACGCTACTTTATGACATCTATTATGTGAGTGAAAAATCAGTATGTATATATTATTTCAGATTATCATTGCTGCTGCTACTGCTGCTGCTACGTCGCTTCAGTCGTGTCCGACTCTGTGCGACCCCATAGAGGGCAGCCCACCAGGCTCCCCCATCCCTGGGATCCTCCAGGCAAGAACACTGGAGTGGGTTACCATTTCCTTCTCCAATGCATGAAAGTGAAATGTGAAAGTGAAGTCGCTCAGTCGTGTCCGACTCTTAGCGACCCCATGGACTGCAGCCTACCAGGCTCCTCTGTCCATGGGATTTTCCAGGCAAGAGCACTGGAGTGGGGTGCCATTGCCTTCTTCATCAGATTATCATTAGGTGCAGACAAATTAAGCCTAATGAATACAGGAATTATGGATTGAAACTGTAGAGAGAACCATATATACATATATTTTGTTTTTTTCAGTATTCCTAAACTAAGCCAAAATATAGAAACTTATGCTCCTTCAGAAGTAGTGGCAAGAAAGAATCTTCCTATCCTTCCATGTCACTCTCGCATATCTACATTGATTGCTGAATCTGCAAGTGGGATTGTGGCATGCGGAGCTCCAACTTCTTTCTACCTCTGTGCTCCATGAAATAAGTGAACCTAGGTTACAGGTCATGCTAGACTGGGGGTCTTCCAGACTTGCTCCTGGTTCTTAGAGTCTCATTTAGTCTAGAGAAAACCTTCATGCCTCATGTAGCTGCCTAAGAAGTTACAACAAAAGATGTAGAATAACCCAGCTGACGCCTACATAATATAAACTGCTGGATTAAGAATCTCTACTACAAAAAAACAAAACAAAACAAAAACAAAACTCTATAGCAAAAATCCAAAACAACAGCGTAAAACAGAAACATTCAAAAGGTCTTCTTGGTATAGTTTTTGCCATGTATGCTTACTTCATAATCAAAGGGTTAATTTGAATTTCCAAAGAAAACAAAATTTTCTAAACCACTAAATTTTATTATGTACCTATGAAACAACTTGCATGACAAGAACTTCCTATAAATTTTGTACTATATAGCCCAGATAGAGTATTCAATTTAACTCATTTTTTGTTTGATTGTTTTCTTGTATCATCCTCAGCCATTCGTTGAAGTCTTACATTCCGTCACAATTTGGTTACAGTAACCATGGAAATACATTGTAGGATGCACTGGGCCCACACATAGAGAGAAGCATGTGTACTGTAAGCAGCAGAAATCCTAGGAATCCTGACCTTGGGCCTGCAGGTCCCAGGTGACCTAAGAGCAAAGCTTGTTAAAGGCCAAGATGCTAACTGTAAAGTTAGCAGCATTGAAGATGGATTTGTCTTGTAAGGAAGAATTCCAGGAATTATTAGGAAATGGGATTCTGTTAAGAGTCAGATATTCTAAAAATTTTTCCCATAATGCCTGAACATTATATAAAATTGTGACATTTGAGTTCTGCAAAATGTGACTCGAACAAAAGTTATATTAATTAGTTTGTATTCATGATATTCCTTACTCACGAGAATATTGCTGTTGCCAGATTAATATTTCTCTCTTTTTCCTCTCCCTGAAATTAAAAAGATTCTAGCTTATTAAAGATTAACTAAGTTGACTTTCATAATAAAAGATAGAGAAAAGGAAGTGGAGGAAAAGAAAAAAAAAATATTTGTTGGGGATGGAGGAAGAGTGATGACTATACATGACAAATAGGAAGGGGGTTGTAAGGGGAATGTTATAAATAATGATGAGAATTATACACTTTGATTCTCTTCAGAATCCTCTGAAAAATATAAGCCAATGGTTTTCAACTGTCTTGAAAATAGTTACTGAACTGTATCTGCTTGACTTCTAAATGATTTAGACACACTTACCAATCTAAGTAACATTGCATCTGTAAGTCAGTAGATAAATTTATTTATACCTATAAGTAGATAGCTAATCCTATTGCACTTTAGCAAAATAGTCACAAGCATTGCTGTAATATACACAGGAGGAAAACTGAGAAACAGCTGAAAATGTGTTTTTTCTCAGCAATGACTTTTCTAACAACATTATTTCCACCAATCTCATGCTGATTATTTAATTGATCCAATACTTAGCCGTGCATCTCTACAAATTTTTCTTATTTAAGAATCCTTGGAACAGTATGTTGTATTTTTATGTTTTATGTTCTCTTGATACTGAAACTGGATTTGCCTTTCAGGAATCATCTGACAACTTTGGGCTATAGTAATTCTAAGCCATCTTATGCATTCTATAAACTGATAAACTACTAAAGAAAATTCTCATTTACAAAATTTTAAAGCCAGCTGTTTTCCATTTTCATGTTTCATGTACAAACTTGCTTACAAGTCACCAAAATAGAATTATGTGACTCATAAGGAAATACTTTCTCATATTCTGAAGACTGTTAGAAAATAATCATTGACCATGGCCAACTTATTTTCTTGGAGAAGGAGGACAAATTCATAAAGTAATATAGCTCATGTGGACTTTTGCTGGAGCACACTTTTCTAGAAACAAGACTTTAAAACATATATTACTCTAATACCACCTCAGAGCTAAATTCTTTTCTGCAATCTGGGTTAATTCTCTGCTCATCTCTTGCTGCATCATTTCCATAATCATCTAGATTCCTATTTAGCTTGACTGCTTAAGTGTGAATACAGTTACTATTGCTGTACCTTCAAAAAAGGCCTTACCATTTAGTTGCAAGTTACTGACAGCCTCCAGCTTTTAGTGCCTAAAGGATGGGCCTCACTTTCAAGCCAAGGTCAGGTACTCCCATAGTAGCTCCCTGCCAATGACAGGGCAGAATGAGGACAGCAGAATCTGGCAATTTCTGCAGTGAGAGACATACCAATGTGCCATCTGTGCCTAAGTTATCCTTTGGGTTGACGACGACTGTCATAAATGCATTATAATCTGGGTCTCTCTCTGCCCAGCCCTGCTTCCTATGATCCTGGGGGTTATCTCTCACTAAATCTCTTACAGTACTAACTTCATTTCAGCATCTGACCAGAGATTATGAAAGACTCCACACATTTAACGTCAAAAGTACTTGTCTGAACCTTGTTTGCACAGTTGATAATGTGAGAGGAAAGAACTCTGGACTCACGGCCAGAGGTTATGGGTTTAATTTTTGTTGTCTACATTTTCTAACTTTCTGCCTGGTGCAATCATTTAACCTGTCTAGTAATTAGTGTCTTCATCAGTAAAATAAGTAAATATCTCCTTGTCCAGATGATAGTTTGAGGCTAAAATGAAAGCATGTATGGTGATGGGATTTTGAGAAATGCTCTAATACTTGTGTTTATTCCCTGGTGGCTCAGATGGTAAAGAATCTGCCTGCAATGCAGGAGACCTGGGTTTGATCCTGGCTGGGAAGATCCTTTGGAGAAGGGAATGGCAACCTATTCTTGCCTGGAAAAATCCCATGGGCAGAGAAGCCTGGTGGGCTACAGTCCATGGAATTGCAAAGAACTGGACTTGACTGAGTGACTAACACTGGTAGTGTTGAGTGAAGCAAATGATCATCAAACTGTAACTTGTTTTCAGATCTCACTCTCGTCCCATCCTGTCAGTATTTTTGTCCTTAAGTTATTAGAGAAATGGATCAGTTCATACATCGACACTCATCCTTCTTTAAAAAATATTATTTCTCCAGTCTTTTAAGGCATAGTGGATATATTTCCTGATCATCATTTATGCAAAAATGTCCAAGCAGAGTGACAAAGTGCTGAGAAGTCAAACATGAATAACAGAGGATTTCTGCATTTACCTTTCTCCAAGTCTAGTGAGGAAATATGCAATGTCAACAGTCACAGACAAACTATAAGAAAGAGAATAGGTACATAAGTTACCATGATAGCACAAGGAAGTGTGTTTAGTCACTCAGTCATGTCTGACTCTTTGTGACCCCATGGACAGTAGCCCACCAGGCTCTTCTGTCCATGGGGATTCTCCAGATAAGAATACTGGAGTGGGTTGCATGACCTTCTCCAGGGGATCTTCCCAACCTGGGGATCAAACCCAGGTCTCCTGCATTGCAGGCGGATTCTTTACCATCTGAGCCACCAGGAAGCCTGAGGGAAGCACAAGGAAGGATTGATAATCTTCCAGGGGTCAGGGTGATTATATTAAGGAGGTGATATTTAATCTTAATGTGAATTCATCACCCCAACAAAAGCAAACTGTGGAAAAAGGAGGTAGGTGAACTGGCATTTACAAAGGGCTGGAGTTACAATAGAGCAAGATTCTTTCAAGTAATTTAATTTCTTATATATTTAATGTTGGTTATATATGGTGTTTGAGTAGGACAGAAAGCCACGAGTATAGGGGAGAGATGGGAGTATAACAAAGCAATAAGGTGATCAGATCATGGGGCCTCTTATACAATACACTAAACTTTGAATTTGATGGAATGGAAAACAGAAGACTGTATTTTTAAGAGATAAGATTAGCTCTTTTACACTGAAGAAATTTTACTCTGGCAGTACCATAGAGATGGGATATATGTGGGGGATAAAGAGGTCAAAATATGATTATGAAATCATGATAGTCGTGACAATTCTACCCACCCTCCCCAAAAAAAGACAAATGTGAAGTGACATCAGTGACATGTATTGGTCACTAACTGGATGTAGTAGAGGGAATGATATAGGGCTGAAGAGGACAACTTCTGATTTCTAGGCTTAGATTAGATTGTGACAATGAAGAAGAAGGGAGATAGTTTTTATTTATGTTTTTATTTTTAAAAGGAGTATGGATTAGAGTTCAGTTCAGGATGCAATAAATCTGAGTTGTCCTCAAGATATCCTGAGATGTGCATGTGTAGTGAGATTTCTCTTATTCTGGAGCTCTTCTGGGCTTCAGCCTAGGTTGGAGTCTTCAAGAGACTTGGGAATCAACAATACGGAAATGCTGATTAAAATCATAGGAGTCTATCAATTTGTCTAGAGGCGAAGGACAGTGATAAAAAAGCGAATTCTCATGTCATCATAAAAAAAAAGTTAAAAAAAGAAGAAATCTATTTGTAACACAAATTGAAAAATGGTTCACTTTTTTTTCCACAACAAAACTGATTGAGTATATTTCTGCCTTTTTGCCCAATGAAAACATTCAATTATATGAGTTGAAGAAAAGTCTTTATGTAATAATACATTTCCTTAAATTCACTACTTTGAGTGAGTTCAAAATATATTTCTTGAACTCCCATGAATTTTGACATAAAAATAAGTTTAAGTAATTCTATTTCCCCCGTTTAACGTTTCAAGGTAAACTTCAGAGATGACAGCCTGAACTACAGCTTAGAGATAACTCCTGGCTGCTGGCAACTGTGGCTCTTAATTTTCAGGTTTGGAACCTTGGTTTCTCCAGCTTTGTCCCTAAGGTTCGCTCCTGCGAGCCAATCAGGAACCCAAGGGAAGCAGAATTGCCTGTGTCACCAGCCCCAGCAAACAGATGGCTCCCCTTGCTCTTAGTTTCCGAATGAAAAAGAAAACAGGAAACGCAATATTATTCTCTTTACAGAGCAAGCTTCCAACTGGAATAAAGTAAATTCTCTCGCAAATAAAACAATTAAGGCACACTTATCTGTACCTATAAAACTTTCTTTGGGTCTTACAAGTTATTTGGCATCATATTAGATGAGCACATGGTACTTTAACTGCCTTTACTTTAAGCTTTGCTATGGCAAAATCAGACACTTACTTGTACTATATCTTAACTGATTGAGAAGATTGCAAACACGTTTTCCTACCTTTCAGTAGCTAGCATTTATCATTAGCATGGATTTAAATTCATGGTTCAGATTGATGCAAAGTGGAGGTTTTATTACAAAAATGTCTTTCAATATATGCTAGATGTCTATTTCCATGTAACTAATAGAAAGATGCCCCGGGTTTCTCTGAACACAAACTATCTATTTACTAGGTGCTTATAAAACACAAAACTATGCATTTTATCTCTTGTTTCTGATAGATTTCCATCATTATTTTCAAATATACTTATTATATTGCTTAATTTCTTTGTGCTTAACTTATAGGCAAGGCTAGAACCTATGTTCTGGGCAGCTTACAAGTTCTTCTACTACGGTCTTAAAGTCTTATACTGCCATAAATAGATTAGGTAGACATAAGATAAAATAATTCTGTCTAGATACAGGGAAATGTAATTCGTATTTAATTATCCCTTTCTTTGACTTCTCCAAGAACACCAAATGATGAGCAGATCTAAAGATCTAAAAAGATAGTGATATTTAAAAAAGTATTCCATTAGTGTTGGCTATGTAACATTTCTGCAAATGTTTCCATGTGTTTTGCAAATGCTTTTTAATAAACATTCTGGAATATTTTGAAGACAAAGATGCTTTTGGGAGTGAGAAGGATGCTTTGGACATCATATTCCAACTTTTTATCATCTCTTCAAGTATGACCTACATCATTTATGTATAGTACTATAAAGAAGAAAAAAAAGCTATGAGATCGTCAAAGTCTGCCTTTATGTAGGAGACCTCACCACACAGTGAACCAATAAACAGGTATATATACCAGGTATGGGCTTTCCAGTGGCTCAGCCCTGTAGAGACTGCCTGTCAAGGCAGGAGATGCAGGTTCCATCCCTGGGTCAGGAAGATCCCCTGGAGAAGGAAGTGGCAACCCACTCCAGTATTCTTGCCTGGAAAATCCCATGGATAGAGGAGCCTGGTGGGCTACAGTTCATGGGGTCGCCAAGAGCCAGACATGAGCACACAGCACATAAACCAGGTAGCTTAATTTTACTATTTTTTTCCTGGTTTCAACTTACTCAAAATACACATCACCATAAAAAAGTAAAATTAATCATTTAAAAAGTTTGAGTGATTTATTTTTCAGTATGATTCCGTGATGTATGACTCATGAGAAAAGAACTTATTGCATAAAAATATTCAGGGGGTAGACATAATTGTGGGGGTTTTGTTTAAGTATCAAGTTAGTTGCAAAACCCCTTATAATCTAAATCTGGATATTTAAAGAAAGCTCATCCAATACATATAAAATATTATTTAAGGAGACTTTGTGGCAAAGAGCCTATAATTATACATTTTTAAGAGAACTTCAGCACATTTTATAGACTGTTAACCTTGATAAGATAAATTTTAAACTATAAAAGTCAAATCATGGCTGGCTATCGGAAAATGAGTTAAAATATAAATAAGTGAAAAAATAAAGCAAAGTTAGTAAGGTATTTAAATGGTCACTTCCTACTTTTAAGTTTTTGAGCAGTTTAGGTAAACATGACTCTTTTACTCTATCTCATTCTCTGTAAAATAACTGATATCATTAAGTACTGAGAAGAACTAAAACATCAAAAGTCAATGGGAGATCATATATTTCTGTGCTGGAAGAAATAGAGTCAACTAAAATGATGGCCAGACTGTATGGAATCAATTATACCTGGCAATAAAACTAAAGGGATAGCATTTCTTTTGTGCAATATTTTCCACATTGGTTCCAGCAATTTATGCATCATTAGTAACATCTGTGACAGAAAAAAAATCAGTTAAGCTAAAGCCAGTTAAAAATGAAGAACAAATCAGTTAAAGCAAGGAAGAAGGGGCCAAGAGACAGACAGAGACAGAGAGGAAAAGCTTTGGCTCATCCGGTTTTCTTTCTTCATCCCCAGTTTGCCCTAAGTTATTTCCAGGAGCATGAGTTCATAAAGGAAGCTGGGGAAGGCTGGCTATATGAAATGTGTCTCCCATATATACGCACTGGAATTTTCTAAATACAATCATATTTTCACTCCCTTTAGCAAAGTGGGGAGAGTGGCAATTCTTTGGATTATCTGCTTGTTTAGGGCTAAACAAACATGGGCCACTTTACTCCTTACTCCTGTTGGCTGTTTTGTATAAGCTACTCCTGCTGACAAACCGCATGTTGATCAGCAGATGTAAATTATATGTTACAGCAACATTTCCATCTAGATCACATGTTCAATGTTCATCTTGCTTATATAGGTAAATAGTTTTTCATGGGAAGTAAATGTAATGACTAGTCCTTCAAGTAAATTTTTTTTTTCCCTCCTTTGGAGTCAAGTTCACTCCTAGTTTGTCACCCACACACTGGGCCTGGGTTTTCAGATAGCTGTTTTGTGGGCAAAATTTCAGTGGGAGTCCCACCTGACTGACAAGAATATTGTGGCCCAAGCTAAATGCCTGAATGTTATCTTTAAAGCCATTGTTTCAACTGCAACCTTTCAAGGTACCAGCACTAATGCTTCAAGGAAGCATCTCTCTCTCTAAGGATTTCACCGAAAGAAGAACACAAAGCATATTCAAAGAAACTTACTTGTCACAATTTCAGTTCCTACTACGGGCTAGGTACAGTGTTTAACACAGAGGCTAATGAAATAAAGCACAGACTTTTAATAAAGAACCCAAAATACAAAATAAATTTCAAACTGAAGCCAAAAAAGAAACACATGAGGTTGCGCTGGTCTCCATGTTTAGTAGCTGGTATGCCATCATGTAAAAACCTGTTGCTAAAATTAATATCTTAATTTTGAGAAGAACTGTTCTCTGTTCTGGAATATTTCAAGCAGTTTGGAGTAAGCTAATGTAATTTATTTAAGGCTAGATTGAGTGTAGTGGTCAAAATCATTTCAAATGTTAACTTGGGATAAACCCACTATTTATGGATTTTACATCCTATGCCTTGGCTGTTTCCTGGCAATGGGAACCAGGAAGACTCTTCTCATTTGACGAGTTAATAATATGGAGCAGTGTCGACAGCAATCAGATTGAAATGACCAATTAGGGCTAGCACTTGCGCTAGTCCCTTGATATTATTAGAAGATACTCTTCTGTCTTTTCACTGGAAATACGGCAATATTCACGAGACACCTAGACACCGACATGGCATTGCCTCGGTGACTTCTCGTCTCTGTGGCACTCTCAATGTATGTGCAGGTTATCTCCCAGACAGGTTGGACAGAAGTTGAGTGAGACCTTTTAACTGTTGGAAGATGTAAATTTATATTATTTAATAAAGTTTGTCACATTGTCTCTAATTTAGAATGATAGTTGCGGATTGGTATAAGGCTGAGAATGAAAAAAGCGGTCATTTAAGAATTCTATTTTGCAGGGTTATTTTTTTAATTGCCTTGTAGAACCTTCTTGAATGACTTGATAAAAGCTGGAAAGCTAATGAATATATTAAATTTCTTAAATGTCATGATAAGAATGTTAAGAGAAGATGCAAGTAATAAGTTTAGAGGAAACATTATCTCGAAACTATCAGGACTGCTATGGTTGAACTTGAATAATCTGGAGCAAAGCATGTAGGAACAAGCCAAGAATATTAAAATTTAAGAGATTGTTAACACTGGGCTAGTTGAAAGGTATCTTGAGGCTTTCCACTTACAGGAACAATCTCACCTCCCACTATATAAACAATATTTTTCTCTGATCTGCATTCTTCAGTTAAGTGCATTCCTCTGGCATTTTTAACTATGCAAGCATGATAACCTACTGGATAGAATGAAAACCACAGAAAAATGTAACTGGCCTAACTAAAAAACCTTTGAAATTCATTCTCATTTTCTACTATATAGCCCTAAAATATTGATAGGTTTTTTCCTCCTATTAAAATTAAGCCAAAAAAAAAAAATTAAGCCACAATTTTCACATTTCCCTACTTCAGACAGGCTTCAGATCCACTTTCAAAAAATGGAAAGGAAATTCTAGGTTCTCCAGGTCTAATATCTGAAGTGAGTAACATAATAACATAATAAATCTTATCTAAGATTTTATTTTCATTAGAATTATTTCTTTTTTAATGTCTATATATTTGTCTGTTTTAAACACAAGTTTTCCTCAGTTTTATCCAAACAGTGATGCTTTGAAATATACATTCTGAATGTATATTTATTTTTTTAATGTGCACTGTGATTTTAGAGTAAAAATTTCCAAGGCTTACTATATTTAAAACCTGAATGTAACTTTAAAAATTTTATGGCAGTATGTAACTGTTATTCTGAGTTTCTTAATGAAAAGAACAACAAAATCTTACGAATACTAGCACCAGATTTTGGAATACTGGAAACCACAGATCAGTTGCATAACTCACATAGAGGACAGACTTTCTGTTTATTCTAGAAAATAAAGGCTTTCTTTAGGCACAGGTATGATGGGAATTTTGCTCTAGGTTCCCCAAATGAACGTGCCAAGGTGACAGATCAGCAGAAGGAAAACACTTCAGTTAAGTATTTGGTGTGTATGTGCTTGGTCAGGTGCCGCTCTTCGTGACCCCATGGGCTGTGACCCTCCAGTCCCCTCTGGCCCTGGGAGTCTCCAGGCAAGAGTACTGTAGCGGGTTGTCATTTCCTTCTCCAGGAATTTTTCCCACCTGGGGTTCAAACCCCAGTCTCCTACATCTTCTGAATTGGCAGGCGAATTCTTTACTTCTGAGCCAGCTGGGACGCCCATATACTTGATACTGAGTGATACACATTCGGGGCTTCCCACTTATACAAAGTCCCTGGCATATCTAGTGACCGCACTGGTACTGACATGGCTCGGTCAAGCTAACTCACTCAATTTCTCACTCTGAGCTTAGGCACAGTTTGGTCTCCTCCTTTTTATTCTTCCCACCACTATTCACTAAACCGATAGCCTGTGTACTATGTGAATTACTGGAAATGTAAAAATGAAAAAGCATGTGTTTGCCATTAGCTCACCTGCAGGAGGTTATAGTCTGTAAACAAACAAGTAGAGCCCACGTGGGAAGCTCGAATTCCACCCACAGCTACTCGGAGGCTGGACCCAACGCATTGTCATATATTAACTCACTATCATCACCACCACTATCGCAGTTTGGAAATACTTCAGCGTGTAATGCATTTTCTTTTTCTCCGTCTGGAACCACTTCTTTAAACTCTGAGACTTTTGTTTTATTTTCTAGGCTTGTTATCTCTCTACTTTTATCTACTTAACCCAACTTCTTTTCTCCTCCTTTACGGTATCAGGCAATTTGGTTGGTACTGGCACTCAACTTGCATACCCCAGTCAACAAAATTAAAAACTAGCCTGGCTGCTTTCTTCATTGAGAAACATCTCTTCATTTTAGGAGCATTTCAGGCCATAACTCCAGCAACTTAGAAGTAAGCGCTCTCTCTTTCAGGAACAGGGGTTGAACTCTCTCTTTGTAAGAAAATCACATCTTCATGCTGGTAACACAAAACAGTGTAATACTTGCCTTTATTGAAGTTTGTGTAAAATCAAATAGAAATAACACTTTCCATGGGGTTGCAAAGAGTTGGGACACGACTGAGCATGCACTCACACACACACAACACTTAGTCACTCCTGAAGCAATCAAGAAAGACTGCACAGAGAAGGTAACAGCTAAATTGAGGTTTAAATGATGAGCGATGCTTGCCTGAGCGGAAAGGCAATGGGAATAGGCTCCAGACAAAGAGTTCGATTCTTGCACTTCCTTTCCTCTCACAGATGCCAGAGAACTCTCCAGCGCACTGCGGTGCCTCTTTTCACCACTATACTGTCTGGTTTCTCCTCTCAGCCCTTACTAGAGGAATGTGTTGTTCCCTACCGAAGAGGCAACTTGTAGATTTTTTTTCTCCCGCATTCAAAATGAAAAACAAGGAACAAAACTCAACATTTCTTTGACTTATCAAAGTGTTATGGTGTCTGCGGTGGGGCTGGGTGCACATATATCCTGGGAGGAGCACCAAGACAATAGTACAAATTGGAGAAACAGAGGAATATAAGGGGGCCTGGGACATTCTGAAGGATCAGGGAGAAACAAATGCTTAGAAGACTTCGGAGTTAAATGAAATAATACTAGTCTTTCCCATGTGTTGGTGACTCATGAATAGAAAAGATTCAACTACTTTGCGGGGAAAGTTGCCAAAAACCTAAGTAACAACCAAAAAAAAAAAAAAAAACACATTAAAAATTACAATAAATCAACCTTTATGTAAGATACATTAATTTTTAATTTTTTCCTAGTTACTATGATGGGTATAATGCACACACAAATCAATAAATATCATAGCAATATTTTTATAATTATTTTTAATTTCAGAAGTAAGTTTTTGAATTTCTCATCAATACCACTGAATACCACTAATACCACTGAACATCAAATTAATGAATATATGGGTATGTGTTCTCATTTTAATTTTACTCTCCAATATTTGAAAATCTGGACTTCTAGAAAGGAAACACCAGAAAGAATTATTTTATTTCACCAAGGAGTTACTAAACAATCTCATTAAATTGTAAGTTCTTCTAGGAATTTGCAAAATATGTATTAATTTTTTCAAATCAATACAATTAAGGAACATAATTGTAAAAAGAAAGAAAAAGAGAAGCAGGAAGAAAGAGGTAGCAAGACAGAAAGGAAACATACAATTTTGCAGGCAATATTTAAGTATCAGTCTTATATAATGTGCATAAAATGTTGACTCAGTGAAATTTTTTTAACCCACCAGTTGGAATTAGTTTTTTTCTTCTTCCTTGCCTCTGCTGAACTTTATTTCTTATAATGTTTACAACTTCTGTCCTAATATCTTTGTTGTTTGTTATATACAAATCTGCTTCACCAGCCAGATTTTTGAGGGCTAGGCTACACCATATTCATTTTTTGCTTTCTTATAATTCACAGCAAGTGTATGAAACATACTTAAGGTACAGCTAACAATTATTTACATGAACATGGGAGTAATCAAGATACATGTTAGAATTTAGATATAGAAATTGAAGGAGACAAGATAGGAAGAAAAGAATATGTTATAACTGAGGCTGTTTTAACAGTTATTGTAAGAATGATCCAAACTAGGTCTTTATTCTTTGGAGTTGATTTCTAAGCCAACAAATATTGCATATATATGTGTATATATATATATCTCAAATATTTCTATTTTGATTTAGTAAGAAGAAAATCCCAGGGATAAATAACCATCAAAATCCCATATTATCTAGAATAACATTTTTAATGTTATCTAAATGGGGCAAGGAAATGTGTTTTTGAATAAATAATTCAATCCAGAGTTGTGAGTAAATAATTTTAGCAATAACTGAGTAAAAAAATACAATCTATTGTGTGTGTAAAATAATACCAGGTGCAAATAATGGAAGTAACTTCAAGATTTAGACTCTCAAATCAAGCTATTTACATTTTAGGAAATTAACATATTTTTTTACAAAAATTTCCTTACTAGAAATATGTCTAATTTCTGCTCGTTCTAACATTATGAGACAGAAGTCTTGTTCTGACACTCACACTGAGCTGATATTATATATTTTTGTAAAATTTTGTGAATATGATGTTAAAAATTATTTCTAACCATTTTATGTACATTTTTCTAATTATTTCAGTTAGTTTAGTTCAGTTGCTCAGTCATGTCCTACTCTTTGCGACCGCATGGACTGCAACTCACCAGGCTTCCCTGTCCATCACCAACTCACAGAGTTTACTCAAACTCATGTCCATTGAGTCCGTGATGCCATCCAACCATCTCATCCTCTGTTGTCCCCTTCTCTCCCCACCTTCAGTCTTTCCCAGCATCAGGGTCTTTTCCAATGAGTCAGTTCTTTGCATCAGGTGGCCCAAGTATTGGAGTTTCATCTTCAGCATCAGTCCTTCCAATGAATATTCAGGACTGATTTCTTTCAGGATGAACTTGTTGGATCTCTTTGCAGCCCAAGGGACTCTCAAGAGTCTTCTCCAGCACCACATTTCAAAACCATCAATTCCTTAGTTCTCAGCTTTCTTTATAGTCCAACTCTCACATCCATACATGACTACTGGATAAAACATAGCTTTGACTAGACGATCTTTGTTGGCAATGTCTCTGCTTTTAAATGTGCTGTCTAGGTTGGTCATAGCTTTTCTTCCAAGGAGTAAGCATCTTTGAATTTCATGACTGAAGTTACCATCAGCAGTGATTTGGAGCCCAAAAAATAAAGTCAGCCATGATTTCCATGGTTTCCCCATCTATTTGCCATGAAGTGATGGGATCAGATGCCATGATCTTAAGTTTTCTGAATGTTGAGTTTCAAGCCAGCTTTTTCACTCTCCTCTTTCACTTTATCAAGACGCTCTTTAGTTCTTCTTCACTTTTTGCCATAAGGGTGGTGTCATCTGCATATCTGAGGTTATTGATATTTCTCCCAGCAATCTTGATTCCAGCTTGTGCAATTTGGAACCAGTCTGTTGTTCCATGTCCAGTTCTAACTGTTGCTTCCTGACCTGCATACAGGTTTCTCAAGAGGCAGGTCAGGTGGTCTGGTACTCCCATCTCTTTCAGAATTTTCCACAGTTTGTTGTGATCCACACAGTCAAAGGCTTTGGCATAGTCAATAAAGCAGAAATAGATGTTTTTCTGGAACTCTCTTGCCTTTTTGATGATCCAGCAGATGTTGGCAATTTGATCTCTGGTTCCTCTGCCTTTTCTAAATCCAACTTGAACATCTGGAAATTCATGGTTCACATACTGCTGAAGCCTGGCTTGGAGAATTTTGAACAGTACTTTACAAGTGTGTGAGATGAGTACAATTGTGTGGTAGTTTGAGCATTCTTTGGCATTGCCTTTCTTTGGGATTGGAATGAAAACACCTTTTCCAGTGCTGTGGCCATTGCTGAGTTTTCCAGCTTCTCTGGCATATTGAGTGCAGCACTTTCCCAGCACCATCTTTTAGTATTTGAATTAGCTCAGCTGGAATTCCATCACCTCCACTAGCTTTGTTCATAGTGATGCTTCCCAAGGCCCACTTTGCATTCCAGGATGTCTGGCTCTAGGTGAGTGATCACACCATCTTGATTTCTGGGTTGTGAAGATCTTTTTTGTGTAGTTCTGTGTATTCTTGCCACCTCTACTTAATATCTTCTGCTTCTGCTTTAATTATTAGTGGGGTTGAAAGTTTTAAAAAATGATTATTGCCATTACTATTTCTTCTTTTGTGATTTATTGGATCATATTTTGGTTTCTTTCCATAAATTTTTCCTTAAAACAAAAATTTTTGATATTTTAAAATATGTTTTAATTTTTTATTATAAACATGCAAATATTTACCCAGTTTTCTCCCTTAGCTTTTCATTAATTTATATTTGTTGTATAGATATTTTTATTTTAGCACAGGCTAACATATCTGCTTTGTTTCTTAGAGTTTACATTTTGGATGTTATTTAATATGATCCCTAATTACATATCTCAAAATTATGATTATATCCCTCAGTTCTGCAGTCAATATTATACAGGTTTTTAAATAAATTCTTATGTCTTTAACTGAAATTCATTTTTATTTTGTGAATATTTTAAGGTAGAAATTTAACACTCCATTTTTCTCTAGTTCAAAGTCAGCAAAATAACACAATTTAATTTCTTCTCCATATACTTCTTAAAAAAAAACAAACAGTTATGGAGGACATATAGAATGGACCTATCTGAAAATGATTATGGATAAAGGGGAGAAACATAGATTCTTTGGTGGGTAAGAGTACAGAGGGTTAGAAGGAGATTAGGTCTGTTTCCTGAATTAGCTGGGACACCATAGTCTCATGCTATTTAATGAATACCTAGAAGCAAATCGATCCTTTCCTCTTGTTAAGGGAAATGGGTGCCTGTGATGACGGACAGCCCTGAAGTTGCAGCGAGAGGACAAGCTTGAGTGTTCTGAATCAGTGCACAGCGGTGGTGGGCATTGCTGGTGGCAAGGAACAGGAAACAGGCCTCCTGCTCCTGGGCTTCTTGGGGGACAGTGAGGTTTGCAGGCTGCATGTAAGCCTCAAGCAGTATAGTAGTGGCCAAGCTGTTTCCTTACATGAATCAGAAGAAACAGACCTAGTTGAGCATATTAGATAAATTCATTCTATAAAACTTTCCAATATGTATTCAGCTAAGATCTCTGAGAGGAATGAGAGTAGATTGAGGTCAAAGAATAAGTAAATAAGGTGTATTCCATAAATGAAGTTTTATCAATGGAAACATTGCTTACATTCCCAATAACATTTGGAATATCTTATTAAGAAAATAAATTGTTTGTGTATCAAAATAGACCTTTTTCTATCAAATTGCAGACAACAAAAGATTTCTGATTCACTTGTGTAACTTGATTTTTAAGGAAGTGCTAAAATTTAGTGTCATACCTTAATTTTTAGTATTAATATTTTGTATTAAAAATTACCAAGGAAATTCAAACTTTATTTACTGCATGATAAAAACTATAGTTTAATATATTAATAAATTTTATCTTATATAATTATAGACTCAAAGAGATTTTTTCTTACTGATATGTTATCTCATGGCCCTCAGTCTCAGCATCTGAGTTGACTCAAATTTGAAATCCCAAGTCTAAATTAATATGTTTTGTATTATTAGGTAGTCTTGAATCATCAAGTTGTCTTCATGCCAAGTAGCAATAGTTTTAGCTATAAAGGTAACACCATGAGTGACTGTATCTTTGTTAATGTAAATATTGCTATATACTGAGAGTGAAAGACAAAATTGTGGCAGAACCTCATAAAAGAGAAAATAACTTATAGTGTGGATGGATGTTTGCAAATATTGAGTGGGAAAGAAGAAGATTTTAAGTGCATCATCACCAATGTTCTTGATATACAAATTACCAAATTGAGTTAATTGTTAATAAATTAAAGTGAGTTGCCTATAAAACACAGTTAATTTATCCAGAGCTGAGGTCAGCCCCCAGATCCCTGAATTCTAATACTCCAGGATTTTTTCCTGATATCTACTATCTGTTTACATATAATATGCTCCAATTTGTTAATTTAGATACTGTTTTATTGATACTTTTTATTGTAGAAAACATTTGATAGTTTAGGGTAAAGAATGAGTTCTAGAGATGGATGGTAGAGCAAATCTTAACTATTGTTTCCTAATATGACTTGGCATGACACTTGACAAATTTCTCGACCATTGGCAAAAATGGGAATTATTAATTTATCTACTATGAAATCCATTGTAGGACTCCAATGAAGTAATCTGTTTTAAGAACGGATATTAGTACCATAAATATGTTGATCACTGATTTATTTAATTAGTCTCAAACTTTGATAGTCAATATGACTGTTCTTTAGAACTTGTTTTGATTGTATTCAGTTTATCCCTTATAATATTCCCTGATAAATAATCTGACTCATTCTGGAAATCAACATATACATCAACTCAGATAAATGTTTTATTATGAATCCACAGGGAGTGTCCATTTTCCTTTGAAAATTACAATTTATATAACATTATTTTACACATTAGGAAGAAACATATTGAACACACTTTTATTCATTCATTGACTATTTACAAACTTCCTTTACAGTAAAAGAGGATATCACTTGCACATATTTAGACCTGAAATAAAATCATGGGCTGTATATGCACCAAACCCAGATTCTGAAGCATGGTATACATGTAGAATAAAGTGTCTATTTTTGTAATTTTTGATGTAGCATGTATGTGATTTCATAGCTTAATTTTTTTAATTTTTCTAGACTTGTTTCTGAATAGTGTGATTTTCTTATAAGTAAAACTACTTTGTCAACAGTGGGAACATCTAAATATATTGCTGAAATTTATAATCTATATTTGGTTCAAAACATATTTGTCTCTTTAAAAAAATCGTCCTTGCCAGGTACTGCAGAGATAAAAGATGTTGGAGATAAAAGAATGGGAAAATGATTTTTCAAAATGCTTACAGAGATCATAACTTATATATATTATATAGTGATTAATGCAGAACTTATCTATCTAGGATGTTAAAAAAGATAGTATAGGGAAAGAGTTATTCTAAACTAGTAATGTGGATGGTTTTGATTCTATGTTTCTAAATTAATAAAGTTGACTTACCTACAAATTCTTAGTTTTCTGCACACGAAACTCAAGATTTAAAGTTAGCGTAGAGAGGAGACGTGGTTAACAGCCTGGGTTCTGCCATCAGACATATCTTCTGTGTGTGCTTAGCTGCTCAACTGTGTCTGACTCTTTGTGATACTATGCACTGTGGTTCGCCAGGCTCCTCTGTCCATGGGATTCTCCAGGCAACAATACTGCAGTGAGTTGCCATTTCCTCCTCTAGGAGATTTCCCTGACTCAGCAATCGAACGCACATCTCCTGTGGCTCCTGCATTGGCAGGCAGATTCTTTACCATTGAACCACCTAGGAAGCCCACAGTGACTCCTTATTCACTACGTATTTGATTAAACTGGGCAAATTACTTAACTTCCGAAATACTCAGTGTTCACATAATGAAAGTACAGATTGGATTTCTATCTGGATCAAATTAGAAGTGATAGGGCATGCAAAAGTCTTAGCATGGTGTCTGACACATAGTAGTCACTCATTAAATATCAATTATAATTTTATGAACATGAAATGTTGACACAGTGTCAATCATCAATGAAAGATATAATGTTTATTTTTAGGATCTTAATTTTTGTTCTTGGGCATACTTCTCAAATCTCTAGGAAATAAGACTAGACAGTCTATAAAAACCTTTAAGTAGCTTCACGCAACATAATGCATTCTTGACATATACTGCATTTTCATGATTGACATAAATTCATGGAGATCATCATAAGCAGCTGGATAGCACACGATAAAAAAATAGTGACCCTTTGAACTTACATTCTTAATATTCCTAGTTACAAATAGTCTTTTGTTTCTAAGAATATAGTCAATGCAGTTACTGTTTTTTTAATGTCATTGTTAATTTTATAAAATATTTTCCAAATTCTCTTACAGTAAACCATAAAAAGAGCTCTGTCTATTTGTGTAAGCTTGAAGTCAAATAGGGCTTCTTGCCAGTGACACAAATAGAATGCCGTTATGTTCAACAACATGCAGTCCATTATTCAAGGAAGAATATAAATGGATTAGAAATTCTACTGGATGAAAATGTTAAAATATCATCATCCTCTATAGTAATGACAGTTCAAAACATGATTTTGAAATGTAAAATTTAAGCTTGAAAATGGTAAACTTGCTTAAGAATTAACTAAATAATGTACCATCTGAAGCAAGTAATTTTCTCACTATCCAAATTATTTCTTCTATAACTTCAACAGAGCAATATAAAACCAATGCCATAGAAGAATAACAATTCTAATAATTATTCTTAAGTTTACTTTTTTCCCTGTTAATTTGATATGAGTTGAATTAAGACTGAAAATTCATTTTTACTATTGTTCTTTGTAATATATGAGGACTTATGGAAACTTCCACATTATGACAAGAAATTTTTCTTCTTAGCCAACAGTGTCCTCTTAGATTCAGAAACAATGGACTGTCAGGACTGAAGTAGGTGAAGTGCATTGGGACAAGGAAAGTGATGAAAAGAAGGCATGAATTAAACAAAAGAAAATGTACTTTTTAATTTAATTTAAATATTTATCACATTCCTGATTTTTATTTTTATTACATTTCAAAGAAATGCTTCTTTGTATAGGATATTCAATTTTTTTTGTATCTCAATTTTTTAAAGATTTTTGTGAATATATCTGAAAGACCTAGACATCGGGAATGGACATGGTTTCTGAAGTTTAAAGTACAACTCAGCTATGAAAAATATTAATTCTATGCTTTATTGAGATAATAATGCTTAGTCTACATTGTATCAAAGAAAATTGGATGATACATTTAGTCAAATTTTCTGCAAGGAATTTTTTTAAATTTTAAATTGAAAATACAATGCAGCCCCTCAAAAATACGTAGTTTTTAGGTTTATTAGGAAATGTTGTTGATATAATGGTAGATTTATTTAACAGTATAAAAATATCAGTATAAAATTATGCCTAGAAAAGAGAAGCCTAAAGTAAGGATCAGATTCTTAACATTAAAAATCTAGAAAAAAAAATGGAAAATTAAATTTAAAATAAGTATAAAGAAAGAAATGATCAATAGAAATATGTTAAACAATAAGGAAAATAATAAAACTAAAAGGCAAAGTGTTTAGAATTTTGACAAAATTGATAATTCCCCACCTAAAATGACCAAGGGGAAAAAAAAGAAGAAATGAAACATTCAATGTAAAAAATGAAAGAATTATTAAGTTGGTGAAAACATAATTGTGGTTTTGGACCCTGAATTTTAAATTACTTTAGCTAGGCTCGAAACGCATCTTCATTAATCAAAATAGGAACTATTACAATCAACATATTTTTGCCAATAAGAAAAAAGTTTGTTTTTTCCTGTAGCATAAAACCCCATGCTCTGGGATTCAATAAACTCTTGGAAAGCATTTTCTGCCTCCTGCTAGTTGTGGAAGTGTTTTACCTGACAAAAGTTGTCTTGAAAAAAACAAAAAAAAAGTTACCTGAAAAAAGAGGCCTGAAGAAGTGGTAGTCACTTGGCAAGAGGCCCAGTGAATATGGAAGATGAAGCAAAACTCTGTAACCCAGTTCATTAAACTTTTGAAGCCTTGCAAGAAATGTTAAGAGTACTTTAGAGGGAAAGAAAATAATTTAGGTCAGAAATTTGAATTTATATAAAATAAGGAAGACAGTCAAAAGTGAAGGTGAAATTGAACTTTTCTTATTTTTAATTAACCTAAAATGTAACAGTTCAGTGGAAAAGGAAATGGCAACCTACTCCAGTGTTCTCACCTGGAAAATCCCATGGACAGAGAAGCCTGACGTTGCAGAGTCAGACTTGACTGAGCAAATAACAACAGTAATAGTTCAAAATAATGATACCAGCGATGTATTTGATTATGACTGTGTATATATGTTTATGTGTGTGTGCACATGCTAAGCTGCTGCAATCATGTCCAACTCTTTGTGACTTTTGTGGATTGTAGCCTGCCTGTGGTGCCCCTCTGTCCATGGGATTCTCCAGGCAAAAATACTGGAGTGGGAGCCATGCCCTCTTCCAGGAGATCTCCATCCAGAGATTGAGCCCTCATCTCTTACATCTGCTGCTTTGGCAGCTGGGTTCTTTAACACTAGCACTACCTGGGAAGCTCCTATATATATATATATATATATATATATATATATGTGTAAGCCCTTATATATATATGTATATGCATATACATATATATACACTTATATATAAGTTAAATGAATTACAGTAATGACACAATTGACAGGAGAGAAGAATTAGGAATGTCTTGCTAGTATACACTGCACACACTACCTGTGAAGTGGTTATACATCACAGTTAATCCATGAACAAAATAGGAGTTAGGGGAGCCAACCCCCATGCAGTCAAAAATCTGCACATAGCTTTACAGTTGACTCTCTTTATCTATGGTTCCACATCTGAGAAATCAACCAACTACAGATTATGCAGTACTGTAGTAAACATGTTAAATGTGGACCTGTGCAGTTAAAACCTGTGTTGTTCAAAGGTTTTTGAAAGTGAACTTGGATCAGTGGTAAGTGAATATTGCAATCTTTATGGCAATCACTAAAGAAATAAAAAAAGTATAACTGATATTCCAAGAAAGCAGAAAAATGGAATAATATAAAATGTTCCTTTTGGAATTCCCTGGTGGTCCAGTGATTAGGTCTTGGTACATTCACTGCCAGGGCCTGAGTTCAATCCCTGGTTAGGGAACTACAATCCTGCAAGTTGTGCATCACAGCCAAAAAAAAAAAAAAAAAGGTTCAATTAAAACTCAAAAACTCACAGAAAGGCAGAAAGAGTGGAAGACAAAAATAGGAACAAAGAACAAGGGCAACAAATAGAAAATAGTAATACATATGGTAGCTATTACTCCAACTTTTCAAATAGTCACTTTAAATGTCAGTTGTCTAAATGCCCCAATTGTAAGGCAGAATATCATAGTGGATCAAAAAGCAAGACCCTACTTTGTGTTGTATACAAGATAACCACTTTAAATACAAAGACACAAGCAAATTAAAAGTAAATAGATGAAGAAAAAGTGTACCATGCTAACACTAATCAAAAAAAAGCAGAAGTAGCTCTATTTCAGACACAGCAGTCTCGAAGCAAGGAAAGTTATCATGAATAAAGGTGGGCATTACATAATGATAAAGGGATCAATTCTCCAAGAAAACATAATAATCATTAACATATATATGCCTAACAACAGAGCATGTCTCAAACTGTCTGAGGTTAAAAAGTGGTAGAATTGCAAAGAGAATTAAACAGATCTAGTAACAATTTTGGAGATTTCAAAACTCCTCTCTCAGAAATGGATAGCACAAAGAAACCAGTAAGGAGATAGTTAAACTCAGCCACACCATCAGCCAACTGGATGTCATTAACATCTTTCATTATTTCATTCAACAACACTAGGATGCACTGACTCCTCAAGCTCATGTGGAACAGTCTCCAAGAGAGGCTGCATTCTTGGCCATAAAATACATTTAACAAATTTAAAGTAATCGAATAGAAATCATATGTGTTTAGCCTCAGACCACAAAGGGATAGGGTGGAGAGGGAGGTGGGAGGGGGGACCGGGATGGGGAATACATGTAAATCCATGGCTAATTCATTTCAATGTATGACAAAAACCACTGCAATGATGTAAAGTAATTAGCCTCCAACTAATAAAAATAAATGGAAAAAAAAAGATTAAAAAAAATAATAATAAATAAAGTAGAAATCAGTAACAGAAAGATAACTGGAAAAACTTATAGCTAACTGAATACTCAGTGTTATTAATATACACTTTTCACACAGGACAAAAGTGTATTCATTCACATCTCTTCCATTCAAATAATATTTTTTTTCATAATCTGTTTCTGACCTGCATCATGTGGAAACAATACTTGGGAAAGGGCTGAGGGTTTCAGGAGAAAGATGTGAAAAGGCTAAGTGGACAATCTCCAAGAAATACTTCCCAAATTTAATTATAGCAATCATGTCTATCTGTTGTATATATTGGAATACTTTGTAAGAAATGTTTTTAAAAGAAAAATTTTAACTTTAAAAATATTGGAACTTTACTGGAATAAATAATCTCTTAAATAGCTCAAATTATGTGATTTGAGTTAAAGATAACAATCACTAAGTAGTTAGACAAATAACTTTTAAGAAGAAACATATCTTGCAAAACTCATATGCTAATTTGTATCTTACATTATCTAAAATATTTAGTTTGTACCTCTGTAATAATAAGTAAACCTCTCATTTCAAAATAGCCATTTCAGTAATATTCCTGATTTTTGGATGCATCTTGCCTACAACAAGTTGGGTAACTACTGATATATTTGTTTTTATTTGTACAATGTAAACTTAAAATGGATAAAATATATATTTGTCTGTCATCTCTACTATGTTATTTACTTTGATGGCACTCCATGGAATGAAATTTGCTGTCAATTTGAGCAGCAAATTTGTAATTTAAATGCCTTCAAATGTTGTAACAATGAGGAAAAGAATTACTGTATGCAAAATGTTTATCACTATAAGAAGGCAATTAAAATACTGCAGAATTTCTTGTAGTAGTTTACAGGTTTTCTTAGTTAGGTAAATTTATAATGGATAGTTCAACCATTTTAAAGACAAGAAAAGATTGTCTCTATATGTCAAAAGCTGGATTTCCCTAATGGCTTGGATGGTAAAGAATCTGCCTGCATTGGGGGAGACCTGGGTTCAGTCCCTGGTTCAGGAAGATTGCCTGAAGAAGGAAATGGCAACCCGCTCCAGTATTCTTGCCTGGAGAATTCCATGGAGGAAAGAGCCTGGCAGGTTACAGTCCATGGATTTGCAAAGAGTTGGAAATGACTGAGCGACCAACACGCACGTCAAAAGTTACTAACTGACTTTTAAGAGAAGCCATTACTCTGCCAGAAATATAGAATTTATTTAGAGGGAAAAATAGTTTAAAAGAATATGAAATTCTAATAAAACATTGTTCTTCAATATAACTCAAAATTGCAAATTCAATTAAAATATTACAAACCCCCTCAAAAATAGGAACAGAAATAAAAAGCATGCCCATATTATTCAAAAGTAATTCAGAAAGTAGTTTAGCTTTTGAATATGAAGAAGGCTCAGACACAGACTTTTACTGGAATCTGCAAAAGAAAGTGATACATAACTGTGACAGCAATACTATAATTGCTCAATTCTGAGGCTATGACTGTGGCTTCCATGGAAAAGCTCCACTTTCTAGAGGCCACTGTCAACCAGTGATTGAGTGAGGCAGAGATTCGAAGCCAGAAATGTTCCTGGGAATTCTGTCCTCATCCTACAAGCCATTTCAATTTGAAGAGCCCTTATTGGTTTTGATTTATCAGAACTGCACTTCAGCTTCCTCCCAAATTTTGCTTCCTTGCTTTTCTCCTCCACCAAACTTGGACCTGCTCCATGGTCTGAAAAAATCTCTCATCTTCTTCTGGCCTTCAGCACATTTTCCCTCACAAATTTTTTCCTGATGAATCTCTTATAAGGTTCATCTCAACACAGGATCTCCTCAGAGAATCTGAACTAACACAGTGATTTAAAATTCAGTTGGCAAATGTTTCCTATTGTTTCTAAGGTAATAAAAAAGAGAAGTGAATTAGCATTTATTTCCAGAAAAAAAAATCTATTACTGTATTTATCATGTGTCTTATATTTATAGCTTCTTAGAATTGAGAAATTATGTTAAAGGGAGTCACAGTTTTCAACAAATGTCACCCCATCTTTTGACATTTTTGTGAAGCTATCACAAACCCTCTAACCCCATTCTGTGTGAAGTAGGGTGTTCTGCCCAAGATTTCTGCAAATTCCCTTGGGCTTATATATGCGTGGTCATTGCTAGTTCTCAGTTACTGCTTCCTTTGTATTCTTGATTTCATTTCTATCTCCTCTTGCATAGTATAATTTTCTCTTTTTTTCTTCCTAAGTGAAGTATAGAACTCAACTACTTTTCTGTGACTTTTTTTTTAAAAAAAAGCACAGATAAGGCATTTGTATATGCATAATCAAATTTACAGAGATTTTGGAAATCGGGGAAAGAGTATTAAAAAATATAGCGCTTATTGGAATATTTAGATCCCAGGGGGCCCATTGGTAAAGAATCTACCTTCCTCCATGCAGGAGGTGCAGGCTTGAACCCTAGGTCAGGAAGATCCCCTCGAGCAGGAAATGGCAACCCCCTCCAGTATTCTAGCCAGAAAAATTCCATGGACAGAGAGACCTGCTGAGCCATGATCCATGGGGCTGCAAAGAGTCAGACACAACTGAACAACTGAGCGCACACATAGAATATTAGATATGTCTATTCTTAAAAGTCTTCTGATCAACCTGATACCAGAAATTTTTCGCTAGTCTTCTTTCTCTTCACATTCCAACCTTCTGCTATAATACCCACATCTCTCTGTCTCTGCATCTCTTTCTCTGTCTTTCCCTTCTTCCTCTTCTCTACTTCTCTCTTCCCCTCAAATTTATATTTACTTCTTAAGGAGAAGACTTTTGCCACTTCTTTATTGACTTTGCTAATTCATGCTTTCAGGCTCCCCCCAGGCCCCTTCTGGATTAGTCAGCAACTTATACAAAAATTCTATGTAATAGCATCAAAATCTTGTTCAATTACAACACAGTACATTTTTCTCTTTTGTAAGTCTCATTTAGTTACAGTTTAGTTGATCCAGGCTAAGCTTACCTCAGTTTAGCTGTACTACAGATTGGTATCATTTCTTTTTTTATTTTTTATTTTATTTATTTTTATTAGTTGGAGGCTAATTACTTTACAATATTGAAGTAGGTTTTGTCATACATTGACATGAATTAGCCATGGATTTACATGTGTTCCCCATCCCGATCCCCCCTCCCACCTCCCTCTCCACCCGATTCCTCTGGGTCTTCCCAGTGCACCAGGCCTTCTTATCATTGTGGGAATAATAGCTGCCAAGGGTAGGTTTTTTCCTTAATGGACTGTGGAAACTTAGAAGGCCAAGGTGAATAATGCATTCATAAAGCCTTGCCTTTTGTCATGTTTGCTAATATTTCATTTGGCCAAAGCAATATATTGGGCCAAGTCAAGCCAAAACCAATAAAGACAAATATTCTCTACCTACTCAAATGGGAAGTACTGCAGTCACATGGACCAGTGTGCTTACATATAATTTCTTAACAGAAGAGTGATGAGTAGAGAAAAATAATCCGATCTATCATAATACCCAACTCCCCAAAAGTGTTTTCCTAAGTAAAGTAAGGTTGTTACTGAAGAGCAACTTTCTTATGTCAATTATTAAAATAATAATTTCAGCAGTTTTTAACATAAGGTGTTCAAATAATTTGAAGTTCAAATAAAAGGTCTGGTTCTGACCTGTGGGATCTGGGGATCTGTGAGGAAGTAGTGACAGAGAACAAATGAATAAAAGCCCCCCTATTAAGTATTAGGATATGTCAACATTCCAAAATATGTAAAGGAAAGTAATACTATAATGGTTTAAACAAAAATAAATACTTTTTAAGTTCACTCCAAATAAAATAATAAAGTAATATGAAACTGATTTTGTAAGAAATATGATTCTTTAAAAGATGACTAAAAGCCACATTAAAAATTATAAAATCATGTAGAATTGACATAGGAAGCAATTGGCAACCTGAAGGTGAGATATAGAATCACTGAAAGTAACAACAATACTAACTGGTAAGTTCAGAGATAAGACTAAGGAAATCTCCAGGATGCAGTGTAAGAGATAAAGACATGACATTGATGCTGGTAAAGCTTGAGGACAGGAGGAAAGGGGGTGACAGAGAATGAGATGGTTAGATGACATCATCAACTCAATGGACATGAGTTTGAGCAAACTCTGGGACATAGTAAAAGACAGGGAAACCTGGTATGCTGCAGTCCATGGGGTTGCAAAGAATCAGAAACAACTGAGTGACTGACTAACAACAATGGAAGAAATGGAGGGTAAGTGTAGATGTGTCAGCACGGGTTTAAAGAAGTTCCAGAAAAAAAAATTTCAGGGGAAAAGGCAGAAAATAAATTTTTGGAAAGAAAATGGATGAGGGCAAAATATTTTTTATAGAATTGAAGACATGTAACCTCAGACTGAAAGTATAAAGCAAAATATAAATAATAAAGAAATACTATCTGCTAAAAGCTTTGCAAACAAAACATCAGGGGAAATGAGAGAGGAAAGACAGGAAAACAACAAAAATCATATCAGCTAAAGAACCATTAAGCTGGAATCTAACGTTCAATTAATGTGCCATCCAGAAAATGTATGTCAAATAAAGACAGTTTCAGATATCCAAAGATGGAAAGAGCTTTATGACCCACAGCCCACATTACAAGAACTATTTTAGAAACATGCTGGGTAACAGCAAACAACTTCACATCATTTAACAATTTCCAAGTGACCAAGCACTTATAATTTTATTCAAATTCTCAATAAACAATAAAGTTGAAGTGGCAGGAATCCTAGGTAACATGCTCAAATTCATCCCCATAATACCAACACTCTTAACACAGGGTTTGTGAATTCAGTTCTTATGCTATCTCTAACATACTGAAAAAAAAAAAAATTACCTGTCACAGATTTGACCATCCAGGTAAAAGGACTGATCCTGGAATTGTAACTGGTTGGTAAGAGCATATTCTGAAAATTTAAGTTGCTATGCATTGTCTACTGTCAGAGAGAAATCAGCTAACATTTTCCTGACCTGTTTGTCTAGAAAACTCCAGAAAAACTTCTCATTTGATGAGGATTGTTTTCTGAGGACTTGACATGGCTGTGTGTGTGAGCATGTGTATGTGTGTAATGATTATGGTATTCACTTATCATTTGTCTTGTCTGTTTCCTTGGGTTCATTATTAACTGGACAACAGCAATAATCACTGGAGAGTCTCTTGTTTGCCCTTCTGGTGCAGTAGAATCATCATTTAGCTCACATCTTATTCTTGGTTACTGATAAAGAAGAGTTCACATATCAGTTACAACAAACATAGAAACCAGAGAAATTCTTTCTTGGAATTGTAATACTGTAGATTTCTAAGTCTTTTAAGAAGATGAAATGGAGATTAATTCCCCCTAGTTCTGCAAAAATTCATGAAACATTTCTCCCCTAGAGAGGAATTTCTTTCTGGACAACAGGAAACTCATATAATTGACCATATGTTTTAAAATAATCAGTTACGCAGACCTCATGCTATGAATAGGGAATGTGGTTAGTTGATACCAGTCATTGTTATTATAAAATATAAATCTATTCCCTCAAATCACAAAAGAATTAACCACTGATTGTTTTAAGGTGTGGTATGAACTCATCAGTGAACATTTTTTACTTTGATTATGCCTCTGAGAGAAGTGTACTAAAAATCTGAACTGTTCGCAGAGCTGGTGCATGTTACTCAGAGTACACGTAGTATCTGAGAATTGTATCACTAGAAAAGGAAAATGATTTCCAGTGCCCTCATCAAAATGCAGCTGTGTGCTAAAACATACCTGCTAGATTTTAATAGGACTGGTATTTACAAAGCTCTCTGTGGTTGTGTGCTCACGTCTATAAAGATTATAAAATTTATTGAAGTTGGTTAAGTTAACAAACTGCAAAATGAGAGATTCAATTGCTTCAATGTTGACATATTTCAGAGGTGATTTCCAATAAATGAATTATGTTATTTCTAAATGTCAATACATATTTAAGAAGCAGAATGAATATAATTGGAATTCTCCTACTGAAAACTATTATGGACTCTACAGGTCAAAACTATGGAAGCATGTATATTTATAGCCAGAGGACAGATAACAATAGAATCCAAGAGAGAGTGTGGGAAGTTAAGCCTGAGAAGTCTCTTTAAATTCTAGCATGAAGTAAGGAGTCAGATAGCCAGGGAGATACTGGCAAAGTAAAGAATATTGAAATTGGCTCAGGATAATATTGGATGAAACAGTCTTGACCCTGGCAGAGCTTTTATGTGTTCTTTATAGCGTGACTCATGGGAAGGCTAGAGATGAAATAAAACAATAAAAATCATAGTTAACACTTAACGGTCTTTACTGTGTACTGGGAGCATATTTCCTTTAGTTCTCCACCAGATGACTAGGAGGTTAGTTTTAAACCCTTTTATACACTTGCCCTCTTTGCTTCACCATACATGAGTCTGAGTCTAATATAATTTCTCATTGTACATCCATTCTCTTTTATTACTATGAAGATTGACTTTTCTTTTAATTAATGTTAGTATGGTATACTCTCCTCTGTCTACTTACTTTAAGTCTATATGCATATTTATATTTAAGGTGGGTATCTTTTAAACAACATAGAGATGGTTCTTGTTTTTTCATGCATTTTTCCAATCTCTTTTACGTGGAACACTTAGACCATTGACATTCAGAGAGATCATTTTGTCATAGCTGAAGCATTGTCTACTCTATTAATTACTATTTTCTATTTGTTGCCCTTGTTCTTTGTCCCTATTTTTGTCTTCCACTCTTGTTCTGCCTTTCTGTGGTTTTAATTACATTTTTATCCTTTCTTGGCATATGAGTTATACTTCCTTTTAAAAATTTCTTAGTAGTTGCCATAGAGTTTGCAATATATTTATAGCTAATCCAAGTCCACTTTCAAATAACATTACACAACTTCATGGGTAATGTGAGTATGTTGTAATAATAAAAGAATTCTAATTCCTCCCTTTTATCAGTTGAGTCATTGTCTATCATTTTACTTATATATAAACATGTATGTACACATAATAAATACATACATTTACATTACATTACAATAAATACACACATACATTTACACATAATAAATACATTGTTGGAATTATTGTCTTGAACAAACTTTTACCTGTTAGATGAATTAAGAATAAGAAAAAAATATATATTTTTTTATTTTCCCTTCACTTATTCCTTCTTTGATACCCTTACTTTCTAAAGATGTGTTTCTGACCTTTATTACTGACCTTTATTATTTCCCCCCCTCTCTCTAAAGCACTCTTAAATTTTCATGCAAGGCATGTCTACTGGAAACAAATTCAGTCTTTGTCTAAGAAATTGTTTCTCTTTCACTTTTGAAGGATGATTTTGTAAGGTACAGAATTCTAGGTTGGTGATGAGGTCTTTTTTTCTCAAAACTTTAATTATTATACATCATTCTCTTCTTGCTTAGATATAATACAAGAGAAGTTGGATATAATTACTTTTTGTTCCTCTGTAGATGAGGTGATTTTTTTCCTCAAGCTTCTTTTGATATTTTTTATTTATCTTTTCTTTTCAATAGTTTGAAAATAACATGTCTAGTTATAGATTTTTTGGTATTTTTCCACTTGGTATTCTCTAAACTTCTAGATCTGTGGTTTGATGTCTGAACTTATTTGGGGGAAATTCTAGATCATTATTATTTAAAATATTTTTTCTCTCATTTTCTCTCTTTCTTATTCTGGTTTTCCCATTATACATATGTTACACTATGTCACACCATTGTCCCACAGTCCTTGGATATTGTTTTTGTTGTTTGTTTTCAGTCTTTTTTCTCTTTGCTTTGTGGTGTTCAAGAATTTTATTGATATATCTTGTAGCTCATAGATGCTTTCCAGTCTGCTATTAAATCCATCAAAGCACTTTTCATTTCTGTTAAAGTCTTTTGTATCTCTTGGATTTCTTTTGGTTCTTTCTTAAGATTCCCATCTCTCTGCTTACATCACCCATCTATTCCTGTCTGCTGTCTACTCAATCCTCTAGAGCCCTTAACATATTAAATTTGTTTTAAATTCCTGATCTGATAATCCCATTGTCATTGCCAAGTCTCAACATGATGCTTGCATTGTATCTTCAATGCTTGCCTTTTGGCATGCTGTGTAATTTTTTCCTGGTAGCTGGACCTAATGTACTAGGTAAATGGAATGGCTGTAAACAGGGATTAGCACATGTAGTGGTGAGCTGTAGGGAAGGGGAAAGTTCCAGAGACCTGTAATTGGGTCTCAGTCTTTTAATAAACCTATATCTTTTGCTTTTCTTTAGATGAGACAGAATGGCAAGAGTGTGCTGGAGTTGCATATTTCTCTTCCTCCAGGTCAATTAGGCTTTGACAATAGCCCAGCGGGTTAGGTTCTGGGTAACTCGTTTCCCTTGATGGGAGGCCTTCTTAAAAAGATGGTGTATTTCAAAACTGTTCTTTTACCCCTCCTTTGCCAGAAGTACAAGGAAATTTTTTCTCATATTTACTGTGGGAAATTGGTTGAGCTCCTGGGGAAAAATCTCACATTGTTACGGGGGCTTCCTATGACTGCATCCTCTCGAGTTTTTAACTCTCAGAATTATCCATACTGAGCCTCCAGCTACTCATTATTATAGCTCAGATTTTTCTACCCCAGCACGTGGTTTCTGAATGTGGGCCTTTGCTCTGGAAAGCCAGGACAGTGATTTGCCCTGTGTCCTCTGCTCTCTCAAGGATTCAATAAACATTGGCGGTATTTCAGTCTATTCAGCTTTCTACTTGTTGTTAGGAAGGACTGGAGGCTTTCAAGCTGCTTACATGTTGAAACAGAAACTCTTGAGATAAACTTACAGTTTATGATTTGCTATCTTGCTGTCTATCTGTACAGCATAAAATAGCATTTTTCTTTATTCTTTCAAACAACACTCCTCTCTAAACAAAATTCAAATACATAAAACTTTACTGATTGTTTAAGTTAGTTGTAAATTTGGGGACAAGATATCCTTTTATATATTTATCATTAAATGATAAAGTTTAATGATATCATGAAAATTTTCAGGAATTTTATTGTAAATAATATGCTCTTCAAATATATGATTTCTTTCTTCTGTTATTCATCTTGAATATGCACCATGTGCTTGCTGAGTTTAGTATTAGTAGATCTAACAGTTTAACCTTTTTGCTACTTCCTAACTTATAGCATTTAAGCCCAAATTTCTCAGAACAATGCACATCATTCATTCATGATCTATCTCTGCAATTCATTTTCTTCTAGCTCTTGCTTTACATTCTATATTTTAGCTAAATAACTACATAATAAAAATTAGCCACTTCATAATATTATGTCTTTATTCATACTGTCATCCTACTTTCTTCATTTTTAGTAATGACTTTTTTTTTTTTAATTCTCAGAAGTTGTACTGATGTCTCTCTTTTATGAGCAGGGCTTCCCCAGTAGCTCATTTGGTAAAGAATCTGCCTACAATGCAGGAGATGTGGGTTTGATCCCTGGGTGGGAAGATCCCCTGGAGGAGGGCATGGCAACCCACTCCAGTATTCTTGCCTGGAGAATCCTCATGGACAGAGGAGCCTGGGGAGCTACAATCCATGTGGTTGCAAAGAGTTGGACACAACTAAACAACTTTCACTTTTCACTTTTTTTAACTCTCAGAAGCTGTATTGGTGTCTCTTTTATGAGCAACATAATGAAAGCATTTGCATGTACACACATAACACTCAGACAATATTTTAGCAAAATTTTCAGTGTTTGAACCAATATTCTCCCTAGTCATTCTAACTCTTTGAGGTGAAACACAAACTCTCTTGCAATCCTCTGTCTCCAGTCTTATTCAACATCCAGAACCCTCTGCACATGGACCTAAATTAGAGCTCACATTCCTTGTTTCTCTTTTACATCACACTGTCTCATGGCATAACACAATAAACCATATGTATTGATGGAATACAGTTTTTAGTTTCAGAATATTCTAATCTGTGTCAATTATGTGGTTTTTCACTCGCAAGCATCCAAAATCTCAATTCAAACTTTTTTAAACCATCATCTAAGCTTAAAATTTTAGAAGTGGGAGGGCCTCAGGGATTATATAATAAGAGTTCTAACTCCATTTCCCAGTGACTCTTTCATTTCTCTCTTCCTGGGTCACCTTGGTGATAAGATATTTCCTGTAATGGTGGCAAAATATATATACCAAGTGCTGGTTTCACCTATACTCACTACCCAAAAAAAGAGACAGAAAACATGTCTCCTGTTCCACAGGGAAGGGTGGCTTTATGTCAGTAAGACCCACAGCAAAAGTTATTGACACTACATGATTAAAATCAGGAATCGTTATTCCAGCACTAAACTATGACCATCTGTAGAAAATCATAGTATTTTTGTCTCTTTATAAGATAACTAAAGTAAAAATTAGATTTTGTTTTGCATTGTGCTATTCCTAGAATCCCTCATGTGTCAGAAAAAAATCTAAACTTTACAGTTAAAACATTTTTATATAAGTTTTTACTTTTATGCCTGGAATGTTCTAGAAATATTACAAATTTCTTACTCAAGTAAATCTTGGGTGGGGCTTTCCCCTCAAACTTTCCAAGATAAAACAGACCAATAGACAAAACAACAAACAAACAAGCAAGCCTACTACTATACTCTTGGTATATAAAATATTAAAATTATAAATTAAAATATTTTTGAAATATATAAAAACATACTATATATTCCAATGAAATAGTGTTATTTCAATTACAATTCTTCTCAATATAAATATGATTAAAAATGTTGGGTAAAATTTCCAGTTGATGTAACATTCGATGAAATAGACTAAGTGAAATCTTAGCAATAAGAATAAATATGGAACAAAAAGCTAATATAAATATGATTCAGAAAAAGTAATCACTTTATTAGAATCTGTGCTCAACAAAGCTTGTGCACATCAAAGAAAAATTTAATTTTTACATATGCCTCCTTTTTTAAAAAAGATATTTTAGAACATATATTATAACCACCCTATCTTCATGTTGAGTGTGCACTATAAATAACATATTAAGTCTTTTGGAGGTAAAATAATTCAATCTTTAGGCCAAAGAGAAAATAGATTTCTTCCAAACATTATAAGGAGGAATTGTTTTTTCAGTATTCTAATACAGAAAGCTACACTGCTCATTGCTGTATTCATAACTTCTATAACTTATGAAATGTATGTGACTTCTTCTCACTCTTCCCAGAGTCCACATGCCTTCCCTGTGAAACCTGTTTACCCCTTATATTTTTTTCATTCTGCAATACTGGTGTTGCAGTATTGGTATTCATTGTACTCTCCTCTTCTCTAACTAGAAAGAATTCTCTTGTAAGAATAAGTCCAAATGTAACCCCCAAAGAGAAAAATCTCTAAAACTCATCCAAATAGTTAAAATTTCCTCTATAGTATTATGTAGCTAAAGGTGTGTGTATGCCCAGCAACTTAACAAGACATGAACAATAGAAAACCTTTAATCAGTAATTACTAAATTGGTAAATTTAGTAACTTTGTGAATTTATAAAGAGTTTTATGGGAAAAATTAAATGATATATTTTAATACATGTAGTTTTTTTTATGTTAAAAAATTCTTGGACTTCTCTGGTGGTCCAGTGGTTAAGATTTTGTGCTTCCAATTCAGGGGGCATGGATTTGCTCTCTGGCTGGGGAAGTTCTGCATGCCACATAGTGTAGCCAAAATAAAATTCTCTATGAAGATGATAACAGTTAGTATAATGTTTATGGTTAGAAAGGAAATGTTCATTGTTTACTGTTCTATTATGAAATACTCGCTTCCATCATAAGTTTCTACTCTTCTAAAAGCTTAATATTGATTTTTTTAAATCCCCTGATCTTGGACCCTGGTAAAAAGTGAAAAACATGTAAAATTAAAATATCTCTTATGAACAAAAATTTGTGACAGATTCTACAAATTGCCTATCTAGTCCATTTTCACAAATTGTGTTTGATGTGGAAAAGTGTCCACTTAAATATATCAAATTATCTGTCCTCTCCTGTGGCTGAGGATGGCTGTATTTCTGGCCCCAGGAACAAAAGAATGGAGGACTTTGGGATAAGTTGCTTTCCTGTGGTAGTTGGAAAAGTTGCTATACTTTTTCTTGCTTCTTTTGCCTATTGGAACATGGATGAGTCAGAGCTGAAGGAGTCGCATTGAGATCCTAGTGATCAAAGTTGCATGTAAGGGATGGATGGTCAGAAGATTCTGATGACAACCTTGAGTAGCTAAACCAGCCCTGACATACCCAATATCAGATTCCGTTTTTCTTTTTTTTTTTTGTTAAATCTAACAATTTGTTCAGATATAATTTACATACCATATAATCCACCTATATAATGTGGACAATGCAATGGTTTTTAATATAGTAACAGGCATGTGTAATCATTACCACGATTATCTGCCAATTTTAGAATATTTTCATGACCTCAGAAGAAATCCTGTATCTTTAGCAATTACTCCCAATAACCCTACCCCTAGGCACCCACTATTTTGTTGTTCAGTCACTAAGTCATGCTTGACTCTTTGCATCTACATGGATAGCAGTATGTCAGTCTTCCCTGCCTTTCACTATCTTCCAGAGTTTGCTCAAACTCATGTCCATTGAGTCAGTGATACTGTCTAAATATTTCAACCTCTGCTGCCCCCTTATCCTCTTGCCCTCAGTCTTTTCCCAGCATAAGTGTTTTCTCCAGTGAGTCAGTTCTTTGCATCAGGTGCTTGAAGTATTGGAGCTTCAGCTTCAGCATTAATCCTTCCAATGAATATTCAGGGTTGATTTCCTTTATGATTGACTGATTTGATCTCCTTGTATTCCAAAGACTCTCAAGAGTCTTATCCACAACCCAATTTGGAAGCATCAGTTCTTTAGCATTCAACCTTCTATATGGTCCAACTCTCACATCCATACATGACTACTGGAAAAACCATAGCTTTAACTGTACAGACCTTTGTCAACAAAATTGTGTCTCTGTTTTTTAATATGCTGTCCAGGTTTGTCATAACTTTTCTTCCAAAGAGCAACAAGTATCTTTTAATTTCATGTCTGCAGTCACCATTTGCAGTGATTTTGGAGCCCAAGAAAATAAAATCTCCCACTGCTTCCACTTTTTCCCATTCTATTTGTCATGAGGTGGTGGGACCAGATACCAAGCTCTTAGTGTTTTGAATGTTGAGTTTCAAGCCAGCTTTTTCACTCTCCTCTTTCATCTTCATCAAGAGACTCTTCAGTTCCCCTTTACTTTCTGCCATTAGTCTGCATATCTGAGGTTGTTCATATTTCTCCCAGAAACCTTGATTCTAGTCTGTGATTCATCCAACCTGGCATTTCTCATGATTTACTCTGTGTATAAGTTAAATAAGCTGGATGACAATATACAGCCCTGTCTTACTCCTTAGGCAATTTTGAACTAGTCCCTTGTTCCAAGTCCAGTTTTAACTGTTGCTTCTTGACCCACATACAGGTTTCTCAGGAGACAGATAAAATGATCTGGTATTCCCATCTTTAAGAATTTTCCACAGTTTGTTGTGATCCACACAGGCGAAGGTTTTAGCATAGTCAATAAAGCAGAAATAGATGTTTTTCTGGAATTCCCTTATCTTTTCTATGATCCAAGAAAATGTTGACAATTTGATCTCTGACTTTTCTGACTTTTCTAAATCCACCTTGTACATCTGGAAGTTTTGGTTCATGTACTCCTAGCTTAGAGGATTTAGACCATAATCTTACCAGAATGTGAAATAATCACAACTGCACAGTAGTTTGAACATTCTTTGGCATTGCCTTTCTTTGGGATTGGAATGAAAATTGACTTTTTCCAGTCCTGTGACCACTGCTGAGTTTTTCAAATTTTCTGCTGACATACTGTGTGTGTGTGTGTGTTAGTCACTCAGTCGTGTCCAACTGTTTGTGACCCCATGGACTGTAGCCTGCCAGGCTTCTCTGTCCATGGGATTCTCCAGACAAGAATACTGGAAAGGGTTGCCATGCCCTTCTCCCAATGAGTTCAGCACTTTAACAGCATCATCTTTTTGTATTTTAAAATAGTTCAGTGGGGATTCCATCACTTCCACTAACTTTGTTGGTAGTAATGCTTCTGAAGCGTGATTTGACTTTCCATTCCAGGATGTCTGGCTCTAGGTGAGTTATCCAGATGATCTAGGTGGTTATCCAGGTAATTAAGATCTTTTTTGCATTATTCTGTGTATTCTTGTTATCTCTTCTTAATCCTTTCTACCTCTGTTGTATCTTTACCATTTCTGTTCTTTATTTTGCCCATCCTTGCATGAAATATTCCCTTGATATCTCCAACTTTCTTAAAGAGATCTCTAGTCTTTCCCATTCTACTGTTTTCCTCTACTTCTTTGTATTATTCATTTAAGAAGGCTTTCATATCTCTTCTTGCTCTTCTCTGGAACTCTATGTTTAGTTGGATATATCTTTCTGTTTCTCCCTTGCTTTTCACTTCTCTTCTTTCCTCAGCTTTTTTAAAGGCTTCTTCAGGCAATCATTTTCCTTCTTGCATTTCTTTTTCCTTGGGATGGTTTTGGTCACTGCCTCTTGTACAATGTTATGAATCTCTATCCATAGCTCTTCAGGCACTATGTCTACCAGATCTAATCCCTTGAATCTATTCAGCACCACTATAATGATAAGAGATTTGATTTAGGTTATACCTGAATGGCCTAGTATTTTTCCCTACTTTCTTCAATTCAAGCCTGAGCTTTGCAATAAAGAGCTGATCATCTAGAACCACAGTCAAGCCCCAGATTTTGTTTGTGCTCACCATATTGAGCTTCTCCATCTTCGATTGCAAAGAATATAATCAATCTGATTTCAGTATTGACCATTTGGTGGTGTCCACATGTAAAGCTGTCCCTTGTGTTGTTGGAAAGGGATGTTTGTTATGACCAGTGCATGCTCTTGGCAAAACTCTGTTGGCCTTTGCTCTGCTTCATTTTGGACTTCAGGCCAAACTTGCCTATTATTTCAGGTATGTTTGACTTCCTACTTTTGTGTTCCAATCCCCTATGATGAAAAGGACATCTGTTTTTGGTGTTAGTTCTAGAAGGTCTCTGTAGGTCTTCATAGACCCATAGAATCAACTTCAGCTTCTTCAGCATCAGTGGTTGAGGCATAGACTTAGATTCATGTGATGTATGGCTTGCCTTAGAAATGAACCAACATCATTCTGCCATTTTGAGATTGCATCCAAGTACTCATTTTGGATTATTTTTGTTGACTATGAGGGTTATTCCATTTCTTTCAAGTTATTCTTGCCCACATGTAGTGGATTTAATGGTCATCTGAACTAAAGTCACCCATCCACATCCATTTTAGTTCATTGATTCCTAGGACGTCGATGTTCATTCTTGCCATCTCCTGCTTGGCTATGTCCAATTTACCTTGATTCATGGAGCTAATATTCCAAGTTCCTATACAATATTGTTCTTTACAGCAGTGGTCTTTACTTTCACCACCAGACATATCCACAACTGAGCATCATTTCTGCTTCATTCTGAAAGGTTGTTGCTGAGCCACGAAAGATGCCGGGATTCTTGGCCTTCAAAGGGGAAGGATTCAATACGGGGCCAGTGACGAGGCTTGATCACTCAGAGCTTTTGTGTAAAAAAAGTTTTATTAAAGTATAAAAGACATAGAGAAAGCTTTTAACATAGACATCAGAAGGGGGCAGAAAGAGTGCCCCACCCCTGCTAGTCTTTAGCCAGATGTTATATAGCTACTAGCAGTCTGCTAATTAGAGAAAGGGAAAGTCTCAAAACTCAGAGAATGGTACTAGGCCCCTCACCCACAACATGCATTTTGAGATAACATTGGTAAAAAGTGAGTTGCCCCAGGTCATAAAATGATTGACATGCATCTTGAAGAAAGGCAAGTTTCCAAGCAAATACAGTCTTATTAACATAACTTAAGAGAACGTTTGCATGAGTAAAACGTACTGGTTTATCAAATCAGTTTTGAGTCTTAGGCAAACTTACTTGAAGACAGAGTGTAGGGTAAATACATAGTTCATTAACATAGCTTAAGAAAAACGCATTGGTTAGCTCAAGGTTTGAGAAAAGTTAAGTTCAGGTGGAACCAAGTGTTGTCATGGCAACACAGAATATTAAAAGAAAGCTTTGTTTAAATTTGTATAGAGAAGGGGGAAAAAAGATCTTAACACTTGTAGCTTGTTTCCTCCTGCCACTTAAGAGAGAGATAAAAAAATATCTGACACTTGTAGACTATTTCCTCTGTTTGGAGACCCCTGGCCTTCCTGCCTGTTACCCTCTCAGTTCTTTCTGGAGCCAGCCCTCTGCTCTTCCTCAGTAGCATATTGGACACCTGACCTGGAGGGCTCATCTTCACGTGTCGTATCTTTTTGCTTTTTCATACTGTTCATAGGGTTCTTTCTCAAGGCAAGAATGCTGGAGTGTTTTGCATTCTTTCTTCCAGTGGACCACATTTTGTCAGAATGCTTCACTCTGACCTGTCCATCTTTGGCGGCCATGCAAGGCATGGCTCATAGCTTCACTGAATTACACAAGCTCTTTCATTACAAGACTGTGATCCATAAGATTTTCCTATTAATGGATTTTCACATGAATTAAATCATATGGTATGTAGTTTTTTGTGGCTTTCTTCTTTCATGTAGCATCATATATAATGATTGATCTATGTGTCAGTATGTACTTTCTTATGGTGAAATAATATTTATTGATATACTATGCTTTATCTATCAACTTTCAGATAATGAGCATTTCCATTGTTTCTACCCTCTGGCTTGTATGAATAATGCTTCTAAAGCATTGGTGTTTAAGTTATTTAATGTGTGTGAATATATGTCTTCATCTTTCTTGGGTGTATACCTAGGAGTGGATTTGCTGAATCATATGGAAATTCTATGCCTAAATATTGAGAAACTCCCAGATTATCTGATGGAATAAGCCAAACTGTTAGGGGAAGCACACTGACCAAAAACCGCCCACCCTGGCCAGGCACCATAATAGCCATTTGCATGAGTTGTCTTACAACAGGAGGTCCTGGTAAGGAACACAGAACTAATAAGCCTCCACCAACCAGAAGAGTTCTGGAAAGGTCAAAAGGAGACACCATATGTCCGACCACCTCCCAGAATGCTTTTCACTGGCATCCATCTTGGCTGAACAAGGCATGCACTACCAGAAAGGACTCTGAGTCCGAATGATTGGCTAAAGACAACCCGGAAACTAATCCATCACCATGACTGCGAGCCAGAGCCACGTGGCAGAGCTGTTCTCCTGGGTTCCCTTACTCTACCGTCTCTACCTGGGGGCCATTTCCCAATAAAATCTTCCTTTGTCAGCACATGTGTCTCCTCAGAATCCTCAGACAATTCACTTCTGAGTGTTAGACAAGAGTCCAGTTTCAGGCCCTGGAAGGTGCCTGGTTTTCCTACAACAAAACTCTCAAGAGGTAAGTTTCATAAATTAACAACATTTTGAGAGAATGACTTGCTCTATATTCCTTCAATTTATATTTAGGAAAGTTTATTGAATTTTTGTTCACTCTAACTGTCCGTAAAATGATGTTACAGATTTGCAATATTCATCTTCATGAATGAGATAAGTAAGTCACATCATGTTACCTTGCTATACCATATGAAAAAAGGGATCCATTGTATAACTTAAATATTTGGAAAGAGAAAAGTCAGATGCTGTGATTTAGAACTCTAAAAGATTTAATCCTTAGTTTTCTTAAAGAACAAACTTTTCTGCATGGATATATATTCATTAGAAACTTGGTTACTAAAAACTTTTTTCAGAAATGTCAATTAAATAAGAAAAAATACATACACTTTCATTTACATCTTTTGGCTGCTAAAAACACTGAAAAGTGGGTGAGAAGTAAGGAAATAAAAGCACAGTGTTCTGTGAGTAATCCTTCTTCAGTTGAGTCACATTTGGCTTAGATCCACTGGAGAGACTGTTTTAGAAATGTACTATATGTCTGAAATTTTATGGCTAGTCTTTAAGGTATGGAATATGTTCTGTATTATTTATTATCATAGTGTACCAAACTAATGAATTAAAAGCAGTTTACCAAACTAATGAATTAAAAGTAGTTAATGTTGGAACTAGGAAAAAAAGTCTTAGCCAAGTTGAAAGAAGTGGATTTAGACATACCCAAGCAGGGAGGAACAGAGATATCTATCTTGTGTTTCTGTCACTTTTTGTGTAGGATACATGGCAGGATGGCTATAGGTCATATTTTATAAGAGATGCTAAAGTAGAAAATACTTACTTAATCTTTGTAAAAATTTTACATTTAAAGGAAATCATATTTTGCTGGTTATAATATGTTAATAATTTAAATATATTTTCTAATACTTTTATAGAGAGAAATATTTTTAAAGTTATTAATTTTTGAATGAAAGAAATTTTTACAAGATAAATACAAACTCCATCTATGGCCAGGAGTCTGTTATGGGGCACTCTACCTTCAATCACAGCCCAGACTGAGATACATTAATGTAACTAGCCTTAGGACCTCCTGGTTCTGCTGCTTCCCTGTGGGCCAGTGGATAATGCCCTTCACTGCCAGGTAAATATATTTCTCATTTATTTTTGTTTACTATAAATAAGAACTTTTCCTAAATGTGAAAAAAAAAGATATTTCATTTATAGCAATAAATATTCACATGTGAGAGATAATGGTGAATTTTTTTTCTACTTCAAATAAATGGAATAATTTTTTAAAAAATATATGAGATAAATTTTTTTTGATATACACATAATCTATGTATTTATTAATTTTTGGTTGTGCTGGATCTTCATTACTGCCAGCCTTTTGTCTAGTTGCAGCAAGCAGGGGCTACTCTCCAGTCAAGAAGCACAGGCTCTGATTGTGATGGCTTCTCTTGTTTGGCAGCACAGGCTCTCAGGCACTTGGGGCTTAGTAGTCGTGGTTTCCATGCTCTAGAGCACAGGCTCAGTAGTTGTGGTGTAAGGGCTTAGCTGTCCTGTGGTATGTGGGATCTTCTTGGACCAGGGATTGAACCCGTATCTCCTGGGTTGGCAAGTGGATTCTTTACCACTCAGCCACCAGAGACACCTGAGATAATGATCACTTGACCAGGCAGATACTAAGCCAGAAATACTCGTGATCTTATATATTTTTCTGACTTATTATATCCAAATGACACCAACTGACTTTATTTCTTAATTGCATTTTGAGTATACCACCCAAACTAAGATACTCATCTTCTATCTATGTTACTGAGATCCTTTTTGTTTTAATTTTATGTATAATATACATTTGATAGGAAGAGACATTAGCCTCCTCTATAAATGTATGATTATATATTTGTTACAGGATACATGTAGTTTTAAATTTCATTTTGCAAATATATTATGGAATGAATGTCCCCTATTAGCAGATATTTGATATACTTCCACATATTTTGGTTATTGTAAACAAACATGTTTCAATGAACACACACAATCTTACACTTTTAGATGCTTGAAGAGGAAAATAAATTGTTGGAAGTGATTTACTTATTTTATTCTTTGATTAATATTGACAAAATTATCTTCAAAGATGTTACATCAATTTGTTCTCCTACCAGTAATGTATGAGGTTGCCTGTTTCCTTTCCTCATTGTTAACAGAAGTTGTAACATTTTAAAAAAATTCTTACCAGTGTGAATGAAAAAAAATTTACAACTTTAGCTTAATTTTCCATTTCATTTATTACAAGTGAGGTTATATGTCTTTTCACAAGTTTAAAACTGATTTGTTTTTCCTTTTATATATACTTTCCAAGTCACTTCACCCATTTTCAACCAGGCTTTGAGCTGTTAAGATCTTGCTTTTAGAAGATTTTATATATGAATAAAATTGACTTTTTGGTCATACATGCATATTTGACTTTTTGACTTTGTTTTTGGTGTTTTTTTCCCAATCATTTTATAATTTTTTATGAAGTCACATTTATAGTTTTTGATCTCTTAGGATTCTACCACTCTCCTTATGTTTGTGTCTGTCTGCACCCAACACAGTATGTGGCCAAAGATGATACTATTTAAATATTTGTTGAAAAAAGTTGCTGAATTACAGTGTAAAGTTATGTTTTTAAACACCAAATTCATTCTATTTCTTTTCAGTTTCTATTAGATTGCAAAGTTTTTAATGAGAAAAAACATTTCTTCAAAGTCTTATTCCCCATTTTCTTAATACAGATTAAATTAAATTTAGAATGAAATTATGAAGCAATTTGTACAAACTAATCTTTTTAAATGCTGAAAATTAAATTTTACGTTTAATAATAATATTGTCTATATTTTGTAACCACAACTTATTTGAATTATTTAAGTCTCAGGAGAAAAATAGTTGAAATTACTTTAGTATCTGACTAAAGAACTATTACAACTTATAATTTACTATGACAATTCATGAATTAAAATTGTCCTATTAGATTCATTGAATTAAAGCTGTTTTGTTGTTAAATAATTATATCAAGTCATTAACATGTGTTGAACACACTATTTAATATTATTTTCTTAAAGAATTTAAGATTTTGAAAAGGCATTTATGGGTTACATCAAAATAAAAATAAATTTTGATGCTAAAAAGAATCAATGATCTTGTCATCCATATATTGATTTAATGATACCAATAGTGGATCCTGAGTATGAAATAGGTTCAATTATTTGCTCAATAGTCTAGTATTTTCTGCATCATTAATTCTTCTCCTTTTTTGTTTATCAATTTCAAAGAACTCAAGATGAAGAAAACGAATGTTGACTATTTTTAAAAAATTTTAAAACTTAAAATGCATAAATTGTTCTTAATAAATTGTCAGTGTACCTTGTATTATATTTAATCCTGCTGCTGCTGCTAAGTTGCTTCAGTCGTGTCCGACCCTGTGAGACCCCATAGATGGCAGCCTACCAGGCTCCACCATCCCTGGGATTCTCCAGGCAAGAACACTGGAGTGGGCTGCCATTTCCTTCTCCAATATTTAATCCTAGAAGTCATATTTTCAGAATCAGTTGAGAAAGGCTTTAGTTTTGTCTTAGGATACAGAAAACTTGAAAGAGCACTGCTCCCCATCCCTAAAAATGACAAGTTGGATAATTTGTTGTTCAGTTGCTAAGTTGTGTCTGACTCTTTGCAACCCCATGGATTGCAGCATGCCAGTCTTCCCTGTCCTCCAGTATCTCCTGGAGTTTTCTCAAATGTATCTCCACTGAGTCAGTGATGTTATCTAACCCCTTCATCATCTGCCATGCTCTCCTTTTGCCTTCAATATTTCCCAGCATCAGGGTCTTTTCCAATGATCTATCTCTTCACATCAGGTGGCCAAAGTATTGGAGCTTCAGCTTCATCATTTGTCCTACCAGTGAATATTCAGAGTTTTCTATTAGGATTGACTGGTTTGATCTCCTTGCTGTCCAAAAGACCCTCAAGAGTCTTCTCCAACACCACAGCTTGAAAGCTTCAGCACTCAGCCTTCTTTATGGTCCAACTCTTACATCCATACATGACTACTAGAAAAATCATAGTTTGACTATATGGACCTTTGTCAATAAAGTGATGTCTCTGCTCTTTAATATGCTGTGTAGGTTTGTCATAGCTTTTCCTCTAAGGAAAAAGCATCTTTTAATTTCATGGCTGCAGTCACCATCTGCAGTTTTGGGGGAGCCCGAGAAAGTAAAATCTGTCACTGTTTGCACTTTTTACCCATCTATTTGCCATGAAGTGACACAACAAGATGTTGTGATCTTAGTTATCTGAATTTGAGTTTTCAGCCAGCTTTGTCATTCTCCTCTTTCACCCTCATCAAGAGACTGTCACGTCCCTCTTCACCTTCTGTCGTTAGAGTGGTGCTGTGCTGTGCTTAGTCACTCAGTCCTGTCTCTTTGCCGCCCGGTGGACTGTAACCCACCAGGCTCCTCTGTCCATGGGGATTCTCCAGGCAAGAATGCTGGAGTGGGTTGCCATGTCTTCCTCCAGGGGGTCTTCCCGACCCAGGGATCAAACCCCGGTCTCCCACATTGCCGGCTGATTCTTCACTGGTGGAGCCCCCAGGGAAGCTCAAGAATGCTGGGGTGGGCAGCTTATCTGTTCTCCAGGGGGTCTTCCTGATCCAGGAATCGAACTGGGGCCTCCTGCATTGCAGGTGGATTCTTTACCAGCTGAGCTACTGGGGGAGCTCTAGCGTGTATCATCTGCATATCTAAGGTTGTTGATATTTCTCCTGGAAATCTTAATTCCCTCTTGTGATTCAACCATCCTTATATTTCACATGATGTACCCTGCATATAAGTTAAATAAACAAGGTGACAGTATACAGCCTTGAGGTACTCCTTTCCCAATTTTGAACCAGTCTGTTGTTCTTTATCTCACTTTAACTGCTTGAACCCAGTAAACTGCTGAGGCCACAGGCAGTCACATAGTCCAAAGTCTAAGAGAATACAGGTCCCTCCAAACAGACAAGATCAGACCCCTGGCTCATCTGTAGAAAGCAAGCAAGGAAGTAAGATGGGGTGCCAAAAATGTTAGTCATTCAATCGATTCTGAATCTTTGCAACTCTATGGACTGTAGCTTGCCCGGCTCCGGTGTTCATGGGATTCTCCAGGCAAGAAGACTGGAGTTCATTGCCATTCCCTTCTCCAGGGGATCCTGGGTTGGAAAACCAAGGGATTGAACGCATGCCTTCTGCATTGTAGGTGGATTCTTTACTGTCTGAGCCACCGGGAAAGCCAAAGGTTGTGAAAATTGTAAGAAAATTCAGCTAAGGGTTTTGATAGATTTATATTGAGTGTTGGCTGCTATGAGACTATAGAATGCTTCAAGCCAAGTAGAAAACTCCTTCAAGAAATAAGAAGGTTGTACTTAACCTCAGGTTTTATCCACTGCCATTTCTAGGTGCTCCTGAGAAAGATGTGGGTAAGGTGGGGAGACCAGAAATTGTCTTCTGCTTGGTGAGGAAAAGCAGCATCCACTGTGGCAAAGAATGAAACCTTAGTTGGATTATTATTTCCATCTCTGCTACTGAACACATGCCTTGTACCATGTTAATTTTCAACATTCAGCTTTGGGAGCAACCCACTACAAAATATCTACAGTTCAAGGTGAAAACTTCTGTGCAGTACTCTCCTTAGAATTCTACTAATGAAAAGCTAGAGGAAAGAAGGTTAAAAGAAATAAATCTATGTCAGCAAAATGTTCATGGAATTTAGCAAAACATATATTTTTTTCTCTTTTAGCTTTACTCCACCACTGCATCATTTAGAAGTCAGTGTGTAGTTCTCACATCCAAGGTTATTGTAACTCACACACACAAAAAAAGAACATTCTCAGTGATGAAAATTTTAACTTGTCAAACATTTAGTTGTTTTATCTCTTAGGCAAGTTGTTCTGGCAAATGTATCTGTGTGATGCAATATTTATATATTCTTCTGGACCATTGTGGACAAGAAGTTTTCAACTAGAAAACAAAATATAAACTATGTCATAAGATATTATACTTTGCAAAAACATGGGAATTTCAAACATAGTCTATCAAAGTGATCATATGAGATTTCTCAAAGAAAATACAGTATCTGTAAAGCAGTGGGAAAAATTGTTATTGCTATCAGCCTTGTAAAAACAAGGATATGATAAAAAGTGCTGGTCTGCAAAGAAAATGCTTGAGGCTTCTTAAGGAAAGTAATTCCAATTTAAGTCAGAATTTGCAGAAATGATTGGTGTCACAACTCTACCAAGTATAGCTTTCACATTTCTGGGAGGTTGATTTTTGCATAGTTGAAATTAGTTAGTTGGTTAAATATTATGTGCTATTAAAATTCCCTTGTAAGAAAACACGCTTTCTACAGTGATTTTCTTCATGATAATTGGCAAGTAAACTACAATGAAAGCATGGGAATTTTGTGAAATGTCTTCATTCCACCAAGATTAATGTCGTGTGTATCATGTAAATTACTGAGTCTGAAATTTCCAGATGCCACTTAAATTTTTAGGTGTTGCATCAAATTATGAAACTTCAGGGACACAAGTTTTCTTAATGAAATATGGAAGGATTTGCTATTTTAGAAGGATTTGTTTTGGCAGTCCTTTAAGCAATCAAACTCAACATCATCTCCTGCACACACTTTGATGTATTGTTTAATAGGCCTGAGATCACCAGGAGATGAATACAGAGTAATTTGGGAAATTAAAAAATAAATGAACATATGTTCTTTTACACAATAAGGGAAAATAATTAGTAGTTAAGCACTCTCACTAGGATGAGAACCTTTTTTTAATCAAAATTAGAGGCAACATATGCATTGGGAAGAAATTGACAGAAAAGAAAACAACAAATATAACATCCAGTAGAAAAAAAAAAAGAATGAGCTAACTATACATTTCATCTCTGTTTACTACAGAAGTAAAACCTAATTTTAAAGAAATGGAAAAATATTGTGAATGCCAAGAGGATTTTTCCATGCATTATAGCTCTTTGGCATAGACTCTCTATATATTTATCCAGATGTTACGGGTGGAAATTATGGGGCTTAATTGTAACTAGAAGTGCATTTGAAGTACAGAATAGTAATAAAATGAAAATAGATAGCTAAATTTGAAAAAAAAAAAATCTATTTTGTTCTTAAAAGAATTTAGGATTACATTGTGTTATAAATGTGTTATAAAAGGCATTGGAGAGAGATAAAGACACAAACACAACATTGCTTTTCTTCTAAAGTTCACACAAAATAAAATTATGCTACAGGGAAATTTCCTAAATACACCTTTGATGAAAAGCATTCAATGATCTCTAAAAGATACATTTTAATAATACATATTTTTAAAATTATCTCCTGACTGGGCTCTGGTGAAGATTTCTTCTATGTGAAGGAGTAGTTGTGTGAGGCTAGACCCTGGTGGGTAAGAGCAAGCATGTGCTCTGGATCACACAGACCAAGGTTAAAACCCAGTTCCATCCTGTGTGAACTGTGTGACCTTGGACAAGTGACAAGCCTTTCAGATCTCAATTTTCTCATCTGCAAAAGATAACAGCACCCACCTCAAAGAATTCCTGTGAGGCTTAAAATTTATTAATGCAAATGACTGTAATTATTACCAAGAAATTCTGTAGAGTTTAGACAGTTTAGCATGATTATATCAACCATTTATGAAGCCAAGTGGATACCAGCATAATAACACTATTCTTGTCTGGTGAATGATATTATATCTGATGGTACCTGAGGGTTCCATTGACATGGCTGAGAGACCTATTGTCACACTGGAGCTGCTCCAAGCAACTCAATTTCTAGAGGGTGAAAGATTATATTCCCTCATTCTTCTTGACTTTTTAAATCTCTTATTTTCATTAGCTTCCTTAGTCTTCAGGAGCACAGGGAGTACATGTGCATGCGTACTAAGTTGCTTCAGTTGTGTCCGACTCTTTGCAGTCCTGTGGACTGTAGCTCACCAGTCTCCCCTGTCCATGAGATTCTTTAAGTATGAATACCTGAGTGGATTGCCTTGCCCACCTCCAGGGGATCTTCTCCATATGGAGCTTTAGCCTGTGTCTCTTACATTTCCTGAATTGGCAGGTGGTTTCTATACCACTAACGCCATGTGGGAAGACCAGTAGTGAGTATGGGAAGAAGCTAATGAAGAGATGACAAGGTTGAGAAAGTAGGGGTTGGGTTCTTGTGAATTCTTGAAGATCATATTATGAAATTCTAATTTTATTCAAAATGTAATGATAAAGAGGAGAGTGAAAAAGTTGGTTTTATGCTCAACATTCAGAAAACAAAGATCATGGCATCCGGTCCCATACTTCATGGCTAATAGATGGATAAACAGTGGAAACAGTGGCAGACTTTATTTTTTTGGCCTCCAAAATCACTGCAGATGGTGATTGCAGTCATGAAAATTTTTTTAAAAAGCGCTTACTCCTTGGAAGAAAAGTTGTGTCCAACCTAGACAGCATATTAAAAAGCAGAGACATTACTTTGCCAACAAAGGTCTGGCTAGTCAAGGCTATGGTTTTTCCAGTGGTCATGTATGGATGTGAGAGTTGGACTATAAAGAAAGCTGAGCACCAAAGAATTGATGCTTTTGAACTGTGGTGTTGGAGAAGACTCTTGAGAGATCCAACCAGTCCATCCTAAAGGAGATCAGTCCTGGGTGTTCACTGGAAGGACTGGTGCTGAAGATGAAACTCCAACACTTTGGCCACCTGATGTGAAGAACTGACTCATTGGAAAAGACCCTGATGCTGGGAAAGATTGAAGGCAGGAGGAGAAGGGGATGACAGAGGATGAGATGGTTGGATGGCATCACCGATTCAATGGACATGAGTTTGAGTAAACTCTGGGAGTTGATGATGGACAGGGAGGCTTGGTGTGCTGCGATTCATGGGGTTGCAAAGAGTCAGACACGACTGAGCCGAACTGAATGATAAGTGCATGAAAAGATCACATTGGTTGCTGAAAGGACCGGAGGAAACAGAACTAACACTTATTTAACACAAATAGTGTAATGTTAATTGTGCCTATTTGGGTGACAGATTAAAAGAAAATGGGGAATTTTGATCCTTCCTCAAATCCCATAGGAATTAAATAAGAAATAAATATTTTAGAAAGAAACAAAGTAGAAATTGCCTAATATACTTTTTAAGATTTAAATTTTAGTCAGAACCTATCTTTGAGTAGTGATTCAATTGAATGAGTTAATAAAAATTTAAATTTACTCAAATTACTTCTGAGTAATTCATGCTTTAGAACCTACATTTTATTTCTGTTACTTATTTTTTTTCCTTGCTCTATTCACTGGTATGGGAGAAAAGGTCATTTAAATTATACTAGGATCACATTAATCCTTGATATTGTCAACTACAAATTGGAACTTGCCAGGAGCCTTGCCAGTCACTGAACAACAACAAGGGTGTTTGCAATGGGCGTCTGTGGAGGTTGAACCATGTGCTGCCGCAGTTGCTGACCTTCAACACCCCCTGAGGGGAATTCAGGGTGGAGAATGAGGCACTCTGCTCCAGGCAACTAGTGGAACAGGTCTTTAGATAGCTGAATATTTTCAGGAACTGATTTCATGATCCTAACCTTTGCATCTCTTTCCATCTAGAAAGTCACTAAATCCCTTCAGGATGACATCAGCTCCTTGTGACTAGCAGAAAACCTTTTGTAAAGTAAGCGCTTGACTGCACTGAACTTCCCCTTCACCAAAATCTTATATATTGACCTTTCCCCACTTCTTCTTTGGAGCAATACCTTAGAGCTATCTGAGGTGTTATCTCCTGGGCTGCAGTCCTCATCTTGGCCCAGATCAAACATAACCCACAACTCTCATGTTATGCATCTTTCTAGTCAACAATATTCATTTAACAATCATATCACAGTTCTCATGGAAAAATCATGTCACCATTTTGATCTCTGTAGGAGATCAAATAATTTATCTGAAGCAAAATTCATGGTCTCATGCTCAGCATTAATTTAGCACATTATAAAAGTTTGCACTGATTAACAGTTGAGTTCCAGAACTTTACTATGTCAACTACAAATTGGCACTTGCCAAAGATCATTGCCAACAACTGAACGGCCAGGGCATTTGCCACCTGCCTCTGTGGATATTATGGGCTTCCCTGGTGGCTCAGAGGGTAAAGCATCTGCCTGTGATGCGGGAGACCCAGGTTCGATCCCTGGGTCAGAAAGATCCCCTGGAGAAGGAATGGCAACCCACTCTAGTATTCTTGCCTGGAGAATCCCATGGACAGAGGAGCCTGGTGGGCTACAGTCCACGGGGTCACAAAGAGTCAGTTGGACACAACTGAGCAACTACACTTATACTTTCTGTGGATATTGAGGCCTGTGCTGGAGTAGCTGTTGACTTTCAATACCCTCTGAGGGAATTCAGGGTGGAGTGAGGCGCTGTGTGCTCCAGGGAATCTGAGGGGACAGGTCTTTAGATAGTTGGGTGCTTTCAGGAACAGTTTTTATCTCAATCCTTGTATCTCCTCATATCTAGAAAAATCACTAAATCCCTTCGTGATGGCATCAGCTCCTCCTGACTAGCAGAAAACCTTTCGTAAAGTGAGGGCTTAACGGCATTGAGCTCCACCTTCAGCAGTCTCTCAGAGCTGTCTGAGATGCTGCCTCCTGGACCACAGTCCTCATCTTGCCCCAAATAAAACCTAACTCACAACTCTCACATTGTGCATCTTTTTAGTCGACAGTATTCTTTTAACAATTACATCATTCTGAAAGCTGTAGTTCTCCATAGGAGAGTAAATAATTTATTTAAAGCAAAACTCGTGGCCTCATACCCACCATTAACTTGTCCAAACACATTATAAAAGTTTGCATTGATTAACAGTTGAGTTCCAGGACTTGACTAGAATTCCTCGAAATCAAGAACTGGAGGGGCCTTTAGAGATGACTTATTCTTTTTTTCACCAAAGAAACAGAAACTCAGAAAGGAAAAGTGACTCCCAGTTAAAATACAAAGAAACATATTGAAAATCAAGTGACTTTGTTTCCAGGCCCAGTTTTGTCATCTAATTTTAAAGAATGATTATTAGTTGAAAAAATAAAAGATTTAGTAATAAGAATAATGAGAAGAAAAATAAGAGTTTATTCCCTTAAATTTGTCATAAAATAAATGAAACCCATGGAACAAAAGTCTAACTTTTGTTGAAAGGAATTTCAATGGCATGTTTAGCATTTCCAAATAACCTTATCTTCTAGTTCTTATGCATATCCCCAGTGGGTCCATCATGGATTTATTTATTTTATATAATATGATTCGCTAGTTTAATGAAGAAGAAGAAAGTCTCTGGTGTCCAAGGAAGCAATTCCTTAGTGTTCAGCAACAATGAATGAAACGAATAGGGCCAAAGCTCCCAGTTCTACCCAATGCAAAATACAGAAAAAAAAAAGGCTCTCTTTGGCTGCTAATGTCTTACGATGACAGTAATTCAGGGACTAGCACATACAAAAATGTGTGAGGAAGCAATGAGAGAGAGAAAAATGGGGAATAAAAGAGAAAAGAGCAGTGTTGCCATACAGAAGTGATCATTACTTAGTCCATGCCCCATGATTTATACAACTGAATCTCTAGCTATGTGTACCCAGCACAATGCAGTGATTTAAAAAAATAATGACACATAGTATTTATTCAGAGAATAGTTCCACTGGGAAAGGTTTAAATTAAAAAAAAAAAGGAAGAACTAAAGCTTTATAGAATAACAACTTGTCTAACATTATTTACTGTTCAGGATTGCTGTATAGTTGAACTTTTAAGTTTCTATGTCAGTGACATAATGTGGATTGTTGCATTTATCATTATATTTCTATTCATTTCATGGAATTCTTGGTTTCTAAGAATTATTTTTTAAGGGATTATTTCTTTACAGATATATTATTTAAATTCTTCAGAAAGTAGTATAACAGCATGTACTTTGTAAACCTGTATTAATTACTTGTAGATTTTATCTCCAATGAGTCAACAAAATGAAATTACATTTACTCCGGCCTTCTTATCATGTGGGCTCAGTTGCAGCTGACTCTTTGTGGCCCCTTGGACTGTAGCCTGCCCGGCTCCTCTGTCCATGAGATTATCCAGGCAAGGATTTTGGAATGGGTTGCCATTTCTTCCTCCAGAGTATCTGACTTTGAAGCCCCATGGACTCTAGTCTGCCAGGCTCCTTTGTCCATGGAATTTTCCAGCCAAGGATACTGGAGTGGGTTGCCATTTCTTCCTCCAGGGGATCTTCCTAATCCAGGAATTGAAGCCATGTCTCCTGAATCTCCTGCATTGGCAGGTGGATTCTATACATTGAGCCACCTGGGAAGCTCCCTACCTACTTATACTAAACCCTGAACTCATTCATTTACATTCTAATTAAATTAAATATTGAATTAAAAAAATGAAAATTATAAAAGTATGCCATTAAATATAAAGCACATTGTTAACATCTATTGAACTGTTAAAAATGACTAGATCTATGTCATTATTGTAACATTACACGTGAAAATACTTCTAAACATTATGCAATGAGATTTACTGGCAGACTCCCCAACTCAAGTATATTTGTATTAAAAAGACATTTTATGATTTTTAAGATTATACAGTGGCTCAAGGTTATGAAGTGACCTTCATCTTTTAGACACTTCAACTTTTCCTGTAAATTTCTGAAAAATTAATTGCTCTAAAGCATTTATTTCATGTACCACTCACCTGTTAAGAAACTCAAATGACTTTTCTATGGAATAAAATACACACTTTTCATCCTAGCCTTTAAAGTTTCCCACGATCTGGCTGCAGTCTAGCTTCAACACTGGCTGTGTTCCAGCCAAACTGAACCATGAAATATTCTATAAACCACTCATGACCCATGAATATTTGATCCCATTCTTGCCATCTGGAAGGCCTCTCCTTCCATATGTATTTTTGTGTGTTGAAACAGTCAGCCTCAGGAATGAGCTAATTACCTTCCTTACCAAGGTCCTGCATTCGTGTCACAGATATTGCTTTTATCAATCTATCATAGTTCTGTGAATATGTTTTATGTCTACATCTATTTGCTAAATGCCTATTTACTGACAGTTGCTTTTGTTTTCTTTGCAACCCACACTCTGTTCAGCACTGCACCTTATCACAGCAGACTCATTAAATATTTAACTAAAATCATTGAACTAAAATGTGAATGCACCTTAGTTTCCTCTTTCATGTTTTCCAAGGTGCCATGCTCAGAACTGAGTACTAAATGTTCTAAAGTTGACATGATTTGTATTCCTATGTTATTAAACCAAAGTCAAAATTGTTCCATTTTGCATTTGTTCTTATTATGTTCTATGGAATTGTCAAATGCTAAAATCTGATCTCACTTAGAAGAAATAGATAATCCCTATATTTTGTGGTCCTGGAAAGGATAAAAACAAAACAAATGCAAACCACACTACTATATCACTAGGAGTATGGAAATCTGACTTTTGGAGTGCCAACTTACCATGAACCAAATCACTGGGAGAATTTTTACCAAAAAGCAAATTTTCTCATTCAGTGGTTATACTCATTGCCTAAAACAGTGATTCTTAAACTTCTGGCATTTGCTTTTATTTCATGATATCCATCTTCCTAAATGAACTGCTTTTTGAATACTACTGATTTCTTAAGAAATAATTAAAATGAATTAAGATCTACTTTTTTCTGAAATGCATTTAGGGAATGGTGAAGTTTGAGATTTCTACAACACTCTTGGACATAACTTTGGGCATCCTGTTATTGCACAAGAAGATTAAGAAACTCTGTCCTGTATCATCTGATGTCGTCAGTTTCCCAATAGACGCACATATTGCCCATTTTATAAACATCTGCCCAGAATGAAATATGCTATCAGATATAATAACATTTTCAGCATTTTTGAGTCAGGATTTAATGATATGATGAAAGGTGATGTCTGAAAAACTTTTGTTTGATTTGCATAATCCATTAAGTCTCCATACATGACATTTCTACATTTCCTACTAGCTGCTAAAACATTTGACATTTCTTATTTGCTAAGTCTAATTCAGGCAATGACTTTTCCATCCCTTGACAATTGTTTCTATCTAAATATCATTTTATTAGAACCAGAATTTATCCTGCATGATGTAGTGAACATTTGCCTAATGTTAAACATTTGTTGTCCATATTTTTGACAATATTTGCATAATGAACACTATGAATATTTGCATAATGCTAAACATTTGTTGTCCATGCTTTTTGTTCACACCCTTCACATTCTTTTAGCCCTCTTCCCTCTTACTCATCAGTTGGCCTAGCTGAAAAGATTTAGCTCTTTTCATCTGCTTAAGTAAATCAATACCATATTTTTAACAGAACATTTCTATTCTTCATGTATTCTTTGCATTCTCATCAACTTTTAGAAGACTTTCTGATACAAATGTACCCAGAAAAATATTTAATGTATTTTCAAAAGAGAAATATAGGAACAAGAATAATTTCTAAATCAGTAAGTAAAGGGCAAAAATGGCTTCTAGCAAGCATTCCATTATTAAATCACATAATTAAGATCAACTTGTTCTCTACTATCTCACAGGATTTGGGAGAGGAAGACTTTGAACTATCAGTTGAAGAGAGAAAAGAACACTGAACAGATAGCTTACAGATATGCTCAGTAGATTTTTACTAGTGAGCTGTAAAGTCTGCAGGCTTCCCAGGTGGCTTAGATGGTAAAATGTCTGCCTGCGATGTGGGAGACCCGGGTTCGATCCCTGGGTTGCGAAAATCCCCTGGAGAAAGAAATGGCAACCCACTCTGGTACTCTTGCCTGCAAAATTCCATGGATGGAGGAGCCTGGTAGACTCCAATCCATGGGGTCGCAAAGAGCCGGACATGACTGAGACTCTTCACTTTCACTTCCAATAAAGTCTGCAGAAAATAACCTATAACTGTTCTTTGTATTTCACATGCTATTTTATATCAGTATGCTAAAGTTTACATGGGTATAATTGATTTTACATTAAATTTCAACTTCCTACTCTTGTTTGTGAATGGAACAACCACACATATTGATCATCATTTATCTTTGACCATTTTGCATCTTTTTAAATTGAGAGTGAACATTGCTGCTGCTGCTGCTAAGTCGCTTCAGTCGTGTCCGACTCTGTGCGACCCCATAGACGGCAGCCCACCAGGCTCTGCTGCCCCTGGGATTCTCCAGGCAAGAACACTGGAGTGGGTTGCCATTTCCTTCTCCAATGCATGAAAGTGAAAAGTAGAGTGAACATTAGATATGTAGAATTTCATGGTGGCCTCCTATGATCTATGTATTTCTGGAGAATCAGATTTAGTGTGGTGGATGCCTCTAACTTTCTTCCCAGGTAAACGCTACCTTCTTTCAAAAGAAAAACACTGTACACTAAAGTTATGAACATTTTCTAATGTAATTTGTGAAATTAAAAATATAAAAAAAAATTGTAGAAAATGTCCCTTATACATTATATGAAATACCCTCAACATAGAAATATTTAATGATTCTTACTGATACCTAAGTTATTTAAAACAACAAAATACAGATTTCATTATTTATAAACATTTTTCTCAATGAAAAGATGTTCTAAGGCCCAAATACATAGCTGACTCTTATTTTTTACTGTGAAACAAAGCTTACTCATTTGAGCATACAACCCTTCACAGCTCTGCAAGACTGCAGGCTTTTGAAAGCATCTTACCATTAAAATCACTTCCTATAATTATACAACAAAGACAGAACTTTTTATTAAAAACACCCACTAAATTTGTACATATTGCTTTCAATTGGAGGTCAAAGAAAGTCTTATCCTATTTGTTAATCTTTGTCTTATCAGTGAGCTAAGAGCCTCTCATCTTTACAGTCAAAAGAACTACTGCTAAGAAAAGGAGACACAATTATCTATTGGTTGCTTATTCAACCATTATTTATTACAAGTCTTCTTTGTACCTGGCACTAAACTAAGTGCTTGGAAAGTGAGGGAAAATAAACACACACATGTACTCACTTCCCACATAGTTTCTGTCCTGTGAGACTCTCAGTTCAGTCAGGAATATAGACTGATGAACATATTATTATTATTATTGTACTGAGAAGCTTGTACATCATGCAAAGATTTTGAATGATAAAGTGCAGAGTAATAGAATGATTATCCTGAAAGTAGGAAAAAATGGTTAATAGCCATAAGGAAGATGTATTGAAGCAGAAGGAAGAGGCATTACCTTCTCTTTATTGTCTTATCTTCTCTTCGTTATTCTTCACCTTGAAAGAAAAAAAAAAAAGAAATGCAACAGAGAGAAAGGGGATGAGGCAGCAAGGAGAGCTTTAGGGGTTGAAAGTAAGGTATAGGAGATACAAGAGGAAAGAGCAGATAAAGGTGAAGAAAGAAGACAGGGTAGAACTTTCTTGGTGCTCTTCACCTATCCACAGCCAGATCGAGGGGAGGGCAAAGAGGGCACCCAGACCATATATCTGTTAGGGATTTGGACATGACTGAGCGACTGAACTGAACTGAAAAAATCACATGAACAGGTCAAAAAACATGGTGGCTGCTACCTAACTAAGGTGTTATCCTTCCACTGCTGAAATATAAACTGAAATGGCCTCTCCCAAAGAAGACAGTATTTTAATAAGAAATTAAGTAAATAATTAAATTTTAATTGATTAAAATTTAATTTTAATTAATTTTTATTTTAAATTTTAAAGTTTACTTTAATTAATTAATTAAATAGAATGCTCTTTGCATTCATTAACTCTGATGCTATTGTATAATGCTGATTATGAGAAATGCAAATCAAAACCACAATGAGGTACCATTACACGCCAGTCAGGATGGCTGCTATCCAAAAGTCTACAAGCAATAAATGCTGGAGAGGGTGTGGAGAAAAGGGAACCCTCTTACACTATTGGTGGGAATGTAAATTAGTACAGCCACTATGGAAAACAGTGTGGAGATTCCTTAAAAAGCTGGAAATAGAACTGTAATATGACCCAGCAATCCCACTCCTGGGCATACACACCAAGGAAACCAGATCTGAAAGAGACACGTGCACCCCAATGTTCATCGCAGCACTGTTTATAATAGTCAGGACATGGAAGCAACCTAGATGCCCATCAGCAGACGAATGGATAAGGAAGCTGTGGTACATATACACCATGGAATATTACTCAGCCATTAAAAAGAATTCACTTGAATCAGTTCTAATGAGATGGATGAAACTGGAGCCCATTATACAGAGTGAAGTAAGCCAGAAAGATAAAGACCATTACAGTATACTAACACATATATATGGAATTTAGAAAGATGGCAACGATAACCCTATATGCAAAACAGAAAAAGAGACTCAGATGTATAGAACAGACTTGTGGACTCTGGGAGAAGGCGAGGGTGGGATGTTTCAAGAGAACAGCATCGAAACATGTATATTATCTAGGGTGAAACAGATCACCAGCCCAGGTTGGGTGCATGAGACGGCTACTCAGGGCTGGTGCACTGGGAAGACCCAGAGGGATCGGGTGGAGAGGGAAGTGGGAGGGGGGACCGGGATGGGGAATACATGTAAATCCATGGCTAATTCATTTCAATGTATGACAAAAACCACTGCAATGATGTAAAGTAATTAGCCTCCAACTAATAAAAATAAATGGGGAAAAAAATAATGCTGATTATATTTTTAAATGATAGCAGTTTGAAGGACAAGCAATTACTAGCCTGGAGGTTGCAACAAATTATAATTTTGGCTGGGGAAGCCCCATATCTCTGTCAGTCATTGAACATGCATTGAGATATTTTGTCTTTTCTGTAGGAATGAAGAAGAAGGGAAAGGAGAGGTCAGAGAGGAGCAACAGTTTGAAGCAAAAGAAACAGTGGTTTTAGTCCAACCGCACATCAGTATAAATGTATCTAATGTGGCTTTTGAAAAATTGACACTCAAGAAACAAACAAGATCCAGTGGGAATCAGAGAGGAAACTCAGGACCTAAAAGAGAAGTTCAGTTCAGTCTCTCAGTTGTGTCTGACTCTTTGTGACCCCATGGACTGCAGCACGCCAGGCGTTCATGTCCATCACCAACTCCCAGAGTTTACCCATCATCATCGAGTCGGTGATGCCATCCAACCATCTCATCCTCTGTCATCCCCTTCTCCTCCTGCCCCCAATCTTTCCCAGCATCAGGGTCTTTTCCCATGAGTCAGTTCTTCACATTAGGTGGCCAAAATATTGAAGTTTCAGTTTCAGCATCAGTTCTTCCAATGAATATTCAGGACTGATTTCTTTTAGGATGGACTGATTGGATCTCCTTGCAGTCCAAGGAACTCTCAAGAGTCTTCTCCAACACCACAATTCAAAAGCATCAGTTCTTTGGCACTCAGCTTTCTTTATAGTCCAACTCTCACATCCATATATGACTATTGGAAAAACCATAGCTTTGACTAGACAGAGCTTTGTTGGTAAAGTAATATCTCTGCTTTTAATGTGCTGTCTAGGTTGGTCATAGTTTTTCTTCCAAGGAGCAAGCGTCTTTTAATTTCATGGCTGCAGTCACCATATGCAGTGATTTCGGAGGCCAAAAAATAAAGTCAGCCACAGTTTCCATTGTTTCCCCATCTATTTGCTGTGAAATGATGGACTGGATGCCATGATCTTAGTTTTCTGGAGGTTGAGCTTTAAGCCAACTTTTCACTCTCCTCTTTCACTTTCATCAAGAGGCTCTTTAGTTCTTCCTCACTTTCTGCCATAAGGGTGGTGTCATTTACATATCTGAGGTTATTGATATTTCTTCTGGCAATCTTGATTCCAGTTTGTGCTTCATCCAGCCCAGCATTTCGCATGATGTACTCTGCATAGAAGTTAAATAAGCAGGGCGACAATATACAGCCTTGATGTACTCTTTTCCCAATTTGTAACCAGTCTGTTGTTCCATGTCCAGTCCTAACTGGTGCTTCTTGACCTGCATACAGATTTCTCAGGACACAGGTAAGATGGTCTGGTATTCCCATCTCTTTAAGAATTTTCCACAGTTTGTTGTGATCCACACAGTCAAAGGCTTCGGCATAGTCAATAAAGCAGAAGTAGATGTTTTTCTGGAACTCTCCTGCTTTTTCTCTCAAAGAGAAGAGATTCTTATAAAAAGAGCAAAAGATAATTGAAATAATCTTATCAAAGGTGATAGGGAAGAGTAAAAGTCCCAAAGTCATTGAAAAATAAAACAGAAAACAGTGAGTAACCCATGTAGGAGGTGCATTACACAGACACAATAATCTTAAAAGTATATCAAGCTTAAAGTTATGGCATTTAGTTGTTTATCTATGAATTTTAATATTAATAAAATTAATCTCAATCATGTCTACCTTGTCATATAAATACTTATATTAGTTCCTTTAAATTATAAAAGAATTTGATATGGATGCACTATAGAATTGCCTGGAAACTTAACAAATATTAAGTGAGCCTACTTCCCAAATAAATTTCCTTTACACTAAACAGTGAACACTTTACAGTGAAGTGTCTGATGTTATCTATAAATCTTGTTGTTTTCCCTACCCTTACTTATGAACAGTTCCACCCTTACAAACAGTTTCTTAGACTTGGGTGTTCCACAATATCCCCACAAATGCCATAACCTTGCCCTACATTGTAGTATACAGAAAAGGAAAAATGAAAGAACAAGATAAAAATAATTGAGAAAAAATAAAAGATGTGTTGGGAAATGAAACATACAAAACTATACACGTTCTCACCTATGCCCACTGTAACTCATTTCTGAACATCCTCTAGTAACATAGCCAGTGCCCAGGCAATAATGATGCAGAAGTGTATACTTAATGTACATTCATAATATGGGATTCTAATTCTTATAATAAAGTTTGACTCACTCCATCACACTTGATTTGTTACTTAAAGCATATTCTTGAGGAAAAAAGAATTTATTTAAACATTTTTTAAGACTTTCCTGGAGGTCTAGTAGTTAAGACTCCTCATGTCACCTGCAGGGAGCACAGGCTCATTCCTGGTCGGGGAAGTAAGGTCCTGCATGCCGCACAGCATGGCCAGTACAATAATTTTTTTTTCACTTCCCAACATTAGAATTTAGCATGCCTGTTTTAAACTTGATAACAGACAGTTTGAGGTGTCTTGTTACCATTAGATCCCAATTTTGATAGGTTATGTTATTTCAAATGAGATATGGGTGAAAGGGTAGAAACGGGAGTAGGTGACAAGAACAGAGCTGGCTTGTCTGCCTGACACAATTATGTTAGGAATAGAACAGAAGAAAGAGTAAAAGTAACTTTGAGAGGTAAATATCCTTAATGACGGTCTCTGTCAAATTTAGACAGTTGTAAGTTTTCATATTTTCAGAATTAGGTTATTTGTTCTTCTAGTCCATAAAAGTTAATTAGCACAAATTAAAATCCAGGCATGGTGAACAAAATATTCATGGAATTTACTGTCTAGTGGGAAATAAAGATATTGATCAAATTAACATGCATGTAAAAATATAACTTGAAAGACTGACAGTCTCGTGGGAAAGACATTAATCAATGTCTTTCTAGCATATGTATAAATATTTCATTTTATTTATAGTGATAAATATTATTATTAGTTGCTCTGAAGTTTGAGATATACAGGCTAGGAGGATTTAACACAAGAATACTAGTATTATTGGAGGACATTTTGGATTTCCAGAGTATGTTTGAATGATCCTCTGTAATGTAAAAGACAACTGCTGAGAAATCTAACACTAAAAAGATTGAAAAGAGGTGTGGTCATAAATCAATCATCTAACCTCAAGAATCTGGAAAGAGAAGAGCAAAATAAACCCAAACCAAGTAGAAAGAAAGAACAAATAAACACAGAGAGACATCAGTGAAGTTGGAACACAAGCAAAAAAAAAAAAAGGAGAAAAGTCAATGAAACAAAAAGCTTATTATTCAAAGATATGATTAAAATTGACAGTGCTTAGCAAGATTGACAAAGAAATGAGGAGAAAAAAATACAAGGTGGCATATCAGACGTGAAACATATCACTACAAATCTATAAACATCAATAAGGTTAGTGAATACTATGAACAGCGCTTGACTGTAAGAACTGTATTCATGTCGATATTGTGGTTTTGAATTATGTTGTTATTGAGGCAAACTATACATGGGATATACATAAACATCAGGCAATATATGTTTGATTTTAACTTTTCAGAGCAAATTGATTGAGACTATAGGTTGTGGACAGACCACAGGGAAACCTTGAAAGACAGGATAAAGAATCTGGAATAATTTCTCTAAGATGTAAAAAAAAATAAAAATGGTGGGTGGTTTTTAGATTGAACAACAGATGTTCAGTGCCTTACTTTAGGATGAAAAACACTGCATATTAGTGTGGAAAAACTTTTAATTCCAAACTATGGCAGTGAGAAATACAAATAATTGTTCTTAAAAGAAAACATAACATTGATTTATGGATTTTAAATGCAATTCTTCAGTGTTGGCAAATGTCTTCCACTGTTTTCCTCCTCTGCCTCCTGTCTGTTGGTAACTCAGTCCATGACCTAGAAGAATATATGAGTTTTTATAACCCCCAAAATCAGTTTGGTTTTGCAAGGAAATACAGAGAATTTAGCTTCTTATATAAAAACTATAAATAGTAGTAGGACTCAAGAAACTATAGACTTTAAGGTTTACATATTTCTTAGTAACCTATAATATTGAACATTTTTATATCTCTTTATAAACTGAAACTATAGCTTTACAGCTAAGTTCTGAGATAACATCAGCATTATAAAAAGTTAACATTTCCAGGAAACTTTATTTATGTGTTTTCCCCATATGTTATCATTTCCAAATAAATTTTCTAGTCAATATCACACTTTTTTTAACCTGAAGCAGAAAAGCAGACTATTTCAAAGGAACATTTAAAAAAACTTGGTGGATCGATTTGAATTTAGAGGATTTATTTAATGATTTTTTTAAAGTTGAAATGCAATTTATTATGTGCTTTCTTAGGCATTAATAACTCATTAACTTGCCATTTAGGACTGATTTATCAAAATAACAGCAAGCACACTACTTGTCTACTCTTAATATAAGTAAACTAATTCTGTGGAACAATTTTGCTCCCAGTCCCTTAAGTGTTGTTATGACTTGAGGTTCATTCTAGTTATCTCTCAGATACTGCTCTTAATCTTTAGTAAGTAACATTGACATAGGAACGCAGTTCCATAGGTAAACCATCATTTTTACATCTGTCTTTGAATTTTGTAGGCTGACTACAGCTTTGCCTGTAAAATGTCACTCATTGCAAGCAATGTATAATTTCTATCTCAAATTTTCTCTTTTTAATTTTAATCCAACAACCAACACTCGCAGAGCACAGAACCATTTGAAGGAAATGGAGACTTATATGGTACATTCCTCCATGGAATCAATAATACATATCTTAGAATTTGGCTTTACTAACACAGAGATGACAAATGCTGCTATTTCCAAGGAGTTTATCTGCCCATTACAACCAATCTACCTACAAAATTGAAGAGAGGGTTAAATCCAGGAAAAAAATGCTACTCTATTAAATCATAGTTAGGTCAGTCAGAATTAGATAATATAAAAAAGTAGTAGAAAGCCTGAAATATTTTCTTCATGGGCAGCCATAAAATCTCAAAATAGATTGTTCAGTTCATCTTATGGGCATTATTCTTACCATAAGATGAAAATAATTTAGAATTTATATGCCTTTTATGATTTTAAATGGCAATCAAATTTAGTCCCTTTTTTAAAATAAATAACTTGAAAAGCATTACAGGGAAAAGAAAGAGCCAAAAAGAGCTTTTCCAGCCCTTAGCACTGAAAAGATTTTGGTTTTCCCTGCCTTGGTTTAATATCATAAAAACAAACAAACCCAAATTAAAAAGTAATTATAAGGAATCAAAATGTTCTGATTTGGGGCATAAAAACAAGTTCAACAAGTTTCAAAATAATGAAAATCAAGTTATCTCAAAAACATTTTGGTGGTGCAGCCTGCAATTGGTCACTCTGTGGATTAGACTAGTGGTCTTGTCAGGACATATTTTTCTAATAGGTCTGACTGTCTCTGAAGTCACAACATAGTACCTTTTATTTTTTTGGAAGAACGGGCATGCAGTGATTATGAGTGTGGTATTAATGGGGAAATTAAGAGAAAAATAACAGTTTTATAACCTCCCCTTTAAGTCCTCTAGTTACTAATCCAAAGGAGAACTAGCCAATGCATCAACTTGGTCACACATTAAGTTGACATCAACCCTTTTTACAGTTCTTAGAATGCTAGAAATCTATAAAAGGTGTTGATTCTAATAATAAATGTTTTTTTCAAATATATTTATGAGTGTGGGTAATATAATTTGAAAGCCTTGGCCATTGGATATCAAAATTCACATCAATTTGTTTAGAACACATGTTTTAGAACACATTAAAGGTTTAGAACACATGTTTTATTGTGAAAAGTAAATGTCAAAAGCCTTCTTGAACTGAACTTGGTGAGCATATTTCTAATGCTTTTATCCTTAAGGATTTTATCCTTAAATTTCCTTCTCTGCCTGATAAATTAAACCCTATTCAAATTTTACTAATGAACCTGCTTCCCCACTAGATCAGAAAAAAATGTTTAGTTCATCTTATTTTAAAAAGAAGGTAACTTTCCATGGGGAAATAAGTGAGATTTTAATTCTCTGTAGTCTATGTTCACAAATTTTTAAAGCAAAATTCCTTTCAGCTGACATTGTGAGAATTAGGGATTGCTGTAACAAAACTTATCTGTGCAGGAATGCAATGCACACTGAGTGGAAATCATCATGTAGCTAATGACATACAGGACCTGGGTCAGAGGTCCGAATTCCAGTCTCTTTCTGCTACTTTTTGTTGCATGAGTTTACATAGTAACAGCTTCTCTCACCCAATTTCCTTCCTGTAAAAGATGAACAAATGCTAAAGTAAATGTAAGGTGATAATGATTTAAAAAGACATTTTATATTATGTCACTGTGAAATTTTGAACACCCTAAACTCTGGCAGGAATTAAGGAAAAATAGATCTTGATGGTGGGAACAACAGACAAAATTAAGGGGTAAAATAGCTGCATATTACATTCAACTGCTTTAAAAGAGAATAATCTTCAATTAGTCAATCGTATAACCCATACCTAACTTTTTCCCTTAAAATTTTTATTTTCAGATAATTAAAGACTCACATGCAGTTGCAAACAGTTATACAGGTAGATCTTGTGTGGCCTTTATCCTATTTTCCCCAATAGTAACCTCTTACAAAACTTTAGTACAATTTCAAAAATTGACAAAGTATATCTATCAAGGGGCTTCCCAGGTGGTGCTGGTGGTAAAGAAGCCACCAGCCAGTGCGGGAGACATAAGAGACATGGGCTCAGTCCTTGGGTTGGGAAGACCCCCTGGAGGAGGAGAATGGCGACCTACCCCGTTATTCTTGCCTGGAGAATCCACGGACAGAAGAGCTTGGTGAGCTGCAGTCCATAGCATCGCAAAGAGTTGGACACGACTGAAGCAGTTTGGCATGCAGGCCAGAGTCAAGATACAAAACGTTTCTACCACTGCAAGGATCCTTCACTGACTGTTACTTCTCTATGAGTGAACAGTGTGATTGAATTGCTTAAAAAATCATGAAAACTCATGTTGCATCTGTGGTCATGTAGAAAACAGAGGTCCTTATCTGTAGGACTGAGACGTTACCAGAAATTATTGAAGGAAACTTCTAAGTGGTTAAATGAGTCCCTGTCTTTATTAGTGTTTCCCCTTTCTAATTCATTGTACCCAGTCACAGAATGACATTTTGAAATTTTAATAGGAATCTCTCCAGCATAAAAGAAGTCCATCATACTCTGCTGCTTTAGGCCCACATGCCCAAACTCACTAGCATGACATAAATATCTCTCTGGAATAAGACTTCTGTTAAACCTCCCGGCCAAATCTGTTCCTTTTTCCTCCACTCTCTGGTCCTGACAAGCTATTCTCTAACACCAGGCTGGGCGTGCATGCTGAGTCACAGTTGTGACTGACTGTCTGTGATTCTATGGACTGTTAGCCTGCCAGGCTTCTCTGTCCATGGAATTCTCCAAGCAAGAACAGTGGAATGGGTTGCCATTTCCTCCTCCAGGGGATCTTCCCAACCCAGGGATCGAACCCATGTCTCTTGCAGCTCTTGTATTACAGTTGGATTCTTTACTCCTGAGCCACTAGGGAAGCCCATTACACCAGACTATCTCAGCTCTTTGTATCTATGCACTATTTACCCATAATACATCCTCTGCCAGGATTTCCTCATTCTCTTTCAATCCTCACCCTGACTCAGTATACTTGGAGTCATTCTATTTATCTTTCAAGGTGCAACTTAGCTATCATTTGCCTTAAAAACGATTTTCTGACAGTTGACCATCTCTATGGCTCTTGCTTATTTTTTTAAATGAGATTTTGTTTACGTGTTTATTTATTATTAGTATTCGTGATAAGAGCAGTTAACATGATATTCACCCCCTAAAATGTTGAAGCGCACACCACCACAGTGTTGTCAATTATGGGCCCTCCGATCTACAGTAGATCTCTAGAACTTATTCATCTAAGACAACTGAAGCTTTATACCCACTGAACAATGCCCCGTTTCTCCCACTTCCCAAACCCTAGGCAAATAGTATTATATTCTGTTTCTATGAGTTTCTTGCAAGCTACAAGTTTGTGAGCCCCTTGAAGGTATCATATATGTCTTATTTCATGGATCCCTAGATCATGACCTAGTATACACATGATAAATACATGTGCTATGTGTGTGTTTATGTTTTATGATAAACATATTAATTCCATTTTGGTAAGAGGAAATTGTGCTGTAAATTTTCAACAATAAAAACGTTTAATGAAATGTTTGGATAAGTCATCTAGAAATTAAACTTTGGAAGAGATTTCTTCATTAGATGAGAAATTAGATTAGATAATATCTAAATAAAAACGTGTGTGTGTGCTCAGTCGTGTTCAACTCTTTGCAACCCCAAGGACTGTAGCCCACCAGGCTCCTCTGTCCATGGAATTCTCCAAGTGAGATTACTGGAGTAGGTTGCCATGCCCTCCTCCAGGGGGATCTTGTGGACCCAGGGATCAAACTGTGTCTCCTGCACTGTCAGGCAGATTTTTTACCACTGTGCCAACTGGGAAGCCCATCTAAATAACAATAATAATAGCATAATAATAGTAATAATTTTATTCATATATCACCTCCCAAACAATTAATGGGACCAAGAAAATTGAGAGAGTATCATGAAAGTATAAAAGATTTCAGGGATCCAGAGATCTCAGGGAGGAAGGACAGCAGCTAAGATTCAGGTTAATCTGAGATGGCAAAATGTAGAGGCTGGTGCTGCTCCCTCTGTCCTCTTTAAAAACAACAAAAACCACCACAAAGCTTAAGCTTAAGCAGTTTGGCTTACAGAGTTCAAAAGCAAAGAGCTTTCCTTGGATCTTTAGTCCCTTTGGCACCACTCCCAACTTCTCATTCTACCTCCACTCTCTTGTCTAATAGCTTTCTTAAAGTACAAACAAATCTTCTCAGTTTACACTGAAACATAAATTTGGAGAATTATGCTTTGGTCTTGGAGCAACCACTTAATTTATTACATTGTTAACATCCAAAATATAAGGGTTTTTTTCTTTTTTCTTTTGCGAAAGTCAAATGATTGCTAGACTGCACTATGTCATTTCTTGGATACATATATAATATATTTGGTTTCCTACCTTTAGTTTTAGCCTGGAGCATAAATAGAAGGAATTTGAGCTTGGGGCCAAGCTTTGGAAATAGAAGAAAAGAGTATGTTAAATCCTTGTTCATGGATCATTAGATATAATGAAAATGAATCTTCCAGATGCCATTATTGCCACTCCAACCAAAGCAAGGAATAATATGTCTTGAGAATTGCAAAGAAAGGCCATATAAACCCAGCAAGGCTCAGCACAGATCTGATTATATAGCCCTCCTCTGGGAATTCCGCTCTTCCCTTCCCCATCATGACCCTCTATGCAATTCTAATCTGTCCTTTAAATTACAGTTATGTTTCACTCCATAATCAATTTACTTGACCAGAGCAGGATTATGCTATAACTTTGTTCTTAATATATTCCTCATCATTTAAAACTTTATTCATTTTCCCCCAAATTATGTTGACTTCAATTCAAAGTAAATTCTGACCCACTGTGAGATGAATGAGAAAAGGAAAATATGACTATTTGTTACTTCTCAATAATCTTATCATAGATTATATCTCATTTTCTGTCAAAGAACTTTTTCATTGATAAAGCATAACTCATCAAATATCAAAATGATTCTCTACAGATTACTTACAAAATTCTGTTAAATTTTTTCTCACAGTAATACTGTGGTGTAGGAAGCATTATTTATAATTTTGCCAGTATGTGTGTTTGTATAAATTATAATTATAATAAAACACATTACATAAACAAATGTATGTTCCTTACAGAATATAAATAAATAGAAATGTGCAATAATATGTATAAACATACCATGATAAGATATATCTAAATTTTTGTCTCTATCCATCAAACTCGGTACTTCTTAAAATTATGCTTCACATTATCAGATTAATCTCCTGGTAACTGTCATCTTTTCTATTCACTTACATGATATTTGAAAATGTACATGCATGTGTATATATATATAATGTATTTATATAATACATGGTTCAGCAGGTCTCTACATGAATCTGCCTGCAATGCAGGAGACACAGGAGACTTGAGTTCAATCCCTGGGTTGGGAAGATCCCCCAGAGGAGGAAAATGGCAACCCATTCCAGTATTCTTGCCTGCAGAATTCCATGGACAGAGGAGCCTGGTGGTCTACAGTCCGAAGGGTCACGAAGCTTTGGACAAGACTAAATGACTAAGCAGTATATATTTTATAATACATATTACAGAGAGAAACATGTTTAAAACACATATGAATCATGTCATGTTTTGGCAACCCAGATAAAATGCAACACCTGATATAAAGGAATTCAGTTTGGTTTTACCAATATTCCAAGCTCTGTATCACATAACAATGCTCTGAACGATCATTCCAGAAGTCAATATCTCACATGCTTTTTCCAGGTGTCATGACCCACAGGTCTAGCTAAAATCATCAAAGAATCATCTGTGGATGCATATATAACTAAATAGAAAAGCTCTGATCCTTTAAGAGGATCTCAAACTAAAAGTAAAAGGTATCCCCTTTTTCATAATAATATAATGTATACATCAGTCAGAACTGTAATATTCTATCTAACCAAATAACTACAATAAAAGAGAATAAAGAGCCTCAGTTTACCCTGAGGTATCTTGGTGAATAAGTAGCAGCCTTAATGTGTATAGTACTGTGGAAATTAAAATGCATATTTCAGGTTTGGAGATGTGATATGCTCTCATTTAGGTTCTGACCACGAAAGCTGACAGGAATATTAGACTTCATGAACTCAGACTCTAATTCTAGAGAGTTTCACTTTTATTGGAATTAAAATCATCAGGGAATAAAAATCAAAAGTGAAAATATTCCTCAACACTTTAGAGAAACTATATGCTTCAGAGGACCCGTAATTCTGTCCCACAAATAATTTGGATTTTTTTTTTAATATGGCCAATTTTAGTGCAAAATAAAAGAAGTGAAAATCTATGTTATAATCTTTACAGGCTGTTCTCAAAAGTGTATGTTATTGGGACCTATGATCACTCACTGGGTTAAATGTAAATGCATGCTTATCTATTTATATTATTTGCATAAATTGATCAAATTATAGCATCCAAAGATACTATTCTATTTTAAAATATTTTAAAATTTTTGAGGAATTCACTTATTAACATTTCTCTGAATTATTTTATTAATAAATTTATTCAAGTGACTATTAAATATTAGGCACTTCAAGCTGCCAAGGGAATCAACACATAGACAGCCTTAAGGAACTTAAAGCTTATTCAAATCAGCTTTATAAAATCATATCAAAATACTCATTTAAACTGATCTAGACAGGTAACATAGTTCTAATTAATTCTTTTTTCATAACTCATAAAACTCTGTCTGTTCCTTTTTCTTAAAGGTCAAAGATTCAAATTTCTAATATATCCCTAGTCTTCAGTCTGTTTATCTATGAATAGTTAAAAGATATGGAAATGAATTTTAAATATGTGTAGCTCCTTAACCAGGCCCTTGAAGACAGTACAGAGCTTCCCCTCTTAGATGACTAAGCACATGGCTGAGGCTGAAGCTGACAGAAACCAGCCCCTTCTTTTCCCTTCAGCAGCATAATCCTCTGTACCAGGACGCCTCAGATGGGCAACAGACCATCTTCTCTCTTTGGTTACATGCTCGCCTCTCCCATCTTCTGGGTTCTCTCAGATGAAAAATGATTTGCTTTCTAAACCACTGGAAGCTCATTACTTTAGAAACATAATTCATAGCTATTTTGGAGTTCTAATTTTGTATTTTCAACATCGTGAAATAATTTGATAACATGTTTTTCTAGGTAATCCAAATGTCTCCAAATCCTCTTTCATCTAAGGTAACTGTACTAAGTCCTGAGCCCTCTGCCATAATTCTGAAGTACACCAGGACACACATATTTTCTCTTGGTCACCCTTATCTCTCCTACTGAACTCCTGACTTCCCTTTAATCACCGTGGCCTCATTCCTCACTATTGATGCCAGATGCTACCCTACCTCTATACCACTCAGTCCCCAGTGTGGACATAAATCATTAGTTCCTCATTAATACTGAGTTAGTGTATTAGACAGTACCAAAATTGTGAAGTTGATGGAGGAGAATCACAGTTCAGGATATTAAATAACTGAAAACTGGATATCAACATCATTTTTCTCAAGTTTCTCAAACATTCTTAGAAAAAAGGGCTTTATTATGCCCTCTCCTTAGGCACAGACCTGTTCTGAGGCCTTACAGTTCAGTTCAGTCTCTCAGTCTTGTCTGACTCTTTGCGACCCCATGAACCGCAGCAGGCCAGGCCTCCCTGTCCATCACAAACTCCCGGAGTTCACCCAAACTCACGTCCATCAAGTCAGTGATGCCATCCAGCCATCTCATCCTCTGTCGTCCCCTTCTCCTCCTGCCCCCAATCCCTCCCAGCATCAGGGTCTTTTCCAAAGAGTCAGCTCTTTGCATCAGGTAACCAAAGAATTGGAGTTTCAGCTTGAACATCAGGTCCTTCCAATGAACACCCAGGAGTGATCTCCTTTAGGATGGACTGGTCCGATCTCCTTGCAGTCCAAGGGACTCTCAAGAGTCTTCTCCAACACCACAGTTCAAAAGCATCAATTCTTCTGCACTCAGTTTTCTTTATACTCCAACTCTCACATCCATACATGGCTACTGGGAAAACCATAGCCTTGACTAGATGGACCTTTGTTGGTAAAGTAATGTCTCTGCTTTTTAATATGCTGTCTAAGTTGGTCATAACTTTCCTTCCAAGGAGTAAGTGTCTTTAATTTTATGGCAGCAATCACCACCTGCAGTGATTTTGGAGCCCAGAAAAATAAAGTCAGCCACTGTTTCCCACTGTTTCCCCATCTATTTCTCATGAGGCGATGGGACCAGATGCCATGATCTTAGTTTTCTGAATGTTGAGCTTTAAGCCAACTTTTTCACTCTCCTCTATCACTTTCATCAAGAGGCTGTTTAGTTCCTCCTCACCTTCTGCCATAAGGGTGGTGTCATCTGCATATCTGAGGTTATTGATATTTCTCCTGGCAATCTTGATTCCAGCTTGTGCTTCTTCCAGCCCAGCATTTCTCATGATGTACTCTGCATATAAGTTAAACAAGCAGGGTGACAATATACAGCCTTGATGTACTCCTTTTCCTATTTGGAACCAGTCTGTTGTTCCATGTCCAGTTCTAACCATTGCTTGCTGGCCTACAAACAGGTTTCTTAAGAGGTAGATCAGGTGGTCTGGTATTCCTAACTCCTTCAGAATTTTCCACACTTTATTGTGATCCACACAAAGGCTTTGGCATAGTCAATAAAGCAGAAATAGATGTTTTTCTGGAACTCTCTTGCTTTTTTGATGATGAGGCCTTTAGAACTTCAGAACAGAAAGATGTCCTCTGCTCATCATCTCACCTCCCCATTCCACTAACCAGCAACACAGGATAAATCCAACACAGAATAAATCCACATATACAAATCATATAAACAAAAATGAAACTCTCTAAGGCAACACCTGTTACTTCATTACATAAAACATTTGTGTATTTTCTTAATTCCTCCTTATATATGCTTTATTTCCTATACCTACAAAGCCTATTAAAGAGTTTCCTAAATGAGAGTAGTGTGCCCCAGAAATGAATTTGTCAGTATAGAAGATGTATGGAATTCCACAGATGATGCTCTGAATTTTATTAAGTAACATTTTTTTCCTCCTCCTTTCACTTGACATTGTATTTATTTGCTTGCATAGTCTCTGTCTAATCTACCTGGAAAAATGTAACTTCAAATAGCATTTCTGAGAAGTGGCAGTCCTTTTCTCTGGGAAAGAATAGCAGCAAGCAAATCATCTGAAATAAAAGTGAGTCACTTGGAAGAGGCAGACTGGCCAGGCTGGGAGAAGGTACTGAAGCATAACACAAGGGAAATCCGAACTTCACACTGGAATGAGAGTTTGGAGCACTTGGGCTTTTGGAGCAGACTTACAGATATATAAATATATTTACAGGCTCATTAATCCTCTGTCTTTGAGCCAGCAATTGAAGATGAGTTCTTAGCAATGATCTATCTGTTTTGATCTCTGTGTGCTAACTTCACCTTTCAGCATTTTCAAGACAAAATTGTCTCCAGATCAAAAAGCAGTAAACACCTCTTGTTAGTTAGTGTTAGTCACTCAGTCGTGTCCGACTCTTAGTGATCCCATGGACTGTAGCCCACCAGGTTCCTCTGTTCAAGGGATTCTCCAGGCAAGAATACTGGAGTGGGTTGCCATGCCCTTCTCCAGGAGACCTTCCTGATCCGGGGATCGAGCCCAGGTCTCCCGCACTGCAGGCAGATTCTTTCACCTGGGAAGCCCGCATACCTCTGACTCCAGCGCAAAAGCTTGCATTTGTCAGTGGCTGCTCTTGGCTTTGGCCTTCCGCAGTGGCTCAGCGGTAAAGAATCCTCAGCAGTGCAGGAGACTCTGGAGATGTGAGCTTGATACCTGTGTCAGGAAGATCCTCTAGAGAAAGAAATGGCAACCTACTACGGAATTCTTGCCTGGAAAATTCCATGGACAAGGAGCCTGGCCGGCTACAGTTCATACAGTTGCAAAGAGTTGGACACAACTAAAACAACTGAACACTCACACACACTCTCTAGACTTTAGGGGCTTCCCAGGTGGTACAGTGGTACCTGTCGCCAATGCAGGAAATTCAGGAGAAGTGGGTTCGATCCCTGGGTCAGGAAGATCCCCTGGAGAAGTAAATGGCAACCCATTCATGTACTCTTGCCTGGAGAATTCCATGGACAAAGGAGCCTGGAGGGCCACAGTCCATAGAGTTGCAAAGAGTCAGACACGACGGAGTGACTAAACATGCACATAGACACTGTAGGCTCTAGAATTCTCTCTTCCATCCCTCTGCTTCCCCCCAACCCTACCAGTTTTCCTTCTTGTCTCTTTTCATTTATCCCATGAAAGCCGTCCCATCTCCTAGTCTCCTAATACATGCTCTTAAATTGAGGAAAGGGAAACATATGGGCAAGGCAGGACCAGGGAAAGGCGGCAGTACTCACTGTTCTCTTCTCTTCTACTGAGACAGACATTTTTACTGTACTTCACAACTTCTCCTTCTCTCTAATAGGTTTGCTGTTTTCATGACAACTTTGTAAGATTGCATTCCTAAGTTAGTTCATCACTGTTTTTTTTATTATATGCACTTGAAACTTTCCAGAACCCTTAACCAAGGAGGCTTCAGTAAGTGGAATTAGCTATTGGATTCTACAAAGAGTCAGAGAAAAAATAACGGTAGTCACTTCTTCAAGAATATTTACACAATACTTAACCATCAAAAGGACAGTAACTATTTCTAACATGATCAGTAAAACTGGACTTGTAGCAGGCTTTCTGGTCCTTATTGCTGAAACACGGAGTTCTCAAAGGAGAACTCTATATTGAATTAAACTTATCAACACACAAAGTGTGCATCACATAAATATTTAATTACATAACCACATAGTTCTTATAGTGAACCCATGTCCCCATTCTTTACATGGAACTAGCTTTGCATCTAGGCAGCATTGTCCACATTACAAAAGGCAAAATTAGAGCTCTCTTTTTTAAGAATGTAATTAATAAAGCTATAAAAACAGAATGGAAAATCTAAGATAGTTTGGAGATCATTGCAGAGAGATCTCAATTTCCTGAACCTTTAGAATATAGGATTTATGCCTTTATTTTCTGAAAGATATGGCCTGAACTTTTTTTTTTTTTTCCTGAGAAGCTACGTGGCATTACTTCATCCTCAGATTCACTTTTGCCCTTGGACTCTTTCTCACCCTTCTCCTCCTTTGGGAGCAAGGGAGAGAGAAAAAAAGAAATGTTTCAGCCAACTGGCTTTATTAAAGCTTTCTCATCTACAAGGCATGAGAATATGTTTATGAATCTGTTTTTCTTCTGATTGGCAATAAGATGTACGATTGTTCTTTAATTAGAACCTTCTGAGTCTTGTCATATTGTTTAACCCAGGTGTTTAACCTACTTAAATCCAAGGGCGAGTTGTGACATGGGTACCTGATAATTTAATTATCAGACAATGTAGGACAAACTAAACACTGCCACCAATGATTCACTGAGTTATTTTCTTTACTGATTACTAGACTGGGGAGGGGGTAGTTACAGACGGAGTGTACTGAAAATCACAGAAAACTGGATTATGAGATTGAGTGCTAGCTTTGATCCTGACAAAATTTACCAGCATGGGGCTGAATAACTCCTTAAGATTACTAGAACTTGATTTTTCTATCTTTAAATATATATTTTATAAGATTCTCTCCAGGTCTCAGATTCTGTAATTCTAATCAACACATAAACAGAGATCGAAGGACAGAAAGAAATATACACATACATTACCAAATGGTTGTGTGGATTTGAGAAGCCATATTTAGTTAATACTTTCTCAGTGATGTTTTGCCTTTGTGACATTTTAATTAAAACATTTGCTAACATTGTCAAGAGATTTCCTCACTAAAATACAATCAAGAGATATCTGTGAAGACTATTTCTCTGTTCCAATTCCATCTCTTGTACAACTAACAGAAAATATCAGCGTCATCGACTGTTAGAAAGAAATACATAATCACACCTCACTGAAAATCACATAATCGCCTCCTTTCCCTGATGTTTGGCTATGAACAAAATCCAAGAGCAACGTCTTTTACTTGTGTGTGTGTTAGTTCCTGTTCGTGTGTGAACATCAGGCAGTGATTCATACTCCTGACACCCCGCCAGCACAGCTGGGTAGGCACAGAGTACATTTCATAACAAGAGGAACAAAGGAAGAAAGATAGGGGGAAAAGTGAGCTTGCTGCTGCAAACTTCTCTAAGAAGACAGCTTAAAGGAAATGCAGGTTATTGGGAGCTAGATAAAATTATGTTAATAAGAGTTAATATCTTTTATATGCCTTGAAGTTACCTATTCCCTCTGGAAACCTCACTCTTTTCCATCAAAAAGAAGCAACCATCTATGAATATTACCAGGATTTCACTACGGTGACAAGTTGGAGATACAAACAATAACATAAAAATACCCCACAATAATTTGGAACTCTTTTGAAAGAAAGGTATAAATAGAGTATTATATGTAAGTGGAAAGAAAGATATTGTGTAACCTTTGAAAAAAAACTGAGAAATATCTGCATTCTACCTTTCAAATTGTGAGTAGTTTGATAGAGCAGAATGTCAAAATGACACATTTAACAGAACTGTCCATAGGTGAAGGCCTTCTTAGGTGGCACAGTGGTAAAGAATACAAGAGATGAAGGAGAAGTGTGTTCAATCCCTGGGTCAGGAAGAGCCCCTGGAGGAAGACATGGCAACCCACTCCAATATTCACTTGCCTAGAAAATCCCACAGATAAAGGAGCCTGGTAGGCTGCAGTCCATGGGGTCACAAAGTCACAAAGACTTGGGTGCAACTGAGCGTGCATGCATGCATGTTAGGGTTTTCTGTATAACGTATCGTATCATCTGCAAACAGTGACAGTTTTGCTTCTTCCTTCCCAGTTTGGATTCCCTTTATTTTTCTCTCATTTGTTTTATGATTGCTGTGACTTGGGCTTCCAATTCACTGTAATAAAAGTGGGGAGAGTAGCCATCTTTGTTATCTTTATCATCTCTGCTGTTGATTCCCTGGAGATTTTTAAAAATTTTAGTTAATATATTCATTTTGATTCTTTCTAATATTTCTCAATCTTTGTTGAAGTTCTCACTGAGTCCCTCCACCCTTCTCTGGATTTCATGGACATCCGTATGATTGTTTTTGGAATTCTTTATCAGATAAATTATTCATCTGCATTTCATTAGGTTTTTTTCCTTAGAGCTTTATCTTGTTCTTTAATTTGGAACATCTTCTGTCTCCTCATTATGTTGGACTTAATGCTTTTTGTTTTTATGAATTAGGCAAAAACAGCTACCTTTCCTGGTCTTAAAGGGATGGCCCTGTGTGGGAGCTCACCCTGTGTAGACTGCTTCTGCATAGCGGATCAGGCCAGATGGGGCTGGAGCGAGTCCAGGACAGAGGCAGGCCCTTGGGAGTGTGCACCCAAGGCCGCCTTGCTCGGATAGCTGGAGCTGAAGCTGGAGCAGTTGGGGATGGTCCTGAGGGAACTCAAATAATGACACTTATCAGTGCCCCCAGCCCTAGCACGGGCTCCAGAATTTCCCGGCTTATTTGGCAGAAGCCCTAGGGTGAGTGACTATACTTGCTTCATGTATAGTATAGACGCGCCTGAAGCGGGTGGGTTTTTCTGCTGTATCCCAGGGTGGGCTGGCAAGACTGTGCTTAAGCCCCTCAGCTATATCTCTGCTCACATAGGGTGGGGTCCCCACGGATACAGTCTCTCTGTCTTTTCACTCACTACTATGTGGTCCTTCTTTGAGCAATAGCTGTTCAATTAGCCCTCAGGTCTTTAGCAGGAGGAGTCGCTCGAGATATAGGGTAATATTCAGTATGTTCATGGGAGAAGGTGACTCAGGGTATTCTGCACGACTATCTTACCTTTCCCTTAGAGGGTTGTTTTTAACTATGTGGTCCTCTAACTTACTTAGGAATAGTTAGTTCACATATTTTGTAATATTTGACTAAATGAAGAATATCTTTGGGTTTCTATTTTCAATGTTGCATAATTTAAATGTTTATTTGGTTTGGGAGGTTAAGACAGAAAATGTGCTTGTTTTTTTAAGATTTCTCAGGAAACTGTAAAAATCTTTACTTTTGGAAACAGGCCTAAAGATAGAAGCAATTCTTCAAGTTGAATAAACCCTCAGTAAAAGTTGTTCCCTTCTCATTTTCCACCACCCATTAGTCAGCTGTCATTATTCAAAAGTTGGCTCCTGTGGCATCTGCTCTGGAAGCCTTTTCTCATACCCCTCCATGGACTAGTAAGGCCCTACTGAGAATTTCAAAAGCGTCATAAAGCAGTGAACATTTGATTAAATGAGTGGGCTGTGGAGATGTTTTGCAAAGTTTAATTCCAAGCTCTGCGACTTATCTTCTGTGTACTTTCAACAAGTTTCCTAAACATTTTGTTCCTCAGTTTTATTTGTACTTACTATATGGGGTTGCTGTAAATGAACAAATGATTGCAAGGCATCTGGAGGAGTGCTTTTCCCAAAGTAAGCACTCAATAAAACATTAGCTATGGTTAACATGATTCCAGGCTAAGCAGAGATTATGGCAACACTGATTGTCCTTGTCTGTCTTCCTGAATATGGTTGTGGGCTGAAAGAATTCAAAGAGTTGGCCTGCAGTCCATTCTTTCCCATCTCGGGGAGTGGTAGAATACTTTCAGGGATAAAAGGAAGACAAGTTATTCAGTCTTACTGCCTTAATCTTTGGACCTCTGAGTAAAAAAGTCTAATAATATTTACTAGGAGGAAGAAATCTTATCAGAATAAGAATATAAGAATATTCTTATCCAGATGCTCATAACTAAAGGATTATTGATAATAAATAAATCTAGATTCTATTAGGCATAGATCTCTAAGCTATATAAGATCTGTAAGCTATATAACTCAGAATACATATATATATATGTAAAAGATGTTTCATACTTACATAACTTACTGTTCCTTGCCATATGAAGAACCCTGCCACACCTCGGTTGGTGCCCTCAGCTGTTATTCTGGACCAGACAGAACGTGTCCATATAGAAATGAAAAACACGGGGAAGCACAGGGAATATCTTGAGCCTCTCTCTCCCTGCCTTCTTGGTATTTTTCTTTTTTTGATAGACTATACCTCTGAAATTATTAGTATGATGTCTCTTTCTTGCGTGTCTTACTTGGCAATCTGTACCTATATTTGCTCAATTATAAATTATTCTAACTTAGAGTCTTTGCCTTTGATTTCCAAGACTAGTAATGTATCTGATTCAGAACTCAGAGTAGATACTAAAAGACTTCTAAGAAAATAAAGAAATAATTTTTTTCCCTGTTGTCTTGAGCAGTTCTCTTGCATCCAAGGGCACACTTTTTTTTTTTTTTTTTTCCTGGATGTCTTTATGAGGAAGAAAATCTCTGAAACTCTGCCCAGTATCTGATGAAATGATCAGTGTTCTTACACCTGAGGCTATAGATCCATCAAAAGCTCTGAAAATCACACATTGTCATTCTATGAAACATTATCACTCTTGTTTCTTAAATAATTTAAAGATGAGGTTGCTGGATTTGTTCACAGACTATTACATTGTATTTAGAAACTTAACTTCTATCACCGTCTCCTGTCAACTGAATAGTGTTAGGTGGTCAGTCCTGTCTGACTCTTTGAGACCCCATGGACTACAGCCCACAGGCTCCTGTGTCCACGGGGTTTCCCAGGCAAGAATACTGGAGTGGGTAGCCATTCGCTTCTCCAGGGGATCTTCCTGACCCAGGAACCAAACCCGGATCTTCTGCATTGCAGGCAGATTCTTTACCATCTAAGCCACCATTTGTTCACAGATTATTACATTCTATACCTGTCTCCTGTCAACTGGATAATCTCAACACTGATGTTCATTCTGTATCCTAGCAGAAGGTTTAGGACCACCTGGACATATATGCCACATTCATTCAGAAGTTGTCACAACTTAATTAGCCTGAAAATTTATTCTTCTTTGGAACAATAGTTGGATCAGACTTTACCAGACTAATTATGGGACTATAAGTGTAGTTTTATGTATGTATTTATCATATATATTTTTTTCTATTTTAAAAATCCCTAAATTATTGAAGCACAATGGAGTATAGGTAGATAAATAGGTGATTGATAGATAAGCAGGAGATGAGTTCAGTGAATACAAGGATTGTTATCTTGGTTTTATAAAACTTTTAAAACTAATCTGATTTAAATTGTTAAACTTATTTTAATTTCTATCTATTTAAATATTACTTAATTTAAAATGAACAGACTAGACAGACCTCAGCCAAGTAAGGAGCATTAAGATTTCAATGTGTAATTACAAGGAAACAATTGTTAGAAGCTACTTGCCAGTAGCAAAGTTCTTTCCCTGGCTCTGCTAAAGGCCCAGTCTTTGTAAACGATTTTCTTGGTCTTTGTCACACACAGTCAAAACAGCTTGTGTGATGATAGAATCATTGAAGTAAGATCACACCTACGTGTACCCTAGAAATCTTTCATTAAGAACATCAGCTAAGAACCATCCTTCCATTTTTGCTTTCTTGCCTCACTTACAGTTCAAGTCTTACTGGGAAAATAAACCTAAATTTCCAGAGCACCCATTGCACAGTCACCATCCAGGAAGTTGTGGGAAAATGGATGGGGATAGAAAGGAATCAGTGAGTGTTCTTTCCTATTTAATAATAGGTTTTAAGTTCCCCCCCACCACCCCTCGCTTCATATACAGTTTTGGGCTGTTTTATCTGTAGGTTCTATGGGAACATTATGTGAATTCTAATACTAAATTCCTTTTAACAGCTTATTTTGACTAAAAATTGAGAAGCTTGTATTAAATTCACCATTATGGGGTTTTGCATGTGAATGATGACACATAGACTCTACCAAAAAAAGAATAATATATATTTGCATAGTTTTTCTTTCTAACTTATGTTAAGGAGAAATGAAAGAAGATACCAATAAATGAGAGAGGATATCTAAAAATAAGAAGCAAATATTCGTGTGCTTCCCCAAAATACTCTATATTGGTCATGTACCTTGGTTTCCAGAATATGGTAAAGAATCCGCTTGCCAATGCAAGAGACACAAGAGACTTGGGTTTGATTCTTGGGTCAGGAATATCCCCTAGAGAAGGAAATGGACTCCCACTCCAGTATTTTTGCCTGGAAAATTCCATGAACAGAGGAGCCTGGCAGGCTAGTCCATGAGGTCAAAAAGTCAGACACAACTAAGCACAAGTGTCTCATCTCATCTCAATGCTTAAGTTTTAATTGTATAAGATGACAAAGCCTAAAATCTATCATAACATTTTAATCTACTTGTCATATTTTAAGACAAAAATTTTTCATTTCCTTACCACTCTATCTTTAGCTTTTTAAGAGAGTTGAAATATAATTGATAGATAATATAATGTTAGTTTTGGGTATACAAGATAGTGATTCAACATTTAACTATATTATAAAATAATCATCCAGTACCATCACTTCATGGCAAATAGATGGAGAAACAATGGAAACAGTGAGAGAGACTTTATTTTGGTGGGCTCCAAAATCACTGCAGATGGTGATTGCAGCTATGAAATTAAAAGATGCTTTTTCCCTGGAAGAAAAGCTATGAAAAACCTAAACAGCATATTAAAAAGCAGAGACATTACTTTGCCAACAAAGGTCTGTATAGTCAAAGTTATGGTTTTTCCAGTAATCATATATGGTTGTGAGAGCTGAATCATAAAGAAGGCTGAACACTGAAGAACTGATGCTTTTGAACTGTGGTGTTGGAGAAGACTCTTGAGAGTCCCTTGGACAGCAAGATTAAACCAGTCAGTCCTAAAGGAAATCAGTCCTGGATATTCATTGGAAGACCTGATGCTGAAGCTGAAGCTCTAATGCTTTGGCCACTTGATGTGAAAAGATACTGATGCTGAGAAAGATTGAAGGCAGCAAGAGAAGGATCCAACAGAGGACGAGATGGTTGGATGGCTCACTGCCTCAGTGGACATGAGTTTGAGCAAATTCCTGGAGATGGTGAAGGACAGGAAAATCTGGCATGCTGCAGTCCATGGGGTGTCAAAGAGTCATACATGACTGAGCAACTGAACAACATCACTATAAGCTTACTAACCATTTTCCCCATAAAAATGCTATATTATTGGCCAGGTTCTTTATGCTTTATATTACATCCCATGACTTATTTATTTTATACTGGACGTTTGTAATTCTTAATCCTCTTCACCTTTTTGCCCAACCTGCACTCCTCTCGTTTAGCAACCTCCCATTTTTTCTCTATATCCAAGTCTGTTTTCAATTCATTTTGTTTTGTTTCTTAGATTCCAGATTTAAGTGAAATCATATGGTATTTGTCTTTATTTATAGGACTTAGTTCACTTTGCATAATACCCTCTACATCCATTCATGTCCCAATTGATAAGATTTCATTCTCTCTCTCTTTCTCTTTTTTTTTTTTTTTTTGGTTGAGTATTATTCCATTGTATGTATTTAGCATATCTTCCTTATTCATTCATTTGTTGATGGACACTTTGGTTGCTTCCTTAGTTTGGCATTTGTAAGTAATGCTACTATGAATATTGGAGGCATGTATCTTTTCAAATTAATGATTTTGCTTTCTTGAGAAAAAAATACCCAGAAGTGGAATTGCTAGACTGTGTGGCAGTTCTATTTTTAATTCAGTAAGCAATCTCCATACTATTTTCCAAACTGGCTGTACAAATTTTGAGTCCTACCAACAATGCACAAGGGTTCCCTTTTCTTCACATCCTCACCAATGTTTCATATTTCTTGCCTTTTTGATAATAGCCATTCTGACAAGTGTAAAGTAATATCTCACTGTGATTTTGATTTGCATTTCCCTGATGACTATAGATGTTGGGCATCTTTTCATGTGTCAATTTGCCATACACATGTCTTCTTTGGAAAGATGTCTATGCAAGTTTCTCTTTCCATTTTTTAATTATTATTATTATTTTTTGGATGTTGCTTTGTTTGAGTTTTCCCCACATTTTGAATATTAACCCCTTAATAAATGTATTACTTGCAGATATCTTCTCCCATTCAGTAGGTAACCTTTCCGCTTTATTGATGGTTTCTTCTGCTGCGTAAATTTTAGTTTAATGCAGCCCCATTGGTCTACTTTTGCTTTGTTTGCCTTGTCTGAGGAGATGTATCCAAAAAAAGTATTGCTAAGACTGCTGTAAAAAACTCGCTGCCTATGTTTTCTTCTAAAATATTATGGTTTCAGATCTTACATTTCAACCTTTAATCCATTTCAGCTTTGTTTCTTATTATGATATGGGAAACTAGTCCAGTTTGGTTATTTCATGTGCCATTTTTCCTCATTGTATAGTCTTGCCTCCTTTGTGTTTGAGTTCCCTCATGTGTGACACTTTGTTTTTCCTTTGCTGCTTTTAAAATTCTCTTTATCTTTAACTCTTGCCATTTTAATTGTGATATGTCTTAGTTTGGGTGTCTTTGGGGATCTTGTTTGAGACTCTCTGTGCTTCCTGGACCTGGATATCTGTTTTCGTCTCTAGGTTAGGGAAGTTTCCAGCAATGATTTTGTAAAATACATTTTCCTTGCCCCTTTCTCTCTCTTCTCCTTCTGGGATCCCTGTAATATGAATGCTGGCTTTCCTGGTGTTACTTCAAAGGCCTCTTAAACTATCCTTTATTTTTAAAAAAAATTTTCACTGTGCCAATGGGTGATTAACACTATCCTACCCTCCAGGTCCTTTGGACAGCAAGGAGATCAAACCAGTCACTCTTAAAGGAAATCAACCCTGAATACGCACTGCAAGGACTGATGCCGAAGCTGAAGGTCCAGTATTTTGATCACCTGATATAAAGAGCTGACTCATTGGAAAAGACCTTGATTTGGGGAAAGATTGAAGGCAGAAGGAGAAGGGAGTAACAGAGGATGAGATAGCTTTATGGCATCACTGATACAATGGACTTCCTGGGTAAACTTCAGGAAATGGTGAGGGACAGGGAGGCCTGGCATGCCACAGTCCACAGGGTCACGAAGAGTCAGACATGTAAGAGTGACTGAACAACAACAATCCTCCGGGTAGCTCACACATTCTTCTGTATTACCTAATCTGTTAATTCCTTATGGTATGTTTATCTCAGTTATTATATTACTCAGCTCTCATTGGTCCTTTTTTATTTTTTTTCTCTTTGTTGAAATTCTCACTATGTTCATCTTTTCTTTTCTCAAGTTCAGTAAGCACCTTTATGATTATTATCTTGATCTATTTATTGGCTAGATTGCTTTTCTCATTTTCTTTAGTTCTTTTTCTAAGATTTTGTCTTGTCTTTCATTTGGAAGATGTTCATTTGTCTCTCATTTTCCAAATTCTCTGTGTTTATTTCTATGTATTATATAGGTTTGTTACATCTCCCAATCTTGAAGAAGTGGTCTTATGCAGCTGTCCCCTGGGTCAAGCGCAAGGCTCCCTGCCGGCCACCAGGACTAGGTCCTAGTGGTGCCCCCTGGGTCAGCAGCATTCCCTCTTCGGCTGTGGTAGAGTCAACTACCATGGGTGGGATAGTAGGTGTGACTGGCCCCATCCTAGCTGGCTAGACTTGCCTCCTGAATTTTTTGCAGATATTTCGGTGGGTGGGGCAGGACCCCAGCATGGCTCGTTGCATGTCTGGCATGTGCAGCTGCTACAGGCTCCCTGGTGGATGGAATAAGCCCCCACTAGTAGACTGGTTCCAAATAGGAAAAGGAGTACATCAAGGCTGTATATTGTCACCCTGCTTATTTAACTTATATGCAGAGTACATCATGAGAAACACTGGGCTGGAAGAAGCACAAGCTGGAATCAAGATTACCAGGAGAAATATCAATAACCTCAGATATGCAGATGACACCACCCTTATGGCAGAAAGTGAAGAGGAACTAAAAAGCCTCTTGATGAAAGTGAAGGAGGAGAGTGAAAAAGTTGGCTTAAGCTCAACATTCAGAAAACTAAGATCATGGCATCTGGTCCCATCACTTCATGTCAAATAGATGGGGAAACAGTGGCTGAATTTATTTTTCTGGGCTCCAAAATCACTGCAGATGGTGGTTGCAGCCATGAAATTAAAAGACGCTTACTCCTTGGAAGGAAAGTTATGACCAACCTAGACAGCATATTAAAAAGCAGAGACATTACTTTACCAACAAAGGTCCGTCTAATCAAGGCTATGGTTTTCCAGTGGTCATGTATGGATGTGAGAGTTGGACTACAAAGAAAGCTGAACGCTGAAGAATTGATGCTTTTGAACTGTGGTGTTGGAGAAGACTCTTGAGAGTCCCTTGGACTGCAAGGAGATCCAACCAGTCCATCCTAAAGGAGATCAGTCCTGGGTGTTCACTGGAAGGACTGGTGCTGAAGCTGAAATTCCAATACTTTGGCAAAGAGTTGACTCATTGGAAAAGACCCTGATGCTGGGAGGGATTGGGGGCAGGAGGAGAAGGGGACAACAGAGGGTGAGATGGCTGGATGGCATCACCGACTCGATGGACATGAATTTGAGTAAACTCTGGGAGTTGATGATGGACAGGGAGGCCTGGCGTGCTGCGATTCATGGGGTTGCAAAGAGTCAGACATGACTGAGCGACTGAACTAACTAATAGGCTAGAAGAAAATTTCCATGAGAGTTCTTGTAAGCATCAGTGTTGGCAGTGGACAACTGCTACTGCTATTGTGCTTAGTTGTATCAACTCTTTTGCAATCCCACAGATGGTAGTCCACCAGGCTCCTCAGTTTATAGGATTTCCCAGGCAAAGATACTGAAGTGGGTTGCCATTTCCTCCTCTAGGGGGTATTCCCAACCCAGGGATTGAACCTGCATCTGAGGTGTGTCCTGCATTGGCCGGCAGTTTCTTTATCACTGCACCACCTGAGAAGCACAAAAAGAGCTGCCAGCAATGTTTCAATCCCTAGAAGTAAACAGAGTCACAGACAGACATAGAAAGCAAACTTGTGGTTACCAAAGGGGAAAGGGAAGGGAGGGGTAAAGCTTGGGACTGGCAAATATAAACTACTATATATAAAATACATAAACAACAAAAACCAATTGTATAGAACAGGGAACTAGTGATACATTCAATATCTCCTAACCAACTATAATGGAAAAGAAAATGAAATATATATTACATATATATATATATATGTAATATATATTTATATAATACACACACACACATATAATAACTGAATCACTTTGCTGTAGTCAGAAACTAATGTAACATTTTAAATTAACCATTCTTAAATTTTAAAATAAGAGATCAAATAGAGTAACATACTGGGGGCTGATAATAATAGCTCTTAATTAATGAGTTTTACTTTTTAATTTATCCATTCAACAAAAGTTTATCTAATACAGAGTAGGCAATTCATTACATGGCAGAGGAATGCTAGGGGATTTCGTTTTTACTAGGTCTATTAGAAAGACATTTTAGCTCTGTTTCACATGAAATGTTGTCCCACAACTACTACCCAAAGGATAACATCACATTCACATCTCATTATAGAAATTTACAAGATTGGAAATGACTTCCTCATAGATGAAACCATGTATGTACATCTATTTATTTTCATCATATTAATATAAAATCCACAGCATTTCTGCTAAAGAAAAAGGTAAGGCCAAGCATTAACCTGTCCATATAGTTACTGTAGGTGCATGCTAAGTTGCTTCAGTTATGTCCGACTCTTTGTGACCCTATGGACTATGGACCCCGCCAGGGTCCTCTATCCATGGGAGTCTCCAGGTAAGAATACTGGCATGGGTTTCCATGCCCTTCTCCAGGAGTTTTCCTCCCACCCAGGGGTCAAACCCACGTCTACTGCGACTCCTGCATTGTAGGTAGTTTCTTTACCACTGAGCCACCGGGGAAGCCCCGTATGGTTACTATATATGGATAACTAAGCCAGTGTGTTCTTTTACAACACATGCTTCTGTAAGT